>NC_135203.1:5061331-5693998 GCF_050948175.1 Xylocopa sonorina | reverse complement strand
CCATAGGCTTCGTATACGCGTGCACACGCAAACACACACGCGCGTACACGGATTTCTGCTCCGCGCGCGCACAAGCTGGTGCGGCGAAGAGGGTGGTGCGCGCACCGCTCTCCTTTATTTCACTCCAGGGCTGCTGCTTTGTCGAACGCAGTCGCTCGAGTGCGGGTTTCTTCATGTCTTTGTTAGCGAGGCGAGAAATTCTGTCTGTCCTCTACAATTACGGTGGCTCGAACCGGGCCACGGGCTCCTCACGTCGCGCGCTCCCCACATAGGCAAAAGCGGTCCGCTTGGGACTCGAGGTGTGATCCTGTGCACCACCACCGTCGTACCCTGCGCCTCGTCGCACACATCCGCTCGATCCACGCTTCGCACACCGTCTGCCGTTCAGAGTATACACGCAACGACACGTATGTACAATAGTGCACGTTCACGGTTACGTCCCTCGCCCCGGCTTTTCATCCCCTCGCCAACCACTCTCTCTCTTTCTCTCTTCATACGAAGCGTCGCGCGATTACAGTGCCCAGCACCAGTGCCACGTATATACCGGGGACACAACGCACTTACAACGCGTCGATACGCTCTCGAGGAGGCCCAGGCCTGTGTGTAATCGCGCTGCGATCAATCGGATCGAGATCCTCGAAAGGCTCCAACCCACCCTCTTGTACGTTCCACCGCCGCCAGTTTTTCCCTAGCCGACACGTTCTACAATCGTGAGACGCACGGCTGAAGAATCGTGTCGAGGGGGCACGGCTTCCAGCGGAGACCCCCGAGAGAAGTCGTGAATGGTGTAATTGACCTATTAGTGCCGCGCTTTTTAGAGGCCCCTCTCGTCGCACCGCGGCTCTCGCTTCGTTATTGCGATCGAGTCGTATCGCAACGAGCCCTTTCCCTATTATGGGGTGCCGGGCGTTCGTGCTCGTGGCCTCGCGCGAAGAATCGACCACCGAGCCATCGACCATTGAGTAATGCGGCGGGGTTATCCGTCGTGGAATACAGCGGCGCGGAAAAGTGAAGCACCGGATTCGCACGCTTTGATTTTCAATGTTCGACACGGTTGAAGGAAACGAGGAGAAAAGTTCCTTTGTCGTGTTTTTGATTGAATGAATCTGAACGGGAACTCGACGCTTTCAACTTCGAGCCATTGTGCGCTACTTTTTTTCCCGGTACTTTCCTTCCTTAAGAAATGAATTCTCAGACTTCTGAAAATTATTCTTTCTCTCTTCCCATCGCGAAATATATTTCTTAAGCGATCGCGAACCGTGCAGCGAGATTAAAAGGATCGAGCGTGTTCGGACGGACGGTCGTTTTCGTCGACCGGCAGCGCTGTTTTAAACGCATTTTTCGAAAAACAAAAGCCTCTCGTTAGAGCCACGGCACTCGAGGCTCGCGCACTTGCTCGTCGGTGCGCAAAAATAATCGGCGACACGCGAGAGGATCGCATCGACGCCCGAGCATCGAGTCCCTCGCGAGCGAATCGTATCGACAAGCTGTTACGAAACGCGTGCACGCGGATCGTTAACGAGCGCTCGAGGAACGAACCAAAACGAGAAGAAGCAAAAGGGCACTTGGCGAGAAAGAGAGAGAGAGAGAGAGAGAGAAGAGAGAGAAACGGAATGAGATAATCCATCGAGAGAGGGTGAGGCAGAAAAAGAAGTGAGCGGAAAATGGAACAGAAAAGAAAGGAAATGCAAAAATAGCCGATAGGCCGTGGCCGCGGTAGCCGGAGTAGTAATTGCATTAGATCGATATCCGAATATGGCGAGAGACACGAGGTGGAGGAGAGGGTGAAGGGAGAAACGAAAGGGTTTCGTGAGCTCTATCGTGCCCCGGGGCGACTCTTAACTTTTACACGGCCGCGTGAATACATTAAGCGCGCGGCTTCGACGAGATACGCGGTTTCTTTAATCTTAATCAGAAGACGTATGGACATAGCGGAGCAACTACATTCGAACACGAGTACGCCATTAGCAAACAAGATCACCTACCTGACCCTTTTCCCTCGCCGTGAGCCCGTCCACCCCCTCCCCCGTGCGCCCTTCGATACGGTCGCGTACCGCTCTTAAAACACCTCTGTAAATTGGTGATAAACCAACGGTACGGGTGTCCGGGTCGCTGAAAAGTCACGGCAAGGGGAAAGAGAAAAAGAGAGACAGGAAGAGAGGCTCCCAGGAGGCACGGGTCGGGCCAGACCACGGGTATATATCGCCAGGTACCGCATCCGCCGTGGCTCGCGAGGCGTCGCGTAACAGGTGGCCGCCACGACGCGGCCTTTCTGCGTCTCGAAACCGACGCCGTAAATTAATCCTTTGCGCTCGATGGCTTTTTCGATTGGGTGGCGCTGCAACTCGAGACAATTTCGCGCGTAAATGAATTTATAGAAGAATTAACATACGAAAGTGTTATATATTGATATATTATCTGTGTTTACATTTTCAAAAAGATAATTGTCGAAGTTCAAGTTCTGTAGTGGCGTTTGATGTGATATTTATACAAAACACTTAGCAGAACATTCTGAGTTGCCATCGCTGCTACTTCCGGATTCACTGTCTATTATACTAATTTTTCTATTTCTCACACCCGATACGTCATTACTGTTTACACTTGCTCCAATTAAAAACGAGTGGTGGAAAATTTCGCGATACGTGTGCTCGCTACGACCGTCGAACTACAGCCGCTCGAGTTGCCACGCGAAACATTGTGGCGAGTGAGAGTCGCCATTCGAGCGCAAAGGGTTAAGTTATTGTACGAGGCGTACCACGCTACCGCGATCGTATAAACCCTTTTTTTCAACCCTAAGTTCCCGCGCGATCGTTCGACTACCTCGTTAAATTCGACGTTCGACCGATCGCAGGAATTATTTTTAATTGCTCCCAGCCAAGCGAACTCCGCTCGAACCTGCCCCTCTGCCTACGTAATCTTCTTACAGGTATGAAACGGCTGATGATCGAGGAATTTATAATCTCTCGTTCCCTATTTCAGTGGCACGTTTAATCCTCGGGGTATTGTTCGGGGGCAATTCGAGTCGGAACGGAAATTGGATATTTAATAGCTACTTATTAATGCATTCAATGGACGTGAAGTTTGCTGAATTTTAATCGTATTACACCGAGGATTTATATAAGGATATTAAAACAATTCTCGTAATTACTGAACGACTACGGGGCCGAGAACAATTGGACGGCTACAATCGGTCGTTTAATGAAACACTCCGCAGACAGCCGAGAACTGCGAACTACGCGCGTCGTAAGATACCCTCTCGCGGAGAATCGACCGAAAGGAGGCGTATTTTAATAACGCGAATTCCATTCCGTGCTCGAAGCTGTACCTGCGCGGACAGGGCCCCGAGGATCGTGCGCAAACCCCGCGTGTCGGTGTCCGTGGCTGCGCTTCGGATAGATAGCAGCCGAAAGCCGGCGACTCTTATCTGGTTAATGTCTCGTTACCGTAATGATTTCGCCTTGGATCTTCGCCTCTTCATTTATCCTGGGTAGTATTGGTCGATCGCCAGCCGATAGCAGAGCCCTCCTCTCGTTATGCTAACGGTATCAAAGGGGCCTTCCACTCGCCCTTCTTCGTTCGTGGCTCTGGCTCGGGCCCTTCGGCCGCGGATTTCGTGGACGGGCTCCGCTTACGAGAGATGATTTATCGTCCTGGTGCAACGTCCAGATGCACCCGTTCTACCCGCGGTTAATTATAATCGAGAATTTTCCGGCACGTCCGCGGACGTGCCGCGATTTCGGGCCAAAACCAGGGATCGATCGATTAATGAGAGCGAGAGTTATAACCTGAGGATTAATGGGGTTTCGAGATGTATGAAATATTGTTTCGGTTTAATATCGCGAAGTCATTTGGTATCGTCGACGTTAATGGATCAAATCTGTGCCGGACGCGTCGTTCGAGCCACGCTTCGAGCGACGATTCGCGCGAACATTGTCCTCTCGATCGACACGTCTCTCGATTTTTATTAATTCCCAACGAGCTCGTCGATGTGTACGAGCAACGCGAGCTACCTCGAAAGCGAGGGAAGAATAATCGAGGGAGTATGCGAAAGGAACAAGAGCAACGTGCGATTTCGCGTCGCTATTTACGACGAGCCCACATGCGAGCCGTTCGATTCTTCGTGGAATCGTAAAGAAACGCCATAGAAGGGCCAGACGTGGCGGACGTTGACTAATCGCGACGGAGTCGCGTGTCACATCTGAGACGCGGCACGAAACCCGGGCGTGGGTGTCAGGAAGTGTACGGGGGACAGCCCGGCTCCGAGAGAGCCATGGGTCCAAAGTCATCCACGCAAATTACTCGACGGCCATTAATGAGGGTCTTCGGCTGGGCACACGTCGAAAGTCGTTGCGGTCCCGGGAGATCGACTCGCCGTGGCGGCCACTTAATTCTTTCGGGGCCCCGTATCGGTGCGGGTCAGCCACGGAAGAAAGGAAATGCGAGCGCTGCCTTTCGCGAAGTAATTAAAACCGTCGTATCTGGCCTGGCCAACGTCGTTAATTACCGCTAATTACTCCCTGGCCCCTTCCGCTCTCCGCTACGTTCTGTTTCTCGTTACCGCGAGATTTCGACTCGGTTTCGAGCGAGGGAAAACGGCGCCCTCGCAACGTCCGTCATCTACTTCTTTTGGCGACGACGAAAATGTGTCGTGAACCGATGCCCGGGGACCCACGAATTCGTCACGCTTCGCATACCTCGCGCGGAGTAAGCTGCGAGATAGCCGTCGCGCATGTCTCTCGAATCAGGTTTCGCGGCTTTCGCGCGGTTCCCATTCGGTCGAGAGGGTGTGAAGTTTTTCGAGCCGCGTGAGTTATCATTTTAAGTCGAAACGATATACGCGTAACCGTTTGCTGGCGGCGAAAAATGCGAACGAGAAAGTTCCAGCGGCGGATTTGCGTTCGGTTACGCGAAACAGAACTGGTCCGCAAAAATGAAGGATTTAAGATACGACCGTAGTTAACTTTTCTGCGTACGCCTTAATGTATTGTAATCGTGGGTGCTTTCCTATAGGAGATTGAAAATTTCATTATGAAGCGATACGTTAAACTATGCTTGGACGTAACAATACGCGAGGATTAGTATCGCAACGTTTCTGCCCGAACCATTACGATAATGGTAATGGTAATAACAAACCGACTTTATCGCTACCGCGTAACGAACGTAATGTCGAAACGAGCGAGATTCAGCAATCGTTGCTCCAACACTTAACCTAATGATTCAGAACTAATAGAACCATTCACCTTTACCGTTCTCCCACTCTTCTGAATTTCACGATTCATTTAAAATTAATCGAAGCCACTTTTTCGTATATCGCAGAGTAAGAACCTCAGCACCATATTTCCTACTGTCAATCTTAAATATAGATACCCGGTATCAAAAACCATTCCCCACGATTCCCCACGAGCTAAGAGCGAACCGCGCAGCACCTATAAATACCTCTCCCCGTACCCTCTTTACTCCTAACGATCGCCTCGGCGAACGAGTACAAGCGTGGTCGCGTCAGCAATGAAGAGAGCCCAGGGCTTCACCGTAGTCCGTCACACCCACGCGAGAGTGGCCACCTACAATCGGGCCCCGCGACAACCGACGTCCGTGGATGGACGTCGTGAACGTCGAGACGCCGCGCGGAGGATCTGAGGGACGCCGACGACGTGCCCTCCGCGCGAGGAGAAGGCCTCTGGCATGATTTAATTACCCGCGAGCGAACGGCCACGGTACTAAACGTTCCTCCGCCGTCTTCGCTGCCACCAGGCCGCAGTCTCTATCGATTCCTGCCTCGGGGATAGGGATGCGATAGCTCTGGCTGAGAGTCAGAGCCGCGAGATTCACGATCACCGCGCGATAGGACGCGCGCGCGACGATACGATCGATGCGATCGATAAAGGACTGGTAAAAGGACAATCGAGGCAGCGGACGTCGATCTTTGCCGCGCGACACTCGAAAGCAACCACCGGTACAGGCGTCCGACGTGGACCGCGGGGACGCTGAGAGTTATTCAGTAATTAGCGGAATAGCATGGCCGTACCTCCGGACGACGCGTACACAGAGAGAAAGAGAGGCATCGACGATCGAGGAACCTTCGACGAGGAACACGAGGAGGACTGGCCAGGCTTGTACCCGCCGCGGTACCTCGGGTGATGCATGTTTACAGGATGGGGAAGGCTGCCTCCGCTACGACTGCCCGATCAGCGGAATTGAAATGCTCCCAGGGAACTAATAGTCCTCTGTTCTTTTCTCCGAGAGGCTAACCGGACTGAGTTACGCGTATTCGAGAGTCGTCGATGTAGAGACTAGAGACGCGTCGCGAGATTGCCTCGGGAGCCTCGGATTCCGCTGGCGATAGTCCGCTTAAATAACGCGACGAGAGAAGCGGTCCGGCTGAACGATTTTTCCATACGACGCGTCCGAAAAGAAACGGAAAAATATTTATTAGACAGCTTATAAAATGCATGGATAGGTACCATTATTAGAGGCTGTAATCGTAAGGCCGGCAGGGGTATCGCTACGTAACTGGTTCTTCGATCAAGAGAATATCGGCGCCAGTTATGCCCATTAGCCAATGCAGCGCGATTCATACATCTTTACGTACTCATTATACAACGAGCCGTGCATCCGAGCGGAGGAAGGAGCCTGTGCAACCCAGGAACTGAACTCGAAGAGCGCATCCCTCGAAGCTACCATAACCACGACCGCCGTATCACAAGTTTATTACACTCGTTACTTAGCCGGTCAGAAGCATAACATTAAAAGCACATGTAACCGGCAAAAAGGTGGGAACAAAGTTTCCAAGGTCCTTCATCCTGTTCGAACCAACGACTGCTCTAACTGTCCGCTCGTAAACCGCGGCAAAAAAACCGCAGTCCTTTGCCAAGATCCCGTTTCCCATCACGGAACGTTGCCTACGTCGCGCGATTCCACGCGCGGAGCATCCCTACGATCCCTGTAATCGCCAGGATCACGCGACACCGCGCATACCATATAATAGACGCGTGTGTGTGTGTGTGTGTACAGAAGGGCAAGGTTCGAGGCGGCATTTCGGGCGCGACACCCCTCGAAACATCCGCACAATGAAGGGATGACGCGGATGCACCGTGTATATATCCGGTGCACCTGTGGCTCGTAACGGGTAGAAAGAGTTCGATCGATGGCAATCCGAGCTGGTCTAGCCGCACGCGTCCCGACCATTCACCTCCACACCGCATTCACGATTCGCTGATGCTCGTGTACAGATGCGTCGCACACAGGGAGGAAGATGAACGGGGCAACAGGTGGGTTCGCGTTGAATCCGCTTTGACCCATTTCAACGAGTTTCCTTTCCGCGTCCCATCCGAGGAAATTTCCTACACGCTTCCCGCGTAAACTTTCCGAAGGCGTCCGCAGACCCGCGAGATTCCTACGCGAGCCTTTTCTCCTTGTAAATCCGTGGAGCTATGGCGCGAGGGGTTGAGAAAGAGTCGGGGGTTGAATTTTCGAAGCTCGACGGATCGATGGCGCGGAGGTAAAACGAATTTTCTCGGCTTTCACTGTGCATCGCTACGATCTCCAGATATGGAAACAGACGCGGTGGGTATCAGGATTGCGTTACAGAGTCGTGATTGTAATATTTCATATTCAATTCGCGTGGATGAGATGCGTTAAGCTCGCGGACGTGTAAAGTTCGATGCAAAGACGAGAGTACAATTATACAATTTGTAATCGAACAAACGACCCGGCGCGCAGCATCAAACCCTCGTCCATCGCTAATCCGTCAGCTAACAAAGAGCGCTCGGTTGAATCGAGGCTGGAGCGAGCAAGTTACGTTTCACTCATCCCAGCGATCGTTCCGCAATCATTATTGAATCCGCGCCGCGTTGATGGCCGATGATTCACCTATTCAAGGCGAGTCTCGCGCGGGACGCTACCAATCGCTTAATTACAGCCCGCGGACGCGAAACACGCGTAGGACGAGGGTACGAAAATCGGCAGGGAGAAAGGGAGCGTTGGTATGCAAATCAGCCGGGCCGCGAGCACGGTGATCGCTCAATTCCTAGACTCGAGGCGGCCGGACGATTTCACGCTTTTTCACACGCGAAAATTACGCCCGCGGACGAGGCTCGTACGTTCACGTAGACGTCCATTCCGCCCTTTTTTTTCGTCCTCCTTCCTCGCCCGTTTCTTTCGCTCCTCTCGTTCTCTCGAAGCGCGGCGCTGGATGCTGCACGTTCCCGTGCCCGGAGCCATACCGGATCGTTTGCTCGCGCATGATCTTCATTACGTGAAATTAGCGCTGTGCAAATATGGCCGCGCCCACGCGCGCGGCTCGTGTCCGGCGAACCGGCAACCGGCCTCTCGTGTGTACACTTCCCCGTGCTTTTTTCCCGTCCGCGAGAAATTAACACCTGCAGCGAGGCGCGAGGGCTACCCGGGGATTTTTCAAACGGCGGAAACCGCCGCGATCCGAGGCGCGCGCGGAAATTGTTGGGAGGCGGAGATTTATGGTGGATACGTGCCGCTGCGTTCGTTCAATTCAATTCTTCGCGGTGCGATTGGTTCCCGCGATTTTTCTCGCCGCTTAAAAGGCTCCGCGAGAGATAGCAATGAAAGCTGGTAGTCGAGGCTTTATTAATTTCGTTGCTGCGTCTGTTAATTCAATCGTTTAAATCTGAAATTTCCAAATCTGACGTTTCATTTGTCCAATTTTTCATCGATCTTCTTGGATTGGTAAGAGAGACAGGCGCAAAACTTCTCAGCGAGCAGAATCGTTTTCTCACGACTGAAACTGTAACCGATCGAACCAGAATCGGCGAAGAGTCAAAAATCCGTGGGCAGCCGACTAATTGGCCGAGAGACCGCGGGTTCTCACGGGTAACGCGAGCGATCCCAAAAAGCGAGTCGCTCGCGTTCACGGTTGCGCAACGCGCGGGCGATATTAACGGAGCGCTAAATAACCACGGTCTAACTGGACTCCGAAGCGGCTGGTTCAACCCGGGCACAGTCGCGGAAGCGTGGGAAGTTATGCAAAAACAGCTATCGCGCGGCGAGTGGAGACAGCGAAGCGGGTATCAGCGCTGTTTAAGTGGGTCCGTTTCGAACGAAAAACAAAGTTGGAACAAGAAACCGCGACAGATTGAACCGCGAGATCCTAGAATCGGACCTGTACCGCCGCTGTTCCGCCAGTATTTCACGCTCATAATCGTCAACGTTTGAAACCAGTCGTTGTGCCCACGAACGGACCTACCTGCTGGCCGTGCCGTCTGTTATCCGTTCGCTGTCGCGCGATAAAATACCATTACCGTAGAGAAAACGTCCGTTTCCTACGTCTGGTTCTTCTCGAAGTTCTTCTAGCCGGGCGAGCGGTCGCCGCTGGCGCTCCTCGTAGTCGTCCTGCGGACGAATCGTCGTCCACGGACGATCTCCGCGGGAATAATCACACGACACCGTTGTCCTCGATAAATCGCCAGGCGCAAAACAGGTCTTGAAATGGGATCGCTCGGGAAATTACTAACGAACCGGCCTCCGGGTCGAAGTTCGTGGACGCTTAAACGAGCGGCGCGGCTCAAATTAACGTTCAACCACCGCGAATGCCTTGGCCTCATCGTTCCTCGTCGTTACGAATCCCGTGGAACGACCTCGCGTCGCAACGCACGCCCAGCCGATGACTCTGCCTCGATGGTCGTTGAAAATTGAGCGGCGATGCGTCGAGGACAGTTGTACAGAGGGAGCGATAGCGTTTTACGAGCCATTGGAAGCGAAAAGTGGAGCTGGAAAAGGTTTCAGCTCGACATTTCTTTCAGAAAGCGAATCGTTTCGTTCGACGAAGCTTCTTAGCATCGATCGATGCTACGTTTCAAAAGTACGTTTTCATGAAATGGTAAATTACAGAAAGCTATTCACGCGCTTGTATGTAGATATTCCGAAGGAAACGTGGCAATTAATTTTCCACGAGGGACACGGGTAAGTCTTCAGGGAAGCCCTCAGTCCGCCTTCCCTAATTGCTTTCGTTTTACGCGCTTGGGAAAGCTGGCTCCCGCGGCAGGTTTCCTGACAACAATTAAACAGCCTCTTTTCGCGAGCACGAGCATCGTAAGTTAAGCGAACGGATCACAGGGTGGGCTTCGAGGATAACGATTAATTAACTTTCGTCGTTGCGTTTACGCGACGGATCCTATCGCGTTTTGCCGCTGTTGCGTAATCGGGAAGTAGGGTTTCATTCGACGATTCTACTCTGATCATCGGATTTCAGGACTAAATCGTAGTATTAATATTAATTGACGTCGAACTTATATAACCGTACTTTCGTCGTACGATTTCAGCAGCCATTTCGCAGCAGGAAAGTTTAAATTCGAGGAAAGAGTTAATTAGAAATTTGAAAAGCCACGAATTTAAAAAATGAAAGAAACAAGACATCTCAGCGGCGGAAAATGAAATTAAATAAATAGACGAATTTGTGGCGAGAGGAAGAACGTAGAGAGGGAAAATGGAGCTAATTAACGCGGTGCCGGTTTAAAATCGTTTAAAGCGTCTGACGCTTTTATTTTTAATCGTACGTGAACGATGTTGGGAATTTTAGTTTAGCAGTTACGGAATAAATGAGATTCTGGTGAAAACCGTGTGGCTGAGCATAATGTAATTAATTTCTACAAAATAGCGATGTAACTTTTAGAATTAATTAAACGGCGATAATTCCTCTTCAAACATTTACGAGAAACTAAAAAAAAAAAAACAAACAGCAAAACGTGGAATAATTAAAAGCAGCTCTCGACGAGCAACAATTACATTTTCAATATTCAACACCAAGTAACGATATTCCACCTCAAAACACAAATCGAAACACCCTCGCTACTCTTGTCGATCCAATCATCGCGATCACAAGAGGGACAAGCGTTCCGTGATCGTCGAAACAATTTTTGAATCGTCGAATCTCTATCACTGGCTATCCACAAGCCAGAACGAATGGTCGAACCTTTAATTCAATAAAAATTTAACGGCGGCAGACGATGAGCAGGCCGAAAGCGGTCTCTGAGGGGGTGAAGCACCGGACGGGTAGAAAGAAAGCCAGCCACACGGCTCTGATCCTCGTAGCCGGCGGCCAGCATCATCGTGGTAAGGATCAGAGAGCCCTTATCAGATTTACCGAGCCCTCTTTCGGCTAAGCGGGACGATAGGACGCGGTCGAAGAAGAAAGGAGGGCAAAACGCAGGAGAAGGAAGCGGCGAGCGGGAACAGGGTTGGCCGGTAGGGAAAGGAAGGTGGATCTCGTCCAGAGCGCCAGGGGCGCGACGTCGTCGTCGTCCACGTCGACGGGGCTCCTTGAATATTTCAGGATTCGCGGGGGGGTCAGACCGCGTTCACAATGCCGCGGATGCACTCAAGCCACCCTCTGGCTACCAGGGATATCGTCCAAGATTATTAACAAGGCATCGTTACGACTAGTATCCACGACGGGGACAGTGGCCAGGCCTGATCTGTCGGGGCCGCAAAGGAAAAGAAAAAAAAAGCCGCCACCCTATTGAAAACGTTCGAGTCCCGACGATGCTTAAAGAGCGTTCCAAGGCGCATCTTTTAGCATAGAAATTAGAGAAAAAAAAATTCCCAAATTTTTCCGAAAATCACCCAATACCCCCCCATTGGGGTGTTTTTGAAACTTCAAACTTAAAAAAAAGTAACTTCCCGTGCAGCTAGATCAAAAATTCCAACGGCATTTTAAAGAGCGTTCCAAGGCGCATCTTTTAGCATAGAAATTAGAGAAAAAAAAATTCCCAAATTTTTCCGAAAATCACCCAATACCCCCCCATTGGGGTGTTTTTGAAACTTCAAACTTAAAAAAAAGTAACTTCCCGTGCAGCTAGATCAAAAATTCCAACGGCATTTTAAAGAGCGTTCCAAGGCGCATCTTTTAGCATAGAAATTAGAGAAAAAAAAATTCCCAAATTTTTCCGAAAATCACCCAATACCCCCCCATTGGGGTGTTTTTGAAACTTCAAACTTAAAAAAAAGTAACTTCCCGTGCAGCTAGATCAAAAATTCCAACGGCATTTTAAAGAGCGTTCCAAGGCGCATCTTTTAGCATAGAAATTAGAGAAAAAAAAATTCCCAAATTTTTCCGAAAATCACCCAATACCCCCCCATTGGGGTGTTTTTGAAACTTCAAACTTAAAAAAAAGTAACTTCCCGTGCAGCTAGATCAAAAATTCCAACGGCATTTTAAAGAGCGTTCCAAGGCGCATCTTTTAGCATAGAAATTAGAGAAAAAAAATTCCCAAATTTTTCCGAAAATCACCCAATACCCCCCCATTGGGGTGTTTTTGAAACTTCAAACTTAAAAAAAAGTAACTTCCCGTGCAGCTAGATCAAAAATTCCAACGGCATTTTAAAGAGCGTTCCAAGGCGCATCTTTTAGCATAGAAATTAGAGAAAAAAAAATTCCCAAATTTTTCCGAAAATCACCCAATACCCCCCCATTGGGGTGTTTTTGAAACTTCAAACTTAAAAAAAAGTAACTTCCCGTGCAGCTAGATCAAAAATTCCAACGGCATTTTAAAGAGCGTTCCAAGGCGCATCTTTTAGCATAGAAATTAGAGAAAAAAAAATTCCCAAATTTTTCCGAAAATCACCCAATACCCCCCCATTGGGGTGTTTTTGAAACTTCAAACTTAAAAAAAAGTAACTTCCCGTGCAGCTAGATCAAAAATTCCAACGGCATTTTAAAGAGCGTTCCAAGGCGCATCTTTTAGCATAGAAATTAGAGAAAAAAAAATTCCCAAATTTTTCCGAAAATCACCCAATACCCCCCCATTGGGGTGTTTTTGAAACTTCAAACTTAAAAAAAAGTAACTTCCCGTGCAGCTAGATCAAAAATTCCAACGGCATTTTAAAGAGCGTTCCAAGGCGCATCTTTTAGCATAGAAATTAGAGAAAAAAAAATTCCCAAATTTTTCCGAAAATCACCCAATACCCCCCCATTGGGGTGTTTTTGAAACTTCAAACTTAAAAAAAAGTAACTTCCCGTGCAGCTAGATCAAAAATTCCAACGGCATTTTAAAGAGCGTTCCAAGGCGCATCTTTTAGCATAGAAATTAGAGAAAAAAAAATTCCCAAATTTTTCCGAAAATCACCCAATACCCCCCCATTGGGGTGTTTTTGAAACTTCAAACTTAAAAAAAAGTAACTTCCCGTGCAGCTAGATCAAAAATTCCAACGGCATTTTAAAGAGCGTTCCAAGGCGCATCTTTTAGCATAGAAATTAGAGAAAAAAAAATTCCCAAATTTTTCCGAAAATCACCCAATACCCCCCCATTGGGGTGTTTTTGAAACTTCAAACTTAAAAAAAAGTAACTTCCCGTGCAGCTAGATCAAAAATTCCAACGGCATTTTAAAGAGCGTTCCAAGGCGCATCTTTTAGCATAGAAATTAGAGAAAAAAAATTCCCAAATTTTTCCGAAAATCACCCAATACCCCCCCATTGGGGTGTTTTTGAAACTTCAAACTTAAAAAAAAGTAACTTCCCGTGCAGCTAGATCAAAAATTCCAACGGCATTTTAAAGAGCGTTCCAAGGCGCATCTTTTAGCATAGAAATTAGAGAAAAAAAAATTCCCAAATTTTTCCGAAAATCACCCAATACCCCCCCATTGGGGTGTTTTTGAAACTTCAAACTTAAAAAAAAGTAACTTCCCGTGCAGCTAGATCAAAAATTCCAACGGCATTTTAAAGAGCGTTCCAAGGCGCATCTTTTAGCATAGAAATTAGAGAAAAAAAAATTCCCAAATTTTTCCGAAAATCACCCAATACCCCCCCATTGGGGTGTTTTTGAAACTTCAAACTTAAAAAAAAGTAACTTCCCGTGCAGCTAGATCAAAAATTCCAACGGCATTTTAAAGAGCGTTCCAAGGCGCATCTTTTAGCATAGAAATTAGAGAAAAAAAAATTCCCAAATTTTTCCGAAAATCACCCAATACCCCCCCATTGGGGTGTTTTTGAAACTTCAAACTTAAAAAAAAGTAACTTCCCGTGCAGCTAGATCAAAAATTCCAACGGCATTTTAAAGAGCGTTCCAAGGCGCATCTTTTAGCATAGAAATTAGAGAAAAAAAAATTCCCAAATTTTTCCGAAAATCACCCAATACCCCCCCATTGGGGTGTTTTTGAAACTTCAAACTTAAAAAAAAGTAACTTCCCGTGCAGCTAGATCAAAAATTCCAACGGCATTTTAAAGAGCGTTCCAAGGCGCATCTTTTAGCATAGAAATTAGAGAAAAAAAAATTCCCAAATTTTTCCGAAAATCACCCAATACCCCCCCATTGGGGTGTTTTTGAAACTTCAAACTTAAAAAAAAGTAACTTCCCGTGCAGCTAGATCAAAAATTCCAACGGCATTTTAAAGAGCGTTCCAAGGCGCATCTTTTAGCATAGAAATTAGAGAAAAAAAAATTCCCAAATTTTTCCGAAAATCACCCAATACCCCCCCATTGGGGTGTTTTTGAAACTTCAAACTTAAAAAAAAGTAACTTCCCGTGCAGCTAGATCAAAAATTCCAACGGCATTTTAAAGAGCGTTCCAAGGCGCATCTTTTAGCATAGAAATTAGAGAAAAAAAAATTCCCAAATTTTTCCGAAAATCACCCAATACCCCCCCATTGGGGTGTTTTTGAAACTTCAAACTTAAAAAAAAGTAACTTCCCGTGCAGCTAGATCAAAAATTCCAACGGCATTTTAAAGAGCGTTCCAAGGCGCATCTTTTAGCATAGAAATTAGAGAAAAAAAAATTCCCAAATTTTTCCGAAAATCACCCAATACCCCCCCATTGGGGTGTTTTTGAAACTTCAAACTTAAAAAAAAGTAACTTCCCGTGCAGCTAGATCAAAAATTCCAACGGCATTTTAAAGAGCGTTCCAAGGCGCATCTTTTAGCATAGAAATTAGAGAAAAAAAAATTCCCAAATTTTTCCGAAAATCACCCAATACCCCCCCATTGGGGTGTTTTTGAAACTTCAAACTTAAAAAAAAGTAACTTCCCGTGCAGCTAGATCAAAAATTCCAACGGCATTTTAAAGAGCGTTCCAAGGCGCATCTTTTAGCATAGAAATTAGAGAAAAAAAAATTCCCAAATTTTTCCGAAAATCACCCAATACCCCCCCATTGGGGTGTTTTTGAAACTTCAAACTTAAAAAAAAGTAACTTCCCGTGCAGCTAGATCAAAAATTCCAACGGCATTTTAAAGAGCGTTCCAAGGCGCATCTTTTAGCATAGAAATTAGAGAAAAAAAAATTCCCAAATTTTTCCGAAAATCACCCAATACCCCCCCATTGGGGTGTTTTTGAAACTTCAAACTTAAAAAAAAGTAACTTCCCGTGCAGCTAGATCAAAAATTCCAACGGCATTTTAAAGAGCGTTCCAAGGCGCATCTTTTAGCATAGAAATTAGAGAAAAAAAAATTCCCAAATTTTTCCGAAAATCACCCAATACCCCCCCATTGGGGTGTTTTTGAAACTTCAAACTTAAAAAAAAGTAACTTCCCGTGCAGCTAGATCAAAAATTCCAACGGCATTTTAAAGAGCGTTCCAAGGCGCATCTTTTAGCATAGAAATTAGAGAAAAAAAAATTCCCAAATTTTTCCGAAAATCACCCAATACCCCCCCATTGGGGTGTTTTTGAAACTTCAAACTTAAAAAAAAGTAACTTCCCGTGCAGCTAGATCAAAAATTCCAACGGCATTTTAAAGAGCGTTCCAAGGCGCATCTTTTAGCATAGAAATTAGAGAAAAAAAAATTCCCAAATTTTTCCGAAAATCACCCAATACCCCCCCATTGGGGTGTTTTTGAAACTTCAAACTTAAAAAAAAGTAACTTCCCGTGCAGCTAGATCAAAAATTCCAACGGCATTTTAAAGAGCGTTCCAAGGCGCATCTTTTAGCATAGAAATTAGAGAAAAAAAAATTCCCAAATTTTTCCGAAAATCACCCAATACCCCCCCATTGGGGTGTTTTTGAAACTTCAAACTTAAAAAAAAGTAACTTCCCGTGCAGCTAGATCAAAAATTCCAACGGCATTTTAAAGAGCGTTCCAAGGCGCATCTTTTAGCATAGAAATTAGAGAAAAAAAAATTCCCAAATTTTTCCGAAAATCACCCAATACCCCCCCATTGGGGTGTTTTTGAAACTTCAAACTTAAAAAAAAGTAACTTCCCGTGCAGCTAGATCAAAAATTCCAACGGCATTTTAAAGAGCGTTCCAAGGCGCATCTTTTAGCATAGAAATTAGAGAAAAAAAAATTCCCAAATTTTTCCGAAAATCACCCAATACCCCCCCATTGGGGTGTTTTTGAAACTTCAAACTTAAAAAAAAGTAACTTCCCGTGCAGCTAGATCAAAAATTCCAACGGCATTTTAAAGAGCGTTCCAAGGCGCATCTTTTAGCATAGAAATTAGAGAAAAAAAAATTCCCAAATTTTTCCGAAAATCACCCAATACCCCCCCATTGGGGTGTTTTTGAAACTTCAAACTTAAAAAAAAGTAACTTCCCGTGCAGCTAGATCAAAAATTCCAACGGCATTTTAAAGAGCGTTCCAAGGCGCATCTTTTAGCATAGAAATTAGAGAAAAAAAAATTCCCAAATTTTTCCGAAAATCACCCAATACCCCCCCATTGGGGTGTTTTTGAAACTTCAAACTTAAAAAAAAGTAACTTCCCGTGCAGCTAGATCAAAAATTCCAACGGCATTTTAAAGAGCGTTCCAAGGCGCATCTTTTAGCATAGAAATTAGAGAAAAAAAAATTCCCAAATTTTTCCGAAAATCACCCAATACCCCCCCATTGGGGTGTTTTTGAAACTTCAAACTTAAAAAAAAGTAACTTCCCGTGCAGCTAGATCAAAAATTCCAACGGCATTTTAAAGAGCGTTCCAAGGCGCATCTTTTAGCATAGAAATTAGAGAAAAAAAAATTCCCAAATTTTTCCGAAAATCACCCAATACCCCCCCATTGGGGTGTTTTTGAAACTTCAAACTTAAAAAAAAGTAACTTCCCGTGCAGCTAGATCAAAAATTCCAACGGCATTTTAAAGAGCGTTCCAAGGCGCATCTTTTAGCATAGAAATTAGAGAAAAAAAAATTCCCAAATTTTTCCGAAAATCACCCAATACCCCCCCATTGGGGTGTTTTTGAAACTTCAAACTTAAAAAAAAGTAACTTCCCGTGCAGCTAGATCAAAAATTCCAACGGCATTTTAAAGAGCGTTCCAAGGCGCATCTTTTAGCATAGAAATTAGAGAAAAAAAAATTCCCAAATTTTTCCGAAAATCACCCAATACCCCCCCATTGGGGTGTTTTTGAAACTTCAAACTTAAAAAAAAGTAACTTCCCGTGCAGCTAGATCAAAAATTCCAACGGCATTTTAAAGAGCGTTCCAAGGCGCATCTTTTAGCATAGAAATTAGAGAAAAAAAAATTCCCAAATTTTTCCGAAAATCACCCAATACCCCCCCATTGGGGTGTTTTTGAAACTTCAAACTTAAAAAAAAGTAACTTCCCGTGCAGCTAGATCAAAAATTCCAACGGCATTTTAAAGAGCGTTCCAAGGCGCATCTTTTAGCATAGAAATTAGAGAAAAAAAAATTCCCAAATTTTTCCGAAAATCACCCAATACCCCCCCATTGGGGTGTTTTTGAAACTTCAAACTTAAAAAAAAGTAACTTCCCGTGCAGCTAGATCAAAAATTCCAACGGCATTTTAAAGAGCGTTCCAAGGCGCATCTTTTAGCATAGAAATTAGAGAAAAAAAAATTCCCAAATTTTTCCGAAAATCACCCAATACCCCCCCATTGGGGTGTTTTTGAAACTTCAAACTTAAAAAAAAGTAACTTCCCGTGCAGCTAGATCAAAAATTCCAACGGCATTTTAAAGAGCGTTCCAAGGCGCATCTTTTAGCATAGAAATTAGAGAAAAAAAAATTCCCAAATTTTTCCGAAAATCACCCAATACCCCCCCATTGGGGTGTTTTTGAAACTTCAAACTTAAAAAAAAGTAACTTCCCGTGCAGCTAGATCAAAAATTCCAACGGCATTTTAAAGAGCGTTCCAAGGCGCATCTTTTAGCATAGAAATTAGAGAAAAAAAAATTCCCAAATTTTTCCGAAAATCACCCAATACCCCCCCATTGGGGTGTTTTTGAAACTTCAAACTTAAAAAAAAGTAACTTCCCGTGCAGCTAGATCAAAAATTCCAACGGCATTTTAAAGAGCGTTCCAAGGCGCATCTTTTAGCATAGAAATTAGAGAAAAAAAAATTCCCAAATTTTTCCGAAAATCACCCAATACCCCCCCATTGGGGTGTTTTTGAAACTTCAAACTTAAAAAAAAGTAACTTCCCGTGCAGCTAGATCAAAAATTCCAACGGCATTTTAAAGAGCGTTCCAAGGCGCATCTTTTAGCATAGAAATTAGAGAAAAAAAAATTCCCAAATTTTTCCGAAAATCACCCAATACCCCCCCATTGGGGTGTTTTTGAAACTTCAAACTTAAAAAAAAGTAACTTCCCGTGCAGCTAGATCAAAAATTCCAACGGCATTTTAAAGAGCGTTCCAAGGCGCATCTTTTAGCATAGAAATTAGAGAAAAAAAAATTCCCAAATTTTTCCGAAAATCACCCAATACCCCCCCATTGGGGAGTTTTTGAAACTTCAAACTTAAAAAAAAGTAACTTCCCGTGCAGCTAGATCAAAAATTCCAACGGCATTTTAAAGAGCGTTCCAAGGCGCATCTTTTAGCATAGAAATTAGAGAAAAAAAAATTCCCAAATTTTTCCGAAAATCACCCAATACCCCCCCATTGGGGTGTTTTTGAAACTTCCAACTTAAAAAAAAGTAACTTCCCGTGCAGCTAGATCAAAAATTCCAACGGCATTTTAAAGAGCGTTCCAAGGCGCATCTTTTAGCATAGAAATTAGAGAAAAAAAAATTCCCAAATTTTTCCGAAAATCACCCAATACCCCCCCATTGGGGTGTTTTTGAAACTTCAAACTTAAAAAAAAGTAACTTCCCGTGCAGCTAGATCAAAAATTCCAACGGCATTTTAAAGAGCGTTCCAAGGCGCATCTTTTAGCATAGAAATTAGAGAAAAAAAAATTCCCAAATTTTTCCGAAAATCACCCAATACCCCCCCATTGGGGTGTTTTTGAAACTTCAAACTTAAAAAAAAGTAACTTCCCGTGCAGCTAGATCAAAAATTCCAACGGCATTTTAAAGAGCGTTCCAAGGCGCATCTTTTAGCATAGAAATTAGAGAAAAAAAAATTCCCAAATTTTTCCGAAAATCACCCAATACCCCCCCATTGGGGTGTTTTTGAAACTTCAAACTTAAAAAAAAGTAACTTCCCGTGCAGCTAGATCAAAAATTCCAACGGCATTTTAAAGAGCGTTCCAAGGCGCATCTTTTAGCATAGAAATTAGAGAAAAAAAAATTCCCAAATTTTTCCGAAAATCACCCAATACCCCCCCATTGGGGTGTTTTTGAAACTTCAAACTTAAAAAAAAGTAACTTCCCGTGCAGCTAGATCAAAAATTCCAACGGCATTTTAAAGAGCGTTCCAAGGCGCATCTTTTAGCATAGAAATTAGAGAAAAAAAAATTCCCAAATTTTTCCGAAAATCACCCAATACCCCCCCATTGGGGTGTTTTTGAAACTTCAAACTTAAAAAAAAGTAACTTCCCGTGCAGCTAGATCAAAAATTCCAACGGCATTTTAAAGAGCGTTCCAAGGCGCATCTTTTAGCATAGAAATTAGAGAAAAAAAAATTCCCAAATTTTTCCGAAAATCACCCAATACCCCCCCATTGGGGTGTTTTTGAAACTTCAAACTTAAAAAAAAGTAACTTCCCGTGCAGCTAGATCAAAAATTCCAACGGCATTTTAAAGAGCGTTCCAAGGCGCATCTTTTAGCATAGAAATTAGAGAAAAAAAAATTCCCAAATTTTTCCGAAAATCACCCAATACCCCCCCATTGGGGTGTTTTTGAAACTTCAAACTTAAAAAAAAGTAACTTCCCGTGCAGCTAGATCAAAAATTCCAACGGCATTTTAAAGAGCGTTCCAAGGCGCATCTTTTAGCATAGAAATTAGAGAAAAAAAAATTCCCAAATTTTTCCGAAAATCACCCAATACCCCCCCATTGGGGTGTTTTTGAAACTTCAAACTTAAAAAAAAGTAACTTCCCGTGCAGCTAGATCAAAAATTCCAACGGCATTTTAAAGAGCGTTCCAAGGCGCATCTTTTAGCATAGAAATTAGAGAAAAAAAAATTCCCAAATTTTTCCGAAAATCACCCAATACCCCCCCATTGGGGTGTTTTTGAAACTTCAAACTTAAAAAAAAGTAACTTCCCGTGCAGCTAGATCAAAAATTCCAACGGCATTTTAAAGAGCGTTCCAAGGCGCATCTTTTAGCATAGAAATTAGAGAAAAAAAAATTCCCAAATTTTTCCGAAAATCACCCAATACCCCCCCATTGGGGTGTTTTTGAAACTTCAAACTTAAAAAAAAGTAACTTCCCGTGCAGCTAGATCAAAAATTCCAACGGCATTTTAAAGAGCGTTCCAAGGCGCATCTTTTAGCATAGAAATTAGAGAAAAAAAAATTCCCAAATTTTTCCGAAAATCACCCAATACCCCCCCATTGGGGTGTTTTTGAAACTTCAAACTTAAAAAAAAGTAACTTCCCGTGCAGCTAGATCAAAAATTCCAACGGCATTTTAAAGAGCGTTCCAAGGCGCATCTTTTAGCATAGAAATTAGAGAAAAAAAAATTCCCAAATTTTTCCGAAAATCACCCAATACCCCCCCATTGGGGTGTTTTTGAAACTTCAAACTTAAAAAAAAGTAACTTCCCGTGCAGCTAGATCAAAAATTCCAACGGCATTTTAAAGAGCGTTCCAAGGCGCATCTTTTAGCATAGAAATTAGAGAAAAAAAAATTCCCAAATTTTTCCGAAAATCACCCAATACCCCCCCATTGGGGTGTTTTTGAAACTTCAAACTTAAAAAAAAGTAACTTCCCGTGCAGCTAGATCAAAAATTCCAACGGCATTTTAAAGAGCGTTCCAAGGCGCATCTTTTAGCATAGAAATTAGAGAAAAAAAAATTCCCAAATTTTTCCGAAAATCACCCAATACCCCCCCATTGGGGTGTTTTTGAAACTTCAAACTTAAAAAAAAGTAACTTCCCGTGCAGCTAGATCAAAAATTCCAACGGCATTTTAAAGAGCGTTCCAAGGCGCATCTTTTAGCATAGAAATTAGAGAAAAAAAAATTCCCAAATTTTTCCGAAAATCACCCAATACCCCCCCATTGGGGTGTTTTTGAAACTTCAAACTTAAAAAAAAGTAACTTCCCGTGCAGCTAGATCAAAAATTCCAACGGCATTTTAAAGAGCGTTCCAAGGCGCATCTTTTAGCATAGAAATTAGAGAAAAAAAAATTCCCAAATTTTTCCGAAAATCACCCAATACCCCCCCATTGGGGTGTTTTTGAAACTTCAAACTTAAAAAAAAGTAACTTCCCGTGCAGCTAGATCAAAAATTCCAACGGCATTTTAAAGAGCGTTCCAAGGCGCATCTTTTAGCATAGAAATTAGAGAAAAAAAAATTCCCAAATTTTTCCGAAAATCACCCAATACCCCCCCATTGGGGTGTTTTTGAAACTTCAAACTTAAAAAAAAGTAACTTCCCGTGCAGCTAGATCAAAAATTCCAACGGCATTTTAAAGAGCGTTCCAAGGCGCATCTTTTAGCATAGAAATTAGAGAAAAAAAAATTCCCAAATTTTTCCGAAAATCACCCAATACCCCCCCATTGGGGTGTTTTTGAAACTTCAAACTTAAAAAAAAGTAACTTCCCGTGCAGCTAGATCAAAAATTCCAACGGCATTTTAAAGAGCGTTCCAAGGCGCATCTTTTAGCATAGAAATTAGAGAAAAAAAAATTCCCAAATTTTTCCGAAAATCACCCAATACCCCCCCATTGGGGTGTTTTTGAAACTTCAAACTTAAAAAAAAGTAACTTCCCGTGCAGCTAGATCAAAAATTCCAACGGCATTTTAAAGAGCGTTCCAAGGCGCATCTTTTAGCATAGAAATTAGAGAAAAAAAAATTCCCAAATTTTTCCGAAAATCACCCAATACCCCCCCATTGGGGTGTTTTTGAAACTTCAAACTTAAAAAAAAGTAACTTCCCGTGCAGCTAGATCAAAAATTCCAACGGCATTTTAAAGAGCGTTCCAAGGCGCATCTTTTAGCATAGAAATTAGAGAAAAAAAAATTCCCAAATTTTTCCGAAAATCACCCAATACCCCCCCATTGGGGTGTTTTTGAAACTTCAAACTTAAAAAAAAGTAACTTCCCGTGCAGCTAGATCAAAAATTCCAACGGCATTTTAAAGAGCGTTCCAAGGCGCATCTTTTAGCATAGAAATTAGAGAAAAAAAAATTCCCAAATTTTTCCGAAAATCACCCAATACCCCCCCATTGGGGTGTTTTTGAAACTTCAAACTTAAAAAAAAGTAACTTCCCGTGCAGCTAGATCAAAAATTCCAACGGCATTTTAAAGAGCGTTCCAAGGCGCATCTTTTAGCATAGAAATTAGAGAAAAAAAAATTCCCAAATTTTTCCGAAAATCACCCAATACCCCCCCATTGGGGTGTTTTTGAAACTTCAAACTTAAAAAAAAGTAACTTCCCGTGCAGCTAGATCAAAAATTCCAACGGCATTTTAAAGAGCGTTCCAAGGCGCATCTTTTAGCATAGAAATTAGAGAAAAAAAAATTCCCAAATTTTTCCGAAAATCACCCAATACCCCCCCATTGGGGTGTTTTTGAAACTTCAAACTTAAAAAAAAGTAACTTCCCGTGCAGCTAGATCAAAAATTCCAACGGCATTTTAAAGAGCGTTCCAAGGCGCATCTTTTAGCATAGAAATTAGAGAAAAAAAAATTCCCAAATTTTTCCGAAAATCACCCAATACCCCCCCATTGGGGTGTTTTTGAAACTTCAAACTTAAAAAAAAGTAACTTCCCGTGCAGCTAGATCAAAAATTCCAACGGCATTTTAAAGAGCGTTCCAAGGCGCATCTTTTAGCATAGAAATTAGAGAAAAAAAAATTCCCAAATTTTTCCGAAAATCACCCAATACCCCCCCATTGGGGTGTTTTTGAAACTTCAAACTTAAAAAAAAGTAACTTCCCGTGCAGCTAGATCAAAAATTCCAACGGCATTTTAAAGAGCGTTCCAAGGCGCATCTTTTAGCATAGAAATTAGAGAAAAAAAAATTCCCAAATTTTTCCGAAAATCACCCAATACCCCCCCATTGGGGTGTTTTTGAAACTTCAAACTTAAAAAAAAGTAACTTCCCGTGCAGCTAGATCAAAAATTCCAACGGCATTTTAAAGAGCGTTCCAAGGCGCATCTTTTAGCATAGAAATTAGAGAAAAAAAAATTCCCAAATTTTTCCGAAAATCACCCAATACCCCCCCATTGGGGTGTTTTTGAAACTTCAAACTTAAAAAAAAGTAACTTCCCGTGCAGCTAGATCAAAAATTCCAACGGCATTTTAAAGAGCGTTCCAAGGCGCATCTTTTAGCATAGAAATTAGAGAAAAAAAAATTCCCAAATTTTTCCGAAAATCACCCAATACCCCCCCATTGGGGTGTTTTTGAAACTTCAAACTTAAAAAAAAGTAACTTCCCGTGCAGCTAGATCAAAAATTCCAACGGCATTTTAAAGAGCGTTCCAAGGCGCATCTTTTAGCATAGAAATTAGAGAAAAAAAAATTCCCAAATTTTTCCGAAAATCACCCAATACCCCCCCATTGGGGTGTTTTTGAAACTTCAAACTTAAAAAAAAGTAACTTCCCGTGCAGCTAGATCAAAAATTCCAACGGCATTTTAAAGAGCGTTCCAAGGCGCATCTTTTAGCATAGAAATTAGAGAAAAAAAAATTCCCAAATTTTTCCGAAAATCACCCAATACCCCCCCATTGGGGTGTTTTTGAAACTTCAAACTTAAAAAAAAGTAACTTCCCGTGCAGCTAGATCAAAAATTCCAACGGCATTTTAAAGAGCGTTCCAAGGCGCATCTTTTAGCATAGAAATTAGAGAAAAAAAAATTCCCAAATTTTTCCGAAAATCACCCAATACCCCCCCATTGGGGTGTTTTTGAAACTTCAAACTTAAAAAAAAGTAACTTCCCGTGCAGCTAGATCAAAAATTCCAACGGCATTTTAAAGAGCGTTCCAAGGCGCATCTTTTAGCATAGAAATTAGAGAAAAAAAAATTCCCAAATTTTTCCGAAAATCACCCAATACCCCCCCATTGGGGTGTTTTTGAAACTTCAAACTTAAAAAAAAGTAACTTCCCGTGCAGCTAGATCAAAAATTCCAACGGCATTTTAAAGAGCGTTCCAAGGCGCATCTTTTAGCATAGAAATTAGAGAAAAAAAAATTCCCAAATTTTTCCGAAAATCACCCAATACCCCCCCATTGGGGTGTTTTTGAAACTTCAAACTTAAAAAAAAGTAACTTCCCGTGCAGCTAGATCAAAAATTCCAACGGCATTTTAAAGAGCGTTCCAAGGCGCATCTTTTAGCATAGAAATTAGAGAAAAAAAAATTCCCAAATTTTTCCGAAAATCACCCAATACCCCCCCATTGGGGTGTTTTTGAAACTTCAAACTTAAAAAAAAGTAACTTCCCGTGCAGCTAGATCAAAAATTCCAACGGCATTTTAAAGAGCGTTCCAAGGCGCATCTTTTAGCATAGAAATTAGAGAAAAAAAAATTCCCAAATTTTTCCGAAAATCACCCAATACCCCCCCATTGGGGTGTTTTTGAAACTTCAAACTTAAAAAAAAGTAACTTCCCGTGCAGCTAGATCAAAAATTCCAACGGCATTTTAAAGAGCGTTCCAAGGCGCATCTTTTAGCATAGAAATTAGAGAAAAAAAAATTCCCAAATTTTTCCGAAAATCACCCAATACCCCCCCATTGGGGAGTTTTAGAAACTTCAAACTTAAAAAAAAGTAACTTCCCGTGCAGCTAGATCAAAAATTCCAACGGCATTTTAAAGAGCGTTCCAAGGCGCATCTTTTAGCATAGAAATTAGAGAAAAAAAAATTCCCAAATTTTTCCGAAAATCACCCAATACCCCCCCATTGGGGTGTTTTTGAAACTTCAAACTTAAAAAAAAGTAACTTCCCGTGCAGCTAGATCAAAAATTCCAACGGCATTTTAAAGAGAGTTCCAAGGCGCATCTTTTAGCATAGAAATTAGAGAAAAAAAAATTCCCAAATTTTTCCGAAAATCACCCAATACCCCCCCATTGGGGTGTTTTTGAAACTTCAAACTTAAAAAAAAGTAACTTCCCGTGCAGCTAGATCAAAAATTCCAACGGCATTTTAAAGAGCGTTCCAAGGCGCATCTTTTAGCATAGAAATTGGAGAAAAAAAAATTCCCAAATTTTTCCGAAAATCACCCAATACCCCCCCATTGGGGTGTTTTTGAAACTTCAAACTTAAAAAAAAGTAACTTCCCGTGCAGCTAGATCAAAAATTCCAACGGCATTTTAAAGAGAGTTCCAAGGCGCATCTTTTAGCATAAAAATTAGAGAAAAAAAAATTCCCAAATTTTTCCGAAAATCACCCAATACCCCCCCATTGGGGTGTTTTTGAAACTTCAAACTTAAAAAAAAGTAACTTCCCGTGCAGCTAGATCAAAAATTCCAACGGCATTTTAAAGAGCGTTCCAAGGCGCATCTTTTAGCATAGAAATTAGAGAAAAAAAAATTCCCAAATTTTTCCGAAAATCACCTAATACCCCCCCATTGGGGTGTTTTTGAAACTTCAAACTTAAAAAAAAGTAACTTCCCGTGCAGCTAGATCAAAAATTCCAACGGCATTTTAAAGAGCGTTCCAAGGCGCATCTTTTAGCATAGAAATTAGAGAAAAAAAAATTCCCAAATTTTTCCGAAAATCACCCAATACCCCCCCATTGGGGTGTTTTTGAAACTTACAACTTAAAAAAAAGTAACTTCCCGTGCAGCTAGATCAAAAATTCCAACGGCATTTTAAAGAGCGTTCCAAGGCGCATCTTTTAGCATAGAAATTAGAGAAAAAAAAATTCCCAAATTTTTCCGAAAATCACCCAATACCCCCCCATTGGGGTGTTTTTGAAACTTCAAACTTAAAAAAAAGTAACTTCCCGTGCAGCTAGATCAAAAATTCCAACGGCATTTTAAAGAGCGTTCCAAGGCGCATCTTTTAGCATAGAAATTAGAGAAAAAAAAATTCCCAAATTTTTCCGAAAATCACCCAATACCCCCCCATTGGGGTGTTTTTGAAACTTCAAACTTAAAAAAAAGTAACTTCCCGTGCAGCTAGATCAAAAATTCCAACGGCATTTTAAAGAGCGTTCCAAGGCGCATCTTTTAGCATAGAAATTAGAGAAAAAAAAATTCCCAAATTTTTCCGAAAATCACCCAATACCCCCCCATTGGGGAGTTTTAGAAACTTCAAACTTAAAAAAAAGTAACTTCCCGTGCAGCTAGATCAAAAATTCCAACGGCATTTTAAAGAGCGTTCCAAGGCGCATCTTTTAGCATAGAAATTAGAGAAAAAAAAATTCCCAAATTTTTCCGAAAATCACCCAATACCCCCCCATTGGGGTGTTTTTGAAACTTACAACTTAAAAAAAAGTAACTTCCCGTGCAGCTAGATCAAAAATTCCAACGGCATTTTAAAGAGCGTTCCAAGGCGCATCTTTTAGCATAGAAATTAGAGAAAAAAAAATTCCCAAATTTTTCCGAAAATCACCCAATACCCCCCCATTGGGGTGTTTTTGAAACTTCAAACTTAAAAAAAAGTAACTTCCCGTGCAGCTAGATCAAAAATTCCAACGGCATTTTAAAGAGCGTTCCAAGGCGCATCTTTTAGCATAGAAATTAGAGAAAAAAAAATTCCCAAATTTTTCCGAAAATCACCCAATACCCCCCCATTGGGGTGTTTTTGAAACTTCAAACTTAAAAAAAAGTAACTTCCCGTGCAGCTAGATCAAAAATTCCAACGGCATTTTAAAGAGCGTTCCAAGGCGCATCTTTTAGCATAGAAATTAGAGAAAAAAAAATTCCCAAATTTTTCCGAAAATCACCCAATACCCCCCCATTGGGGTGTTTTTGAAACTTCAAACTTAAGAAAAAGTAACTTCCCGTGCAGCTAGATCAAAAATTCCAACGGCATTTTAAAGAGCGTTCCAAGGCGCATCTTTTAGCATAGAAATTAGAGAAAAAAAAATTCCCAAATTTTTCCGAAAATCACCCAATACCCCCCCATTGGGGTGTTTTTGAAACTTCAAACTTAAAAAAAAGTAACTTCCCGTGCAGCTAGATCAAAAATTCCAACGGCATTTTAAAGAGCGTTCCAAGGCGCATCTTTTAGCATAGAAATTAGAGAAAAAAAAATTCCCAAATTTTTCCGAAAATCACCCAATACCCCCCCATTGGGGTGTTTTTGAAACTTCAAACTTAAAAAAAAGTAACTTCCCGTGCAGCTAGATCAAAAATTCCAACGGCATTTTAAAGAGCGTTCCAAGGCGCATCTTTTAGCATAGAAATTAGAGAAAAAAAAATTCCCAAATTTTTCCGAAAATCACCCAATACCCCCCCATTGGGGTGTTTTTGAAACTTCAAACTTAAAAAAAAGTAACTTCCCGTGCAGCTAGATCAAAAATTCCAACGGCATTTTAAAGAGCGTTCCAAGGCGCATCTTTTAGCATAGAAATTAGAGAAAAAAAAATTCCCAAATTTTTCCGAAAATCACCCAATACCCCCCCATTGGGGTGTTTTTGAAACTTCAAACTTAAAAAAAAGTAACTTCCCGTGCAGCTAGATCAAAAATTCCAACGGCATTTTAAAGAGCGTTCCAAGGCGCATCTTTTAGCATAGAAATTAGAGAAAAAAAAATTCCCAAATTTTTCCGAAAATCACCCAATACCCCCCCATTGGGGTGTTTTTGAAACTTCAAACTTAAAAAAAAGTAACTTCCCGTGCAGCTAGATCAAAAATTCCAACGGCATTTTAAAGAGCGTTCCAAGGCGCATCTTTTAGCATAGAAATTAGAGAAAAAAAAATTCCCAAATTTTTCCGAAAATCACCCAATACCCCCCCATTGGGGTGTTTTTGAAACTTCAAACTTAAAAAAAAGTAACTTCCCGTGCAGCTAGATCAAAAATTCCAACGGCATTTTAAAGAGCGTTCCAAGGCGCATCTTTTAGCATAGAAATTAGAGAAAAAAAAATTCCCAAATTTTTCCGAAAATCACCCAATACCCCCCCATTGGGGAGTTTTAGAAACTTCAAACTTAAAAAAAAGTAACTTCCCGTGCAGCTAGATCAAAAATTCCAACGGCATTTTAAAGAGCGTTCCAAGGCGCATCTTTTAGCATAGAAATTAGAGAAAAAAAAATTCCCAAATTTTTCCGAAAATCACCCAATACCCCCCCATTGGGGTGTTTTTGAAACTTCAAACTTAAAAAAAAGTAACTTCCCGTGCAGCTAGATCAAAAATTCCAACGGCATTTTAAAGAGAGTTCCAAGGCGCATCTTTTAGCATAGAAATTAGAGAAAAAAAAATTCCCAAATTTTTCCGAAAATCACCCAATACCCCCCCATTGGGGTGTTTTTGAAACTTCAAACTTAAAAAAAAGTAACTTCCCGTGCAGCTAGATCAAAAATTCCAACGGCATTTTAAAGAGCGTTCCAAGGCGCATCTTTTAGCATAGAAATTGGAGAAAAAAAAATTCCCAAATTTTTCCGAAAATCACCCAATACCCCCCCATTGGGGTGTTTTTGAAACTTCAAACTTAAAAAAAAGTAACTTCCCGTGCAGCTAGATCAAAAATTCCAACGGCATTTTAAAGAGAGTTCCAAGGCGCATCTTTTAGCATAAAAATTAGAGAAAAAAAAATTCCCAAATTTTTCCGAAAATCACCCAATACCCCCCCATTGGGGTGTTTTTGAAACTTCAAACTTAAAAAAAAGTAACTTCCCGTGCAGCTAGATCAAAAATTCCAACGGCATTTTAAGGGCGTCTCGTGACGCGTCCTAGAGTGGCCATTTTCAATGATCCGAATGCTTGTGCAACGGACATGTTTCTAAGACTATAGCTTCCTGTCGGATTCTTGAAATGCTAATTTTACTGAAATCGTTTCGAGAGTCGTGAGAAACGCAGGAAAATAGAGTCACTTGCCTATAAATGAATACCAAACTGTAGTTCGTATGAAAATACAGCAGGGAATGAAATAATTCGCGAGTGAAATAAATAAATTATAGCAGACCAAAGAAGTAATTCGATAAATCTCTCGTTCTAAATCGTTCGAACGGTTCCCCTGTTCTTTTCAAGAAACGCATCAACGTGCTCTCGGAATCGAAGTGGATTTCGCAGAATTATCCCAGACTAGAGACCCTTCCGCAACGCTTGCCGTTGCGGGTTTTGCCCGACCTCTTGTCCCTCTTTCCAGCCGGCGCTCTCTCTGGAAAAGTCTCCCTTTGTCCTTACGTTCTCCTTGCCTGGTGGAAAATCGGCCAGCCTCGCTTTTCGAGGCTCTCTCAGCGAGCTAAAGAGAAATACGGACGGGGACAGAGGGGGTTACCCTCGCGCGGCGTCCCCCATCGCGATTTGGGTTATTATGCTCTCGTCATCGAGCCGTCGAACGTCGGGGTGGAGTCGAATGGACTTCCGTGACTAGGCGGATTACGTACAAGCGGCGTGGAAAGGCGAAATTAATCAGAGAACACACCAAGGCCCCCCGCCCTTATTTCCCTCCTTTGCGCGGGGATCGAAGCCTTGGAAACCTTTTGTTTTCGATTCGAGGCCGGCAGTTTCCTTTCGAACGTCGCCAGGAAACGGGGAGAGTCGGCCCCGATGTTTTATCCCCTTTGAGCGACGACTAGCACCGATCGTATCGGGGACGATCCCGTCCGATGGTCGCCTCGACCCTGAAGCGTCGGCTCCTCCGCGACGATCGAAGCCCCGTTTCGATTCATTCGAACAAACCAGTGGACTAAGAGGCTCCTCTCTGTCCTCGCGCAAGCTAAGCAGGGAAGAAACGCGCACCGCGGAAGGTACGTTTGATTAATTACGAGAAAACGCGCGGAAAGGAAAAGGAAATGGTATCGCATTAGAGAATTGAAGAGCGAACGCGCTTGTAATTAGGACTGGCGTTAATGGGGACGTTCCAATTTCAAGTGCACGTATAGTGGGAGATTTTGCTGAAGGTGAACGCTAATTGCCACCGTGGAGGTAATTTCTCGAAACGCTCGCTCGGAAACGTTCTTGCAACTTACTTAAGTACACACGAGGGACACGGAAATCGTTGCCGCGAGATTAAAACTATATTGCAATTTAAGTAAATACTGGTTAGCCAGAGATCCGACCGCATTACACTCCTATCATTTAACAGTGAAACTTGATTAAAAAACTTCCTAAGTTTAGTCTGACCGAGAGAACCGCAAAAACCTCGCACTTACTCCCTATCAACCGAGACGTGCGATACGTTCTCGTTCAAAGGACGAACGTACGTACGTTTCGCACGTTTTCCTGTAGCCAGATAGTCGATTCAAAATTACACGTCTACCCGCGACGCATCGAACTCGAACGGTACGGCCGTATTGCCCGGTAATCTCGCATTGTCTCCGCAGTGTCAGCTCCGGAGTGACAAATGCGCCCTCGAAGGCAGGACCTAAGGATATACCTGGCTATCTTGGTACCTGCGTCCGCGTATAGACGTATGCGCGTGTATATACGCGTCCGTGTAACAACGGAGGAGCAGAGCGAGGCTGTGACACGACGTATCCTCGTAGAACCCAGATTAGGCTCTAAAACCCTTCCCCAGATAACGGCACCGCTAAGCTGTCCATTCGTCTATTGGTCCATCCTTCATTGCTGTAATGGAACTTGGGAAACCTTAGCTTGCGCCTCTCGCGATTGGGATGGACCTCGAGGAAAGGGCTCCCTCCGAGATAGCAGGGAATTCGGGCAGATTTCGGTCTTACGATACCTTTCGTGGTGTCCACGGCCAAGGAAGATAATAAAAAGGAGGACGATAAGGGAAATGAAATACTCGGAATTCCTGGTACTCGAAAGTCGAGAGATCGAGCACGGATGAGGTTTTATGATGCCTCCCCGATGCCTCGCTCGTAATTCGTCAAGCTTTCGAACCAGCCACGTTCCTCCAAGTTGTTCGCCAGCGATTTTCTTGATGCTGCACTTGAGCTCGAGCTTGCAACGTTTAATAGGCAAATCGTGCACGTTTAAATCGATTCTTTTTTAATGATACGATATACGCACAGCAAACGGAGCGTTTCAAAGTATCCGCTGTAAATACTGAACGTGTCAGTCAGCTATTCTCTAACCCTACTGATATAATCTCACGACTTCCGCCTTGCTATAAATATGATACCGTTTTACGCATTTCAACGTGACATACATATTTCACTTATCAAAAGTTATAAACGTCAACGTTCGAATAGATTCGTCGTGTCGGCTACCATAAAATAGAAAACCGACCTGTTCGTTTATTAGGTCGTACATACGTAAGCATCAATCTGTCAGGAATGTACGGATTCCAGCGTTCAGAAAAATCATCCCCTGTCCGATATGACAGTTGACCCGGCTATTCGTAGCGTTTCTAAACGAAGAACGGAAAATGTCCGTTATAATGTCGCGAGAGCAGATCGATCGTAAAAGGTTCGAGCGCGCCGAAACCGTGTTATCTTAACGGAGGATAGTGGAGCTGGTTGCTTGTTTTTCTCGTCAAATATCCATTTCCAGGTAAACGACGCGACTTCGTATACCGCGGCTCGAACGCGTGCGATAAGTACACAAAGTGTTAGCAGAAATTGAGATTCTTCCATTCTGTACAGCGTGTCCACGAATCGGAAAGGGTTCGCCACGATCCTTTTTTCCCCGTCCACGTCCCGCGTAACAACTAAACGGACAGATAGCGAGGAACGAGAAACGCAGATAGACGCAGGGAGAGTTGACAGTTTGACGACTCGGAGAAATGTTTGAATTATCATCGGGATGACAACCATATTTAACCTGCCATAAAATAGCACTCCGGCGTGCTTTTACGACGGTGCCAGGACGGTGCCACGACGGGGACGCGCGCGGGCTTTGTACGTCAGGGACAGAACGAATGCAGATAAGTTACTCCCCGTCGATGCCTTACAGGGCATTCCACTTTTCCCCCGGTGCTCGGGAACGAGTTGTCCCCCGGGACTACCGTACCGCTATCTAATCGAACGAAATTTCCCCTCGCCACGAAATTCCTCCCCGGGAGCTCTCTTTTCATTTCACGTCGTACGGGCGAAAAAAGAATGGAGAGAATCGACAGAGATAACGAGGATATTTACGGAGCGTCTTCAAAACCGAGGGCGGCTCGAATAACTTTTCTCAAATTTAGATTAGTCTTGCGCCATAACTCGTACTTGTTACTTTTATAATTGCTATCGGCCCAGCCGCTAGTTCCCTCGAATTATTCGACGATCTCTGCAGCCTCTCTCTAAGCCCCTTCCTCTATAAGCACCTTGTCGTAAAAACGTTAGTATCTCGCGCGCGAGGAATTAGAAATGACATAATTCGTCCGCCACCGTCTATTATATATATATACCATATAAGAGAACCAGCCGTTTCAGCATTGAAACGGCACGGCCAGCAAGTGGTAAACGAGATAAATCTCTGAAAATCGTGTTACCCGGTAAATCGCGTTTAATTCCTTCCCTCGGAAACCATTTAGCAGCCGATGGCGGCGGCCTGCAACCCCTGCGCCCCACGGAACCGATCCCTGCGCCTGGCTCTCGCGAGTTTCCTCGTTCTCGCCTCTCTCCTGGCCGTAATCACGGGATCAAACTTTTACGAGGGTGAGATCTGGCCGTTGTACAAGCCCGTGTCGAAGGTCAGGGATGATAGAAACGCACCTCTATGGGACGACAATGGTAAAGTCTCGAGGGGTGCATCCCATTAGCGGCGGCGTTGGAGCCGCTCGAAATGATTGCCGCGCGCCCGGAGCAATACTGCAAGAACATGTCATACATTATTAACGCGGGCGCAGAAGCGAGCGCCGCGGACGCCCACTGTCTAATAGCCAATATATATTCATCGGGTTAATTGATTTCTCACGCGCATCGAGCGTCGTCTTTCCCGAAGGTCGCCGCGTCGCTCTGCCACTTGCGACGCGGGACCGATCAACTTTTACTTTCCGTTACGGTGCACGCGAGATTCCTTCGTTCAGCCGCGAGCAGCTGCGAATTGAACGGCACTGGAAGTTCAGTCGGATGAAGAACGACGAGTGTGATTCTCTGGCCGAGATGCGTTGGCCTCGCTTTGGAAATGTTTCTAGGGCAAAGAGGGGGAGCTGCATTTTTGTTAATCTCGATTGGCTATTATGGAGCAAGAAAAGTTGGTTTCTCGAGTAGAGATGAGAAATGATTTAATAATTCGGAGTTGAAAACGAGGGAACTTGCATTCACCAAGTTTATCTGTTACTAAGGATGCCTATATAAAACGTGGGTCCGATGAAAGCGGTGGAAAATGATTTCTCCAAGTTCGCCTGCTGAGAACGTATTCTAGCGAACCTGAGAATGAGATTCGTTTCATGGGAAACTTTAGTTCCCTCTGCTTGGAATCAATTCGAACTCTTCTTCGATTCGATCGACTTCCTTGGAGAACTTCTCGCGAAGAATCGGGGATAAAATAATTACAGAAGGGTGGCGAAGATTTTTAAACGAAACTTTCTCTCGAGCCAGCTTTTAAAAGCGAACGCGTAACATTGCCCCCTCGCGATTTTCCAATATTTTTCCTTCCCATTAACCGGAAACGGCGGCAATTAATTATGGAATCATTTATTACCACTTCATTATCGATGGCCAGCGACGGAACGAAATTTAATCTGGCCTCCAGTTATAACGGGAGATTGAAATTCCAACTGAATATTCGACGATTCAACGAGCGTCGAGCACGCACCACAAAAGCTAGAAATTCCAGTTTCCCCTGAGAATATTAAAATGACAAGTGTTATGACAAGTGTCTCTTGTCTGAACAACCTGTTACGATAGGCGAGCGTTGAAAGACCTTATGCGGATGAATGTTTTCATCGTGTCCAAGGTATCCACCGGCAGAAACGATATTCGTTTACGAGGAACGGTAACAAGTTTCGCGTGTAAATGACACGATTCTCGGCGCTCGCAAAAGCGGCCGGATTTCGCGAATACGATATTAACAACCGCAAATTTCATCTGAGGCCACAAACGTCACTGGCCGATGGAACCTCTTTGACAAATAATGAAATCGATATTCCAATCCCCAATCGCGTTCCAAAATCCATCACGTAGCATTCTATCCTTAGCTTAATTATATTAATTAATATTCGGAACGTTCGAGAATATCCGTATTGTTTTACTGTTTCCTCGATACTTCTGTGTGTCAAAGGTGGGACATTTTAAAGTGATCACTGACGAAGACGAAGTAAAGCAGAAAACAGCTTTTTCCTAAAAATAAACTGGAGTGGAGTTCAATTACCTCGAGCGTCTCGGTGTTATTAACAATTTCCACGTTCCAGCAACGCCAGCCGTTTAATACCCCATGAAGCCGAAGGGAGAGTCCGGTTAGAGTGGTATATATCTTCGGCTGGACTGCAGACGCTCACGATAAAACCCGTGTCCAAGTCCCCATTCACTCTATGACCCATAAACCCGGTGAGCCTCTGCGTCGGTTATCTTCAGGGTACGAGTAACTCGTCGTCGCCCGTCGCTGGCCTAGGATAAAACCTACGTAACGGTGCCTCATTAACGCGGACGGATTCCACTTTGAACGAGCTGGCTCAAAGGGTGGAAAATAATTGAGACACGTCAGTGACTGTACGTGGAAAGCAGGCGGGAAAGAAAGAAGAAGAAGAAAAAAAGAGGAGAAGAAAGAACGGGGCGAGGGAGGCGAGGAAGAGCAAGGTTGGGTAGAGGGAAAAAAAAAGGAACTGCGGGAGGGTGGAAAGAAGCGAGAGTGTACGGAAGTACGTCTTACATTAGAGCAGCCATAATCCACGCGCATACTCTTCCTGCTTCCGTCGTCCCTCGCCAGTGTTCTGGTTTCCTCTTCCAGGCTGATTCTTTCTCGAGCTAGCTTCGAACCCTCCTTATTTTACATAGAGACAGCGCCCCACGGTGAACTCGAACGCATTCAGCGACAGACTTCAACCCCCGTGGATACGGCGCGCGTCTCGCCCCCTCCAGCACGGAGAGAGAGTACACTGTGAAGAGTTGGAAAGAACGACAGAGAGTTCGCCATCCAAAGGGTCAAAATGAGAGGGAGAGAGAGAGAGAGAGAGAGAGAGAGGAAGAGAAGAAACAACCAAAGAGGAGTAGGAGTAGGAGGGATTATAAAAGAAGAAAGATTTACAACCCTCGTATGAAATTCATACGCACTTCGCACCTACCACTGTCTACGCTCCGAAGGCATCAAAGAGCCTCTTCCCACTCGTCCTCTCTATCCGACCTGACTCCCTCCTCGTCCTATCGATACAACCCTTCCTCTCTACCCGACGCTCCTCTACGGCGCACTGCTCTCTGACAGCAGCCGGAAAGGACGAGGGGCCGATGGTGCGAACAAGAGATATCCTCCGCACTGTCGTAATCGAACTTCTCGTTCTCCTACTCGACGTCCCTTTAAAAACCACCGGCCTGAAGACACAGGGGATTGGAGAGAGGCAGTAACGCGCACGGACGCCGATCACAAGCACACGTTGCGCATGGTAAACCACCGAGAAAAAAGATCCAGGAAACGGTCGCCGCTGGAAGATGGATCCGTGGATGGTTCAACCACCCCGTTCGTGCCTAATAACCATCCCCTTACGCCGTGACGCGTATATTATGACCGTGTGGCCCCGCGCGAAAGGAGATTGCGCGGACTTAGCCGCCTCTCGTGGGACAAAGTGTGTACGCGGCCACCCTTCGACACGCTCGCCCCCGCCGCGTCCTCCTCCGGGCGATGGACGACGGTGGAAACGTTGCCAAGGGCTGCCACGACGGAATTATTACCGGCTGTAATAATCCTGAAGAATTATGACGTATTACGGGCGTAAAGCGAAAAAGGGAGATAGAGAAGGGGCTGTAGGTGTTGGCCTGACTAGGGACTTGCTGACGACGGAAAAAAGTTGCAGGCAAAGGACCGTTAATTCGCCTCGTTCTGGCGCGAAGTTACCGGACCTTGATATTTACAACCTCGACGACGGTCAGCCCTCTTCTACCGGAAACGTGCCCCCTTTTTTCTCCCCCGACGAACCTCTTTTTGCGCTCCTCAAGAGAAACCAGAGTGGAAACTGCCGAAAGAGGATCGCACACCCTATTTTTTTTTCTCAGTTAACGGAAACAAACGTGGCGTTTGACCCGAAAGGATTATCCGCGTCCCTGGGGAAAAGCAAACGCGGATAGCGGGACTGTCCGGGCGTCCCTAGTCAAGACCGATTCCCTTTATCGGCCAATTTCACGGTTTATGCTAATTCCGACGAATTGTAAAGCTCGTTACTTATTCTAATTTATGCTGATCGTTCAGGGAACCGTGGACATTGTCTTGTGAATCGTCGATGGGAGGGGGAAAGAAGCGACGCAGGTAGACGCCGCCGGTCGGTGCGATGTCGATAATCTCGAAAATGCCTGGTCCTAATCCTCTTGACGAGCCAGGATCTGGTCGATAGTCCCTGCCTGTCATAGACCACTACCGGTAACAAAGCCTCTTCCGGTCTATAAATCTTGCAGTGGACGCGCGGGCGTCATCGAAGGACGTCGATCGGCGCAATTTCATTCGGACCTCGTAAATCTCTCGGTTACCTGAGAACAGACGTACCTACGGAAAAGAGTTTCCGTTAAGCGGTGGTAAATCATCGAATTCTATAGTCTCCAGGCTGAACTCTCTTTCGCGTTGTCTTCCTGACTACTTTCAACTGAACGATTCAATTTAGTCGAACAATGCACCAGGGATTGAGTTGTATCGCAACGTTTGCGTTTAACGTTTTCCAGTGTTCAGTTTCGTTCGATGCTTTAATTGAATGGTAAATTTCGTGGTTCGATTTTGGTATATACAACGCCCAAGATAATCTATAAATTATCGTTCGATCGAATCGCTGAAACGGAGAGTGAACAATAATTGAGTATAAAAAATTCACTGGAGAATTGGAAAGGAAGAAAATGTTTCTTCAAACGAAACAGAGAAACGGCCGGTTTCGCCACTCGTCGTACATTTACGTACATTATGAGCTTCAAAAGCAGAAGATCTTCGTCAGATTTCCACTCGACGTTGGCTCTCGCACAGAAGCAAAAGGAAGTCATTTAAGACACTAAAGCCGCAGTGACTGGCTTCACAGCTCCGCGGGCCTCTATACCCCGGTGCAAGTGCATCAACGGCTCGCGGAGAAACAAAGCGAATCGCTATGCACAAGTGCTCGAGGGCGCGGAAAAATAGGTTAGAACAGAGCCCTAGTAGAGACAGTATCACCGGATGAAGAGGAGCCATCTCTCACGCGGCTGAAATGTTCGCTCGGCTGCCGAGTAAAAGCATTAACCGTCCCGCTCGACTTCAAACGCCTGTGGATCGCGGATAGTTCCAACCAGGATGGGACGAGGAGTAGAAGAAAAAGAAGCAAAAAAAAAAGGAAAAAAATAGAGGGGAAGGATAAAAAATGATTTGAATCCAGCGTCACCTTGGCGTTAATGGCGCGACGAACGCCAGTCGCAGATAACTCGTAAATACAATCCGCGCTTTTAATGCCGAAGACACACACCGGCTGGTTGGTCCGGTGACGCATTATGGAAGTCGCGGGAGCGTGTTTCGGGTCGGCGACCCGACGATTAATAACGATTTTTCGTGGCACGTCGCTCCCACCTTCGCCTGTTCGGCCTCGCATCCGTGCATAACGCGGTGAGTGACGAGAAAGGGTGGGAAAGAGTAGAACGAGAAAGAAGCGCGAGGGGGAGCGAAAGGAGAGGAAGGGTTTTTTCACGGGGAAGAACCGCGAACGGAAGTTGCCAGGGGCGGCGCACCCTCGGTGGGTGGGCCTCCGGTTGAATTAAAATTGATGGATAAGGGCAGACAACCTCGCAATTTTCATCGAATTAACAATCCTGCCGTGGCGTATTGCATCGCACGAGGCCCGTGCCCTGTTCACGCGCGGCCCACGATTCGTCTTTGATCGGATGCGAGCACACCCCTTCCTTTTTACGTCTGCGAGGAACGATCGTTTCGCAACGTAATACACCGTCTTCTAATGAATGATTTTCTGCGAGTAATTAATTTATGGGACGGCAAGGGTTACGGTGTGCTGTTTTACGATTCGATATTTGTTTTCATTGACGGGGGATGACGGGGGATGACGATGAAACGATAATCAGGTTTTCGAAAGAGTGTATAGGGGAGATGTTTTTCGTGGGATTATCTCGTCTAATTAATGCCAACCGTCCGCTATTTTTGATTAAAGAGCAATAGAGTTTGAAGAGCAGAAATTCTCATGGTCGCCAAGGTAGCTAAGATTAAAGATCTCTAACGAGTCGCAATTATTCGTGTTTCAACGCAGAAGCTGTTGCAATCCAGGAAGTTTCGAAAATGAAAGAGACCTTTGGGAGATCAGTCGCTTTACAGAGTCGCTTCTTTTTTCACGACGTTGGCTGTTAGCTGAAGCTTAACGAGAAAAATTTCTGTCCGTTCGTTTAACGTTCTGCAATCTCTCGGGAGCCGGTTGTAATCTAAATAAAAGGCTTTCATGCGATTTGAACGGTATTACGGATCAAACAATTCTGTAAGCCCGAAGAGTTCAAGCTAAAAGCCAAAGTTCTCTATCCGTGTTCGTTACTTTCGCGCGCGTTCTATTACAAATATGCAGAAATTTTTGTCCGAACGCGCTTAAAACCCTTACGCTTGTTAGTAAACTCTCTGAAAAGTCGTACGATTTACTTTGACGATACGCGAGATATAATTAGGACGATTTTTCTGTGGATTTGCAGGAGTTCTGAAACAGAAGCAGTTTAATCATTTTTTATTTCTTTCGACGAGCCGATATCTTCAGGTGGCACGCGCTAGTTTCATTCTTAACAGCAGTTTCAGCTCTTATCTCGTGTAATATAACGAGAAGCAAATTTATTAGTACTAGGAAGTTCCGCTGCTTTGCTGCAAGATTTCCCCTCGTTATACTCGATTTTAACGCTAAATTTCTCATATCTTTGCCTTCCAACCCTACGATATTTGCTCAAAAAGAATTATTAAAGTCATTACTCTCAACGGATAACATCTCGTTTCTTTTAAATGCTTCTACAAATTTTTATCTACAACTTCAACCTCTCTATCCACGAAACAGAGTTAAACACGGAGTCAAAATTTTCTTTTCATCAATTATTACCTCTTCGATTAGATGCTAATCGGTTTAATCGTCCCTAAATGTGACACGAATCCAGCACATTACACAACCGCGATCTTATCTGACCGAACAAGTTTCAAAGCTATGCAATTGGTTCGTGTATCATCTCTACTCGAGACTCTGCTCTACCCACATAAATAACCCACCCACAAAATTTATGGTAATAAGCTGCCAGTTCCAAGTTTTAGCCCCATAAACAACAATACCCCCGAAAAAAATTCCTCGACTTCTATGGCTATACACGTTTCTAATTACCATGTACCCGTTTTTCTCTGTTGCAGGTACGTAATCCAATCAGTCATTGGAATCGCTGTCCGTGTAAGTTCGAAAAATCGGCCCACTCATTGCTATTCGCCCGTCGACGCTCAATTAAGCCAGGTAAACAATGAGAGGGCCCCCACGTCTGCCTTGGGGGCTCGCCTTTTCCTTTTCTTAATTTACGACGTTACTGGAATGGACGATAATCAGGCTCGCGTCTCGTTGAAACGGTTCCACTGTCGTGTATCTTCTTACGTCCGGATTGGCCCTAATACCTGCTACCATTCCATAGACGAGCGGTAAATTAGCAGAAACGTTTGAAATTTAAGTACGTCATAAATTTATCGAGACGATTCGAATTTGATTAAAAGCGAAAACTTGTCGAAAATCGTGTCTCGAGACTTTCGAGACTTAAGACGTCCTACGAACTCTTACTTCGGACAAAATTCATTCGTTTCGTAACGCATTACGCAGATGCGAAGCCATTTGGTCGATCTCGTACACGTTGCACCTTGAGCGCAATCTTGACGATCCCGATAAGCGCTTGTTGCAAAGTATCTTGGAGCCACGGGTGGGTATCGAGAGAAAGAACGAGAGAGACAAAGCGAGGGCAGGGTTGAATGCAGGCAGGAGACGAAGAAAATAAATCGAGCCAGAGCTCAGGAGGGGAGTGTGGGGCGCGTTATGTATTTCTTTCGTCGCAGAATTTCGTTTGCAATAATTCCTGCGCCGGGACAGTTTGAGAAATGGCCGCTGGCTCCTTGCGCAACCTTAATTTGCAACAGTTTACTTCGGGTACGGTTTAAAAAATGACCGACCGGCCCGTGCGGAGGGTACGGCCGTGCTTGGTGCGCTGCGCCTCTGTCGTATCGCATGAAGACATTTATCGCGGATCGAGGATCGATGAAAGTTCAAGCTGGGAACGAAAATAAAAACGCTTTCGAAACGAGCGATGGGGAAAAAGGACCGCGGTGAAGGTGGTTGCTCGGCTTTGGCCCGCCTAACTGTTATAATTAGCGATACGGTGTTGTCCATGGGGCCGTCGCATGGCCGTGTGGGCGACGTCGACGGTGATGCGGCGATGGAAACGCGGCTGACTTATCGCTATAAGTGGAAGGCATTGTTGCAAAATAATAAGAGGCGGAAAAGAAACGTACTTACGCGAACGGTTTCGCCTATCTGATCGGGTCGTTGGTGCTTGTTCGTCTTGTCCGCGGGTCCGCGTTGGTCTTGGCCGCTTGTCTTCGCGGAAAGCGTTATTAGAAACTATTTACGCCGCTTGTTCTAATCGCGGGAACGGATTGAACCGATAAGTGGGCACGTTATGAAGGTGTTTACAAAACAGTTGGAGATATCGCGCGGGTGATATAAAGCGTGAACAGCGAATAGCTAATCGGCAGCGGTCGCTCCATTATGACTGAAATATAAGCCAGGCCGTATCGTGTAAGTACGAGCAATTACATTAAACATTCGTGTTACAACGGTAGACATTTTTCTCGAGCTCTTGCGGGTGCTTTATAGCCGGCACTCGATGAATGATACGTCGTTATAGAGTTATTCCGTTGTACTGTTACGCGAGTACTGCTCCATTATGGCATTATTCCACTATAATACCATTCTATGATAATACATAGTGTTCTATTATAATAATACGGTCTTACACTACGGTTCTACTATAATACTATTTCATTATAGCGTTACACCATTAAAATATTATTCTACTCTAACTCCATCTCATTATAGCATCGCTCCATCGCTGTAGAATTACTTCGCTGTGCTACCATTTCTATACTTACGATACCGCTCCGCAGTAATATCGTTAAACTATAAGCGTTACTCAATTGTAACACCGCGTTATCCATTTAAATTTATAGTGCGCTCCATTTTACGACGCCTATCCGTTCCGTTCGCGAATCGCGCAGCGTCTGTGTGATCTACCGGCGACGGATAACGTGAGGGTATAATAAAACGCGCGATAGATCCGAGAAACCCGTCCCCCTGACCCAAACTGAGCAAAGAAGCCTGCTCTCGGCCCGTTCGTGTCAGCCGGACAGGGGATAAACGAGCGGACGAAATCGGGCAGACATCTCCGAACGAGCACGGATTGCCGCAATCGGCGGCGATCACGAGGAATCGTTGTTGGTATATCTGTCAGCGCAAAGAGTCGTTGAAACATTAAACTGACCTTTCCGGTTCATCGGGCGTAGTATACGTATCGGGCCACAGCAGGGTTATACCCGTGAGACAATTACGCCGTAACGATCCGCGGCCACGATCCATCAGAATTCCGTCACGCGTCGTGAGCATAACCGTGATTCGATGAAACTCCCTTTCTGTCCTACTCCCACCTTGGTTCCTCCTCCCCTCGGCCCTGTTCGTCTTCTAAACGGCGCCAATTTAAGGGGGGAGGATCGAAAATAATCGACGAACGTACGCGAGGTCCCGCGCCTTCTGAACGGAAAAACTCGCTCAGGGGTGCAATAAATCGAGAGGGTTTCGAGGGGAACCGATGGAAAAATTGGCGAACGCGCACGATCGTTCGGTTGGCTGGTGTAAATGTCTCCAGGACAGCGCGCCGGGTAATATACTGCTTATTGAAGGAAAGAAAAAGAGAATGGGAGAGCAGTGTACGACTGGGAGTCGATCTGCACGGGTGCCACGCGTGTCGTTTCTTTTCGACGCTCGTGGCCTTCTGCGAGCGTCAATTAACTTGGTTAAATGGGAAGGTGTTATTATGCAGGGGGAATGGATGGCTGCGGATGAAGTAATAAATTGGACGGTAGAATTGTAACGGGGAGGCAAAAATTGCTAGGATTTTTTAAACATCGGAATTCGAGGGGTTGCGGTTTCTTCGTCGACGTCCACTGGGAAGGGGTGGCAAGCATCCTCGAAGTCGACGCGTTCACGCTTCCTCGATCCAACGGTCAGAAATTGCTAGAGACAGAAGAATGGATTAAATTAAATCATTGCGTTTGTTTCATCGCCGAAACATGGTCTGATGATCGATGAAAAAATTGATACGCTGAAAATAAATTTATTCTGTAGTCGCGTGGTGGTTTCTTCACGGCAATTTCTTCGTCTTCAATTCTTCATAGTAGTTACTTCATCTCCCTAGGCAAGTCAGCAGAAACAAACAACCCTAAACTTAGCTAAGCTTCATACATCTTCCGGTACTCTAATCGAAGCCCTGCCGAAACCCTACCAAGTATCGAAACGTCGATATTTAACCGCAAACGAATCCACTTTCGGCGTGGCATCGCTACTAGGGTCGAAACAACGCCGTTCGAGCGATAGACGAGGAGATTCTCCTGCGTCGGAGAGGGACAAAGAAAAGGGTCGGGGAAAAAATGGCAAGGATGGTCAGGATTGGCGCGCGTGCGGTGGCCGGACGAGAATACAGCCCAGCGTCGAGGCGAAAAGCGTGGTAGCGCGGGATGAAGTCAATTACATTATGCATATGACTGGTGGAAGGCAATACAAGAAGCAATCGGGCTGCGATGGAGGCACGCCACCGCTAAATTAACTACCTACCTAGTTGTGCGTAATGCAATAATGTATTAGCTGTACTACCACCAGCCTGTCCCCTCTTTCCCCTTAGACCCTCTTCTACCACCTTCTTCCCCCTTTTTGAGCGTTCCGCCATCGCCTCGCCTGGAAACCGCCTCGCTGCTTCTCCCTCGTCCGCTTCCTTCGTCGTCGTGGTCCACTTTAACGCCTGCTCGTGTTTCTATCTAAGTTTGTTAAACACGATCTGGTTGGAACGTCTATCTGAAACAAAAAATGAGAATAGAAATTATAAACGGCGCGGGGGTTAGAATTGAATTGGTAGAAGGGAACGTGGAGACTGAAACTGGGTCATCTCTTCTTTTAATAAAGGTTACAAAAGGGTTGCAAGCTTTCATTCCCTTATAACACGTATTTGCTGTTAGTTGAATTGAAATTAACTTTCCTTTGTGGGCCAGAAAAATGCTAACAGTCGGGGAAATGTCGCGAGAGAAACAGTTACATATGTCGAGTTAATAAGCCTTTGTGACACGCGGTATTAAATCGCGATCATTATTTTAGATTTCCAAGGAAAGTTTCGCGTATCTATGTTTCGCGGTTAGTGAATCAGGCTGAACGTCACGCTTTGTTGAATAAAATTCTGGCACTACCGGTGAATAATACCTCTTCTCGGAATAATTCGAGTTAATTTCAGCGCGAAATTACGCAATCAAAATCCATTTCATTAATATCGAATCACCAAAGCAGATATTTTAACAAATTTCATCGATATTAATTCCGCCACTACAACAACGAATCAATAATTACGCTAATACACTTGATACGAGCGAACTACGCTTAGAACATCTCCTGCGAAAAGAATATTCATAACATTACCGTCGTATAAATTCGAATACACGATGAGTGCCTTCCTTTACTTTATAAACCATTCAGAAACCACCTCGAAGGGTGCGATCGACCCTAAACAGCGCTGTCTTATAACCGGAAACTATGCTGTAACCCGTGAAAGAAGCTCGAAGCAGAATTCGAATGAGCAACCACCCCGTAAGGTTCCGCGACTCATCGAAAAAAATGGTCAGCCGTTACGCCACAGCGTAATACGCGAAATATCGTCGGAACGGGCGCATCCACGCGTCGACGGCGGGTACATCACTCGGTTAGATGCGCGTCGATGTACTCTGGCGTGGTTTTATGGTGTAATACCACGGTGGCAGGGAACGGGTCGAGTCGAGGCTCGAATAAGGCTTTAGTGCCTTCGTGATGCCAAGTAAAGCCCCCGGTTTATCGTCGCGCGTTGCACACCGCCGCGGAGCGGAAGTACGGTGAAAATGGTCCGCGTGCGCGCGCGTACTAGACCAGCGAGGAACATGGAAATAGAAAGAGAGAGAGAGAAAAAAGGAAATCGAGGGGAACGTCGACACGTGAGAAACAAGAGTTCCACGCGTTCCGCTGGCTCTCGTCGCTCGGCTCGCGGCAAGACGTATCGCGAGTCGCGGCGCGTTTCCTCCATTTTCTGCCGCAATTCAGAATCGTAAAATACGATCGCGGAAGTGTGAGCTAGCGCAGAAAGGGGAAGAGAGAGTATCCGAACGGTACCGGCGTTGTGGAAAATTGGTTCGCGGCGACCGCGGGGCCGTCGATACCGCGCGGCTCTGTTTTACGAGCATCGCGCGCGGGGAGAAGTAAATTTCTCCGCGGAAGCTTCTCGTCGACGGAATCATCTGTTATAAAAATGGTCCTCGGACCTGTATCGAATAGAGAGTAGATACTGGTGAACAATATGCTCGTAGTAACAAGTCTATGGATTTTGGAGTCCGTAGGTCTGTCTGAAATCAGCTGACACTTCTTCCAAAGTGCGTATTCGTTATCGAATCGCAACGCTTTTTATATCCATAAGAACAGTATATAACATTCGTATAGAAAAACAATCGCTTAGACCACCAAAGACGTGAATGCTCTCGCTCTATCGCGAAAATGAATGTTCGAGACCGAATCGAATCCACACCAGCGTCCACAGATTCCACCTCCAGACTCGACCCACCGAAATTTCCCGCAATTTAAACCCCTCGACGGAGCGCAACATCGTCGACAATTGTCGCAGCAAGGACGACAGAAAAAGGAACACGAGCCTGCAGCGACTTTACACCGTGCTCGAGCACGCAACAGAGGGGTCGAAATTCGTCGCCTCCGCGTCCGCGGTAATAAGATCAGAGTGTTAACGGCGGCACCTCCGGCGACCTCATTACGAATCCGTGGCCGATGTTCCGTGTCGCATAATGCGAGCGGCCGACGGGGCGATATTCCGACTTTATATCGCGGCTGGGTTACGTAGGTGTGCGACGTAGGTACACGAAACCAGGCTTAACCGAGAGGGCAACCCTTTATCTGGACACGGAGCGGCGTGCGACTGGTCAGGCATGAAAAACACTGGCGCGGGCGATCTCTTAACGGGCAGTCAACGTTATCGCCTTAACGGCGGCTTTTCATTTCGCGAAACTCGCCCAACGGACACGTTTAACAGCCCGACGAAGATACTCGTCGCCGATCGAGTATCGCGGCGAATAAATCCGCGAGTGAGAGAGAGAGAGAGAGAGAGAGAGAGGGACTGATTGATGGGAACGATATTCCTGTAGCTCGGAGGCAACCACTCGTATCTTCGGTTTTTATCAAGTAGGTTGAGTTCGTTTTTCTTCTTTTTTTTTCTTTTTTTCGCATACCAAAAGCTTGAGTTGCATTATTCTTCTTATGGCAATCGTTTCGAGTTGCTAACTGAACGTGAAATATTGTTAGGATCATTTTTTATACGCACGTACGTGTGTTTAGGCTGGATCGCTTCCCTTGCCTGAAAGTATGGAGCAGAAAACAGGTTATCGCATCGCGGGCTAAAATCTAGAGCGAAGAGGAGGTACTGCTCTAGCCTTCTTACTGGAAAAGTGGATTTGAATGTTCGTGATTTTAGTTAGCGCGAGGAGAGAGCGATGCGAGAGTGCAGCATCTTAAATCCATTATCGTTAGTTCTTAAGGTGCAACTTTTAGAGAGAGTCTGATTAAAAAATATCGAGTAGGTAGAGAGCAAGTGGATCAAGTTTCCCTTCGTCAAGTACAGCTTATTATCGATACTTGTACTAGGTAAAACGTATCTTGAATGGAGTAATCGCTTAATTAAGAACTCGATGGAAATTAAATCGCCAGTTTCGTTTTCTATCTAGGAAGGAAACGACGCGTCATTCGCTCGCTCGGGATCCCGTTCCCTCGATTATTTATTGTAATGAAGGGACAATTTTTCTATGCATCTCACTTAGATACCAGATTTATGCCGAAAGCAGTGGAAATCGCGTGCGAATCGAATCAGCGAGCCTGCTCGCGTTCGCGCCTCATCGAGGGGTGGTTCGCGTCGCGTTACTGGGGTAATTAGACTGGTTCCAGGCCTCGCGATCTCTCCTGCATTACCGTGTTATCTCCGGATAGCGGGAATTTGTGTTCGAGTAGTCGAGTGTGAGAAGCAATGAAAGAACGGAGGATGGAATGTGGATGATACGGATCGTTGCTCGCGTTATTACGTTTATTGCGTTTTTCGTGTCGATATATAAGCTTGAATTGTGTGAAATGAACTGATTTCGTTGCCACCGTATTAATTAGAGGTTTAATTAATATTAAAAACGAGATTCCGTCTTATTTCACGATCGCGCGACGCGATACCATTACGTTGGGCCGAGAGTAAGTGGAACAGCGTGATAATACGCGTTTCGTCGTCATGAATTTTTGTTTCCGTGGACGCCAAGTCGTGAATAAATTTCATCATAATGCAGTTTCGTATCTCTATGGATCTCGTAGAGGCTGCAAAGACAAATTCACTATTGTATATCACCGGGCTGACTCTATCTCGCGCATCAGCGTCAGTGGGATCAATTTTATGCACGCATAAAACGAAATTATGCAAAAATCAACTGAAACCGAGTCCTCAATGCTAGATCATATCGGGAATCAAGGATTCGAGCGCTTCTTTTTTCTTTTTTCTGCGAAGAATACAAGAGCAGGATATTAATCGCGCGTAGGACATCAAATTTATTTGTTTATTCGCAATGGAAATTTCGAAAGCGGATATCTGTTCCCATTTGAATTTTATCTCACGGACGTTGTAGCATCCGAAAAATGTCGATGAATTAATTTCGCTAAATAAATATTCACACGCCGCATATATGTATCCGTTATCAGTGTCTACTATCGGAAGATTCGCAGGAAACTTTCCAGTTCGTTGCTATTTTTAGTTCCGTGCAACGTTGCGTGCAAACCAAACAAGAACAGGCTCGAGAATGAAACGCTTTCTAAAATCCACGGAAAAAATCAACAACTGATTAACAAAATTGTTCACATAATACAATAATTGTAAAAATACACACTTAAACAAGCAATTGGCGCATACCATTGCGTATGCTAGATTTCAATGGACGTATCTCATAATACCTATAGTAGATGGAGCAAAAATGGAAATCGATGCGCGTTCATCCCTTAATAGAGAACCGCTCGGAACACAGATGGCCTTGAGATAACAGGCAGACCCTCTCGAGTCGCTCGCGGCCCAGGAACTCCTATTAATCGAGTTTCACAACGCCGTTTCGAAAACGCGAACGTGTCAGCGGATTTTTACTGGCGGTTCTCTAGGAGAACCGGCTCCGCGTCAACCAGTTCCGAGGTCTTCGCCGCGGCGACGACCGATAAGAGGTTTTCTGTTTTTGCGGTTTTGCAGTGAGTCAAGGCATTAGTAACGGGAGTACCGTGTGGAGGAACGAAGAGGGAAAAAAAAATAAAAGGAAAGAGGGAAAAGAATCGTGAGCAAGCGCGCGAGCGCGTGACGCGCGGTAAATCGACCGGTCGTATCGACCGACAAATTACCGGCTGGTTTTAATGGCGCGCCGTGTGAAAACGATGACCGTGAGATTAAAGAATTATTTTCCGGGGCGATCGAGCGCGCTTGTACGAAATAAAACGAGCCCGGACAGGGTGACCTTCCGTGGTCGCCGCTTTGCAGTGGATCGCGCGTGATCGTCGGATAACGGTCGCATGGACACGCTGCGGTGGACGAGGACGATAAACCGATCGGACGTCGCGTGGCACGGTGACTTGTTACGCGATGGAATGCGCGGGAAGAGGGTAATTAAAGGGCTGAAACTGTGTCGCGTGCGCCCATTCGATACGCACTCTAATCGAGATCCGAAATTTCGTGCAAATCACCAAGTATCGATATTTAAGATTCAACCGCAACTTCGATCGAAGGAAAAAGTGAAACGAAGGAGTGTCGCGGGCGCATCCTGGTTCGCCCCCGTCTCCGCGTAACGAGCGTTTCGACCGAGTTCCACGTCCGCAGGACCTCGTAACCGAGAGACGAAGGCTGGGACGACAAAGCGGATGATTAACCTGAAAGCGGAGGTCGAAAAAGGGCATCGACGATGCACCAGAGGAGCACACGGCCGTCGTTCGTTCGTTCACATAATGGCGAATATCGCGGCGAGAAGCAACGGCCATCTTTGTTGGCCGCGGCGTGCAGGCAAGCCTGAGTGGTGTCCGCGGGTAACACGATCGAGGGTGGCCTTATGGAGATCAAAACCCCGTATCGGATTCCTTATGTCTCGCAAATGGCTGCCCTGGATGGTGTTGGTTACAGCCATCAGCCATCTTTCGGACCTTTGCGTGCTTCTTTCCCAGAGGATTTCGGCGGGAACGGTGCGCGCACTTGGACGTTTCACCGAAGACGTGGCCATGAATGAGAGAAACGAAATAAAACGAGTCGAGCTTTGCATTCGAGAAAAATGACTGAAGATGTTTATGCGTGAATCGATAACGAGAACCAATTACGAACTCTCGAGGCGAATGGAATCGACATAGAGATAGCGAATAGCAGAGGAGGCGAACTGGCCGATGCACGCGAACCCTTTCTCGCGCTGCATTTTCCCGAGGTTCGACCAGCCAGAAAGGTGGCTACGACGTGGAAAAAGTGTCTGCCAGCCGGCGTGTTTTCCGGTAACCGACAATCTACGGTAATTTGCATTCAAGCACTGATATTTCGTCAATCGGCAACGGTAGATAAAACGCTGCCCACGCGAAACGATGGGAAAAACGGTCGCGCGCGTTCGCCTCTATCCTGTACTTGAATTTTCAATCACCCTTATTACCTGGCATCGATTGCATCGTTTGACATTGCGCAATTTGCCGGTGCCCTATCAGGCTATCTGAAATACTTCGACGTGACCCCGATCGAATTAAAAACCACTCACGGTGAATTATGCTTCACCCATGGGACAGGGGACGCGAGGATACACGCGTTCTATTCTTCTGTCGCTCTAATCGCTGCGAACCCCGTATTTTTTAGCCTTTCCAATCGCGAATCTCGTTTCTCAGCGATCGCGAGCATTCGATTTCCACGTCGAACGATTTAATCCGAATCTCGTTCTTCTTCATTTACCCTCCCACGAAGAGGAGCAGGCGATATCGATAATTAATACGCGCCTTCTTTACCCTGGCTCGACTCACTGTCCACCGTTGCGATACACGGGCCTTACATCTCCGTCAGGCGGGTCCCTCGAGATCGTCCAGCACGACGAGCCACGAGAAAGCCGGCCAGATAGCAGCTCCATTAGGTCGCGGTCCACAGCCGAGGGTCTCAAAGGTTTAATGAATTATAGGTCGTACAGTAGTTACATCGGCGGATAACGCCTACACGGTGATCCAGAAAGACCGGTATCAGCCGGACGTCGTCGCGATTTCGCGTGGGTGACGTCACCGGCGATTTACTCGCCCCGGGAAGAGCGTATTTTAGCGCGGAACCGGTGTGCATCGAGATTCAATTTGCCACACGCGATCTCCTGGCTGGGTGTTAAGCAACGGGGACGCGCGTACCCCGTCCGCCGCCGGATAGAATTGTAAAAGAGAAACTCCGACCGACGCGTACGATGATACGGATAATTAATACATGCGTCAGGCCCTCTTCGTCCTGCCAGCCGGTTTTAATTGACGCTCCTCGTCGAACTCGGAGGAGAGGCGGCTGTGGTTGATCGAGAATGTCTCTACGGTGAATCACGCGGTGTACGGTAGTTACATAAGCCATTGTTATTCGATGGCAAACCAATGAGCGCTGTACGGGAGGTCTGATGTAGCCGCGGAGGATCGTTTTTGGAGAGGACTCGTCGACGATCAATCGGGTTGCTCGTTTTTTGTTCGCCCGGCGAACGCGTGGGCTAATGGCTGGCATTTTTCGGTTACCTGGAATCTATTCTGTGGCCCCCGTGCATTTCAAATCGCGCCACCGATCATTCGTTTTTCAGGCTGTTTTCGGAAATATTCCGCGAATTCCTCGCTTCTTAATTAAAGTTGCAGTGTCTTCGAAATTGATCGTTACGAACAAGTTTCGAGACGCTATTTACAGATCCTTAGGAATGTCGAGCCGGATAATTGGTTCGCTAGTATTTCAGTTAAAAATTCATCGATTTAACGCCTCGTTTTTCCGTAACGTTCACCGCGAGCCCGATTACTCGTTTCACGCGCAACAGCGACGAATCCGGTAGGATAACAGCCTCACCCCGTTCAAACGTTTACAGCTCGGAATACCCGCGCTAATGAATTATGGGACGTACAGTAGTTATATCGACGTGTACCGGCTATATAACAACGAACGAAGACATGGCTGATACTACTTAGAGTGGGCGCCCTCGCCGCCTCTCCCTTTCGCGGCCCCTCTTACTGTCCGTGCCGTTCCGCGAGTCGTGGCGCGCGCTCTGGGTTACGAGCGAGACCGAGATTGATTTCGCAATCGAAACCTAAGAATAGCGTTGTAAAATGTACTCGAGAGCCGAGCTGCGAGCGCGGTACTGCAACGCCGCGGACGGTGTACTCTCGGTTCGTGAGGGAACGCGTGGGCGTCGGGGTGGCGTGAGGGAGAGTGCTTGCGAGCGCGGGGAACCACTACCGGTTTTCGGGCGTAAATCAAGGATAGCGGTGTGCGATCGCCGCGCAATTTCGAGGTAGACCCGAAGCAAGGCCACTTCGAGAGCCGAGGACTGCGGACGAGTTTATTAGCTCGCTGAAAAAAATTCAAACGCGACGCGAACGAATGCACGAACGGGGTGGTTACTGGTAGGGGATGCCACGCGGCCCCGTTCGATGGTAGTTAATACGAGAAGCTGCGTTTTTCGTCGTTTAATCGATCGTAACCGCGACGCGTTTAATGTTATCGCGCGATTCCATTCCGAACGAGCGAAAGTACACTCGTGCGGTTTCTGGTCACCTATCGTGACCGGGAATCGACGATAACGCGAACGTTTTGCCCGCACGAAGTGGTCGGTCTGTAATTTGCGGGGTGTACGTGTGCATTTGAGGAGGAGTCACGCGAGATGGGTACTGTTACATAAGTTATACCTCCTTTGATGCGGAGGAACTAATTCGAAGTTAGTTGGCTTTTTTCTGGAATGGATACCCGTGTTGCGTTTTGACGTGTTCAGACAAACTTTCTTGCTCGACGCTGTATTAAGAGGAAAGTAAAAACTGCGAATACCTCACAATATAATATTCGCGATTCGCCAGCAATCATATTTTGTTCGTTCGTTTCGAAACGGTGTCGCTCGTAGAATAAATTTACTATAAATACACGGTCAACATTTCTGCAAAATCTCCTTGCATCTGCCTCGCTTAAGTACCACAAAAAGTATCGGTGTTCTCCCGGTGAAAAGTGGAACTTCTACCACGAGTTATGCCAGAACGTCGATGTGAACCAGACCGTGTGTCGGACCACTGACGCTCTCGACGATGACGAGCTCGTTAAAAACGAAAGCACAACGCGGTCAAATTGAACGCCCTTTCGAATCTCCTCTTCCGAGAAGGCTCGTACGCACGCGCCAGAAAAGAGCTTAATGAGGACGAGTTTCCGCGAGGTACAAAGTAACAGGCACAAGGAAGATTATACGGGAGGAGGCGCGACCACCCCTTCGCCTCGATCCCCTTGTCCCATTCGATGAAACTTGAACTACTTTATGAATAGGATTAATAAAATCTTGACCGGAGTGCTGTCGAGTAGACGTCAGGAAACGCTGCTGGCGTCTGCTCGTGGGGCTCTCTCACTCTCCTCGCTGTTGCTGGGCAATCGTGTCGCTCGTGAAATTGAAGCTTTAACCCTTATCCGCAGGATGCTGGGTCACGTTGACCTACCTGGTGAAATCGCCTTAGCTACTCCTACGACGGCGTTTATATGTTCTATTCTTAGTAGGAGTATTGTTGCAAGGGTATACCGTAGGTTTCAAGAGAGGTGTGCTCGTCGAACGAAACGTTACAAAATACACGGTTCGCTTTGATCGAACGATACGACAGACTTATCAAAATTTCAAATAAAGTGAATAACGAAATTGAATTAAAGCATTCGATCAAATTCCAAACGCAGACTGTTCACATTGCTTTCAACTTTGTTGAATCAACCGCATTGTTTCGCGAAAGCGAAGTGTCACCATATTTCAGCCGTAAGATATTACCTAGACGAGCATGGGTGGGTTGCACGGAACAAATATGAATTTCCATGACAAGAAACTTTCGCGTACCTTTGTCTCAGGAAAAAAATGCGAACTATATCGTTGAAAGGATACGCTTAACGCGTCTACGAGTTCGAACGAAAACGAATAATCTAATAAGTACTCGTCTCGTCCACAAGCGATACCACCGATAATTTTCACCTTAACCAAGATTCTAACGCGACGAAGGGGAGCAAGTTTACGAGACCGTGACCCCTGGGCTCGTCCCCTGTCACCACATCAACCTGTTCCAGCCGAGGCGAGCGTGCAAAGAAAGGAAGAAATAAAGGAGGAGGTGAAAAAAGAGTAGAAGTTTGGACATATCTGCAAAAGAGTCGGGCAGAAAGAGTCGTCGGGCGAAACTGGAAGTAACTGGATCTCCGGGAGTCCTCCGTCTCTTTCCCCGAGTATTCTTCACGGGGTCCGCTCGGTTCACGCGCATTCTTCGCGGGGACAACGCCGCGAAACCATGGAGCGGAGTGGTCCCTCGATGGTATATACGTTTAGCTCGCGACAGCACCACCATAATACCACGCTCGGTCAGGCCACGGTTAGAGGTGGCGTATATACGCCATAGGTGTGCAGCATGCCCGTGCAGGGGCCACGGTTACGAGAGCCGCTGCAGCCGACCATTTTTTTTTTCTCTTTCCCCCTTTTCTTCTTTCTTCCATCCACGTTCGAAGGCTCCTGCAGCAGCAGGAGCAGCGGCAGCTTCGGGCGTACCTCCTCTACCGGTGGTGGGCTGATGGTGCACGTGAAATGGTCTCTGGCTTGTGTGGCATCAAAGGACGAGCGAGAGCAGGACGTCGGCATAGGTGTGAATGTAGTCAAATCACATCAGCCTCACTTAGGCCGACACCCGAACGGAAAGAATGAAAGGTAGAAGGAGGATGGACGGATGGAGGCGAAGAAACGCACCCCCTCCGGGCCAGTTCTTACGCGCTCAACACCCCCGCGCCCGTGCTCGCCACCGTATCCGCCATTCTCACGAGGCGTACACCGTGGCACTCAACACCCGTATTCTCTGGAAACCCCGCGTGTGTACCGCGTCGTGCCCCGTTCCCTTCTCTTCTGTTTTCCCTTTTTCTGCGACCCTCCCGGGCGCATACCACCGCACTTCCGGTAGACGCGTAAAATATATCGCCTCCGCCGTGAGCTGCGCCACGGAGATCGGCTTTGTTCCATGGTCGTCTTCTTAGCCTAGCCGACAGGAGCGTCGGAAGAGTTGTCGGCGAACCTTTTACCTTTTTCGAATCTCCATCCAACGCTGTTGGTTTTGTTTCGTTTCCTTCTTTTTAGATCGCCTCGCGTGGTAATATCGAGTGAAAACGTAAAGATTCTTTAATCGTTGGAAGAGAAGATTAAGGCGTTTACGCTAGTGTCGCGTGGCTGGATAGAGCGATTATTCTTTTTATCCGCGTGAACTGAAATCACCCTTACAACTTCTTACGTGTACAGCACTGATTTAAAGAACGGCTCGTACCTAGAGTATTGATGAATATCGCTCGGAAATAACAAAAGGCGTCGGCAGTCCGTGACCACGGACAATTGATCAGTTTCACGGAAACGCCCCATCTACATAAGAATTACTCGCATCGCAGCTGCTCGAGAGTATATATACCCACACGCAATTAGGAGGAGCGAACGTATCGTAGTTTCCCATAGAGAAGCAGAGGCCCTTGACCAAAGAGGAACGTTCCGTCCCGGCGACGGACGGTTCAGACGGTATATTTATTTTTCCATCGGGTAACACAGCGAAGCCTAGTCATTACTCAGCAGCATCAAGCACCATACACAAGCCCCGTAGCAAGAAATCATTGTTTTCGCCCGCGCTGTCAAAGGCGAGGCAGCCACGGTTCCCTCGGTTCAATCACCAGCCACTGAGGACCGGCTGACGATATACAGGGTGTACCATGTAACGGTACCGATCATTTTTAAACCCCATTGAACGTTCCATCGGGAACAGATCGTTCGAATAACCCGCTACGCATCGAGCAATGATCGATCTTCTTTTAGAATATGAAAAGGGTCGAATAAAATGAATCCTCTTTATTTTGTAATATTTATATGAATTAAAATATCTTCTAATTTAATACCCTTTTGTACAAGAGAACCACTCATTTCTTGTAACGACCAGCATCGATTTAAAGAACCAAAGTGACCTACTTCCCTTAAAAACCTTAGTTATTACAATTCATAACATAGTGTATATTTCTTGTAGCAGTTAGAAAAACAGTGGACACCATTGCTAGGTACACCCTGTACATGTGCATACTCGATGACGATTTTTGTCTCTTTCTCGTTATCGACACGCGTGCATTAATTAATCCAAGTCCCTGGATACACCCCTTCGCTTTTCTTCTCTCTCCCATCGTGGGACGTCCGCAACGGGAACTCCTCGTGACACGAGCCCACCTCGTGATCCCGGCTTTCCAATCAAACTTTCCCCGTAGCACGAACCCCTCCTCTCCCATAGGTATAAAATGTATAACGAATGACAGGGGGGAAAAAGCGTGGACGGAGCAAAGGGAGGAGGGAAGGAAGTGCATACGCCGTGAGGTAAGAAGGGTGCGGCAATGGAATCAAGGGGAGATAAAGTGAGAGAGAGAGAGGGAGAGAGAGATGCGTTCGTCACGAGTATGCGTAACGTACACCCACGGAGGAAGAGCGAGAATATCATACGAGAAACCATGGTGTTCTCGAACATGGGCCCTGTAAGAAGATCCGGGGCAACGATTGGTCGATGTCGCACCCCTTGCGTGCACGTGGGCGTGCATATACGTGGTATTGAAGCTAGCGTCGACGGTGTCGACCGCGTGCAACTAGCCCGTTCCTCGCACACGCGTATGGTGCACACGCAGCGCGAGAAAAAGGGGTTACTATACTCGGGCGTGCATGCAAGCGCAACCCCACCAGCGGGAGAAGGGGCTGCTGTGGAAGTCATTCTGTCCCCCTTTTTTACCCTTTTGTTTACCTTACGACCGATCATTAAAATGGCCGCCGTATCGGCGCGCTCTCATTGGCCGAGACCCACCCCTTCGCTGCCCTCGCGCCCCCTCGCAAAACCCTTGCGACACGATAGAACACGCTCATTGTCGAGGACTGGATATGCATGTACGCGCGACGACGACGACGGTGCACCGTACCTAGGCTCCCTTTTTTTCTTTCTTTCTTCTCTTCTTCTCCTTCCGAGGGAGTTTCTACACGAGGGCGCCTCTTTGCGTTCGCCTACTAGAGGCCTCTCCCTTTTCTCGAGGATCGCGAGCACGGAGGAATAAAATGGAAAGGTGGAAGGAATTGCTTTGAAAGTGCGTGCGACGGGGGGAATTTATTTTGATTCGAAGCTACTCGGCTGACTCAGCGGCCGATTCTGAAAAATTCATCTACCCTCCGGCCGTACCTCTGCTCCGTCATCGCCGCGTCCGTTCAACCCTACGATTCTATCGACGCTCCTTTTTTTTTTCTTTAACTAGCACGGTGAGAGGAAAAATCATTCACCCTCCACTCGAACGGTTCCCTTCGAGGCTCGAGAACATTTGGCGAACGTTTCCAAACTGTGTGCTTAACTAAATCTACTTTATATATAGAATGAAAACAGCGTTGCGAACGTACGAACGAAGATCCATCAAACTCAATCTATTCAAACCTATACAGATAATATTTATCAAAGTTTATTTCAGAACAGTAAGTAATTCATAACAAATATTCAATTTCTATGAACTACCGTCTTTCTCTAGAATACAAGAATTCCATAATTACTTCGACGAACGTACAAGATGTTCCTGGTACACGTAGAATACGCAAAGCACGCAACATCGGACGCTCGACCCTTTCCAACGATATTCAACATTCCCCGAAGGTAGCACTCGAAAAACGTCCACCGAGCGCCAATCAAGCGAGAGGGGGGGCATCCGCCCGGGCAATTCACGATGTTCACGCGTGAGAAACAGAGACGTAGCCACCGTTCCACCGGCTTCATTATCCCAGAACGAAGCCACCGCGACAGAATAATTCCCGAACGCGGAACGATCGCGTCTCCTTCATCTGGCCGGGCCAATCGGCTCGCGGATGCCCTCCGGGACGCGTATACGCGCTGTATAAGTACGTTTCCTTAGGGCCGCATTCCGAAATCGGGAATAGGGGCGGCGAATCGGGGCGCCCGCCGGTGCCGCCGCCTTTATTTGCTCATTTCCCTCGAGCGGAGTGCGCGCGCGAAAGGATAAGAGGGAGCCGCGCGACAAGGGTATATCGTCCGAGTCGTTTCTGGCGAGGGGGATGCGCGCGAGGGGGGGAAACGATGCGACGAACGAACGAGATAAAGGAGAAGAGGACGAAGATGGACTGTCACCGATGGTAATACATCGTCGCCTTCGTGGCTTGCCCCCTTATAGACGGACGTACGGACAGACGTACGGCGGAGACACGGTGGACGGGTTCACGCAAACACGTGTTACGAACAACAGGTCCGTCCGTAATTCCTGCGGCTCCGTTTCCACCGTGTCCCGCCGTCTCTGTCGGTCGAAAGCGGTGCGTGGACGCTGTCGGTCTCCGTTCGATCCTCCAGCTCGAGGGCTCGGGCGTCGCGAGCGGTCGCAGGTAGCCGCTTCGCACGGTTTCACTCGGTCCGAGTGTTGGGCCTGGCGAGGCAGCGGCCGCTTCGCCGCCGCGGGGACTACAAACGAGCCGTATTCGCCAAATCCAGCTAACTCCAGTCGAACTGAATCGAAGGAATCCGCTCCGTTCGCCTGGCGAGCAGCAGTCGCGAGAGCTCCTCGCCCCCTTCGTGCTTCGCCCGGCTCTGTCTCGCCTGCCCTCCTTCTGTCCCTCGAACCCTACATTCCCGCCGCCTCTTTTTCCCTTTTTCGTGCTTTCCTTCCTTCTCTCGTTCTACCGTTTCGACTTCCTCTCCCTCCTGCCAAACGGATACGCACCCTTCGTGTTGCCACCACCACCCACGGTTTACCTGGCGTTCGCTGGGAACGGGAAATTAGCGAGGGAGAAACGAAGTGCTCGCCCGTGGAATTCACCCGATCCGGCAGCCCTGTGTTCGAACGCGTGCGAAGCAGGGGGCGGGGGGGGGGGGGGGGGGGAAAGGAGAGACGAAATAGGTGACGAGGCGAAACGTTTCTTAATGGGTCGAATCTGTCTGAGGGGGTGGGTTGTTCTGTGAATACTTTCGAGGCGAAAATGTCGGGCTGAATACACGATTATTGTCTCTCTGTCGAGGATATCGTTTTTTTAAACAACGCAAAGTGACGAATTATATTTTTGTATACACGGAGGGGAGTGAATGACGAGCAGTAGAGAATTAAGCGATTTCCTAAGAAACGAGTGCAGTGATAAAGGAAGTTTAAAAGGACGAGGAACAAGACTGCGACGAATCGATGGAATTCGTCTCCCGGGTAGCAGTCGCATATTTCTTCTCCTCGAACCGAGGTAACGAAGTAAAGCCTGGCTAACGACACGCAGCGAGAAATCGGCTGACTCGTACCAGCGACGTCCTTCCGAGCTGATCGCTGGCTAATAAATTCATATCCCGAATTAATTAACGGCTGATTTAATTATGACCATTTTTAATTTCTAATCGACGCCACGGCAGATACCGTCGATGGTCCCGGACAGCATGAAATATGCGAAACGCGATCACGAACATACGCGAGGTTCTATTCGAGAACGACGCAGGGGGAACGAAATATTGCGTGAAATCTCGTGTGCCAGTGGTGTATGAAAACGTCCTCGAGGCAGGCAATAATTCATAAGTCGCGTCGACGAATCGGTAATGTAATAACCGACCACGTGGGGTCCCTAATTTCGTTCCTCTCCTTTCCGAGACATTACGAAAACCTAATCCGCCACACCTTCGGTACGGAATAATAAAATACCGAGTTCTCGTTCTCCAAATCGTCCACGCCGTCCACAAATTATGCCCGTTGCGCGACACTCAGGCAAAGATGATCGTACCTTTCTACGAGCCACGGATCGACCCCGTGCCGTATAATTAAAATCAATAGGGACGATTCGATTCGTCATTCTTAATTTCTAATATCCATCGCGGTACGAAACAGCCCGGTTTCTGGCCCCCTCGTCGTGCTGGTTATTCAATGGGTTCGTTATTTATCGCGTGAGCCACAAAACTTGAAACTCGTTAATACATGGGTTCGAGATTCGGAAGGTATCCAGGAATTTCAACAGTGACTCGAATATACCCGCTTTCCAAGTATAACATTACCTTTCGTTTCCAGTATTCGCTATCCTTGCTTCGTCTTAAATCGTTCAAACCATTCAGCGAATTGTTCAGCAAATATACAAAATTATATATCGTTTACTTCTATTCCAACTTGTAACAATGAAACATTCTCTGCTATCTCGACACCATAAAATTCGACAGCTCTCACTGATAATATTAATACAACGTTAAATACAATCTTAAAACCCGATGAATCGTTCGATCGACAAAGTATTGAATAGCCCTCGGAGTTGGAACGGATCAGACAAGATCGGAGGCGTCCGCAGGGACGCGTCAAAAGTCCCGAGGCGGGAGAAAGAGGGTAACATCCTCAGCCAGGAAAAAGAGAAGTGGTTCACGGCAAGTGGAGCCGTTTAGAGCATCACGCAAGTAGAAACTCGTGTATTCGGAGCGGCCGTAATTAGATACCCGATGGTACCACCGGCGTCGAAGGTGCCCCTGTTCCCGGTCGCTCGAAATCCACCGGACGAAACGACGGCACGGAAAGTGGCCGCCGCGTCAGCGGCCATAAGGCGTCGAGCTTTCGACTCTCGTTTATTAGAACTGACAGTTTACACGGCTGGCACGGTCGAACAATACACGGGGCGGATCGCGCCCGATGGAAATCGAATATTAATTCCTAATGAAAAACACCGCCAAGGTGGAGGGGAGGGGATCGCTGGTGACATCGTGTGGGAACGGGGGCTTTTCGTTCGTCGCGGGCACGCATAAATTCCGGACAGAAAATGTCGATGAGATCGGTGTACGTACACCGTAAAGGAGAGAAAGTTCAATCGCCCTTTTAAAGTGGCGCGGGCTGGCGCGTTGGCATCGCTCCTCGGATTTCTAAATTGCAGATTCGATGTGGCAACGGCGACGAAACTTTTCATAAGTCGTGAAGAGAGCCGCTTTCGTGGAAGATTTAGAGCCAGCTCGCGTCCCCCGGGCTACACTTCTAATACACTTTGCATAACTTTATTTACCGCCGGGCGATAACTCAACGTAGTCGCGTTTAACCTCCCGATTTGAATTCCTTCTGGATCGAAGGATCGCGGGGGATACTCGGGACACTTCGCGCGCAGCATTGCGCAAAATAAAATGGTTAAACGAAGCGGCCGGCGTAATTGCTGTGAAAATGAATCGTGTCGAATGGTGGATTTTAATGGCTGGGGTGGAATCCCGTTTTGATTCAACATTGGAAATACTTGTTCGGTTGAAATAAAATTGGCAGCTCTGAAGTACCATTTCGGTGGCTCGGTGGTAAATGGGATATGGAAAACGGGATACAGTAGGACTCCACTTGATGAAATTAAATTTTTGTGAATAGTTAACCCATTAGGAACCTACGCTGCGTTAATACACTTTTCGATTTCCTTTTCAATTATTTTAATTGAATAATTTAAATTTTTTGGATTAAATTGTAAATAAAACGTAGCCTTCGCGCAACGTTGGTCAGTAACGAGTTAATTCAATTCGTGCAGGACTTTTATTAATTAATCTCGTGTCGAACTCGTGTTTCTCCTTTCATTTTTCCCCCGAAGCTGTTAATTTGATCTGAGGTTCTTCGAAATTTGGAAATGTCCGCTGCAGAAAATCCAATACCTTTCGAATAAACTACAAGTTTCTAAAGAAGACTGAAAGTAACAAAGTTCTGAGTCCTGAACGAGAAACGAAGCGTACGCGTCAAGCGCAACTCTTTCAGGAACGACGAAGCCCTTCCAGACGGGACAAAAAGAAACAGGCAGCGGCTCGAAGTAGATTGATTGAAAGCTATTCACCTACTAACAGCGCCATTCATCGATTAATACCGACTGACGTGCTCCTCCAGCTCCAATCGGCGATTGTTCTCATCAACGATTACTACCTATTTCTATACCGCGTACACTTCGCGTCCGCTACTCGAACGTTTACCGTCATACGCCTTACCAAACGGGACCAACTCGAAATTACGTCACTTATTTCTTCTTTTTCCCTCTCGACGTCTCGCGAGGCCCGTGGACAACGCCAGGCAACGAGAATTAACCGACATAAAAGGCTGTTTCGAAACGTGTATACGCTAGCCTTCTACGATCGTGGAGAGAAAAAAGAAAAAAAGTCGCGAACATCGTTGCGACATTTTCTTGCCGGTACCTATCCGCGCGGTACCGATACAAGCCGATTCTTGTCCCCGATGTCGTGGCAATCGTACTTTCATCGAGCCGCGAGTTTCACCCGGCGTCGCACCTCGCCTCCTCCAATCTTCCTCTTCCTTTATCGCGTGTCCACGATTGCGCCGCGTGCACCGTTCGATTTTATCGCGATCGGATCTATATAACAGCGAATTAACTACGTCGATTGACGATCTCGAGGGCTTTCCGACCGTTCGCCGTTGTAACGTCGATGCTATGTTGTAATTATTACAACTTTATCGTGTAATCGATGCGTTAAGAAACAACCTGATCGAAGAGGTAAGAGGATTATGGTGATTTCGATTACTTCAACGATCGAACGCGACGCTGACACGAATTCTTATCGCGTAAGCCGCGAGAATTTATGCAAATTCATGGATCTATGCTGGGAGCGAGAGCAATGAAATTGAAAAATAATTACCAATGATCCAGTTCGAACGTCGGTGTTTTCAGGATCCTGGCTCGACTGATTCCAGGTGCAGAAAACCGGGCCAATTCGATCGACTGGCGCCACCCCTTGCACGCCAGGCGGTGGTGGAACGCATATATATATATATGTATAAGACGATTCGAAATTACACACGAGCGAAACCACGAATTTTCGGCCTGTTCCCGATCAGTCCCGCAGCCTCGCGAAAATGGTAATGAAACGGAATTAACAGGGCGCAGCCGGGAATTCTACGAAGGGCATCGTCGATTTCTTTTATTGCGGTGTCATTGAACCGCTTCTTTTCGACGTTTTATCGGGAATTGATCACGGGATCGGCTCGAAACGGGCTAGAGCGACTGCGTGTCTGCAGTTCCGAGGATTGATTTCTTTTTTCCGTCTGGGACGCCCGGGCTATAATGATGCAGGCGATCAGCTTTCTTTTCGGTCGATTTCTAGTACTTCTGACGATCAGACATTTGAGAAATAGAGTGTCTCACTTTTTTTACTTCGACCAACCAATCGATGAAATCCTTAATTAGTTGACACTCGAGCCTAAGCACGAAACGAAGACATTTCTTGGATCCAAGACAGTCCGCGCGAACAAAAGTATAGAATAAAATATGTACCAAGAGTTGAAACTGCACGAAGACAATCTTGCTCGTTCGCGAGCGGATATAGACATCGAACTTGACCCCATCTAAATGGAAAAGCAGAAACGAAACCGTGGAGGAACGAAGGGAAACGAGACGCAAACCGATGGCTGCAGTTTAGTGTTTAGCCGATCTCCCGGGAAATAATAGAGAAGAGTTCGCCAGGGTGCCGTTAATCTCGATATTTAAACGGAACACGGGTGCCACTTCGAACGGTTTCGGCGATGAAATTCCGCCGTTGAAGAGATACGCGTCCAGAATCCATGGTTACAGTTGTACCACGAAAAGATCGAAACGACCGGTGTGCCTGAGGGCCCGTGCTCGATACCCGCCGATTTCCAGTCGTCAAAATATACGTTCGTCCCTGGTTCAAACGGTTTTGTCTCTACTCAGAGGCTCATTTTAGCCTGTTGCTAATACCTGTTGCCTCCTGCCTCCTCTTGGTCGTGCCGCGGCGATCGTTCCCGGTGTGTTTCCACCGTTGGTGCTCTTCGCTTTCGCGTGGCCCCTAGGCGATTAGCCATTACCCAAGATTAGAGCGTGCCACGCCACTCGTTTTGGTTCCCCGTGTCCGTTTCGTTTCGTTTCGTTTCGTTTCGTTTCGTTTCGTTTCCTTACCTACCGTTTATTCGTCCTGGAACCAATCAGGGGAAGAAGCGTTTCTGTGTCTGGTACGGATGTCTATTATGATAGCAGGGGCCAGAGTCAGTGAACCGGCAGTCGAACCGTGCTCCGTGAGAATCCCTCGAGAGTGCATCGCTTTTGGCTTCGTTCCACGCCCCGATACGAGGGAAACAAAAATTCGTGAACGACTGCTTCGAAGGAATCGAATTTCTCTCCGGAATTCAGGGTACTCCCGCAGTGACGTGTGGTTCGCCGTCGATCTCTTGGACTTCGCCTCGTCTTCGATATCCTTTCGACGTTGAGTAAGAAGCGGCAGGCGTTACCACGACGTAACGGGGCATCGATTGCGAATATGTATATCCTTTTACGCGGGAAACGTAATTAAGCCTGTTTCGTAATTGGTATTTAACGGCGATCGTTAAGCCAATTGGCAGCGGGCGCGAATACGGTCGCAGTGGACGCGGCCGAGGTCAGATTCGCCGGGAGGTGTGGGTGAGACGAGCGAGAGCGACAAAGAGAGATCCACGTGTGATTAGTGTCAACGAGCCAGTGAAAGGAAATTTCTAATTGCATACGCCGTGGACGCGAGCGTCGAATGGGAAAAGGGACTCCCACTGTGTGTAATGTGCGCTCGAAACGACGAACGAGCACGGCTTCACGTGGGAAGAGCCACGTGGATGTACCTGACTTTGAACCGAGGGAACACGGAAAGTCACGGGAAACGATTTTTCCCGACGACGAACGATCGTCTACTTAATAGATGACTAATTGAAAACAAGTCGATCCTCTCGAAAACCACGACCACGATGTTCGCGGGTAATCAAGGGCCCTCGAAACGAGCCGAGGTACGATCGAATTTACGTGGTGGCGCATTTAACGGAATTGAATCGGTCCGTGGGTCTGCCCGTTTTCCATCGACTATTTCCGTCGTACCTTTCGGCAGGAATGCGACTCGTGTTACTTCGAATCGCGACATGTTCGTTACGCCAGCCATTGCCCCGCGTCCGGCATTATGGTGGCCGCTTGTACGCCATCTTATTTAAATTCAAATCGAGCAGGTGGTTGAGGCAACGTTACGCTGATTAGCGGAACGGTTTTTGCGCGGGCCATGGCTGCTTGTTCTTCGCTCGTTTCGAGTGGGGCCAGGTTTAAACGCGAACGTTTCCAATTGCCCGTACCGTAGTCATGGCGGGTTTATACTACTTGCTTTAAGCGCGATCGCTCGGTCTGACTGTTGTGCCCTTGGCTACTAACACTTTTCGATTATCTTCTCGCTGTTTCTTTCAATCGTCTCTAATTTAGGATTTTTATTACGCGTGAGAAAGCAAAATCGATCGCATCTTCTTACATTCGTGTGACATCTATGAAACAGCAGAGCTAGATAAGTGTAGAAGAGAAACGAAACTCTCGAGTCAGGAGGAAGTGAAGGTGTTGTGCAGGAAACCACGTAATTTACAACGTTACCAAAGAAAGATACCCATCGTCACCGAACCGTCCACCATTTAACATTCAATTTCAACTACAATACAGCAGATGGCCGACGCATTAAATAAGCAAACAGAACGAAACTAAAACATCCCATATAGCTAACAGGGCCATAAAAAGGAAAGTGGACTCATCGATCAAACCTAGCCGTTACCTTTGACATCTCTCGAGCCACATTCATTCCGAGCCGAACGATACACATGTCAATACATTACTGCGACCGCTCTGGGACGGCTAACACACGGTAGCGCGAAGAGAAGAAGCGAAGTAAGGAAATAACCAGGTCGAATCGACCCACATTACCAACGATAGACCCGTAATTATCGGTTAACCATCCTGAACGTTCTAAGCCAAGCGTTCATGATTCAACAGTTAGACGTTCTCCTGTCTGTGCACGGTCGTAGGATGTAAGGAGGAATATTTTTCTCGTGGAAATACACACTAGCGCTAGCGAGGTCTACGGCTGCGCAAGGACAACCGTGTTATTATATCATTTTAGTAGAAAGAAGCAAATGTCGGGTTCACCAGGCTGACGGAAGATGTGATTTAAGAGCGCGTCTAAATGTCGTTACGTGGTATCGTGGTTAAATACAATTCCAACGAAGTGTTTGTATCGTGCGAACGTCGATAACCATAGGTTTACTTCGCAGAATCGACGACCCCCGAGGCATCTACGCCGCGAGTTTACGCGCGTTTTAACGAAGGTCGGCTGTTGTGCTTTCCTTACTGTTGACACTAGCGAGCTTTCCACCACAGATTCTATCTTGCGCCGTGGACATCGTCTCGCTACGCATTACATCGACTAGTTAACGTTAGATAGATTTCACGAGAAAGTGTAATACAAATGTGAGTATACGTTTAATATTAATATATTGTGTATATTTAATATTGGAGCATTTAATATTTGCGACGTATATGTCCAACATATAAATTTCATCGAACATATAAATATATATATTTATATGTGGACGTATTTAATATTTATAATTGTATTATGTATTGATAAAATTGAAACGCAATGAATGCAAAATTAATAAAGAAGCTAATATCGTTTCTATAATATCTTTCTATACAAATTTCTATGCAAATTGGTATTTCTACGATAATCTAATGAATACCTTGCATCAATTGTCACCCTATTAAATTAAAACTCATCGTTGCTTTTCCATTTGCGCGATATAAAAGTAAAATACAGCGTCCCGCATCGTCCGCCATCTTAATGGTCCCGCTGTTCGTCATCACCCTCGCACGTACTCGTAACACGTCGCGTCAGGTCTCCTCTAATAAAATCAGAACAGAATGGATGTGAAATTAACAAAAGAACTAACATTTGTATTCGTTACCACGTTTATTAGATCAATATTGATCGTCGTTCCTATTCTCGCAACGTAAAAATGAGATTCTTACCTTTCTACAGCGTCCTGCATCGCCTGCCATCTTGCTGGTCCCGCTGCTCGTCTTCATTCACTCGCGCACTCACATATTAGACAACACGATATATCGAATACATATATGTTACACAATTATTGAAAACAGCGGAAATCGCGAAATTTACCGAATATTATTTCGCGTAACTTCGTGACTCGAGACGTCGACTCCCGCTGACACTTACGATCCAGTTTAACGTGCTTTAACATTTCTCGATTTCCAATGAACGTCGCGCAATGTAAAGTGATTTAAAACACGCGCAGCCATAAATCTAGCCGCTCGAAATCTTATTCGATTTACTTATCACCGGTGCATTGTATTTTATTACGACACCAACGCGCCAGAGCCGAGCGATTTATATATAAGAACTATTAGCCCGTAGTTTTCTAATCACAATTAATAATCTCGGTCACCCGGGCTGCCAGTGAGGCTATCGTCACGCTGCTTTGCTTTGAACGCGAGCGTGTCTCGCCTCTTTTTTTCTTTTCCCGCGCTGATTTTTTTTTCTATCGCAAGAATGTTCATGTATAATGTAAAAAGATTGAAACTGGAGCGACGGCTTGTCGAATTAAAATCAAGGCTCGCGATTCGGATTAGGGTGGGAAAGCGTAAGAGATTGATGGATGTCGAGTTACTCGTAAATAGCGAGTTCGACGTGGAATAATGTTTGCAAAGTAAATTGAAAAAGTAAAAGTATAACGAAACAGTTTAATTGGAGTCTCGATCGTGTATCTATTACTTTTCTCCAACTACGTCGAATCGAAATTTATAATTCCTCATGCACGTTGGTACCTGATTTCTTTCATACATTTCCACTTCGAGTAACGAATTTCCACCTAGTTTTCACTAGAATGAATTCGTTTTATCTCCTCAAACCATTCTCAAACCACACAGTATTTAACCATCTGCCCATCCATCAAAAAAGAAAGCCTGATCGAGATTAAAAGCACCCACGATTGTTACGAAACGATCGGTTTCCCTGGGCGAAACTGCACGCGGAGAATTGTACGCGCTAGGAAACTCGCGACCCGCAAGTTCACCGTTCCGTTTCTACTGTCGGTTGTCTCCAGCTTCGGTTATTAATAATAACGGCCATTAACGATTACACGGTCGACAGTTATTAATTCTTAGAGGCGCGATTCGACGGGCGCGTCGACGGATTCGCCTCGTTTGTCTCCTAGTGGCGATTAATGCATCGCTGGTTACGAGAGCCGATCGAGCCCCGGAACTTTGATACTCTGTCAGTCCGTGGCGAGGCCTGTAAGCCCTGTAATGTTCTTAAGCGATTACCAGACGTACCTGTCGCTCCGACAACGCGATAGAAGGCAGTAGTCATGGATATTTAATGAGCCTTCGCTCCGCTACCACGATCATCGATCTGGAATCACGTAATTAATACTGAAATTTCCGCGGCCAATTTGCTGCTCTCTGAAAACCAATATCGATTCTCGTGATTGACTGCGATTTCTTCCTTTCTCTGTCGACACGATACCCTATTACCACTGGAACACTTGCTGTACGAATACCTCTAAGCGTGTACTTGAGATATTCATAGCGACTAGAGAAAGAATTCGCGCAACGTGAAACAAGTTTCTACTCTTCTGGAGCGACAGGGAATGAAAAAATGTAGTTTTCAATGGAAACGTGTGTTCAAACTGTATCAAGATTTTAATTTGTCACCGCTCGAAAGAGAACATTGTCGATACGAGTACCTTTTCCAGTCACCGTAGAATTCGAGCACGTTTCCTAATTTGAGAAACTCGTCCCGACTTTATCAACGCGCAAGTTACCCTCGGATATCTCCACGCTGTATCTACGTACAGACGTTTGCGACTAAATAATCGTGCATGCCTAAAACAGCGTGTAACCACAGTTTCTTGCGACTTTCCACGAAGCACTGCGGGGTACGCGAAAAAGGACATTGCCAGGTAGCCTTATTGTGACATAAATATCGAGCGTTCATACAGGAAAGCTATTACATCAGGTCTCATTGACATTTTCGTGCAGCCAATATTCCGTGTCGATCACGGATCCGAGCACGACCGCGTAAATTATTAAACAAGCAATCGATACGCGCGCCCAGGAGCGTTCCGCCGCGTGATAACCGGCGCTTTACGCGCGTTTTACGATCCACCGTTCTTTTATTTAACAGGAGAAACTACGCGTTAACGAACGACGCCGTTATGACCGGCGATTCACGATACTTTTCACGCTACCGACCGACGCGTTATTTACTGCCAGCCAAGCAACGTTTCGAGCCTTTGAAAATTTGTTTTCGTTGAATATTTTACGCGGAGGTGCTCGAGGAATCGCGAATTCTTGCACATTGCGCGATTACCTGTTTTTTTCTTTCTCTCCCTCTCTCTCAAATACTTACATAGCTTTTCCTGAATGTTTATCGCGGCTGCAAAAAAGGTCTGTATATTACGTTTATTCCAGCATACGCATACCTATGGTCTTGTACATTGAAACTCCTGTTCGTTCAGCGGAGATATCGGCACCCATATTCAATTTTCTGTTACCATCCATTATATGACGGCACTTTTATATCACGAGCGTGAAATGTACCGTTCTCGATGGAAAATTGGGTACGCGCAAATATTTTTGTAATCACTGCTGCTCGGATAGGTTTCACGTTCGACTTACTTTCGCGGATATGGTAACCAGAGGTAATTGGTACTTGAATTTGGAATTGTAATGAGCACCAATGATCTCCATCGAATAACAGTGAGGCAGTGAATAATCAAATAGAACCTGTACATAACAGACAGTGAGCCAAACAAAAATATTTTCGTTACCCCTCTTCTTCCAAACACGAGACCCTGCAGAAAGAAAACCAGCACGGTTCTAACTGCGCAAAAAGTCATGGTGGAAGTCCCTTCGAGAGGAATAGGGTCGCCAATTATTGACCTGAGCAGGTAAAAGCGCATTCATCGAACGGTCGGAAGCCAAAGTCCGGATGCGTGGCCGATGGAACGTTTTATTGCAGAAATCGGTCCCCCGTACCCTTCGATGGGGGTTCGCGAGCGCAATAATGGCAGGTACGAGAAGCCCACTGAACGCCATAGATGATGCATAGGTGGAACTGGAAAAATTCTGCCTGGCTGCCCACTAATAACCGCTCGCTCGAAGTCGTCGTTAAGGTGTTCGATGAGTCACCAGCGGACTTTTCTTACCACCCTTCGCATTCCTTCTTTGTTGCGTGGTGCCGTTCCTCGCGGTACGTCGATTATTTTATAGCGCGCCGCATAAACACGCTCGGCTGGCCGCACTCGGGGGCCTAAAATATGGTAGCGCTCGCTCTACAACCTTTTGGTTAATTTAACAAGAGAGCGAGGGTTGGGCGGGGGTCGGGGGCGTTGAATAGGAGGCGTAGGAGAGGGCAAAGGCTAGGATATGCTAATTAGATTACAGACGGGCGCAGTGCACGCTAGTTATGCGAAAATGAAAAGAGCAGCGGGGCATAAGTATCGAACCAGTCCGCGGGACTAGACTGGTCCAACGCCACTCGACAACATTCTCCAACGTTAATGCGATGCATTTTTCACGGTGTCCGGCTATTTCTACGGCACTGTCGTGCCCGAGAGCCGAACGGTCCGATCGTTCCACGATCGTTCCGTCCCGTACGAATTATCGCGGTGTAATTAAGCGCTCGTTCAGCGATGATACAAATATCAGAATCTCGCTCGACGGTAGTCGGCGTGGAGACGTTCAAGTAGGCTGGAGAGAGTAATTATTAATACCCGTAGCGTTGTGACAGGCCTGTTTTTGCACGTGGTAGGCGTAGAACGCGGGCTCACCGCGGACAACCACGTTAAGCGATTAATTATTCGCATTGTTACGGCTTAGTCAGAGATGCATGCGCAATCGGGAGACCGATTGGTCCGCTGGCTGAGCCAGGAATCAATGTGGGCCTTAGAACTCTGCTGGATACATCGGACAGGCAAACAGATCTCGAAGAGAATTACAATTCTTATCGATGTTATTATCACATCTAATCGTCGGACTATTTAAATTGAGGGGAAAAACAAGGAAAAGTAGGTGTCTGTTCTTCTCAGCAATCTTTCAGGCACTTTATAACGACGTTCGCGATAACGCGTTTCCTTCTTCTATTCATCACATTATCGGCAACGAACGCACCACGACGTTCAGCCGCAGTTTTAATTGCCACTCCTACAACACCCTTATCTTATCTCCACGAAAGCCACGAAGTTTCGTTCAGAAACTGGTACACGAAGCGAACCTTCGCTCGCCGCAATCTAGCTGCGTTTAATGCCTCGCGTAGGCGTCACGGTGCGTTTAAAGGACGCGGAACTCCGTGCCAATTTTTCATCCCCTACTCTTCATCCCTTCATAAAATGTTCAAACTTGATTTCCTCGAAAACTGAACGTCGATTACTTCCGTCTTATTCTGGCCTCTGGTATTGCTTTTGAAAATTTCTTCCAGAAAAAATGGCACCTGTTACGCAGGGCCAACGTCTTCGGTTACTCGACGATTAGATTTTACGCAACGTCGAGAACGATTCGTAAACGCGAACAATGAGAATTCACGGCAACGGCGGCGGGAAGGCGTGAGAGATCGTCGGGAGATCTACTACGCGATCTATCTCTCGTTCGCGAATTGTTCGCGGACAATAGGTCGAGAGAGGCGAGCGGCGAAGGTAATTGAAATCGAGGCGAACCGAGGCACGAAACGGTCTCGCTTTTGAAACCGCGCTGCCCCGCGGACGGGTCGCCGTTAATTAAGAAAATTTGCATGATCGTAATCGCGGCTCGTTAAGCGAAACGATTCTTACGGCCGCCTTCCGATAAATCGGTTAACCCGGGTGAATCGACGCGGCGGTAGTCGATTTCGAGTACGAGCGTAGAATTCGTGCCAAGGAGGAATAGGCGGACTACCGTCTGACCGATGGATCGATTTCTTCCCAGCGATTTCAAATTAAATCGCGCACGACCGTGAAAAATCGTACTTCGCCTCGAAAATTTTATAGATCATCTCTTCGTTTTCTTTTATATAAATCGAGAACACTTTGCACAACTATTTTATATCAAATGTATCCGATATAATATACCTAGGCGCTAGCCCATTAATCACCGCGCGAATATGATTTATGTCTTTTCGCATTTGGCCCGTAATCTTGATCACGGCTCGACGTTACAAAACAAAGAGCATTGAATCATTAAATTCTTTTAATCCTACCGTAGAATTGAAGTCTACGCCTTCCGGTAACGAAATCTATGATTTACAAAGCAATTTCCCGTTAATATCGTTATTTACACGCGAAAGAAACGTCGATTACGAACCGCTGCGTATCCGCGCTCGAAAATCGTGAAACTTATACACGTTGTCCCATTTTAAACAAATTTCATCGGTAAATATCACATTCTGATTGAGACTTCTCGGAGAGAAATCGAGGAGCTAACTCGAGACGAAAGAAACTGGGAATACGGGGTAATAAAAACTAGTGAATATTGCAGATTTTTCCTAAGACAGATGGCCGATTCGAAGCATTAATGGACGTTCCCTAAGCGAGCGACGAGCCCCCCCTCCCAGTCTCATGATCATGAAAGTGTAATTGCCGTGGCAGAGACAGCCCGTTGGTACACGTAACGTGTACACCGTGGCTGATTATTCGCTCATAGAAAATTCATCGTTGAGACTAATTGCGACTAATGGGCCTGGGACTTAGGATCAGCCGCGGGGTTAAGCTGCCGGTAGAGTCGATTGCGAAAAGTGATTCGGAGGCGTCGCTGCCGGGAGCCGGTCGCGGCGATACGACAGAGGCGGAACGAAGACGGGGGGATAATCGGGAACTGTGTAAACGCGATTGCCAGAGGATCGACGCGGAGGACAGCAGTGAAATCCGAAGGGGGAAAGGCTCGGATAAAGGACGCATCCTCTCGTCGAGCATTGTCGTCGCTGTTACAGTTGCACCGTTCGTGACTACAATGCCCGGTCCCGTGTAAAAGGAGGCTGCCAATCGGGCAGATTCAGGCAGTTCCTGGTAACTTTCTCCTCTCGGCTAAGGCGAAACTCGGCTAGCTGCGAGTCATGATCTCTTATGTAGATCTACTTCTTCCTTATCCACCTCCACCTCCGCGTCTCCAACTACCGCCGTTGTCCTGTTCTCGTCTACAGGGTGTTCCGTAACACCGTTCGCGAATTCTTCCTGGAAGCTGGAAAATTGAACTTCGAATCAACAAAATATAATGCTACCTCTAAATTTTGTGTCTACGTATGTACACCGTATATACTTTTAATTCCTTGATCTATTGTTCGAAAAATGAAGGATATCGTTTTGTCAGAAATTAATTTTTTGACAGCGCTCTCATGAGTTCAGTCGCACCAGGCGAGCACCGGGTATTATACCTTTCGTATCCCCTCGTTTCTGCTCCTCGTTGCTACCGCTGGTATTACGAGCGTTTCTGCTCCGGAATCGCTCGCTTACCTCACCTCGTCGCAAGATATACCGGCGATCTTTGGAGACACGCTGCGCTTTCTCGTCCTTCTAGCCGGCTCGTTTGCCTGGTGCACGGATTCGGGACATTGGGCGCGCACGATCCGCGGTTTCACACACCGATACTTGGAAGAAATCGCCTTCTTTCAGAGACACGCGACACACGTTACACTAGCTTCGTGATGAGAGATACATTGTCGTCCGCGAGTTTCGCCTCGATATCCTAGATCGGATCCTTTCTCTCCAGGATGATTTATGTGAGATTCTTTAGATAACTGAGCTGGGTACACGTGTTTAGCTGCACGGCAAATTGTCATGGAAAGAATTCGCTGGTAACTCTTTCAAATGTTATTTTCGATGTGTACAAGAAATTTTTCGATCTTTATAAAAAGTGTTTATAACTAATCGATTTAGTTTGTATATTTAAAAGATGCAATAGCGTGTGTGTGTGTGTGTGTGAAAGAATGTCACTGCACAAGTAAATTAGGTTCTATTTGTTTAGCGTGGCCATTGGAACATAAATTTGCGTGAACACAGACAATACACGGGGTCGTCGCAGTAAATTTCTTATTAAGATGGTTAAATCTACGTTACGAAGGTGCATGGAAATCCAAAGGCGATTCCTTTGAGAAAGTATAACTGCAATTTAAGTTGTGTAATATATACCGTGCAAAGCGAGTGCATAAATTCAAGCAACCAGACGACATTTGATTCAAAATTTACGAACGGTCTCGAGCAGCGCGGAACGATCCTCGCCCGAGCACTCGATCGCCATTGAACGCGTCAATCCGACCAAGCGCGAGATCTTTAAATTGCTCGCGCCGCGTAGAAAGTTGCCAATTAACTCTGACAAATAAGCGATCGCCGTTTTACATAAGGTATATATCGGGTGCGTGCTCTCCTTAACCGCAAATGGTACGTTTAAACGTTCCCTTTCACGTCCGTCGTCGATCCTTCTCTAAGAGATCAAAATAGTGGGCCCGCAGCTAACTTCAGCTGCGAAATTAATTCCGACAAATGAATGATCGCCGTTACGCGCAAGGAGGCCACGCATAATCCCGCGCGATCGAAAAATATTTCAACATTTCCTTCCACTAACTCGATCATTAGGCTCGTTATGCCGAACGTGTAATTACGTGTTCGGTATGCGGAAGAAATTGCGCGTTAATTTAATTTACGAAACGCGATTGCTCGTTTTTTTTTCCTTTCTTTCTCGCGACGCGAAAGGAAGCGTTGCGCGCGTCGATTTATTAATTTACATAATTCATGAACGCCTCGCGCCAGCCGGATTGCCAATCCGAATGTTCTGCCATAAATAAATGTTCGCGCGCGGCATAACTGGAATTCCGACAGCGAAAGATCGCGATTAAACATCACCCTAGCCGCGAATCGTTAATCTTGTGCCCGTTCCCCTGGCGAAACAAAAGCGAATCCCAACACCCAAACGAATTCTACCGTGAATTTCGCGCTACCTCGCGTTACCCCGTCGAATCGTAACGGGACGCAATTTGCTTCGCGTTGTCGCAAGACGCCCCGGCGCCTTCTTACACCAGGTCAGACACGACGATCGATTAATCGATCACGATCGCGAGCTTTCTCGACGTCGAGCAGCCACAATGGCTCACCCGCGCCACGTCGATGGATCTCGTGGCGATCGAAAGCCGCCAGCGCGGTCTACGACGATCCTTTTTAAATGTCGCGCGGAGTCGCGCGTCTCGTTCGCGCGCGTTGCGCAACACCGCCGTGCCACGACGACCTGAATAATTACAAAGGCCCGTCTAAGTACAATCGGCATTCCTAGCGACGCCTATGAGGAACACCTACGCCGCGAGTATGGCTGCGGGCCAGCGGGCCCTCGGCCCAGCACGATCTCGCGATTCGTTTCGTCCCCCGCTTTTGCTCTCGATAGGCCGTGCCGTGTGACCCAGATTCACTCGAGCGACCGCGGAGAAGCTCGAGGGAATTCCCCGCCATTAGAGCGCGGGCTCGAGCCCGATCTAACCGACAATAGAGATCCGCGAGAACGATAGCGCCGCGCACACCCTTCGCCAGCGAACGATAGTAAAACCCGCCCTTTATTTTATTTCTCGAACGGACTTTCGAAAGCCGCCGAGGCCCCCATTCTATGGAGATATACAAACGGGTACGGGGTACCCACCGGCCCCTGGTCTTCGACGGTACGGTTTCCTGGCCGCGCGTACGCGCGCGATTCAATGGCCTCTAAATCTTGCCGCTCTATGAATAATTTACGCGCGTCGCACTTTCTAATTGACAATTAGCCGCGACAAATAGCGTCATAAAGAGCGAACGCGAGCAAATGCTTTTTTTTGGGGGGAGGAGAGTGTGAGGGAGGCCGAGGCGGACGTCTGCGCGGACACAGTGCTGCGTTTCATTCGGGATGCTACCATAAATCGTTGCCTGGTGCGAAGGCGAACTTGAAAAATTGCTGATTACCACGTGCTGGTAGAAATTGTTTGGATTTACCGTGATAGATGTATCGCGGTGCTGATTTGATCGGTATGCTTGTTATACGTGAGAGAGAGAAATTCTCTCGCGCGAAAGCGACGGTTTTTTAATCTTTCAATTTTTCACTTCCATGCGTTGCAATAAGGAAATCAATAACACGGTCGCACAGATATCCTAAACTGTCCCTGGGTCAACAATAACGCGCTTAAATGCACCATTGTTCCTTAATGCGACGGGAGACGATAATTCGTCGCTCTCTCCCTCGACTGTCAAATCTACAAACTCACAAATTTGAGTCACCCCAAACGGCAACAGAGAAATCAATAACCCACTCGTGCAATCCCCTAAAACTTCCGTCCCGCCGTTCGCCCGACCATTCATCCGACGACAGACACGTCGAGAGGGAGAAAGAAAGAGATCTCATCGACATCCCCGCGTATCGAATCGCGATCTCGTGAACCAGCTAGCTCGCTGGCCGTTAGTTCTCAATCGGGCAGCCGGAGCGTGATATCATTGCGGCGTTAAGGAGTGAGTCATTTCCTATTGACATTAAGAACGGCGCGACAATCAAGCGGCGCGTTCCTTCCCGCGGAGGCAGCTCGCCTCTGCGCCCCTTTCGCCATTTTCGACGCTCCAACGTCGTTCGGTGGCCAACGACTCGACCTCGTTGCGCAATCCTTTCTAATCAAGCCGGGAGACGCTTGATGCGCGACGTTCACGCGTCGCGCACGCTCGTCTCGCCTCGTTTCAGTGGGAATCTGCAGACGGGCTGGCGTTCCGGGAACGTGGAAAGTACCCGTCCACGTCTGCGCTGCGTTTTCCTGAAACGGTGCACACGTGCGCTACGACCACGCGCGAGAGGGATGGAGACGCGCGCGAAAAGAGGAAGCCAGAGGAGGTGGAGGCTTTTTGCCGTCGATGCATAAATTCCGTCGACTCCGCGTGCACACCGTCTCATGAACCCCGGGAATCTGGGGTAAAAACGGTCGAACAGGTTTACCAAGGTTCTTCTTTGTCCGCCACCTTGTTATCATTGTGTGCTCTTCTCTCGTCTTACGCTCCACCCGAAGAGCGTGTCAACGCGCCAGCTAATTTATTGATTGCCGTTCTAGCTGGTCTCGCCTCTCCGTGAGAATTGCAGAATTTCGTTCTCATATCTCAGCCCATTGTTCGATCTCTTTAAGCGTACTGTCAATTTTCTGACGAACGTACGTTTATCTATTAAGTCGTCTACGGCGGATTCTAGCGCGTGCACAGTGTTTTATTGATACGTCGAACCACTTCATACACAGATTGTACGTGTTCGAGGTCTCTGATTACGGCATATCTGGACGGTCGATCGCGATTCGGACGAAAAGGGGATTCTCGAAACTCTAACGAGCGGTCACGCCTTGGGATTTACGCAATCGCAGAGAAATCTCGCGATTATGTAAAAATTATTTGCTTACCGAGGGATTGTCGCGCGCGGTCGAGGAACTCGGACCACTTTCGCCACGGGACGCCGAAAAGAAAAGAATATTTTCGTAGCTACGTGATCCGCGATCCGTAACCAGGCTGGATCCGTCTCACTTGGTTCGATTCCACGGAAAGAGGGAACCGTGAGCGGCCGCTTTCGCCCTCTGGTTCGCCACGGGTATCCACGAGTCGCGTCCTCCGTCCGTGTTCCGCGACGGACGCGCGGAGAATCGCGATTTTTACAGCGAAAACGAATCGGAATCCGGCAGCCGTGGCCCCGTGTCCCTCGCGATCGTTCTTGGGGGCCCCCTCGTCGAAACGCGCGCGGCCCTGACCGTGGCCCAACACCTCTTTCTTACCTCAGCGACGATTGTTTCGTACGTGACGCGAGACCAATCGTTTCTCGTCGCAGCTGCTGATACGCACCCACACCAGTCGACACCCTGGCGTGCCCGCTCGTTTTTAAGCACCGTTTAAGTCCCTTTAGACGGGCTTGTTGGTAACGTCTACATTGTCCGGCCGTTGAATGATAATTGGCGTTCACGCTGAATGTAAATTTTCAATTGGTGACGGTTATATACGTGAACCTGTTAGCGCTGTACGTACCGGGAATACTGTATCTGCGGTTTATTGTTGGAGGATCGTGCTACCAGTTTTTGTCGTGCCGTCGCTTCTTGCGGCGTAACTCGACAACGGAACTTTACCGTAACTAAATTCAAGTGCATTAAACGAGTTATCGCCGTCCCTTCTGCGCAGAAACAAGGATAATCTTTTCTTCGAGCACATCCGTTTATTGACAATTTGCAGATATTATGATACAGATAAGTTAAGACATAAATAAACTGTCTCAAGTGCGCGTCGGTTTCTAGTGTTCCTTGTAATCCACCGATATGAAGTAACGCTGTATCAATTTCGAAAGCGAACGCTCGCGCCGATTGCAGATTATTATATAACGCATAATATTTCAACGATTTGCATAGAGAGGCGTAGAGAGAGGGGGGAGCACGTAGATGATTCGCGGCTACGCGATCGGCGTAGCGAGTCTCGCGGATCCCGTGAGAAACCGTCTCGTAGCGGCACCGCGATCGTTAAAAGAACTCGGTCGGCTTTTCGTCGCGCGAATCAGACGATGAAATACAGCCGAATATCGCGAGCGCGCGATCGTGGCACCGTGAAACAACGACTCACTTTACGGCGTATCGCCTATTTATCTCGCGAATTTATCTCCTCCACTTTCCGTCAGCGTAATAACGCCGGTAATTTATGCGTCGCGAGGTGTAAGTTATATAAGAAACCGAGCCAGGGCGGTATATTTCAATTCCGGCGTTTATTTTCGCGGCCCCCGGCCGTTCGATGCGCGATTTCACGAGGCGCGTGTTTCAGCCGGGAAAACGAGCGGCTCGGGACGCGTCCGGGCGGACCGATCGTCGCCTCTTAAAGCGTTACCCACCTGCGAAACGATTCGCGTTATTTTATCATAAACGATCCGGAGCCGACGAAATCAGCTCGCGCGCCCGGTAGCAACCGGTTCAGCGCGTTGCACGCTCCTCGTCCGCGTCGTAAACGTCCGGTGGATACAGCCGAAACGCGGCCGAACTTTTAACGCCGCTGAAAGGGAGAGAGGCGCGAGGATCGTTTCGCGCGCGACGATCCTCGAACGCGTGCAACGCGCCGCGGGACGACCGAATTTTACTCCCTTTTATGAACAGAACCGGCGACCACTTATCGCCATCGCGTAAAACTGTCGGCACAGCGACACGTATAGAGAGAACTGGATCTACGGGCGTTTTGCTCGGTTTTGCTTTGGGAATCGATGGACCACGGACCTCGCGATCATTTTCTTATTTCCGCTGAACGGTTTTCTGCGGATTTTTGTTTCATTCGAGACCTTTATCTTTATCAATGCCCTCGACGATTCGTTGAGAGCCGATTCGACGGTTCCTAATGAAGTAATTGGGGAAGTCAATCGTATCTGTTCTTTCGAACGAATATTCTTCTCGGAGCAGGGGGGTGGAATATTCGATTCGAGAGGAACGAATTGGCTGGTGATTCATTATCCGTCGATACGTACACATGCGCGCGCGCCATACATTTCCCGAACTCATTTAATTCTCCATAAAGCATCTTAAACTGTATATTGGGAATCGTGCAGCGCGAAATTGATAGCAGTATCGGTTATTTATTGCTTCCTCGGTTTCGCGTCGACCACCTGCGATCTTTCCTCCCAGATGACACGTCGTAACGACTCGTTTTCGGTTTCGATCCCGCATAGGCGGATTGTCCTCCCAGGCGACAATAATGAGTCTGGCTGATTGCTTTCTAATTCATCAACCGTGCATATGCTCCACGCAGCTGCCGCGGCTCGATAAAATTCATAATGACACGGTTCTTTGGCTCAATTCGCCGGCATCGAAACAATTCCATCGGATCCGTTTTATTGGCCGCACTCCCGCGAGCCACCCCTATCCGTGACTGTACAAATATTTTCGAACGGTTGCGAGTCGCGTGACACCGCGAAACCGTGTATCCTCGTTGAGGTTCACCCCGAACGCTGATGCAATTAATTAAACGCTATCACGACGATTGAATATTGCCGTTATTACAGATTCTATTATGGTGATTTTAGGGTGGTGGAACAATGTAATCTGGCTCCGTATCGACACGTTAATTTGTACACGGATAACTGCGTTATTCATAGTACCGACTGGCCACGATTTTCGGTAATTTATTTATTTACGATCGGCTCGTTCAGGAATTCTACTCATCGTAACAGTAATTAGAAACACCGTAATTAATGTAATTTGCGGCTAGCGGTAATTTGAATCCAATTAATGAAATTCCATCGGTGACTTTTCAGCTATGAAATTTCATTCGTTACGAGAGCATACGCTCGCGCTAAAAATCGATATATCTAGAGTACCGCTGCGTTGACAGAACGTTAGAAAAATCGATCGATAGCCACGAAGAAAAAGAAACTGGTATCTTATCGATGTGCAGATACTGACAATAGTTGTAAAAAAACAGTGGCAGACTGTCGCGTTCGTTTCGATATTGACGTACCATTTAAATTCAGGTATGTTATCGTCTAATTGTATTTTCATGTACTTAATTATAAAAACTCGATACCGCGTGAAAAGTGAACTGTGGAATATAATTAAACAGAGTCGCGTTCGAAAACGTAGCAACCGCGCGAGGGCGCGCGAGATGCGAATAAAACCGATCTCATTCAGCAGTTTATTTATTCCGCGAATATTTATTTAACGCGCGCGGAATAAAAATCGTTCGTTACCCGACGCAAGATCTGCTATAAAACGCACGCGGGATCGAGCAGCGCGACCATGGTAGTTCGGTGCAATCGATTTGCGTACGCGGCGGAATGGTTAAAAGGCGCGTGTTCTCAGGCGGGGACGAGAGAGCGCCGACTCGAAGCGGAAGAAGATAAATATCGGCGTCCAACGTAGCCAGCCATTATGAATCAAACGGACAGAGGGAAGAGAAAAAGTCGGCATACCGAGGCGATGTAGTTTCTAGCTTTATCGATCAACTTTATAGCCGAAAGAAGGCATAAACCTTACTTATTACCACGCCCACGCTTTTATACGGGCTATTAACGTGCGAAGCTAATTCACATTGCGCCGTGAGCGCGCGCGCGCGAGCGCTCCGCTACGAGACCAGACCCCGAGAACGAAGAATCTGGGCCACCGGCTAAACACCGGCCAATACATAAATCGCGGCATTATCGATACCCGGAGAAAGTGTTCGATACGTACAACACGTATATTCCCTGGCGTCGATCGAGCATTACGCCATTAAAGCGACACACCGCGCCGCGACTGCTCGACCGACCCTATGCTTACGCGTCTACGTTCGTATCCGGGGAGACAAAGCCCGTGGAATCTCGGTGTGCATTAAAGCCTGGACCTAACGTAAGCTAATTAAGGCTAAATCAGTTGCTGGTGCGCGCGGGTACAAAGGCCGCGCTCTCTAAAGGGAGCAAAGTCGGTCATGGTGCACAGAGATATTAACCCCTAATTGTAGCCGATGAAATCATAATAGTAACTCGAACAGAATTTCTGGTTTTTTCTTTTGGTCGTACAGGAGGATCTTAAAATTGTTGAATACGTATCAACGATATGAGTCATCGAATGTAATTGCGAAATTACAAGGCTCGCAATCAGTACAATTAAAGGTTAATTAGACCGGACAAACGTTGATTAGTCGAGAGCAGAGTTATGATTCCGTTTGATACCGTCTTAAAGAGTCGGTTAAGAGTCAAGATACTTGCACGTATGAACGCATACACGCGCTTCCGTTGCCCTTTATTGGGATTCTTAATTATACAAGAAGGATCCAGTGCGAATTCCCGATCACCCTCTGTCCGCGAGTCAACCGCGCGCCGTATCCAGGCGACGAAATGGAAGCCCGTGAAGCACCCTGCCTAAAAAGGGGCAGATGTCGCGAGTGGATCTCGCGGAAAAGGGAAAGAGCGATTCGACTGGTAAACGGTACACTTTTCGTTTCCGATCGCGGCTAATTGCTTCGAGGGTGATTAATTTAATTGTTTTTAACTACCTGCGATAAACGTCGGCGCGGTTGAGATGGTATCGATTGTAAATCTTACCAGTGAATCGTCCGTTTGTATAGTAGCCAGGAAGCGTGAGTAATTGTTGGTCAATATCTTTTTTCACCCTGTACACGATTACTTTCTTTCATACAGTAATGCATTTTTAAACACGCGTGCAACGTTTCTAAGAATTTCGCACGCGACGCTGAGGAGGATCTCGAGGATCGACCAACAGATTCGCGTTTCTGTACGTGTCCGAGGGACAACTGGCAGAGTCTGTGGCAGGTGAAATTGCGCTTAGACTCGCCGTCTGCGAGAAAGCTACCGAACTCTTGCGTTCAACGCGTTGCACACCTGTCGCGTGCATGGAATGATACCCGTTCGATGTAATAGATTCGAAAGGGCCAAGCCATCGCTAAAACGATCTTGCTCGAGTTAAAACGCTTCAGCTGTTCGACCAGCATCGTCGATCGCTATTATTTTGCGAACGATGATGCGGCAGCATGGCGTGTCGAACCATTACAATTCGTTCCAATCTTTGTCAAGCAAATTTATCGAAGAAAATACTGTCGAATTGAAGTTTTATTTTGGTTTGAGGGGGATGAAAATGTTTCCAAGGTAATTTGGGACGTTTGGCTGATGGTATCTGGATTGTGAAAAGCTTAAAGTAGAAAGAAAATAGAAGGAAAATTCTCGTCTTAAAAAAGAATGAGATATTGGAAGCATGAATCGATCCGAAATCTGTTCCGGCGCAAGTTACGAGCGGCGTTGCTCTCCCTGCTCCATTCCGGGTCCTGGGGTTAATCCTCGAATGCCAAACATTCGTAATTCCGTCTCCGTGCGAAGCTCACTGGCTGACGCATAGCTATCTTTGGACATCTCTAAATGTGGCCCCTTATGTTACTTAAGCTACCCAAGAATCTGGTAAATTTTCTTTTATCTCCACCCTCTCAAGAACGTTCAATCGTTCCAATGCTAATTTCGTGATTCTCTCAAAGTCTGAATTCTTAACGCTTTTACCTCTTTTCCCACTTACCCTACACTTTATACCTCCGGTTCTTGCGACGATACTTTTATTTTTGCCGACCACTCCGCGGGTCACCAAACGCGGCACGCGTTCGCAAGTGAAAAAGGTCTCAACGAAGCCAGACTCAAGAACTGGATGTGTAATCGCGTCAAAGCGGATGCGAGAAGGAAATTCAGCCGGGAAACCGGAGGTATGGCGGAGCTTGCACAGGATCGAAGGCATAAATGTTGCGTTACAAACGAGCATGGGGACCCGCCTCCTCGACAGGCGCACGTTTCATGGACCGCATATTTCCTGTGTGCCGGCGCGCGAAGTAACGGGGCAAACAAGCGACGAGCCAACGAAAAAACGTCGCTGGAGGAACGGGATGGGGACCTGTTTCGAATCATTGCCCGCAATTTCTTATTCCCTCCCTAACCGCACAGAGACACCCAAGAGCCGGCCGACGGGGAGGGGTGCCGGAAGGCAGAGAAAGGCGAGAGGAAACGAGCCACGTGGATCTTAAATATACCAGCGAGCGTGCGCGGTGGGGTTGAAAAAATGGGTAACCATGATTCTTCGTGTAACGCGAAATGAAAGCGTTAAGAGGGATACGGAGGGTGTTGGTCCTCGACTCGAAATGGCTGGTCAGTTGCTATAAATAAAACAACGGCCACGCTTTACCTCCGGAATCGTTTCGGGAATCTTGTTTATTAACGCTTTACAGCCGCGCTGAATTATCGCAACGAGATCGAGTTAATAATTGAGATACAAACGCGGAGTTGGGCCAAAGTTACACAATTGCTTCCGCGAGGCTGCAGTCCATTCCCTGAACTCTCAAACGCACGTGTTATTGCACCCAATCTGAACGCTATCAATCTTGAGCACCGATTTCGCATGTGCACGGCTGAGCTCGCAATTAATATGCACCACCGCAGTAAAGAGGATTATTAAAAAGCGGGATGATGAATGATCGCAACCGGGGACGGGATAGAATTCAAGGGGTTGACATTAGTTTAGGGTTTGCTTCCCAACGACGATGGTTGCGTGTCGTGGTTAAGAGGAGAGGAGCCCCGCGGGGGGAGAAAACAGGAGGCCACGGTGAGATATTGGAGAATGATTTCATAGCTGCATTCCACGCAGAGCGAGGGAGATACCGCGATGCCCATCTGGAATAATAGAATACCATTTGCCATTGTGTTCCTTTCCGTCCCTCTTCCCATTTCCAGTGGAACTCCTCGACTCTGGTAGAGTCGAGCAAATTTTCGTTCGCATAACAAGTATTATTTACTCTCAAATTCGTTATTCCAGTTAAATTCTATTAGTACTAATTCTCGAAGCGTCGACTCTGACTTTCGCCATTTTTCATTTCCTTTCGCTCCCTTAAAACCGCCCCAGCGGCTCTCGCCCCTGTACTTTCTATCCCTCTATATATACACGCATCCGGCTAAAACGTACGAACGTAGATACAAATAGACGCGTGTGAGAGCCCAGATAAAGCTTAGCCACCTTCCTTCCCAGTGATACGGTGTACACCTACGGTGGGCACGAGCATTATGCCAGGCGGCGCGTTTTACCGTGGATTATGCAGCCCGCACACGTATGTTCGCCGCATTATGCCCGTTCGATTCCCGTGGAATCCTCGGTGTACGTCCTCGAACCCGTGTATCGTCGCGGGGACTCCTGAAAAGGCGTGCCTCCCGAAGGGAGTCCTTCGCTTTCCGAACGACGTCCACCTTCTTTCCCTCCTTCTCTATTTGCCGCTATATTCGAGGGGATACACGCGAGCGCGACGATGCACGCGCAGCATAATTTGTCGACCATTGAAATGCGTAATGACGTAAATTCACCGTCGAGAGGGAACGTGGTGAACCTAGTTCATCGCTCAACTTCCCTTCTCTCTCTCTCTCCCTCCTTCTTTTTTATTTTCACATGATTTAAAATAAATTTTGTTAGGACAAACTATCCGCTGAAAAAAATGACTATGAAAAATTGCGTACTAAAGTTATCTGGCAGTCGTTTTTAAAGAAGAATTTTCAGTATATCCGAGGGTTTCTTAGTCGCACGGATTTTTCTTTGGTAAAGAAAGTGCAACCGAGGAAAACGGCACGATTTTCCACGGTCATCCCTGGGCGCCTCGATTTCACGGACAGGTGTCCCGTGCCCTCTCAATTATTACGCGGGCAGGGTCGAAGAGGAAGGGCCAGCGTCGCTCTTTCTAGATGGGAAGTATCATAATGGATAGTCTTTTAAGATTCCAGACGTGGCCGAAACAATGAGGGATGAGCGGAGGGACCATTGTCTTGGCGCCTTGAGATCGCCTGTGTGTCGAATTCCAGGATACGCTCAGTGGCGTAGCCGATCCGTCTCGACGATAGATCCCGAGGGGATACTTTTGTCCGTCCATCCCGAAATCTAGATTAAGATCTAGGTGTTTTGCTCTACCAGTCGTTCGACACGTGTAATTTTAGGAACCGAGAGATGAAAAAAAGTTTAGGACAGTGTCGTCGGTGTTGGGCCAAAAATCGTCGACTACATCGAACTTGAAATTACGTTAATTCGTTCTATTATTTATCGTACGATCTCACAGTCTCCCCGTGTACGATCTTTTCCATGAATATTAACAAAAATTGACTCTCGTCTCACGAATATCAACTCGTTCGTGACTGACACGAACGTTCTTCACCGAACGACGCGAGCCTCTTTTGTTTCGCAATTCCTGTCGGCAACTGCGCATCCGGAAAATTTCAGCACGCGGAGGCCGAGCAGGGCGAGGAACGATTCCTCCATCAGATCGTATCTCACCGAACTCGCGCGTTCTCCACGCCAGTGCTCGCGCTCACCTGCAAGGACAGCCGATCGTTTTACAAATTAAATACGTACGCGCCCCGGGGATCGGCCGGTTAATGCATTATGCGTGGAAGATAGCGCGAAAGCCCGGTCAGGAGAGAGGCGAGAAACCGGCCGTATAAAAGAAACCCGTAGAAATCGATTCCTATTCTGGTGGCTCCCATTGTTCCAGCCGGACACCTTGACGCGCGTAAACGTTCGCTAATGGCTAATGGATCCTCTCTGCGATCTTTCACGATCGCCGCACGCACACGCGCCTTCCCGAAATCTCTCGAGTCCACCGCGGATGTGTCAATCTCTCTCTCAGGACCTAAGATCAATTAGCGCGACTCTCGTTTATATCGTCTATAATCGAAGAATCATCGCGTCGATCGCGCCTCCACGGCTATCCGTCGCCCCATATCCTTGCCAGTAGAAATAATCCATTTGACGAAGGTAGCGACGCGTTTACGCGTTCGACAGACGTCTCGAATCGCGACGCGCCCGATCGTAGTTCAAGGCAGGGTCAGCGTGGATCGCCGCGATGGATCGGTAATGAAGCGAAATGGATTCGACTCGGTCGAACGTTTCGAAACGTGTAAGAGTATGCGCGCCAGCGGGAGAGGCGGGGGCAGACAAGGCTGGTGAATTTGGCAAACACCGCTGAATAATGATGATCGATGGGCGTTAAGGATTTCACAAGCCGCGACCGTGAATCTCGAGGAATCGATTCGTGTATAGATACCCTGTTGTCGAATCGATCGCTTTCCGGGCTGGAAGTTATTAAAATATGATAATTCGTTCGAAACCTGAAAGCGAACGATGCTAGACGCACGGACACGATATACGAATGGGCTTTAGTCATTCCTGAGATGTAAAGCGGCCTTGAAAATTGCTCGACGTAGATACGATTCGATTTCAGAGTTTCCTGGTTCCTATCCCGCTTTTCTTGTTGCAAATGTAAGCACCTGCACGTTTGACTATGTACCGGGTAGTTGAACGAAATGATTTAGGAAAGCTTCGAATTCGAATGGTACCAAAAAAATGTATACTCTTTCAATCCCCTTCGTTTGTGTTTCATTATTTCCCGCGTTGAAAAATCCATCGAGATCAGATCCGCTAAATAACTGCTAGTATCAAGCTGCTTGCTTGCGATCCACCCTGTATTAATCAATGCCCTTGCGATCAATGCGGAAACACACCGGCGAAGGAATGAGCCGAGGTGCGCCGCGGAGATCGCAGCCGACGCACGAGAGGTGGTAGCCGTCTAGGAAACCGCTATCGCGAGATCGATCGTCGAAATTCGCGTAATAAATCGCCGCAATAGCGATGGATTAATTTATCATCGGCCCGCGCCTCGGGGTAATTTATTTCGAACGGTAACGTCATCGATACGGATGCATTAATAATGCCTGCAACTTTCTTCGGTCGCGGGCCCGTGTCTCGAGCAGGAGGGCCAGGCGGGAGGAGCGCGAATAATCGAAACCGGCTCGGAATATTAAAGTCAAGGACCATTAGGTGATTATACGATCCACGCCAGTGAATTATCGACACCGACGCGCGACGCTGCTCGGCTAAGCGTAAGTGTAACTTTCGGATTTGGCGTCCGCCCCGGGACTTTCCACGGAATTACCATTTCCGGATCGTCGCACCTGCCTCGACGAATGACTGCGGATCCGTTCGACCGCCGATAGACCCTCGAGAGCCGAAGAACCTGAAAACCGGCGCGCTTCAGCCCGCCGCCAACCGCGTCTCCTAATGTGTGCGCAGCGTTTCGACTGTCCCGCAGGGACCTACCTTTTTCCGTGGCCACTTGAAAATTCATTACCAAGCCATCGTTCATTTGTAAACTTTCCGCGGGACCTTCCGCCGGAGAACCGCGCGGCAATCGGGAGTCAAACGTTCCTGCGTGACTGCACTCTCGATTCGCACTCCATTCTTGTTGGACGTTACTCGTTCACGGGCGAAAATGCATTTCGATGGAACGCGGTGGTCGATTCAACGAAATTTAAAGCAAAGTGAATTGTCAATTTACTTTTCGATCCTGTTGAATTGTTCAATCGAACGCACTGCAAAGCTATAGCGGAATGTTAGCTATTCTCGACGATGAGATCCTCCGTTCCTTTAGCAAGAATCAAGGATCACTCATTCTTGGATGACGTGTCTCAAACCGCGCTGAATCAGAAAATTCGTAAAACTCATTCTACCTCGAATCATCCTCGTAACGACAAATCTATGAAGGAAAAATGTTTCAAGTGAAAACATTCGAAAAATCCACGGGATTGCAGTGGAGGATACGTATCCGCCGCGGAGAATATTCAAACGTGATTAATCGACGGGTTCGGTCGCGAAACTTGTGCGAAAATTGTTGAGGCATGAATCTGGGACCGGTGCAAACGCAAACTGACCGTTTCGCAGGTTTCCCGTAAACGGTACCCGCGTTGGCTCTAAATCGACGCGGGCGCACCTGCCCACCGGAATGTCTGCGGTTTCGACGAGTCGGAGCAGTTGCCGGTCAATCGTCGGGGCCCTCGAAACGGGCAACCGCCTTCGTCCTGTGTACACAGGATTTGGCTTTTCCAACAGCGTTTCTTTCCCCGTAGTTCCGCGGGGACCGCAAGAATAACGATCAATATTTACGAACCGCTCTCGTCTCCATGACTGGTGGTATTTATACAACCTACCGAACGGAGAGTGCCTCTTCGCCTCTTTATCTGGCCTGCATCCGTTTGATATCTTCATCTGCGGTTCCGAGCCCTTTCTTCCCCGATCGTGCGCGATCGAGCTGCCTCCGCGGCGCGAGAAAAAGAGAGAAAGAGATAACGAGGAAGAAAGTAGCCGTGGGCCAGAGATGTGTAACAAACGGATCGTGGGTCAACGATCGAAGACCTCGATCGAGGTCCCTCTGTTTGAGGACGATTTAAGGATATCGCGGTATGGAACGTGACTTGACTCTATTAAAGCCGTGGGTAACCCTAAACTCCGTTCTTCTCCCCTTCCTCGCCTTCCTTCGTTATGCGCTCTTTTTGTTTGTCGATCCTCGGCTTCTTTCTGTATGGAATGTTAATGCGTTGATTAAATAATGTTGCGGAGGGTTCAGAAAAAGAACGACGATAATTAAACAGTAATTCTATTTATTCGTTAAACAGGTTCGTGGGAAACGCTGTAAGTGGGAGCAGGGATCTTTTCGAAGATCGATGGGGAATGAATAACACTTGATTTCGCAGAAAGGCTCTTTGCTTTATTTCAACTTTCGTTGGCATACTTTTAGATTTGTTTCCTGAATGTAACGCGGTACGACGAGTACACGCACGTACGTTTCCTGACAACTTTTTTTCCACGCAAGTATGATATATGTTAACAGGCACAGCCATGTGGGACGAAACAGGCAGGCCATCGGGCATTAACGAACCACTCGAGACTTTACAGCGGATACGAACAGACGCGAGGAAACGCGATTGTTTAATCACCCGTGAGCGTAGAAAAAAAAAGACAAGCCAGTGGTTATAATCGATTCGTCGCGTATCCCTTGCCACTCGAGACGATTCTATCATTCCCAAATTGCTCCGTTCCATCACGGAACCCCGAGGAAACAGAAAAGCCTGTTTATCTAACGAGTCGCATTAACCATTCCGAATCTTTCACTACCTTAAAACGTAATCGACCATCAACACCTAAACGCACGGAAACAAACAGATGAAAGCAGGGAAGGAGGGAAGAAAAATTACGGGTCGAATGGAACGGTTCGCCGACCATAATCTATATTCCGTTCGAAGGGAAAAAATGGCCCAGGTGAAATCTACGGGATCTCCCGGATCGGGCGTGTTCCATGTCCTATATTAACGATTCATGGACTTTCTAGTGGGAGGATGCAACGCGTCCCGACGCCGTGGCGCGATAGAATTTGAAGCGTTACATTAGTCGGTCTAATGACCGACATGACTGTCCGTGGGTAGATACCGGTTCTTCGAGATGCGAGGAAGAGCCGAGGAGCGTGCTCCAGAGAGGATCGTTGCGGACGGGGGAGCAATACAGATGATGATCGTCGTGTCTGGTTCGCAAGGAGGGCGCCACGTACCTGGGCACATTCGTTGGGAATGCACGAGTACTATGCAAACCACGAGACGTACGTTTCCCTTTAGGTTTCGCGATACTCGTAGCATACGATCTGGTTTCTTTACGTTCTCTTCCATTTCTCGTTCGTGCCACCGTTTGAACAAGCCTCTCTTTCGAGAATATCATATCGTTGGAGGGATTGACGTACGCGAACCTAGACGATGACATATCTGGCAAAACACCGCGCGACGAACAGTGAACACCGACGAATAGACTCGTACCTGGAGCATTAATCTCGCAAAGTAGCAGGATTTAATACAACGAATAACCCGGCGAAGATTCAACGATCAGTAAAAACGTTTTCAGGGGAATTTAGAGCCGCGTTTATGCCCAGTTCAAAGGGAAACGATGGGAACGAGCGGAGGGGCGTCGCGGGGAGCGCGTGCCGAAATTGAAACAGGAAACGAGAGAGGACTAACGGCGATCGTAAGTCAAGAAAGCACTCTCGCTCTCTTAAAAGCCCCCGCTAGTCTAAGCGGACGGGGAAAGAAGACGGCGAGGGACGCTAATTCATAGCTGGCGAGGGACTCGAGGCGAATCGTGATCCGGACGCGCCTCCTCCGCCGCGGTCGTGCGCCTCGGTGATGCCGCGAGCTGTATGGAAATTTTCACTGACGGTAATGAGGCTTAAGGGACGGTTGTGTAATCAGCGCCGCGGTCTTTCTCACTCTTTCTCACTGGCGTCGTTGGGGAACAATGTTCCGGGTGTTCGCGCTCGGAAAATTAAATTCCACGCGAGTTTCGCAATTCCGCGGAACGTTCGCGCGGCCCTCCCGTTCCCCGCGCAGGGGCTCGCGCGCGCGCGCCATTTATCACGCCGCTTGCTTTTGTTAATGAGTGTCAAACTGTCTCTGCCGACAGGGACCGCGCCGCGACGCCGGCCGCAGCAATCCGTGAACCGTCCACGGACGCCAACGGCTGGCTGATTAAACGAAAACACTGGATCACGTTGTCGTTGAACTTTGCCTAACTCGATCATCGTGCCCCTGCACCGTTTCCATTAACTTTCTGCGGGCCCTCGACGAGATCGATGAAAAAAGAGGAGAGCCCAGGATGGTATATCGTTAATGGAAAGGGTCGGTTCATTTTTTTTTTTTTTTTACTTTCCTTCCCCCGTCCTTTTAATGACGCGATTGCTCTTGTTTTCAAGCGAAAGGAGACGTAGCACGAAGTAGGTGCGCGAGGAACTTTTGACAGATCGTTCGAGCGATTGTTCCGAGCGATAAAATGTTGTGTAAATATATGTACGTTTTATGTTACTTACGTAAATGCTAGTATTTAAACTGGGATTACCGGCAATTATTACACCATTTAACGGAATTCGTATCGGCAACGTGTAATCCCGAGGCATCGATCGCGATAAAAAGAACGTAATAATGTTCGATGGTAAGGATGTTATTACGGGCGCAATAAAAGTTTCGGTAATTGTAGCTACGTGAGAATAGAGTAACCGTTTATTGCACACGGCTGGAACACACCCCATCGCGGCGTGCGCGAGGCGATATTAAACGAGTGCGTTGTACGATAACCAAGGATTTAACCAGGAAATTACGTATCTTATCAACGCCGCCGTAATTATGCGAATTCATTTAATGGCGTTCGATCGGGTACGAGGACCCGGGCCCCGCGGGCCAGGATGCGGCACGCGATGAATAAAAGTCGCCCCGCCGCCCCGCAACGAGCCGTAATTCCTCCGCGAAAATTGCTTTTAAAAAAATCCAATTCCCCGCGCCTCGTGATTTCGCCGCGATGAAATCCGAACGAAATTCACGCCTCTCCTCTTTCGATCGAATACCCTCACGTCCACGGCCCGCGTCCGTTCTCGCGGACACCGCCACCTTCGTGTCTGGATCACTTCGCGTCCTCGAAAATCTCGCACCCTCTCTTCGGACGTCGAATTTTATTCGAATCCAACCGAACACGATATCACTTGAAACTCGCGTCTCTGAGAAATTCACGTTTCAATTTCTGATCGATCGATGACATTAGAATACGTCTCGTACGTGACTCGTGCGTACCGCGGTACAATCATGACTTGCCAGGCAATAAGTACGAATGTCGCGTGGAATCGATCGTAATACGATGCGTAACTAGGTGAAAGTCTTTCGATTCGTTTATATCCACCATATGGTTCTCGATGCACATTAGTTTCAGGCAATTCGTCTCGTTATTACAATACCAACTACGAACATGTGTAATCCTCTTATAAATTATCTTTCGATATTACTATACTATTTTACAATCATATTCGATACGATCGATCGATATAAAAGTCAATGTACCGTCGTTCACTGTCTTCCTAAAATCTATTTCATCCCCTGAAAACGTCGCGCGGAAACGTTCGAAGCGTATTTGCACCACGCGACACCACCGATGTCCATCTGAATCGCGATATTACCGCGTCGATTCGATTTTCCGCGATCACTGACCGAAGCCGCTACCCGACGACTGTTCTTCGCGAAAGACGCGGGCGTCGTCGATCTCGCGCCCCGCGTTAGAACGTCGGCGGCACTCGTCGTATCCGGCGCGGTCTCGTGCTTCGAACTGAGCTTCGAAACGGAGCAAAAGCGCGGCGCGACGCGCGAACGAGTCGGGGGAGAGCCACTCGGAAACTCGCGTCTCGCGAGCAGGCGGCGTAATACCGCGTAGCCGTGCTCCGCGTCGGGACACGTCGGCCTTACCCACGGGAGGGAACGAGGGTCCTCGGGATTCGTGTGTTTCCGTTCCTGCTCGGCGTTCCCCGACACCCCCGTTCGCCGTTCGAGTCTGCCGACGCGAGACGAACGGCCGCGACACTCCGCTCGGCCGACAGACGCGTCCGCGACACCGAACAGGAAGGTACTGTTCTCTCTGCGTTCACGGGGCTCGTCTCGACGCAGCTCTCGTGCCTCTTAACAGTCGTTCACGGTCGACCGTCGATAGAGCTCTGGTTGTAACTTACCACGCAGTCGAGTTCGAGCGAATACCACAGGAAAGCGGCAGTGTTTCTATGGTGTTTCATCGATTTATCGGATAAGCGTAGAGAGGAAGTTCGATCCGATCTCTTCGTAGAGGAGATACGTACGTTCGCGTGGTGGACAGTGAAAGAGAGAAAGAGCGTCGCTCCGTTCGGCTGGGTACGCGGACCCGTGCGAATCGCAAGTGCGTGAGAAAGTACGGGGGTGTGCTGCGGGCGAGGATACCGCTCCGTTTCGCTTCGCTTTCTTGTGCTCCTCCCCGTGAGATTCTACAGTGCGATCTTCGAAACGATCGGGGTTTCTTGCTCCTCACCGTCCTGGTGCCCGCCAGGATCGCTACGGAGGAGACTTGGTGCTTTGGTTGATCAGTGTCCCGAGGATTTTCGCGTTTCGACCCTGGTCGACTTTCATTCTTCTCACCCCGTGAGAGAATTCTCGTTCACCCGATACCACGCGTCGATCCGTGGAAAAGGGATCGTAGAGTGAGATGCCTGGCAAGTTCACGGTTCCACGGTGATTCGCGTGATCCCGTCGCCGAGCGTCGGATACTCTGCTGCTCGTGAACGACAGAGCATCGAAGAGATCGTACCGGTGTCTTCGCTTGTTACTTCGTTCTTTCGAACATCGTTTTCACCGATGCGTCAGTTTCTCGCGCGAGTCGTCGGAAGGAATCTCTTAGTGTCCGTTTGTCATCGTCTGGCACGGATCACCGCAAACTTGGACAAATGAGAGGGCTAGCAAGGTGCGCTCCAGGTGAGAGAAACACGGGGTGGACCCATGGGACGCGTATCTCGTTGGACACCGTTGGAAGCAGCCGAGCACCGGAGAAATTTCGTCGATTCTAACGGCCAGTCACCGTTCGCCACGAATCCGATCGCGGAGGAGCCGCACGATTCGTGAAGTCCACCGTCAATACTACACTCTCGATCCGTTAGACGCGAGCGGTCGAAGACACCGACCCGGAGGATCGTACAGGGTGCGCGGGTACGCTGTTCATCGGGAATCGGACGTGTCCGTGGGAACGCGTCGAGGGTAACCGAGGGAGGAGAAGGAGGATACGTGAATCGCAGCGTTTCGCGGTCCGTCGTGAGGGAACGAGAAAGAAAAGTGGAACGAGGAAGAAAAAGAAAAAGGGCAATAGGGAACCGATTCGTTTAACCCCCTGGATAGTGAAGTGTGGATGTGGTGTCCGTGCAACGGTGGTGGAAGGTGGTTGTGGACGGCAGCAACAGAGGTGCAGGTGTCGTCGTAGTTGTTCATACTTGTTTGTTTCGCCGTGGTTGTTGTTCGATTGTTGCTGTATTATCGGTGAACGGTGGTGACGCGGTGCGCGCTGCTCGTTCGTCCACGTTGTTACGATGGTTCCCACGTCTTTTGTGACTTTGGTGTTCTTCGTCTGCCTGCAAACGGTTCTACTGTCGACAGTGAGCAACGGCGCGAAGACGATCACCATGTATTGGAACACCACCAATTCCATGTAAGTGTCTCTGCCCGAATTTTCCTCCGTCGTGCGGCGGAAAATCTTTGCCACGCCACGTGACATTCTTTTTTGGACGTCGAAAAGTTTTCTCACGTAGGTGGACGCGAAATTCGTTGGGAGGGGAACGTATTACCGATGTATATAAGCGCGTACGCGCACTGGCACGCGTGCCAAAGCGTCTCGAAGCGTTGCTCGCCGGGGAATCGATTTCTCGCGGCGTCGTCGCTTTTGAGTAACGACCCTCCGCTTCCGGCGGGGCTTTTATCGCGTCGCGGGGTCGTGGTATCGCGTCTGCCAAAATTACAGGGTGCATCGGGACGTTGCGCAGGCTTTAATGCGCTCGCGGAATGGCCAGGACCGCGGGGATCGTTTCGAGCGTAGACGTCGTCCAAATCGTAGGCGATAAAACCGAAGGAAGAGCTCTGGCGAGTTCCAGCGGCCAGAAAGCACGGGAAATTGTTCTGGACGTGCCCGCGCGATCGATCAATTTCCTGTCCAACGGGGGTGCTTAAAGTTTGTCTAACTGCTTGTAAAATTCGTCACCCAGTGACAACTTCCGTCTCTTTCTTTTGTCGAGGACCAATCTTTTCCTCGAGATTGATCCTCGAAGCAGCGTCGCGATATTCGTTTTAGTGGTTTGCTCGTGTCAGAATTGGCTGCATAACAGCTCCATCACCGTGACAGGCGAAAAATGTCGAAATAGGTTAAACACCGTTTAGATGACAGTTCGTGATGATGCGGAGCTATCTGGAAATCGTGGAACAGTATTCTATCTCTTTAAATCTAATCGCGTTAGCTAATATTTCGATTGACCCAGAAAAGTGGAATCATGAATTCCGCTTAAGCAGATGTGAAAATGTCCTGGCAGATCATCGTAACAGGATATGTAATTTTTGTTAAACACGGATAATGATTATAATTGGTAGAATAAATATACCAGGCCAATAATTAAACGTCACAGATGGAGCATTTTAGAAATGAATATTCTTTACGGGTATTTGTATTCCCATCTGTCGATGGATATTTACTAAAATCGTGCTCTTTAAAGCGTAATTCCGTGCGTGGGAAGAGTTCGTAACAATCGCGTCAGTTTTCGAAAGCATCAGCTGCCATTATCCGCAACCGTGAATGAAACGTGCGCGCGAAACAATCGGCCATAAACTGTTAACTAGGACATTACTATGCGAGGAAGGGACGAAGGAGAGAGGGGGGAGAAAAAAAAATACGGCGATTCTACGCGTATGATGCTCATCAAAATTCCGCGCGACGCGTTTCGAATCGCGCGTACCCGGCGTGGTTTCACGCGAGACGTGTAAATCTGGCCGCGTAACGAGGCTCGTTACTTTATCTGTAAAAAAAATCTATAAGCGCGTTCTCCAGGGCCCCGCTTCCTGCTCCTGGATGTCGGGCGAAATCGGCGTGGCGCTCGTCAAACCGAAGCGGCAGGTCCTGATTCACCACACTGCCAATTAAATCCACATTACGTGGTTAATCTAATTTACCACGGTATTTTTCTGCCGTTTCGAGCCGCTCGACCTTCCGCGTGTGTGTCGGCGGCAAATAAAAAATCGAACGCTCGCGTCGCCTGTGAGAACCGCACGAAAATCGTGCGTCAGACGACTCGATTTCGCGTTAAAGTCGCTAAGGCTATCTCGACGACGCAGACTGTAGACGAATTGAGCTCATAACGGGCTCGTGAAGCTCTCGTTTTCTCTTGTTAGGCAAGGAAGCAGTGTCCTTATAAGCAGCTTGTTAGCCGTGCAATTTCTTTTGCACTACTGCCTGGCAATTTGCGTAGTCCGCGATACTTTTTCGCGTCCTCCATGTCGAACGCGTAAATCCACGCGATGCGTGTAGAGGAGAACACGCTCGTGATGCACGTCAACGTTATAATCGCCGCGATACCGGACGTTTTTCCTGTTCCTTTTTTTTTTTTATACCTCATTGCCTCCTATTCGACAAGCGCGAAAAACCTGCTCGACGCGTAATTTTCTCGATCGTCTGGAATTTCTTACCGATCGTTTTCTCGATCGCCATCGTTGCGTCCCGCGAGCTAATTCGGTACCAGAAAGAACGCTTGTAAAACGAAATTTTTCTCTGCCACCGTGTGTACACCACAGATGAATTCCTAAGACCTGTCGCGTATCCGACGAAAATTGCGAGAATCTCGACTAAACGATCGAAAAGGTATTCTCGATGTCGCGTCGTAAAGAATCTCGTTAAGTCACGATAGGAACGTGGCGTATGCGAAATTTTTAAAAGGGTCCATCTCGAGAGCATCGTTTTGATATCTGAGGAAAGTCCCATAACTTTTTATCCCACGTGCGTTTTGCGCGTTCGAAATGGCGCGAGCGCGCTCGCGCGCGCATTCAGGTCCTCCGTGTGGCGAACGTGTGTGCGTGGATCGCACAACGAAATCCGTGCACCCCTATTCTCCTCACTCGTATAAGGCCCCGACGTCCGGCTGACTTTGACGATCGGTTTGAAGTCGCGCATGCATTACTTACAGCCGGGGCTCGAGGTGGCCGGTGGCAGCGTGTGCGTGCCCCGTACGTGTGAGAATCCATTTCGCGCAGGAGAAGGACGTTGTCAGACTGTCTTCTTCGTGGGACGTACGGAGGGCAGTAAAAAACACGTCCCGCGCGGGGAAAAAAATGGCAAAAGGAAAGGTAACGCTTGTACAGCGGGCGAAAGATGAGTGGGGAGAGAATGGAGAGTGAATGAGAGAGGGGTAGAAAGAGAAAAATGGGAGAGAAAATACTGGAAGAAAAAAGTGTGTTCTTCTGGGACACGAGACCAACGCGCACGGAGGCTGTAAATCTTGTCCGCTTATTGGAAAATCGAAATTCGCTTTAAGGAACCGGGCGTAAAAAGGGGCGAAGGGGGAAGAGGGAAGGGAGAAAAAAGCTGTCAGCGAAGCATGAAAACCAGTGGCTCCTTGATTATCATAAATCTGTTTCCACGAGTTACAGTGGGAGGCGTATTCTCTACTGGCGGGTTAAAGCACGCAAGGAATGACGTTTACTGCCTCGTTCTGTTTTCGACGGTGGAATCTCTCTTTGTAAAGCACGTTGGTAGGCATTAAAAGCGATTGCAGCTCTCATCTCGGCCATCGTGTCGAGCGGAGCCGAATTAAAACGGCGTAATGTTCGCGTTAAATCGCCACGGAACGTTCCGATCGGAGCGATAACAGGATCTATCGAATTTTCGTTCGCCTTCTCTTAATTAAAGTGCAAAACGAAAATCGCTTAAAATGTCGTTGCGAAATCAATTACCCAAGCGACTTCGTCGAGATAATTGATTTAAAAGGAGAATTTTAAGCGATCACGATGTTGTTGGCGAAATAACGACGACAGAGGCACGATCGCGGCAGCAGATGCGGCAGCGCGCCGCTGGAGACTTCAATGCCGGACAAGAAGATCTGCCGCGGCAGATTATTGAACTCTCCACTCTCCGCGGAGCGCGCGCGCACGGCTAGACGATTCTATCGGGTTCAGGAAGGCATGGAACGGGGGTCCCCGTGCAATAACTATTTCTGGTTATCGCGCGGCTTACGGTTCCGTACTCTACTTGTTTTTGTACGCACGCGTAACACGGCCAGTCGTATTTTCGACCACGACCAACGTCGTTAATTCTCCGGCAACGAGAGACCGACGTGCTGACAAACTATCAAATTGTACCTAATATCTCATGATAACGGCAACGATATTATCGACAATTCAAAGACGATTACTCGCGTTCGCATCCCAAGTATTTATGAAACACGTCCACGAATCACGATATTTGTCACGTATCGATAAAATACGCTGCGCGAGAACAACCGAATGCGAAAGAATAGAAACGGATACGAATTGTTATTATACCGATACGCGGAATTATTTCTCATCGGATCCCCATGCATTTTGCACTTGGCGTGGTACGTACGCGTTGGTCGTTTGGGGAAAAACAGCCCTGTGCGCGAAGCTACCTACCTGTTTCACTCGTACCACCGTTATTTTTAACTCGCGCGAAAGAGTGACTCGAACGAGCAATCTCCGCGACACGAAAAAGCGGGGCCAATAAGAACTGGTTGACGCTTTACGAGCTATCTTCCGAGAAGTTGGGAAACCAGCGCCGCGAAATCCTCGCGACTGCCACTTTAACGCGGGCCCAATTATTCCGCACAGTAAGTCACGTACACCGGCAAGCACGAGTAAACTTAATGAATGGCAAGTTGGCGGACTACCAAGCGGTTGTGACACATTTTGCCGGAATCCTCGATACAGAGAGCTCTCACCCCTAAGTAATTCGTGGCTATCCGAGTTTCTCATCTTAAACATAGTAGCGACGTCAAGCGTGAAAAATTTCGTTGAATCTTCCCTAAGAGGATCTGCGTGCCCCTTGGAATCGGTTCCTGTAATATCGAATTTGAAAATATCGGGAGGAAATTGAAAGCGATCCAAATGTAATGACGTCTCGTATTAAACGCGCGATCGAGCCTTACCGATCAACCGCGCGGCTGTGTAGTTACATTTACCGCGGCATCGTTCTTGCCCGCGCGAAATAAATTGCTAATTGCACGAAAATGACGGTTTTAGCAGGTCGAGCGTTAACGATAAGCAGCTCGAAATTAGGGTGCAACGCGAGTCGTGGTGCGCCGAAAATCTTCATTTTCGACCGGTGTAGATTTCGTAAACCGTTACACTTTAGCACGGCCTCGGTACCGTTATTAAATTGCCGGTGTGTACATGCCGCGAGAAGCTCGTTTTTGAAAACCACCGGAGGTTCCTATTATCCACTCTCTCTCTCTCTTTCTCTCCCTCTCTTTCTCGCGGTAGCTCCGTTTCGTGGCGCTTTATAGCACCGAGTATTATGGCAGCATCGATTTGCAGCGGCCACAAATCAGCGGTTTCCCCGAGGAAACTAGTACCCTTCGTACCGAGGATCGAGAATTCGCTGCCCGATTCATGGAAATAACCGACGGCGGGCACGCCGTTGCCGTGTCGAATCGCGCGGAAACAAAGAAACGCCTCCGTCACGACGGGAGGAACGTGAAAAACGGGAGGGCCGCGCGCGCTACCCGTGCATTACAAAATTTGGACAAAACACGTAAAAGTTTTTTCGAAACGAAAACGCGAAACTTTAACGAGGAACACCGTGGGGCCCCTGACGCGAGAAAGAACGAACGCGGCACCGTTTAATACCGGCGGGGGGAATAAACGATGAAATAATGCCGAGGGCAAATTGCACGGAAGTCGGAATGGGGCATACACACAGCAAATAGCTCCCTCCGCGAAGTATCATTACGTACAGTGTGAAATCCCGTACATTTGCCTGAAATCATCGGTTCTCCGCTGTTCGAGGGGACGATATATTCGTTCGGGAAAATTGAAAAGGCCCTGCGAATCCGGCGGATAACGACTTACATAATCGCATGTAAATATTCTACTAGTCATTTAATGATTTCCCCCGTAGGTACGGTAAACGTCGACTCTAGAACCGTAATAATACGCGAAAATAAAAAGAGAACAATAATATTACGCATAAGTAGAGGTATGGTACGCGGGGGTAAAATAATATTATGCATAAAGGAGAGGTGTAACATTATGCATAATTCTATCATCACGGTAATCGCGAGGTAGGGGAAAAAAATAAAATGCGATACGCGATTTGGAGAAGGTATCGTCGTCAGAGCGACTGATTACGACGGCGTTAAATCGTGTTCGCCTACTACGGAGGACGTCGAGCGTCGCTTAACGGGCTGCAAATTAATTATTCATCATTAAAGGCTAACCGGCTATAGTGGCGTCACGTCAGCGCTCGCGGAGTCCGCGCGAGAAAAACGAGTCGCGGGACACGCCGTTGACGTTTACGAGTGCGCGGACAGCGCGTAAATATCTCCATGAACTTGCGGGACGCCTTCTTCCTGTTACCACGTGTTTCGCGTTCCACGACCTGCCCGGATCAAAGAGAGAGTCGCTTCTTGGCTCGTCCCAACTCTCGACAGTGTTACTCTTCCTACGTGGCTCAAACGGGGGACAAGAAAAACCGCCAAGTGGCGCCGCGAAAATCGCTGCCGCTGGAAAAGCGTAGCTACTGATTTACGCGCCTATAACTACACCTCGTGATTTACTTTTCGCGACGAGGCGAGTGTCATTTTATAACTGCCTGGCCGCCTCGACGAGGAGTTGGGATCATTGCACTTAATTAGGCAATAAACGGGGCTCGCAAAAAAAGCTGCAATCATTCGCCGCGCGTTCTTTGCCCGTGCTTGTATTCGCGTAACGTGTCGATGGTACCATTAACCCTCCGTATCGCTACGTGGCTTATGAGGGACCATCTCGAGGTGTCGTCCTCTGATTTTTATGAAACTTACGCGTCGTGTAATATTCGACGAATAACCGACCGCGTAATTACTTAAATTTTGAATAGAGTTCCAAACTCGATTCTTGAGATTCAAATTGCAAGAGAAAGCAGTGCAACCGATTACAACTTTTTCCATCGCGTGGTACAAAATTCTGGTCGCGAGGAATTAATCTACCGGCGAGTTACGTCGATAATCCCTCGACAGTATCTTCCTATATCGAGGAGGAACCATAAGAGGGAGGAATATTCCGTTTTCTTCGTCGTTAGCGTTTACCTGCGAAGCAACTCGTACACGTGAAAAAGTTCCTCTTTCTCTTCGTACATACACACATGCACACACGCTCTTTCTCTCTCTCTCTCTCTCTCTCCCTGTCTCTTCTCCCTTTCATGTTTCTGGATAAGCTCGAGTACAGAAAGACAGAGAGAAGGAAAGAGAAAGAGGGGCTGCTCGAGAAGGCACGTTTATCTCCAGCATAGTCTGGCGGCTGGCAATAAATCCCGGCGTTATCAGTATTAAATATCTTCCGTAAAAAATCCGCAAAGAGGCCGAGAAACAAAAGATCATTATTAGCGTAAGCACGCGTGTACATCATTACTCGGTGTGTCCCGTGCAACCAGCGCACTCTCTCTCTCTCTCTCTCTCTCTCTCTCTCTCTCTCTCTCTCTCCCTTTCTCTCTCGTCTCCAGCTTCCTGGCTACGGCAACAATACACGGTGCCTTACACTCGAGAGTCGCCAGGCGTAAGGGAAAAAAAAGCGTACTTAGGTATATATACGTCGGGGCGTTACGAGCTACGAGGACCGCGTTACGGTTAATTAAGCGCGAACGGAGGCCTCTGGCGAGGCCAATAGTTACGGATCGCCCTGGAAACTGGAAACCAGACGCGTCGGGAGAACACGTCCAAAGTGAATGGGAGAACGGCGCCGGTGAAAAGGGCGGGCCCCCGGTGAAATCGTCAGAAAAGTGTCCTTTCCGAACGGCAGCTGTTTCCTGTTACTAAAACCCCTCGGAGGCTTCCTTTCTCTCCGTCTGGTCCACGGCGAACGAGGAAGGGCACCCTCGCCTAACCTTCCCCTCTTAACCCCCCCGACTAAACCCCCCGGAACGTTGCGGTTAGGACTTACATGCGATTACGCGTGTTCTCACAGGGCACCACGTATGACACCGTGATCCATAAAACGCGCGCGTTCCACTGGAATTTATGCCCCGCCTAATTCCTCGTAGCGGCTCGTTATACCACTGCAGATGGACGATGGATGGGTTACCGGAGGGACGTACGGAAAATGGGAGGGAAAATTGTATTAGGGTGAATTTCACGGTCTCCTAAACTTTTAGTGGGAAACGCATGCGTGGGGTGGAAAAAATAATGGTTGAAATCGTCGGAGTTGAGTGGGTTGTTACGGTTAAGAATTTTCTTTCCCGCGGTTCGAAGGATTCCCTACGATTGTAGACTATCGAGCGAAAATTTTTACAGACGTACGCAGGTATTACCGTTCCCAGCAGTTTTAAACCGACTTGCATACATTTCGCTTACTCAACCCGCGCATAAGGCCTGCAATTTACTTATGACACCGTAATCTAATCGAACTATCACACGCCCAGTGCGCACCCGGAATCAATTTCCCCGCCTATGGAAATTAATGTTTACCCAACACGAGTTGCCAGTAGGGGAACGGTTCGAAGGGGGAGCGATGCTCGTATATCAGACTTACAAAGTAATCGCGTATTGTACGTCGACAGATAGCCGTCATCTACCGCGCACCGTGAACGATATTTCGCGTTACCCACGCATTCCATTTTTCCTGGACGCATCCCCCCGTGGCTGGCGCGCTCGTCAGTCGATGGCGCGTCGCGAATCGTTCGCGTTCGGATAGGTTTCGTCCCCTAAAGGGCGAAACGGATCGGTCCCTGCAGGAATTTCCACGGCACAGCAGGTGGTACCGCGTCGCTCGCGGTTACTGTCCGTACCAAAGAAAAAGTGTATCGTCGTTTGATTGTAGACGGCGCTGCTTAATGATCATTATTACGGCAATTAATTCGCGCCTACGTGTATATACACTGTGGGACGCGTTATCCGTGGTCAGCACGCGATTCCATCCGCGGAGGAACGTCATTAATAGCTGCTCGGATATCGCTATACACTTAAAATAATTGCGGGCCCGAGCGCGGCTTGTATGCACACACTGGCGATTTCCACGCGCGTGCACGAGTATGGGTTGCGTGCGGACGAGCGTCGTTTTTGTTCGCCGTAGGTGTGCGCCGCGCGATGGAATAATAATTTCATTCCCACGGAATGAATCCGCGGGCGAAGGCGTCCCGACGTTGCCCCAATTAGCTGGTAATCGACGCCTTCGATGCTTTTTTGTCTCTGACAGGGGTAGGTACTGTGCAGTCCCGCGGTTTCCCGGGAATTTTGACGCGTTTTAATGGCGCTTGCTTGTATCGGGTCAATTATCGATCGTAATTGACGGAGTGTTAGGCTCGATGACGAAAACACTGTTGCCTGCTCGCGGAACAAACACGTTTCGCGAGCTCCACGCTACGTTCGAGGATGTATTTTAAAATACTTTAACGATCTTCGGTTGTAACTTCGGTAGGAATGATGGATACGTTGGATCCAGGTAACAAGACCGCTTTTCGTTTAGTCCATTTTCATTTCAACCCAACGGTTCTCTTTTTCCAAACGCAACAAAACGCATTCGAATCTTCCATTGGAACGCTGCTCGTGTATACGTGTACACTAATTTATTCGCGAAGCAGACATCGTCTAAACACAAATTGAATCAGTTATTAAAGTCGCGATCGAAGCTGGAGAACTTATTAGACGAGTGGTTAAAAGATCCACAGATAATTACTAAATTATTTCCATAACGATGGATGATGTATCAACCTTGATGAATTGGCTTAATCTTACAAAAGTATGCAAAAAAGAATCGTTCTCTCACTCTGGTGTACAAAACCATCGTATCGAATCGATACTGAAGGCTCACCGCAAAGTCGCGAATCAATCTGACGAAAAGAAGAAACTCGACAGTGTGTCCACCATGTCAGGGCGAGGGTAATGACGTCAACCACGCCCTTTCTTGCCAGCCGTGACGGTTCTTGCGTCCCAAAAGAAAACCTCCTCTCGAGTCTACCTTTTCGCGCGACATTGTTGCGGATCACCGCGAGACCCGGGTGGCTCTCGACAGAATGTCAATTTCCGCCCCGTCACACCCGGAAGCGTGTCGTCGAGCCACGGATGGTTTCCGTGGCTGTCGAATAAAGAGAAAGAGGCGTAGATCGCGTAGCGACGCGTGCTCGTTCGCGTGTTGCGTAGGTGAATAAGGGAGAGTAAAGGGATACGCGCGCGGCGAGTGCGCATATAAGTGCACGTTTCGTCCGCGAAACCGTGCAGGAGATTGCACCTCGAGGTCCTGCGGTGTGCGTTCCATGAAGAGACGCCGGACGCGTCGGTAGGAAGGTGGAGGAATGGCGGAGGCGAGGAGAAGGAGCGAACACGAACGGGAGAGGAACTGCCCCTCGGTCCCTTCCTCGACGTATCCTCGCTCGCTCGTCCTCATTTGTCTCCTCGGTTTTCGAGCCACCGGCCAAAACTGCTCCGTGCCTTCCTTTCGGCTTGTTTCGCCCGAGCTCTCTCCGTCTACGTCGCCCCGTCCTCCTCTGCCTCGCCACCAGTCCACCCCTTTCCCTCGTCTTTTTTTTTCGTCCTTTTTCTCTTTACGCCATCTCGCTTCCAATCCATCGCACGGTGCTGCGATCCTGAAAGGGCTCGCGGCTCCATCAGCACGAAAGGAGCGGGAGTAGGAACAGCAGCGAGGCTTTTTCGAATCGAATCCCTCATTGTCGACTCGGTAATTCGAGGAGGATCGAAATAACCCATTATCCCGTAATGAGCGATGCATTCACGTACGCGGGGGGATGTACGTGGCGCCAGGAACCGTGTGCGTGAGTATTTTCCTGCGTGCACGCGGTCAAGCCCACCCGGTGATGGTACATTTGCGTAGCCATCGCTCGAGACAGCGTTCGCCAGGACCGTTGCGCGTGAACTTGTTGGATTTTACGACAAAGTTTCGTAAGACGCGTGCCACGAGATCTCTCTCGAGTTCCATTTTCCTCCTGGACGCTAATAATACAGCCGAATGATCGTTTCTATCGCGCTCGAAAGTAATTTGCTGGAGACCTAATTATTCACGAGGACAACGTCAGAGAGCCTCTTCGTGTACGATCGAACGATCACGGATATAACTCCGTGACGGATTCCTCTTACCTTGATCCGTTTAATGTTACAACAGGTCATAGGCAGCACTTATTGCGGGTTAAATGTGGATATGAATGTCTATTTATATCGTCCTGGCTTGCTGGTTCTTTTATAGACTTCGCGGAAGGGGAATGTACACGGCACAGATACGAATAGAGCTCGACGCAAACGCTGATCGATAGTTAGAGACTAGATATTCTAATCTTTGTTAGGATTTCTAGTCGGTTTACTCGTACGGTATCTCCGCAAGACTCCGCGAGTGTACGCAGTCCAATATCTCTTCCAGTTCATTTAAAGAGTTCTTTGTCGCGAGACAACCAGCTGTCCTGGTTACGCTAATCTCGCCCTCAACCGTCTCGCAAACTACCCCAGTTTCCCTCCAAGTACCCGGGTGGCTTAGCGTCAGCGTTAGTCTTATTAGCGAGACGCGAGTTACACGTTTCTTCGAACGTTCCCCTCGCACGATCGACTTCCGTGGATGAACTCTCTCCGTCGATCCCCCGTCGCGTTAAGACCACTGTCGCAACGGATACGCTTGAAACTCGCATCGCGTACTCCCGCACACCCCTAGACGTCTTCAAAGTTACTCTCTACGCTCTATAGAATCCCTGATCCCAGTTACGCGGAGAATAAAGCGCGTTAAGTCGAGCGAGCGACGCGCTGGAAGCCACGGAGAGAGAGAAAGACCTGGGGTGATCCCCGAAGTGGCCGGAGCGGCTCGAAAGGTCTTCGAACCTCGAAGAGGAGCTCGCAGCAGTGCGTTCCTTAACGATACAGCCGGCGCCATCTCTGGGAACGAACGGAAACCACCGGCCCGCTCGTTTACGACTCTTTCAAGGACCCGGTTGCACTAAATCCTTGCTACTCGAGAGAGAACGTTGTACACGCTTCTCTCCGCTGCTGGCGTTCACCGCTGTTCCGCCTCCGAGTCCTCGACATACCTTCGATGAACGGTACGACTTTCGCGTTACCGGCCGGTAACCGCGTAATGAAGTAATCATCCCCCCCCCCGTTATCGGTCCTCATTAATCGATCCACCGAGAGGAGCGGTGGACCACGGTGTATACCTTTCCGACCAACGCTGCGCCCAAAACGATCGATCGATTATATCTCGCCGGGTGTTTTCGGAACTTTTCCTCCGAGCAACGGGATCGTTGAGGAAAACAGGATTCTGGTCTCTTCTTTCTTTTTTTTTTTTTTTTTTTGTTGAGTGCAGGCGCTGACGGAGGAGTACGAGGATACTGTTATTTGTTAACGAAGGATCCATATCTGGATCGTGGGTAGCGTTCTTGATGACATGCAGCTTTCGGTTGACGAGATTCGTAAATGGTAGGTCGCATGTACTTCTCGCGAGGTAATAAGGAAGGAATCTTTAAGAACGCGATCGATTTTGTACGAAATCTTCCGGCTGTTTATTCACAAATCGTACCCGTGTACGATAAAATGGGCAAGTAAACGAGCAAGTTATTCGGGAAAGGATATTTCAGACGTAATGGAAGGCAACGCAAAGAATGTTCTTTGTCGAAGAATTTTCGACCGTTAAATAGTTAATTAATTCAGGCAACGAGATACCCGGCAACCGGACTAAAATTCTCAAAGTGAAATCGAATACGACAAAAGATAGCATCGCGAAATTTTAATAAGATTTCTCGTGATTCAGCCGGGATTCGAAATACTCGAAATCCCGATTCCAGGGATCCAGCGAATCGTTCCTCGCCTATCAGCGTCAACGTGTTCCTAGACCGTTGTTTGCCCCTTCGAAAAATGTACATCGTCCCTCACGATCCCAGAAAACAATCAGAAAATTCTTCCTCCGCGGCTTGTTCGTACTTTGTACGCCACTCTCTAATCTCATCAGCGAGCATCGCGTTTCCCGGAGTTTCTTTACCCCGACCATTGTTCCAGCGGCCTCCCGCCGTCCATTCTAATCATCGCGTTAGATTCCATATTCCCTTATCTGTTCCCCGACAAGACAAAGAAATCTAACAGAGTTATCTGACGAGGTACACAAAACCGGTATACAGTATGTACGTCCACGGTCGTGTTGCACGGATCCGCGCTAATGGCGCGGTCCCCAGGGACACAAGATTCACATGGGCACACCCTAAACAGCCAGAATTTTCCTGCTAATGGACCGAAAATCGTGTTGACACGAGTTCCCGTTTATTTGCGGCGACGCAGCCGGTTAGGGCTCGGCACGATCTTACTAGAGGCGCCGTGCGCCAGGAGAATTATTTGCAAACGGACTAATCACGCGTTTCTAAGATCCTATGTTCACACTACGGGTAAAGACAATGGAAATACCTGGGCTGAAAGGTATTGTCTCAGCGGTGGCTGTCTTTGCCCACTTATCTCGGCAAACAATCCGCCTAAAAATGTGTTTGCCTCCGCGGCCGTCTGAAAATTTTCGGTGCCCGCGTGCACCGGGCGGGCGCCATGTGCTACGAGCTGGAACGATCAGCGATCGCGGATCTAAGGAATCTACTAGCGTAATACGATAGGCGGTTTTAAAACAAAGACGTAGAAACCTAGGATACAGCAACATAACACCTGGACCAGGCTACCTGCTGCCGGGTTTCTCCGCCCGCCGTTTTGTAGAGGCTCCTTTTTACACGCGTTCAACCTATTCACGTACCACACCGACGCGCTGCCCTCTGTTATTCCTTTCCGAGAATCCGACGGGGTCGACGGGGTTGTTCGTTGAATATCGGGACGACTATCTTGTATCAATTTATTTGACGTTAACAAACCAGGATTGACGAATAAATAGTTCTGCCGCGATTGTGGCATACCCCGAACGAACGAGCTCCGATTGTGATGCATTTCTCGCTAATGACGTCAGGCTAACGAACGACCGCTTTTGTGAGGAGAAGCGCGGGGACCGTGTGTAAAGGTTATATTCCGTGGCGCGGCCGAAGCCCACTCGTCGACGGCCCCCGGGAAGAGGTTTAACGCAATTCAATGGGGTATAACAAATTCCACGATTCGAAGTCAGAAAAAGGGATCGCCTCGAAACGGAGCCTCTACCTGGGATCCGTGGGCCTCTCTCCTGTGTCGAACCGTTTCCCTGCCCCGGAGAGATCCTCCTTCATACATATCTACACATATATTTTTTTTAATTTCGGAGTTTCACCCGACAGAAGAGGATTAATGTGTGCTCCGAAGCAACGAAACCGTGACGCAGAAGGAGCGAACGAACCAGGGGAAGAAAGCAAGAAAGAAAGAGAGAGAGAGAGAGAGAGAGAAAGAGATCGAAGCGAACGAGTATCCTGAAACACCCCATTCCGTCCACCCCAGGTTGCCAGGTTCCTCGAAGCAGGAATGCCATAATCTAGATAACCGAGCATAATAGAATACCTGGACCTGGACTGGTTGCTTTCTACCTCGTTGCACCTTCACCTTTTTTTCTCCCTACCCGGTGCCAGCTCGTATCTCCCTGGCTCCTCTTCGCTGTGCTCCTCCCTCTCTCTTATTCGTGGCTTGCTCTCCCGTCCTCCTCGTCTCTTCTGCTTCGTGTTCCCTTCGTATCGCATCTGGCCGAGCTTTTCCAACACGATCGTCAACGATGACGCGCGGGGCCGTACACGCGAGATGCCTCCCTTTTCCTCCGTCTGCCCGTTCTGCTTCTCTTCCCGAATGACACGAGGACCAAGAGCGGAGGAGGAGGCATTCCTCGTGCTCGACAAGAGACGAGGAATGCCGAAACAGACGCGGTGGACGAAACAGCGACCCTCGTACCGCGTCCTGCAGCTAGGACACGTGTTTTCCAGCGGATCCTCGACCACCGAAACAAGGAAAAGTCCTGTCGGGCACAGACCCACCGAGCTACGATCGTATCGGATTTCTCCGTTGGATCGGAAGCCCGAACCTGACCGCTATTCCACGTATACGCACACACGCGCATCCTAGAGGAGAAATTTCGTGAATGTCCTGATGAGAACTCGACGGGCACCCAGTCCTCGTTATTTCTTCCCCTGTTAACGGTTCGACGATAATTCAACGTCCGTGCCGTCGTGGGATTGGACCCCGCGGTGGCACGCAGCTTTCGACCAAACTTCTTCTCTCCTTTTGTGTCCGAAAGTTACGATCGCGCAAGGATCCTCCGCACGATATAATCTATCCGTGAACCGTTAACGGTATCCGTGTATTTATTTGCAAACATTCCGATGCTATTAATTCGTAAATTATCGAGCGAAAGGCTTCCGTATGCGATTGTTATTTGTTAATACGGATTAGTGGAGCGATCGAGCGATCGCGCGGAATAATTTGAAGGGCTTAGGGGGCAATGGGATTACGCCACAAATATGAACAATATGAAGTAAATTGAGTTTAAGGTTGTTCTGTCGTTGAATCGTTCCGCCTGACGAGAAATTGCTTTAATCGCTTCCGACGGAAAACGCGGAACGGTCCATCCAGGTTATAAAAGCTTTTATTGTATATTGCAGCTGCTGTCAGTTGTTTGCATGCAAATACCATGCCGTTTCCGATTTGTCTATTGGCGGACGCCGTACAATGGGTTTATAAAAAATAGTACTAGATATATATTGTCTTTGAATTCTCGGTGGAGTGCGTTTCAACATCTTTTTGCTTTACCATCGGTTTCATATCCGAGGAATTTATTGCTTTTTAATTTCCACGGAGGCAACACAATTTGCTGGCCATTATCGCATCTCTTACACGAGCTGTAGTAACTCGATTCTTAAAAACACGTTACTAATTGATTCGTTATCGCCCCTCGTTCGTTCCACGAACTAAAAAAGCCTTACACGTAATCTCGTTTTGAAATGTACCACCTACGCGTTGCTATTCAGACGCGAGCTTCGAAAGTGACTGCGACACTCGCAGTAAACCGCGCTACGCATGATTACCGATGGACGTAGCCTATAAATACGCTGCGAATAGCTGCGCGTACTTTTTACTCGATCATTATGACGATATAATAGGTGTGTACCTACGTGTATCTGCAAGCAAAACATTGTTCGAAGGTAACGGATACACCGTTTCGCTCCGAAATACGTACACGTATTCCATCGCAACTTAACGATAACCAGGTCTCGCCTTTGTACGGTTGCAAGTTCGCTTCTCACGTGGCCCTCAGCGATCGCGACGATTCGCTGAAATTAGTCTCACGATAGAGACGAGCGAGTCTAAAATCCTTTCTACGACGGGGAAACGTGATTTGCCGTTCGATTATCCGCGAGTAGGCTCCGTTCACAAACTCTTGGGAACATCCCGTGGCTAAAGCGGCGGGGCAGCCGGAGGAATCGATTCGACACCGCTCGCCGCGCACTATTAACGAACCGTTCACGAACAAGCCTGGCATTCACAGAATTTTAATTCGTATCCGAGCACGCCGGATACGAACGGATACAGCAGCATTCCGGGATTGTGTCTACACGGTGGAAGGCGTCGTGCAGCGATCGTTTGCCTTTACGTTTATGTCGCCGTTACGAAATCTCGGTTCCAATTGTCCTTCCAGCAGGCCGATACGGATCGTTGCCCCGCGACTCTTTATCTAGATGGATCTCGACTTGCCTCTACCATTGCTCGAAACCACCAAGTCTGGCTAGGAGGTCAGAGCTCTCTGTCTCGTTTCGATCCCCCTTCCCTCCGTCTCCCCGCCGTTCCTCGCTCCGTTTCCGTCGCAGGATCATCGACGAGAGTACGAAGGGTTAATTAAACGCTCTCGCGAAGGACAGTCGCTCGTAACGACGATCGATCGTGGTCAGCAGCGTCTGCAAACGCGGACCAGGGATCGAGGATAGAGTTACTAGCTCCAGAACGTATAGCTGGCAACGCGCTACCAGAAATCACGAGCAGACGATAAGCATTCGCGTTATTTCCCTTCCGGTTATGCTGATAAAGCGATCCGGCGAGTGGTAGCCGGCAGTGACATTGATATAGGGAACGAAGCTGGTACGATCGGTGAGCAGGGAGGTTTGACTCGCACCTGGGACTCCGCGCGCGTGTTCCTCCATGGGAAACCTGTTCGTTTTGACGCTAGTTTTAGCCGCGCGTTGCATATGTCGCACGGCCGGAACGAACTTCTTGACGATGAAGGACGGGTTCCGTGGCCTATCGAGGCGTGTTACGGGAACGCCACGGGGAATGCCTGCGATGGGGCTGCTGGATCGTCCGCCAGCTCCAGATGCCTGTTTCTGAGAATGTTTTTTAATGGAGTGACTCATGCAGTTGGTAGAATGGAATGGTTTTATTTGCTCCTGCTGGAATTAAAGAAACTCGATAGCCAGAGATTCGAGCGGTCGCGATTTTCGTTCTGAAAATCCTGGCGTTTCACCGTGAATTATTAGAGGCACCGGCTCAGTAATTTGGATGGCCCAGAAATTTTGCACGGTACTACACGTGCATCCAAATTAACGCAACGTGTAATACAATACATATCGAAGTAATTTCTTCGCGCGTTAATTTGAAACAATCGCCAGACAAGATTTCAAAGTCTGCTGAATGTTTACGCGTAATGAAAGCGTTATTTACGCGGGGAGTAATTTCGATTCTTTTCTTCCTTTTTCTCTGTGAAGCGTCGCGTAAATTTTCCATATGCAAATGTCGAGGCTGACGATGATCCTTGATTCGGCAAAACGCTCATGAACTGCGCGTAGTATTCCATAGACACGCGGGGGTACGGTACGTGACTCGCGTAATTAAGCGCGAAACACGACGATGCGCCTGGGCGGGCGTTATGTGGGACAGAATATTTCGGATTTCACGCATCGAATCGTATTTTCCACCGGGAGAACGCGATGAAAGTAATTCCTGGTTTTGCGCAATGCAATTTTAACGCACACCGTAGGTAACAGTCCCACCTAAATAAAATGTTTCGAAGTAATCGGATAGCTTTCGTTTAATTGTTATGCTCAGCCATGCCCGTCGCTACTCCAATCGCATCACCGTATTATTGTTATCATATCATTATTCATCCCCGTTATTATACGCAAAATACGAAATAGCATCGAACACATTAGCGGTCGTTACGACGCCGTAATGAATTACCTGCGCCACCCTTTTTACGCTCCAAGTAATTACACCGTCCGCGCATTTGCGATTGCATTATTTGGCGAATATTATATTTGAAATAATTTCAGCCAAAAGTCGGAGATTTCGAAGAAAATGCTGTCTCTGTTCTTGGATACCTTCTTTTGGTACTTGCACGATGTTCTCGGTACGTTTGATGATTGCTACAGATTGCTCGCGATTATATCCAAACCCAGTCGCAGTTTAACACTATGTTACACTGTTTCTTAAAACAACTGCGTTCATGCTTGTACGAAGGCTTACGTGAACATTGGAAACTTTTTCTAAAGTAAACACAACGATTTCGTAACCGTTTCGAAAGCGCGTTCTGCTCGCACAAGACGAATTCTTTAACAGAATTTCCAGCCGATAATCACTCGTTGCGCAACTGAGAAATTCACCTTTGAATATTTCCATATAGTTATAGTCGTACATTTTCGCTCCTCGCTTCGCTACATTTTAAATGAAATAAATCGAAACGGAGAACGGAAACGCGTTTAACACGCGCGCAAACGCGCTGTCCGATCACGAGGAGTCCACGAACCGGAAAGATCAGGCTGGCTCACGCCTCGACATTAATTCCTCCTCGATTTTCTTCATTTAGAGCAGGAGGCGCGTTAAAGGGGGTCCGCTTGGAGCGTGACGAGAGAGAGACGGGGGCGAGTTACGCTCTCGCGAAGCCGGAACGGTTCCCTTCGGGGCGATCGTGGATCGTTATCGCGTGGAAGAGTAGTCCTCCCTCTCGGGCTTGGGCCTGGCAAAAAGCGTAAAAGGAGCAGGCCGACTCCAGATGCGCGATCATTTGTAATATTTAATTATGACCGAGTCCGCGGGGAAGATTGTGTCGCTACTTCAGATCGAGGGGAGGGTTGCTTTTTTTTTATCTGTTGCCCGCTTCCTTCCATCCCGTCGTCAACCTCGTTTCTTCACCCGTTGTTTAAATCGTGGCAAACGACGAATAACTAAATACTGACGATCGCCAGTACTTTCATTGATCACTGCTAAATAAATACTGTCGCCAACACTTTATAGAATTGGGAGATTGATCATAAGTATTACTATAATACCAGTGTTCTTCGCTGCTATCTCATCGCACAAATAAATTGGACGCGCACGTCTGAAGAAATTTTGGAAAGCCTCGAAACTAAATACTGGGTGGAAAGTATCGCACCTTTCTGAAGTTTCACTCTGTACCCCCAATTCGGGGTTATAAAAATGTATTGATCGCACGAAACTAGATATGGTATCTATAACGGCAACGACAACAGCCACGAGTGTTAAAAAGCCCGGGATCAAGCCACGAGTGGTCCATAATACCGAGGAAATTGTCGGGTTTGCACGTTGCAAAATGCGAAACGGCGTCATTTCCCAGCGGCATTCTTCTAAAATTATCGATAACTTATCGACAATTGACTGTAATTCTCCATCATACGTGGACGTTACCCGATGACGAAAAATCTCATCGTCTTCCTCTCGCGTGTTCGCGCGTATTCGCCTTCCCTCCTTCGTCCTCCGCAGCTTTTAACTCGATACGCCGATCGTACATAGTTGCATTTTTTCACCGACGATGCGTTCCTACCCTCGGGATAATAAAGTCGTATCGCGTTCCTTCGCCTCCTCCTCTTCGTCCTTCCATGGCCGTCCCGTCGATCTTCTTATTAAACGATTCCTGAACGCGCAAGGATAATGGAAAGCAAGTACTTTCCGCGATTTAAAGAAACAACGTCGTACGGCGTATGGTGTAATTTCTAGGAATTACCGTAACGACTCTAAGCTCGTCGAAAGGTCTCCTCGCGTTCACCTCAATTTCAATTTTTACAGATACTCTGTCTCATTCGCATAAGACGTTACTCTTTCAGGTCCAGGGTATCCCCCTCGCAGAGATATTCCAGCGTACAATTCGCGCCTTCTTCTCCATTTTAGTTAAGTTATAACCTGCGTTGGATGTATCATTCACGTCCCAATTACAGAACACTTTACAAGATACGCGTCAGCCTCGATAAAAACGTTCATGCTCATTTAAACGTCGTTCTGTTACGAAAATCCCTGCCCTGGCTGTCGTCGAGGCGTTCCACCGCTCCAACGACCCGCCAAAAACATCGTCGCGTTGCGTGCCAAAAGCACGACGCGGCTTAATGCGATTTTGATGTACGATCGCAGGAGAGGTTCCACGGAAGCTTACTGAAAAAACAGCGGAACGTGTGCATACGCCGCGGGAGAAGTGGCAAAAATCCTCTTTTCCGCGCGGTCACGCGCTCGCGCCTGCTTTCGTGCGTGCTCGAGGACTTGGTTCCGGAGCGTGGCGTTTGTCATCCTCTCGTCCGCCTCTATTCCACGATTTCCTCCCTCCTCCACCCTGCGAAGATCCGCCGGTGCGTGTGTTTGCTTCCGCACCAGGCGCCCCAAAAGATCGACTCGAGTACTTGCGGAACGACTTATGTCCGCGTTTCGTGAATGGGACACCGGTCCTGGGGATTTGTGCAACGCTCAATGGAGGTTAAACGCGGCCGCCCCCTCGCGTACAATGCGTCGGACGAAAGTTCCGGGACGATCCCGGCTTTCGTCGACTTTCGACGGCCCACTGGGCCAAATAACGAGAAGTGCGTTCGAGCACAGCGCAAACAGCACGCATTGAGACGTTGCAGTCCACTCGAGAGGAAGGTCTTGCTTTTGGTGACTGTGTCTCGAGATGGAGGACAAACGCGTCGATTAACAGCGGAGACCCTGGTGATGAGTTTGAATGGGGTATTTTGTTAAGGGAACGGTGAGGGGTTGTCGAGATGTTCGGTCAGTTTGATTTCGAAAGCATAACTGGAAGATTCTGGATTATATTTACGCATGCGACAGACGAGTGTGGTTAGATAATTCTTTTGAAGTGAGAGTGATTCAGAAGTATGACTTCTTTCTCGTACCAGCTCCATTATCATCGGCATATTTTTCTAACACTTTGGCGTTGACGATGACAGCTTTAAGGTGCTAGATGTAAGGATACAAAGTTAGACCTATAGATTTCGTGCTTGCGTAGAATACACAAATCTGAAACTTCACGTTTCACACGTCAGAATGAAAATATTCGAGACATTCGTACACAGCAGTAAATTAGCGAGCCAACGGACCCAATCGTCTCATTCTCTGGGAAACAATTTTTTTCAATTCGATCACTCGATCCCAGCTATTTTCATTATCGTTAAACCTACCTGAGGCAACGCCATCAGCATCGTCCACGCGATGCCACCCGCCCCATCGAACTCCCCCTCGAACGGGAAGAAACTTTCCTCACGGCGACGCGTTTTCCTTTGAATTTCTTAAAACATATAGCCGCGCACACTACGCCCGCGTACCGTATGATCAGCCGAAATATTCATGAATATATTTCGTATATTACATGTATCCCGAAATTCGAAAGATGTTATTACGCCCGGGACCCGGCATTCTTCGTACGCAAGGCCGAGAACGGAGATGCGAGGACGGTCTTTGGTAGGAGCGAGCCTTCCAGTGAAAGAAAGAGGGAGAAAGAGAGGTGGATGTGCGTACCGTGTTGTACCACGAAGAAAATGTGCCACGTAATGCGCCGCGGGGCCGAAACGAGGATGACCAGAACGCGGAGAAGCGGCGAAGGGTGAAAGAGGGGAGAGAAGGCAGAGGCAGATGCGAGAGTCCAGAAAAAGAAGCAGCTGCACCCTGTGCACCCAACTATCCTCTCTCTTTCACTCGACTCCCGCGTTCTGGATTCTATGCGTTATACGCCCCTCCCGTTCGCCGCCAAAACGCCTTCTGCACTCTCCTTTCATCGGGAGGAAGTGATACGCGTTATGAAATACCACGACGCGCACTACTACCCCTCTGCTTTCTTGCGCCGCACCGGATCGTGCGCTCCGTTTTCGAATGGCTGCGTGAAATCGGTGAATCGGCTGGGCGCCGTGAAATCTCGAATTCGCATCCTTTAGAAATTGGACACGGACGACTTTCAGAAAGCTTTGTCCGAACGGAACTGAAGTGGCAAAAACGAATAGGGTAAACTTCCTTTTATAACGGAAGGGTCAACATCGCTGTTGAAAGTTTCCACGGTTTTTGTGCCACCTCACAGTTCGTGGTATCCTACCGTCCTTAAATCTGTTACTCTAGAAATCGCTTCTACCCTTTGTTTAAACAAAAAGTACGTCCAAGAAAGCGTACTTTCGAGGACGAGGAGGATCGCAAACACTTCCCAGCAATTTGATATTCATTCGCATCGCGTTCGCGATAGCACGTCGAACATAAAGGAGCCATTCCGAACGGGAATATAAAAATACAAGCTTCCAAGGTGGCCAAATATGTACATGGCACGATTCTGCACCGTTTAGTTATTCGTGTACACAGGAAGTCGACGCATCGCGCGCAAACCCGCAAGATACCCGTTGCGCTTTCGAGTTTCACCAAAAGGAGCAACCTGGCGCAGGGGATCTCGAAATTGCGCGCTCCACCTTTTCACTTTGATAAGAACGTATCTCGGATCCGTAATCTCACGGGCGCGCGCTGGCTTATGCTATATTTCTTGTCGAACGTTATCAAATACGCCGAAGGATAACTGGCTTCCGAGAAGGAACAATCTGCCGATGCACGATAAGCTTGTTAGTCCCGAGCGATGTGTTCCCTCTTCGTGTTCGTTCCCCTACCCGCCCCTCGTCCCACTCTCGCTTCTCTGTTCATCGTCAAGCTACACTGAATCATAACTGACACCGAATTAAAAGCAAAGTCCCCTTTCTCTCTCCCTCTGTTCGTCCCTGGCCACCCTCTCCTCCTCTCACTCTGTCTCTCTCGGCCTACAGACCCGCGTCCCCCGCCTCCTCTCGCCCGTTCATCGCCGGTAATTACGAACACGATGTTTATAAAAGGTGTTGCAATAAAGTTAAATTGGCCTGTCTTTGTCGATGGACGACGCGCATCGAGTTCGTTAAACATTTACAATTTGTCAGCGGGTCCGCGCCGCGAGTAGTATAGGGACGCGAGCCGCAAGTAGTATAGGTATACGTGCCTGTAAGTAGTATAGGTATGCGGCGCGACGTTCCTGCCGATCCTGGCCGTTCGGAAATTTAGAAACACGGCCCGGGGAAGCGTGTCACGGCAATATCAAATTACCCTCGTTACGAGCCGCGACCCGGGCCCCGATTAACTTGTCGTGAGTTGGTATGTAAACGAGGCGACGACAGGAAAGCGAAGGCTTGACGAGTTTAACCCTTTTCTTATTCCCGATACTGGCTGTGTTGATACTTCCCCGACGTATATCGCCATTTCGCAATATATGCACGATATTTTCAATCGAAACTAAATTGAAACAAGAACGAACGGAGTGTATTACAGTTTAAACGAGCAAGTCGATGAGAACGGCGATTCACGTTGTTCCTTTTGGCTTCAATTTTGTCGAGGCAACCGCGTTGTCCGACCACAATGAACCGTGTATTTTCGCCCTAACAAGGGTCATCGGTGGACTGGAATATCTATGGGGGTCGTTGGTCACCTGGAATATCTAGAAATCTCCTGGTCAGATACTCATCAAGTTGTCGTAACTAATTAAACCCACACTTCTGAGCGGTACCTGGCGGAACGTACAAATTTTCCCGGATACCAACGACACCAGTCGACGTTTCGTTCGACCAGTCGATGAAGCAGGTGCCAAATCTGCGCCCGTTTAATTAGCACGACTCGTTTCCCCGAGACCGTCCGAAATTACGCGTTCGTGCACCATCTTCGAAGAAAATAGACGAGTGACACAACAGAGGTGGACGAAGCGAGAGGGGGGAGAGAGAAAAGGGAGAGGGAGTGTAGAGCACCGGTTATCGAAGGTTCAATCTTCGGGCCATGGGGCCGGTCACTATATGGGATTCTGGGGATACGGGGGAGGTAATCGATTACCATGGGACCGATCTTTCCTCCTCCTTCTTCCCTTTTCTCTCGTTTCCTTTTTTCCCCCCTTCATCTACCTCCCGCGCTCCCTCCGTCTCACTCTCCCTTTCTCTCGCCACCCCCTCTCTATTACTCTCGCCGGTCTCCTACCCCGGCCTCTCTCGAACCGACGCCAAAATTTATACCTGGCGGCTGCTACGGAGATGCACCCTCGTCTGAATGGAGGCAGGGCATTCAACGGCGCCGCGAACTGTGAAACGAAAAATATATGGTTTCCAAAAGAACAGCCGTAGGTCGATCCTCGAAGGCGGAGGATGAACGGCAGCGAAAGAGAAAGGGAGACACACTCGACTGGAGAAAAGAAACCGTTCGGAAAGGTTTTTGGGGATGGAGGAGACGATGCGAGAAGGTGCGGAGAGAGAACAAGGTGGCGAGAAAGACCACGGGGCCGTGAGTGTCCTGGCTAGACCACTACGAGGGGGAGAATCGGATTCTTTGAATTTTCGAGACCCGCAAGATTGATGCCGGAGAACGTTTCTCAGATGTCGGTGACCGTGCTGGGCGGTATTGTCGACAGACAGTTGGACGTCTAATGACGAACGATGGGGGCTGCTTGTCGATTATTATATCGATGATCTCCGGGACCCGGGATTTGAAAAAGTATCGATGGTTTGATCGCTGCTGACACTGTTCATTAGTTTTTCTTGATGCGACTTCGGCTCCCTTCGAACCGATACAATGTTACGATTAAAGTGTGTGGTAGGTTGCTCCAATATGGAGATGTTTCCTCTAATAATAATGGAAGCGGTATCATGTCTCTTACGGCGATACCATTTATATCGCGCGACACGATGCACGGATGTATATTTTAACAAGTTACCGAACCTTGTTTCGATATGAAATGTCTTGATTAATCTAGTCGAACAACAGTGAGGAGCAAAAAGCCTGAAAGAACGTCTGATTCGCTTTTCGACTTAAGAAATGGATTTGCATATTATTCGTTTTGAAATCACGAGCATGAGCGTAGAAGTGAAGCAACGAGGAATGGCTAGAAGGGAAGGAGATATAATAGAAGAAACCGAGACGCGTATATACACAAGTCCACCACATAAAAATTCTGGTCGGAGGTACGCATGTACACGCGGTCCTGCTCTGAAACTAGTTTTCGAGCAGAAGCTTACAAAGCCTAGAACGATCCTCTGGTGATCATTACCGTCTCTAATCCCCCATTCATAGACATTAAACTGTTACGCCACGGCGGCCGCCGGGGCGCCCGAAAAGCACTCGGCTCGGAAACACTCGACAAAAAAACCCCGAGCGACCAAGTACCCCGCGAACTATTAACCCTCTAGGCAACAATGCTGAGCAAACAAAACGCTGCACTTCTGTCCGCAATAATTTTCTTTTTATCCCTTGCCTGCCTCTGGTATCTGGCTCACAATGGGAGAACCTTTCCCGGCTGCGTCGAACGGATCCAGATCGAGCGTGCACCGTGACGACCCTCTCGTAGACGCGCTTTCTGTGTCGCCGCCACCCTAAACCGTGTATATTCACAATCAAGTGGGCCATTATTTGCTAAAAACTCGACCAGGACCGGGTCGACCACGAGCGAGTCGAGAGGGGAGAGCCACCGGGAAAATCGTCGAAGATAAAAAAGGGGGACGTGGAAAGACATCAGGTATACGCGTATCTAGATACGGCGGCCTGGATCCACGATTATACCGGCAAGTCGACGTGGCATCTTCTTCTTCTTCTTCTTCTACTTCATCTATTGCTCTTCAGGTATACGTGACCTTCCCCTGAACGGGTCCTCGGGACTAAAGAGCAAAAGAAGCCGGTGCTCTTGGTGTCTCGGACAAGGGCAAAGCGAGATGATGGTGGCTTGTGCAAGCGCGCGGAGTCTCTCCTGCGTATAGTATACACGCACCGTTAGGCCCCATTTGTCTAGAACATCAGGATTTATGCCGAGGTTACTCCGCCCTTGGGCCTTCGAGAGTTCCACCGATTTACTTTTATGGCCCCGGCACTACCAGCAGCCGGCGACGAGGAAGCGGGAGAAAGTCTTGCTTGCCCGCGCGGTGATGCGCCTCCGTGAAGGTTGCGCAAGGGAAAATGTTACGGGGAACGCGCGACGAAACCGCTGGCTGCCTCTGTGGGGGCAGGAACGAGTTGTGAAACACGTTAGAACGGATGAGGACGACGCGTGCAAGAAATTGTATCACGAACGCCCTACCGTGATTCAGCATCGCGAGTCTTGTAATTCAACGATCAAGACCGAAGACGGGGGTCGTTCCTGCGGACTTCATCGTCTTCGAACCTCGTACGCGATTAAATCCTCCGGTCCCTTAACAGCAGATTTCCCATTTCACGGTGACGCTAATCTCCTCCCCGGGCTTTTCTTCTTGGTTTCATTTAGCCGGGCCACTGACGCGCCTCAGACCTCAAGATAAATACGCATCATCCGAACAAAGATCGAATACCATCGCGAGCACGAAATCCCTGCACCGTTGGTCTCCATTTGTCTATTAACGACGGGATTCATGCGAACGTAACCCCGCCCTGAACCCTAGCCCGTGGGTCTAGCTATTCACGTCGACGGCTTAAGTGTCCGTGCGCGCGTCGAGAAGAAGCGTACGAGACAGAGAGGGACGACGTAGAAGAAAGGAAGGTTCCTCAAGGCTGATTTCTACGGCACTTGCCGCTCGCGTGTATCGGCACGGACATTTTCTTCTGCCGCGTTCTTAGGCGAAATAGAGCCCCTCCCATCTCTGCGGATGGTATCCGGGCTATCCGTGGGACCTTTGTCCCCGAAAGGACACCGCACGTGGTGCGGCCAGGTAATGGTACCGGCTGGCCACGACCGTGTCTCTCGTTGCGGCGACCTCGCTGGTAAAGTCACGTGCGGAAAGCAGTAAAGGTAAAAGTCGTCGGGTGCGCGGAGTTTCAACGAGGGCCTAAGGTCTCCGTGTTTACCCGACTGCTTAGCACGTCGTAAAGGGATGACGAGTCTATTTCCTCGAAACGAATGGCGAGAGGACACACACGGGGTAACGGGCGCGGAGGGATTGATGTATGTGCAGAGGACTTGTCGAAGAAATCTTGGAGTTGTTGACAGAGTATGTAAGAAGGACGGAGACCGGGACAACGAGGTGGATGATAAAGAGGCGGCGAGAGGAAGGTGGTAGAGGGAAGAGACGAAAAGGCGGACAGCGTGTACGGGGGGAGAGGGAAAAAAAAAGTTATCTGCCGCAAAGAGAAGGATCTGGCGCGGTCGAAGAGTAAACGATAATGACGACTTCCTGATTCGTCGCTTCGCTCCGCAGACGAGCCAAGGAATTCGTGTACGAACCCCTCGAACACATGCCGTTCGCATACAGTCTGTTTGTTTACACGTCCGCGATGCTGTACGCATGGGGTGCGCAGGCACGAGAAATCGACACTCAACAGACGCGAAGACCGCGCGGTCCAAGCCAAATCGGTTGGACAGTCCGCCATGGGAATCCTCTCCCTGTATATACAGGGGGGAACTTAATGCGGCTCGAAATTTCGATAATGACGACCCGAATGTTATCGTGTTAAGTGGAAACGTGGGACACCGTGGAAACGACGATAATGAATAGCTTCCTGCTTAAGCCAGATCGCGCGGCGGTGCGCTTTGAGATTCCGTGAACGCCGAAACTCCGGAGTCTGGTCTAGTGGTGCTGTGTTTGCAAACGCTTGGAAGCAAACCTTCCCCGTGAAACTGAAACAAACAGCAGCCAAGTAGATCCAAATTACTACTCTCTTTCGCGTTCCTAATAACTTCGAAAGGAGAAGCTCCGAGAACTTTTGCTCGTACACGCACTGACGTATCTAAAACTTCTCGAGCATCTAATAACCGCGATTGTCTGGCAACGTGAGTACGAATCCCGTAAAAAACCCGGCAAGCCAAAATAATATACACAGATGGCGACTTTCGCGCGAATTCCCAAGGCAGACTACACGTTCGCGCGCTTCGTTTTCCCATACGGAGGAACAGAATGCAGCTTGTTGCTCTCGAGGATTTCTCACCGATGTCTAGAGATGCAAACAGGCAAGAAGAAGAAGAAGAAGAAGGGGCCTACCCCGGTGGGAGGAGGGAAGGTATCCATCGTACCCGGCGACTAGGAAAGGGGTCGGGGCTGGGTGATTTTCCGCGAGTCACGCGAATTCGTGACTGAATCCCGGGAATCTCCGGCGATGTGTCACGCTGGTGTGAAACGTCACGGCACTAGGAAGTGACCCCGAACTGTCGCCGGGCCCGCGGGCGTACCTGTGCACGACAATGTCCATAAACAATGGGGAGCTATCTCGGGGATATCAACACGATGGCCTGCCCGTGGATTCTGACCCGGGAACGGGGCCCTGACCCCGAACGTGCACCGGGACACGGGTTATCTTCCATATCGGCCGGGACAGAAATGTCTCAATGCGCGATGCGGATCTTTGTCGAAGGTGCAAATACCGTCCGACCGCTCTGTCTCTGTCAAGGAAGTCCGCTGGCGGACGAAGCTACGTTGCATCGCGGGGACCCGTGAACGGGGACCGCCGCGCGGAACAGATTAATAATAAGGATCGTGGAATCGTGCTGGGAAGATAACGTGATGGATGCTTAGCTGTTTTGTTTAGACGACGAGGCAATAATGGGGTCGGATGGTCGTCAGAATCGGGGCTCCGTTTCGGAGCGACCCTGGAAGGTTGTATAGGACCAGGTTGATAACCATCGAGGTGGATTGTAATTATTATTCTATTTAACGTTACGCGAGGGAAATGGATAAATGTACACACGTTAAACGCGATCGTAAACTTTCGAACACGCGATTGAAACATTCCTATATGGTCGGGGTAACATCGTATTAGCTTGATTTTTCTCTTTTTCGTTTTTATCGAACATCTATCTACGTATTCGTGGACAGTTGAATAAAATGAAGGAGAGGACGCCGAGATTACAGGAATATTTCCCGTGTACGCGCACTGCTACCTGGAAGATATCGAAACGAAGTATCAGTGCCGTAACTTCGGGGCCAAAACTGTTCCCGACGTGGCGTTTCCCCGTCGTAGGAACAAACATTTCCATAATCGTAAACCTTTCATCGGCTCCCTCGTACACAGCCGCTGGTATCAGCTATAAAACTGAAGAAGCAATAACGTAGCAAGGTCAGGCCGCAAGTTCCACGTTTTCTTTCCGAAACTCGAGCGCTAATATACCGAACGGTACTTCACCGGCGAGAGTGGATCCGTCTAATCGACGTTCGAGATCGCCGTAAACTTGGCGATCGTAAAATTAAATCGTCGTTAAATGTCGCTGGGTGTTGCTCGATTTCTCGTTGCTTTCACAAGGATGACAACGGGTCCACGAGAAAAGCAAAACAAAAAAAAGAGAAAAAGCGCTGAAACCCGTTCAAACGGTACAATCTACCAGCCGCAACCAAAATTTTGAATCTTCTCAGCTATCTCTCAACCCTATGACTTTAAATTTCGAATTCTATTACAATATTCCCTTGGTGGATCTGAAAGAATGAAGATCCAAAAGATTCCAATCTCCAAGTCTCCACACTCGAAGCTATAATGCGATTCAAACACGTGATCGTACGGGGAAGCTTCCGTGCTCGAGAGATAAAAATTATTCACGTCACGAAGTTCAGCACATAATCTATCAATTTTCGAAGAACCACGGGTCCTCGGGAAAGAGAAATGTACCCGGACGACGACGTTTATAGGCTATTCAGGTGGCTCGTATCCCGTGGAAAAGTATTCGAAAAACTAATGGCAGCCAAAGGTGAAGCGGCAGCGAGCGCTAATTGGTAGTTAAAATTAATTAACGAGTCGACGATACGCACGACTCTATTAGCCGCGCGTCTTTACGTCGGCAACGTGCGTATCGTTCACCGTTGGCATTAACCGGGTTCGCTCGTTGCGCGAGGGTTCAAAGGGTGAAAACTCCGCGGCCGCTTTCGACACATTCGGGACAGCGCGGCTGATAAATCTCCGGCGAGCCAGCCAGCACGGAACTCCGAAAGCACGCGCGTCGTCGGGACGCCTGGGACCACGTGGTTTCCAACGGCCACGGCTTGCACGACTATTTTCTTTCGACGGACGAGCATTTGATCTCCGATCGGAGCAGACACTCCCCTACTTACGCCGTTAGTCCAATTACAAAGGAGTGGCGTGCCACTGCACATAAATTACACGTGCTCCGGAACAATCTGAATTGGTATCGAGCCGGGCACGGTTTAACTCACGATGTTACTCCGTATTTGTACACCGATCGAATTAATAGGCGAATCATAGCTTAGGCTACGGGATTTTTATTCAAAGGGGTTAGTTTATACGCTTTCTAAAGCAGGAACGCTGCGACTTTGGTATCCTTCAGTCTTCCGCTGTATCGTTCGGTTCAATTACTGTCTATTTTAAGACGATGAAATGATTTTATCATCAATGACATAAAGTAGTTTAGAAACTTCCTCGAGCATTTATCTATGGACATTCTCTGGTACCTGTGTAGTATTCAGAAATAATCAGAGCGCCCAATTAACCCTTACGTTAAGCTACGAGAAGTTCCGACTCTACCGAAGCTAGTGAAGTTCTGGCAAACCAAAGTCGACGCAAATAATAGCAAGCCAGCATTATCTCAACCACCTGGCTGTGCCTGAAACGTTGAATCCCACATATTCAGCTTTCGAGCGAAGGAAACCATTATACTGAACATCTCAACCCTTTCGCCCGGGCGGTATGCGGTCGACCCACACCGTCGGCCACGATAAATTCATATTAAAACAGACACGGTAAAAAAGGAAAAAGGCCCGTCGTTACCGTCACCTGTTCCGAGGGAATTCAGGCAGACAAGAGAGGAGATCGTGTCGCGGCTTTCGACGCGCTTGATAAATCGACGGTACGGAGTCGGAAACCCCGAAAACACGTGCGCGGACGTGGCTGCGGTATAACGTCCTGGCGGACTATTTCTTTCAACGGCGGCCCTCTGATCTCCGGTCGGCTCTGACACTCCGTCTAGCCACTTTAGTGCCTCCATTCCACGCCTCGCGAGGGAGGTGGAACGGCGTGAGCCGTTTGTACGCTGTGCACGGCTTTTAATAGGACGCAACGGTCGTGGTACGCGTGGATCGATGAACTTTCGGTAGAAGCCACGCCGCGCCACGGCCACGACGACGAGGATCGTGTGTTGTCTGGTTCCTGCAGCCAAACGATCGACTGTTGGCCCGCGAGTTCCGACCTCGAATAGACTTGTGAATTCGTCGCCTTCGCTTTTCGCCCCTCGAGCCCTCGTCTACCAGCGTCCTCGAACTGTCTACCATTCGAGTTGCACGTGGCGCGTAATTCGATTTCGACCGCTTCAGGGGACATGGATCGTGGCGTGGATGTTGATATTGTTGGTTTAAGCGTTTCTTCGCTGACCATTATTTTTTCCAATTACAAATTTATCAACGTCCTAACTCTTCGAATCGCTCGCCGTTCGAATTCCACGTGGCGTTTAACTCGATTCGGAGCTTGGAGCGTTCGAAGGATTAAGATCGTAGCGTGGATGTTGAAATCGCTCACTTGGTTGTTCTTCTTTTTTTAGAAACGGAAATGGTAGTAATTCTGCTGGCTATTTCGAAGTATTAGGTGGTTTTTAGAGCAGGACTGTTAACATCGAGCAAGTCTCGAGGGCGAGGAATCCTCTGTGACGTCTTCGAGAGCCGGGGAACGTCGTAAATTTCCTAAATGCTCTCGTCGACGATAATCACTTTGTCCCCTCTTTTGAATTCATAAAGCTTGCGGTATATTTTTCCTCAGAGATTTATCTTCGCGAAACATCGCCGATGTTTTAACGACCAGCCGATTGATGGAGCTGTATTTTAGCTGGGCTTTTTAATTCTTCGTGCTGCCGCTCCTTTGAACTCCGTGACGTGTCTGATCGAAATACAAGCGGGTCTATCGAATCCATTCTAACACCTCCACGCGATATGAGCAACCCTTCTCTTCACGACATTGAAATCATTTCTTTTTTTTTTTTTTTTTGAGCTTGTTAGGTGAAAATAAATTCGTAGACGCATCATCCCCTATTTACTGTAATAACCGATACGACTTCGACCACTTAAATTAGCGAGCTTTTGGAACAAATGGAAGATCCATCGTTCTAAACGATGAAAAATTAGTTTCTTAGTCCAAGTAATCTCAAAGCAACAACTGGCAAAAAAAGAAGCCTCCATCCCACACGGAAATTTCGGGTGGATTTAAGCCTCGAGCCAGACGAAATCGACCGTAGATTCGATCGTTCCGGTAAATGAAAACCGCACGTTTCAACCGCAAACCTCAAGGGTCCGCAGGATTTTTCAAGAAAAGAATAGAGGACAATCCACGTCGTTTTCCCTTCGAAGGTCGGGATGTCCAACCCTCGGGTGTCCACGGTTCTCTCGAGGAGCGCCTGAATCGGCTGACCGCGCGAAAATCTCTTGGCAAAACACTCGATCCAGAATGGTTCAATGGAGGAACCAACGATGAAATCCAGACAAATTATTGGCGCTAACAGGTCCCGTATCCGCAATCATTCGGCCCTTTACGGAGCAGACTCGCGTCGGGACAGAATCTCGCCCCGAGGGAGAAATTACCCCGGGCGCCTCGTTAACTTTCGTTTCGTCTTCTTCCGCGCTCCACTTGCACGTGAGCCATTCCTTGGTCCCGCTTTTTCCGCGCTCATAAATTCGTCGAATTATCAGCGGCGCGGAAAAGCTCAAGGTGGAACAGAGTAATTAAAGAGCACGAAACCCTCAGTAATATCTTTTCGTTTCAATTTCTATTATCCGTGCGAATATTCTTGAATCACTGCGAGGTAAATTTCAAATCGAAAAGATATCTCTGAATTCTGGTATCACAATATATCAGCATCATCATCTCTGAATACATAATTAAGAACACTTTTAGCACCGAGTTGTTCGTCGTTTCCGAATAAAATCGCTGAAAATATCGCTGAACGACGGGAGTAGATGAAAGCGAACGTCGTAAAAAGTACAATGCGAAAAGTGCAGGAAGTGTGACAGCAGGAAGCGATGCCAATTATCCGGGTTACGAGAATAGATCGAAAACGAGGCGAAATCAGTCGCTTGGGATATCGTGGCGGATGCCGCGGGAGGAAGAATACGATAAATATTTGAAGTTAACTAATAATAACGCCGGCACAGTCCTAATGGCAGTGAGAGACGAAAAGACGCCGCCGACGACGACGACCACGACCGACCGTGGAGGACCGCGCGTCGTCTACAAGAGAGAGTATCACCCCGCACGGTTTTACATAACGCATTAATGTCGTGCATTAAATGGGCCGACTGCGCTGGACCATCTTGCAGGAAGTTATTATAAATACGGCACGAGGTCGTGGTATCCGTCACGGTACTGATGGCCACGGGAATGCAACCCTGCGGTACTCTTTTTATAAATAATTTAAAAGTTCAAGGGGGCCCGCGCCGCGCCACCGAACCGGGACCAGGTTTCGGCAAAAATGCCTGTCGCCCCCATGTGTTAGAAATAGATTGACGGAATCGAGTGTACACGGCGGTCGCTTTTATAGTTTCACTGCCTGACATGGGTTACATCGCCGGCTGAGACGTACACACTCGGAAGCCGTCTTATTAATTTTGGATTCTTCTGCGCTGAGTGAATTCTCGAGTTTGTAACGTTGTGTACCGACTGCACTCCGCAGCAATCGCAACGATCGCACTAGGGGTTGAGTAGAAACGTTCTGCGAGTAACAATCTTGCTCGAGCCGCTTGTACGTACTTATATTGCAAACATGTCGAAAGGGTAGCTATCTCTATTAAATCAATATCGTCGGTATGTAAACATTTTTTAAGTGGCTACATATGTTAACTTTATCTACTCGCTGTTTTAACCGCGCGTCAGGTTTAAAATGTTGAAGCATTGCGCGTTTAATCTCTGTCTCGTAATCCTTAAACGACCCCCTTTCCTCTGATTTCTTTGCTGGATCTCAGTTTTCCTCCAGAAAGACTATTTAAAAGAATTCGTTGGTCCGCGGCAACGGTTAAGCCCAGGATGATTTAAGAGGACTGTTTTAAATCTACGAAGACGCGGCTACGCTTTATAAGGCATTAAACGATGATTTCGAAGTAGCAACCAGGGACTGAATTGGGGAAATCAGCTCGGTTTAGGAGTACTCGTGTTCATTCGGACTCGTTAAATCCACGCTCGTAAAAACGACGACAATAAACGCTGCCCTTAGTCTCGTGACCGTTTTACGTCGATTTTGAACACGACACCGAAGACCGGCGGCGGGTTGCCAGCTCCAAAAGAACAAAGGCTCGGGAGTGCGTGTGTGTTTGCCCGCGATGCAAAAATAAAATCACCCGAGGGATACCAATTATGGGGTACACTTGATGTCGCGGAGACAAGCAGGTGCAAACAGAAGAACCGGCATGTAATATCTTCTGAAAAATGCGATCGATGGCCTCTCTGTGCTCCGCAGTCCATTACGTCCTCTCGTTCCCAAGAATTCACGAGAAAAATTACCATCCGCCAGTTTTAGCAATCCTGTACACGTTGAAGCTTGAAGATCCGAGACTTTCTTCTGTCAAGAACGAAGCACACCGACGCTAGAACAAATACCCGAGATGAAATTTGTCTCGACACGTGTCCCACTCATCTCACGTGTCGCAATACAAATCTGAATGTCTATGAAGCCGTTTAGTCACGGCGGTGTCCTGATACGCTACCGTGACCAATCCACGAATTATCATAGTTACGGAAACAGAGTCGAGGACCCTTTCAGTGGTCCCTCCCGACCGATGAGGAGGAAAATAAAAAGGCGAAAAGGAGCCGGCGGGAAAGAAATCGAGAATCGTTTTAACGAAGCATTGGCTCTTTTAAATAATTCATAGCCGTCCCTCAGTCACGCCGTAAATTTTCAATACTAATTCCAGTCGGACATTACACACCGCGATCCCCGTCTGCGGCGAAATAGAAAAGAGGGGAAAAATATGCATTATACGGGCACAATGCTTGTCTAAGGAATGAACATGATGAATGAAAGAGTCAAACGATGGTCCCGAAGCCGGTAACGTCCAAGGATCCATCAGTGCGGTCGTTTTGCTTTCTCCCCTGTGTTACCCCTCTCTCGCTCCATCTCCATCCCTTTCCCCTTTCTGCCCTCCCCGGTCGCCCTCTTTGACGCAGTCGCCAGCTTTGATATTCCTGCCAGAATATCCCACTTATAGTTAGTGCATAAGCCTCCGTTTCTCTACTCAGTCCCTCTCTCGTCCCTCTTCCTTTTTTTCTCTCCCCGTGTCCTTTCGCGCTCGCATCCCATTTCTTCCCTGTTCACGCGCGTTTCCAGATTTTCCTACCGCCGCCCCGCCCTCCGTCTCTCGTCCCAACACACGCGACCACGGTTTCCCCTTTCTCACCGACTCTTTGTCCCGTCTCCTACGAAAGCACCGGCGGTTGAACGCTTTGAAATTCGTTCCTCCGCGCGTTGGCTCTCGCGAGAATGTCGCGTGTTCGCGGTGCCCTCCCTTTACGCGAAGAAACGCAGGTCGAAGATCGATGGTTCGGGGTTCCGCTCGCGAGAAGAGCGTGCCGTTTACAAGCTGACGTGATTCCTCGCGGTTTGCGTTGCTTCCTGCCGCTCCATTCAGGAATTCCTCGGTACCGTGAACCCGGAGGAATGGTGGTAATTACTGCCGCAAGAATCTTGCGTATTTCACGTGGTTGAAATAACTTTTAAGAGTCCCTGGTTAATATTTCCTTCTTCTTTTTTTTTTTTCTCCTTCCTCCCTGTAATAAGGTACGATTGCGTGCGCGAAGGATGGAGAGTGACGACGGAGCTCGATCTGTAAGAGGTTTGACAAGGCCGGAAAGAAATATCGACGATGACGTTCGCCGACTATGTTTAGCGAACCGTGTCGATCGAAGGAAAGGGGTGACGTATAAAATTGGCTTGGCCGAACGGTCGAGAGAAATTTCCAGGGGTCCCGAAACGATGGAGGTCCTCGATCGGAACACGCCCACTTTTTCGCTGTTCCAATTAGGCGGGAACCCTTGCGCGCGTTTTATTTGGTAGTTGATTGGTGTCGAGCGGACAGTAGTGGGAATTAATGAAGACGGTTAAGGGGTAGGATATGCCGAACAGTTATTGGCCCTCGAATAATTTCGCCGACGCTCGCGGATTTTACTGCCGTTTAGCCGTCCGAGCAATTAACACCGCCGACACGATCGACTAGACCGGCAACAACGGATACGCGGATACGGTTATTATGCGATCGATACGGAAATTACGAACGAAGGGCGCGAATAGAGAGGGGGCTGCGGAATACTTGCTCGAAAACGAAAAAATATTGCAATTTAACTTTCCGAGGAAAGCCTGTCGAGACTTTGGTACTCTGGACTTTATCGTAAGGAATATTCGTCTCGAGAAGGAAGTAAAAGAAATACCTCAGATTTGGAAAGTGTTTCGACGACTTAAAAATCAGGCTTAGTCCCGTCTATGGTATAAAGTCCTCGGATATAAAGATACGGAACGCAGATTGCGAATAAAAATGGTATACGAGATAGGCGTACGATTTTATCGCCGATTAACGAAGGTAATAGGTGTATCGGTATTAGCACTCGATAGAGAATGCGGAGGAAAGAGCGAGGATGACTCGATAACGACGTTTAAACGACTCGTACACGGTGTTATCGTCTGTATCGTGTAGACGAAAAACTTGCCTCTAAGTAAGCCCTCGATATTCACAGACGCACAGGTTTCAGGTTCGAAGGGGTCACTCGGAGGCACCCCATACATATTCATGCCGAGTATTTACCTAAGGCCAGAAAAGAACTGTTAAGAACCGAGTCAACGTATCGCATTAATACGAGGGTCCTCAGAGATCCTACGAATACGTAGGTATATGCAAATGACACCGTTCCCGCCGGGGAAACCTTTAAATCACACATCGAGGCTACCAATAACACACGTCGGCGTAATACAAGACAGCCTTTATGCTCGTTCCACCAGGCAAAGAGTAGCAAAGACGCTCGGTCCGCGAGTTTAAAAGGATCGCGTTCTAAGTACCGTAACATGCAATAACAGTCTTTCGTCGGGCATAATTCGATCCAGGATTAAAATAACAAATAGAGCAGCGCAATGTGTGTTGCGCGTCGCAATGGCTGTACATTGTTACCCATGCCGTTGCGTGTTTTTACAGGGACGAGGTTTGTTAATCGCTCGCGAGGAACTTGGCCTTGGTTCGCTGTTAGACTTCTCGAATACGATATCGATATCTCGCTTAGAATTGGCATCTTTTTCTTCGAGAAACGCATAGCATTTGCTCGTACTATTTATGTTCGTCACGATACGTGGTGTACGGATATAAAATGTAGGACGAGTGATAGCTAAACGAATACCTGAAGAGCAGCTCAACGTCTCCCATTCCGTGCAACGTCATACCAAATCATTCGAATTTGCATTTTATTATCCTCAACTGAAGAATTAAAAACAGGAATAAAAAAAGTAAAATATCTGAGATCAACGTTCATACGAAAAATCTTTTACGGAATTACACAATCACTGACGAGAGGAAGAGAGAGAGAGAGAAAGATACGCGAACAAATTACAGTGACGGGATTTCAGAGATCACGGTTATTCAAATTTCTCTCCTTCCCCGTCGTGCTCCCCTTATCTTCGTTCGTTTTTACGGAACAGAGAAACTTGTCGGGTAAGAAAAAGGAAGGAGAGAAACGGGCGATACAAAAGCGAATATTTTTCTCCTTCAAAACGAAAACTCTGGCAAATTTATATATCACAATTCACCGCGCATCGCCGCCATTAACGCGTCGACGACCGGGTAACATGACGGCTATGGTACATCAACCTCCGCGAGGAAACCGAGCTGCCCGCTCGAAAATACCAAAAGGGGCCACGCCGTGCTTTTATCGCGAGTAATTCGGGCCACGATCGTACGTATACGGTGTCTAATAAATTCGTGAATGGCCGGGCACCGACTGAAATGTCCTATACACCCACGCGTAACGCACACGAGCCGTTCTCCTCTTCTTTCTATGGGCTCCCCAACGATGGTCGTGCGTGCTCGCGCGCGCACGTTGGTGCCTGTCGCTCCGAAGGTTGTTGGCGTTGGTTGCGCGCTTAGGGTGGGTATACACACCGTGCCGACGAACCGACATGGGGGCAAGGAGAGAGAGCGGATATTATCGCCAAACGTTAATTTGGTCGAGGCCCGGCCTACCTTCCAATTTTCGAGCCCTTACACGCCCACTTACGAGATTGTCCGTTAATGCTCCGAAACGTCGGGTCGCGTTTTCGACGCCCGCGTTTTACCGCCACGAAGAACTCCACCGGCTCCACGTACCAACGTACCACGGCCAACGGCCACGTCTTGCAGTCCCGTCGAGGTTGTAAAGCCTCTTAGCGTTACGTTGGAGACATATGCCTTGGGAGGGTGGCCACGCGTGTATATTACTCGTCAGAGCAAAATAGGGTTGAAAGAACGCGGAAAGTTTTAGACTCGAGGGGGTAGTAGGTCCGCAGGTGTCAGAATTCAAAGTGCTTGAAATGTACGTAGGCGGGCTAGGATCTTAAATCGCGTGTCTTTTAATATAGTACGATAGACTTTCAGAGAGCGGAGATCCGGAGGTGAAAATTCGCGGCTCGTTTCACTCGTACAATGCAATTGATTCGACAAACCTGAGAACAACGTGAACATTTGATTGAATGGTAATTTACACTGTTTACTTTGCTTTCGATTTCGCTGGTGCGACTCCATTGTTGTGCCGAAGCGATACGTGTACTTCGGTCACGAGACAGAGACGTATGACTAGACGACTTCGGTGGAAGGTTCAGACAGTATTTAATTACCATTGATTAATTAAAGAGAAAGTAGAAGTATTCAGGGGAAGAGAGTCCACCCACATGTTTAACTGCAATAATGTTCCCGCTATCGCGTTCTATTATGTCTGGAGTGTGTACCGACTCTCGGGAACGCTATACAGACTCCGATGTTAGCGCGGGAAGGGCGCTTACGTGAAACAGAGAGTAGTAACGTGGTAAAATTAAATCAAGCATCGCGAAAAGGAACGACACGGCCGATTGGCCGCTAAGATAGCAGAGCGGGACCGTATTTCAGCTCTGCCTTAACATTCCCGCGTGGACGCGCGCATCACAGACGCCCGCGCCTAATTTATGTAACACAGAACAAATATACTCGTGGCCGCGTACCGTGCGTACGTAGAACACCGTGGCCGGGGCAAAAGAAAATAAATACGGGAACGGAACAAGTGGAGCGTCCGCGAGGAGGCAAGAAAATAGTTCGCGCGGCGATTCGTAGACCCGAAATAGGGCGGTGTGAACAGCAGGAGACTTTACTGTGCACCGTGGAGTAGAGGAGACGTGTGTACCGGCGTGTGTGAGCGTCGTTGGAAAGAACCGGTTATATAGGAACCGTCCTCCACCTTCTCCAACTTCTTCTTCTTCTTCTTCTTCGGCTTCTTCTGCCCGTTCTTCTCCGTCTTCTTCATCTTCTTCTTCATCCTTCCCTTTCTACTCATTCGCCGACCTTTCGTTCCATCCTCACCGAGTATCCAGCGAGCCCTGCTACATAATACAAACTTTGTCAGCGTGTGCGTGCAGACACGTACGCGCAGAGGCTCGTACGTACACTTACGTGGGGTCCCGACACCATGGGCGTCTGCCTATCTGACATTGGGTGCCTACGAGGGCGAGTCCGCGTCCTCTCTTTCTTTTTTTCTTCCCTTTCTTGACCTGGCTACCGACGGACCCGGGGGAATTTCGTACACACTCCTCCCGTTGGCCCTCCGGTAGCGGTGGAATTTCGCGTGTAGCTTTCACGGACAGCGCCGTTTCCCGAGCGTACGACACACGCGGAAACGACACGGAAACGACTATTGTGCCCCCATGCCAGCCGGCGGATATCCCGCGGCGAAGGAAACATCGCTGAGTGAAACGTGACTGTTAATATATTTAATCGCGCCGATGATATCTGGGAATTATTAATTTTTCACGTGATGCGTTTCGAGCGGCGCCCCCGACGAAAGCGTCGGAAATACAAATGACTCTTTCGAAGCCCCGAGCATTGTTGCTCCGAGCTACGCTCAATGTTCGCCGTTCACTCGTTTATTCGACATCCTGTTAATATGCATACGATTAAGGTTGTTTGAAATTATTCTAGTTGGTAACGATCGATGTTCTCTGTTGCAGATTTCGAATAGACAACACGGACCACATAATAGACGTGAACAAGAACAACGCGGCGTTCGAGTACGATCAAGTGAACATAATATGTCCTGTGTACCAGCCAGGAACATATGACGAGGAGGCGGAGAAGTATATTATTTACAACGTAAGTGCACGCGCTTCGTATCGAGTTGTAATGCAAAGAATCTTGCTCCGAACGTTAATGAAAAAAAGAAGCTTGTCACGAGCTCGAACGTATTCCTTGGTACAGAATAGCTGGCACGATAGATAAATCGAGTTACAGGGACTGTCCGCCCATTATGCGAAATAAAAAATTGTCAAAGGGCGTTCCGTGTTGTTTAGACAGCTGTTGCTACTCGAAACTCGTTCGTTAACTCGCTGGTATCGGACCCCCAAGAACGACTTCCGCTTCGTAGCCAACTTTTGACAGCGCGTTTGCCCATCGAGGGGTTGCTCAGACTGCCGCGCCACCCCATATTTAAAAATATTCATAACAGAACGTCATTGTTATCATTCTCGACTTAACGAAACCCGTTCGATTGAACGCAGATCATTCGAGTAACAGAAAGAAGTCTCGTAAATCAAATCGTTGCTAGGATCACGAAAAATTCACCTTCCCCTGCTTTTATCGGAGATTTCGATCGCCAAAGCAGCAAGCACCACGAATCACCGCGAAGATCTAATCACTGTCTCGATATCCTTCCCTCCTAGCATTGTCTCGATAGCGTTCGAACTCAACAATAGGTATTTTCTCCCTTTCAACCGTGTCTGGGGGGGACGACCCGATCGAGAACTAAAAATTACTTATTTCTATCTCTCTCTCTCTCTCTCTCTCTCTATTTTCCCCCTGTTTGTGTTACATTTGTATTACATAATAGAAAATCTAAAAGAAGGACTTCCACAGTAGTCAATCAAAGATTAGTAATTGTTCACGAGCAATCGCCGTACGCGTGTGCCCGCAAAAATACAGTGAATACGTTCGAGGAGGGAAATCGTACGTGGCAAACGGGAAGTGTCGCAAATCGATTCGTGTCGGAGGTTTATAGCCACCGTGTGTCACACAGGTGTCCAAGGAGGAGTACGAGACATGTCGGATAACGAATCCGAGTCCCCGGGTGATAGCGGTTTGCGACAAACCGTACAAGACCATGTACTTCACGATCACCTTTAGGCCGTTCACACCGCAGCCTGGAGGGCTAGAGTTCCTGCCGGGCCGCGATTACTACTTCATCAGCACATCGTCCAAGGAGGACCTCCACAAACGCATCGGTGGACGGTGCACCAGTAACAACATGAAGGTGGTCTTCAAGGTGTGCTGCGGCAACGACGCTGACTCCTCGTCGTCGTCATCAACGTCGCGCAACAACTGTGAGTACTCGTACCTTTCGACTTACGTACGGCGTTTAAAATCAATCCGACCGTATTTGGCGAACGGGGTACCGTACATCGCCCTACAGAGTCGATTCGTTCGTAAATACAAATAACGGCGGGTGTATTTGTCTTTAAATGAATGTTAAATTTCCGGTTACCTCTCGCGCGGAAAAGAACCTAGGGTGAGAGGAAACAGAAAGGGTGAAAAAAGGAGGAGCGTTCACGCTACGGCCCTCTGTTTACGGCCGTCCCTAAACTTTCCACGTTGGGGACCCATTCTTAAATCGTCGCCACGGACAAAAAGGACTCCGTCTCTACCGCAAGGAGTCATTTCGCGTGTACGGCCCTTATTGTAATGGGACCGATTATCATAATCCGAAATTATAGACGTTGTCTACGTCCTCCGCGCCGCCTTTTCATTTCGCGTGTAAATCACGTTTAAAGTCTTCACGGTTTCGCATCACCGCGCAGGTGACCGCTCTCCGTTCAAGCGCAACACGGGGATGAAATGAATCGAAGAAGAGCCGCGTCATAAATTCATTATCCCCTAATCAGTTGGAAAAAGGAAGGTCTCTCTTAACGACAGACGGTCTACGCCGATTCCTTGATCTTCCCCAGTGGAATAACAGACCATCCCTCTCCCTCTCTTCTTTCTGTTTCTCGCCTGGTACCAGCGGCCTGGCGGCTTGGCTCTACTCCTCCCCTCTTAAATAATCCCTATCAATTATAATTCTTACTCGTGCACCATTTGTTGCGGTTAGGGGACCAACGCTGTCCCAGAGCACAATAAATTCCACTATTTCATTCTAGGCCCGGTCTCGCTCCGCTCTCCCTAATTCGTTTCAACCGCCTCCCCCGACACCTCCTCCGCCTCCTTTTCTGCCCGCTGCCACCGCGGCCCAACACTCGCCAGAGACGATTCATGCCCCGTAATGACTAGCTATTTCGCTGGCCAAGAACTCTGAACTCTTTCTTCCTCTCTCTCTGTCCCTCCTTCTCACCGTTACTCTCCCTGCGTGCACGGGTTCGCATCCGAGATTCCACGGGACTGCGCCGCGGCCTCGAAATCCCTCGGTCTTGTACATCGCGGGGCCAGAAACGCGAGCCAGCTCGTGTACCCGTGCGCCACGATCGCTATCACCGGCCACGAACCGCGAGAAATGTTAATCTCGCGGAAAATTTCAGACGAGCTACCACTTCTTCTTGGTCGCGCCGCGGCCAAGGTATGCGGCGCAAAGACGTTTACGTCGGCAATTAGCCGGCGAAAATGCGAAACTAATCTTCGACTTTATTTCGCGTAGTTCGTTCGCCTCCTGCTCGTGAGTTTCGTTCGGAAATGTTTGTCGTTCCTCGTGGTTAACCCCGTGACACTGTCAGACATTCGTTTTACTGGCAGAGCCAAACAATTACAATAGCCATTTTCCTATTAAGAAGAACTCGGTGATTCGTTGCTTTGGTGAACCTTAAAAGCAACGTAGCCTCGGAGCGATGGTTCCTATCGCTGTAACAAAGTTTATCGTCAATGAGTTAACACGCTTTCCCTTTCTCTTCCGTTTTACTATCAAGAGTTGATAGGTTTTAAAAGCCGAACTTTGATCGCAGATAAATAAACCCGAACCGTGAAATAAATTTCAACTTACTAACACTCGCGAAACAAAATGCAGCTGTTTTAAACGTTTTACGCGAGTGTCACGCGGAAATTCGCGTTTCCATCGGTTTTTGCCCCCATCCCCGCGAGTACGACGAATGCCTCCTATCAAGTTTTTACGACGCCGCATTTACGGTTATAACTGTAACGGTTAGTACGCACAATTCTATTATTACGTACGGCCGTCACGGGCGTATGATCGGCGGAACGATTAAATAAAATTTAACGGTCGCAATCATAACCGCAACTATATTCCGATTCGGTAGCCGTTTTAAAATACCCAACAACCAACCAGCACACGCCCGCGGTTCTACACGGACGCATAGGCGATTGAAATCGGCGGCCGATTCACCGGACGCTCGTCCCCGTTTACGAGCAATCGTCGCGACACGATCCTCCCGCGGTTCTCCCGGTGAAAATTACGCGGGGGCCGCGAATCGACCGCGGCAGCGAGTTAAAATCGAAACGCGGTGCCCGCCGCGGCGTTATCCTAAATCATCCGGGTGGAAAACGGCCGGCGAACCGCGCGATGTTCCGCGCGTAACAACAGTAATCGAGACAGGCTGAAAATTGCGCGCGGACGGGGTGGAAAAATCGCGGCTAGAGATTACACGCTAGAATTCAATAGCCGCGCGGTAGTCGTACCTCTAGCTCTCGCGGCGGTAACGAAAAAGCGGTCGCGGCCGGATGGAAAAAGCCGCGACGCGGTAACGTAAGAACCACGCAGGACGAGAAAATGTTAATGTCGGCCTTATGTCTTTTATAGCCGTTGCCGTGACCAGCAGCACCGTGCCAAGCAGCAGCTCGACCAGCACCGCAGTTTTGGGTGGAGGAGCCGCTGGTCTGCCACCCCCGAGCGTCATCCAGCCTGGAGCGCCATCCTACCCAGGGGGCAGCATTCATCAGCGTCCACCGGCCACGGCGGCGCCGACCCGGCCCCCTCTGGACATCTACCCGCAACAGCCTCCGATTCACAATGGACCGCCGTCCTCCACGCCGCCCAAGACCTCGAACAACCAGAAGAAGACGAACAGTACGTATACAACACACCGCCCCATCGCCTCTCTCTTGCCACCTGCTCTCTTTGCCGCGAAACGAGTTTCTCGATGCTCCTCGCGACCATTATCTCGGCCAATGATTCTTGCATCCCTTTCTTTCCTTTTTTTCCCTTCTCTTTTTCTTTCTCTTTATTTCACTCCCTATCTCTCCTCGGACGTCTACTTTTACGTCGATTTCGTCCTTTTCCCGCCGGTTTTGTTTTCGCCACGGGAAATTTCCGTGATCGAAATTAATCGCCGGTGGGACGGGTCTTGTTTGTCGGCCGTCGCGAATTAGATCGCCCCACCAAGTGTCTATTTATACATGCCTAACACTCGTTGTCGAGCGACTGTTCTATAGCCAATGATTGTCTCGCGTTTTCCCACTCGTTGTTTCCACTGCTCGAATTAATCGTCCCGGAGAAAGGCATTCCTCATTAGTCGACGCGAATTAGATTATATCCGAGGTGTCCATCATCGTCTAGCTTAATTACGAGAAAGTGTACCCGGGGAAATTCGAGTCGAATGAACGACGCAGATATGAAAAGTGTCTCGCGATCGTTGGATTCCTCTGGACGGCCTAGCTCAGCTCGCGTAGCTCGGTTAAGGTATCGTCCCCTTAATCGTCCCTGACTTTTTACTCGACTGATAATTATCACTTTGTATCGGAATTACTGTTGCATAAAATTAAGATAAACCACTGGGTCCTCGATGACTTTAGTGCTCGTTATCGTTGCGCGGATCGTTTCGCTGCGGTACGAAAGAATTAGTGTAATTGGTATTTCTCCCTTTTCGAGAAGAGGAAACGCGCTCGCGAGGCCACGGTCACACGGGATCGTACCTTTTTCAAACGCGACGGCTTAGACGCGAATGCAAAACCGATAGAGAAGCCTCGCCGACATGGTACGGTCATTAAATTACCGTTATGCAGCGGAACGCGACGGTCCATTGCGTGCCAAACAATCATTTTACGTAATTCATTCGGCCTTATCGTTCGGTCGCATTAAGTCGGATAAAGTAAATAACGAGCAAATAAATTTTAATGAGGTTTAAAATTATATCGTGCCCGGTCGTCTTTGCCTCGTTCTACTTATTACGGGCCGCCCGATGTCCCGTATAAATTATATCGAAAAGAGTGATTATTAAAGCCCGCGTCGGGCCGGCCGCACGTGAAACTTTCGAGGCGACACGCCTCGCGCACGATCGCATCGTCCGGCTCCGAAACGCGATCTTTCTTTTACGCTTAGGACGGACGATCTACGTCCACCGCCCACTTTTAAGTAGAATGAGAAGGGTGGCCATTTAGCAGATCGATTATCGCGGCGAACGGAAGACATTACTCGGTGAATTTCAAATAGGAAAACGTTCGACGGATCAGGGGACACCTTTCGGGCTTGATACGCGCGCCAGATGGAGAACAATCAAACGCGGTGTATTCGAATCGACTATGTTTCTCGACGGCCATCTGTTCGCCGATGTTTCGCCCTTTTTCTGTCATCGTTCGACTGCTGGGTGTTTATGCAAATTCGTACGTAGGTTAACGAAAATGGAGCTCGAGTGAAAATTTATTTCATCCTCTGAACGTTAGAATGTAGTTAAAAAAAAAAAAAAAAATGCCGGTGGTTAGGTATCCTGAACTACTCGGTGCGTTCGACACTTATCTGAGCGCGCACGACACTGTCCATAAGTATCTGTGCAGCTCTAAACACTTTTGCATATTGAAATGTTTCACGATATGCATAAATATCCGCAATTTAGTTTCCACCTACGATAATTTGACTTGAAAATGCGAGGCGAATACGCGCGCATTTGCATTTCGCCGATAGCCAGGCGGCGTTCGAGGCGCGACAAGGAATTCGTGTTCCGGAGGTGTCGATTTGAAATTATTCGAGGCGGACCGTTCTCCGCCTTCGTTCGTAATAACGATTCGTATTTCTCGATGGTATCGAACTCGTCGCCCGAAATCCCGCCGGCGCGTATCACCGAAATTTACATTGTCGTTCATTGGCGAACGATACAGATACGTCCTGTTGCGACTCGGCGACGCGTTTCGTTTCGAGCACAGAGGAAAGTTCACGGCGAACTACTCGGCTATCAACCTGGATCTGGATGGAAGTTGAGGGCTTCCGCTCCAATATCGCGGCGTTCGCCAGGTTCCGTAATGAAGCAACTTTTTCTGCGAGACTCCTGGAAGTTTCGTAACGCGTCCGAATAGGAGAAACGCGCTGGGATGCTCTCGATCCTCTTTCCTGATTATTAAAAATAACACGATTGTTTTTAGGAACGTAGCAATAAGCAGATAGAAACGAAACTAAATCCAATAAGGCAGCCGGCCGGAAGTTCGAAAGATTTCTAACTGTGAACCAACAAATAGAAACTCGAAATACGCGAGATCATTGGTTATAAATCATTATTGGGGAAACAGTCTTGGTCTACTAATTTCTTTATAGGCGTTTCCTGTATTGTTTATTTTTTAGCGATACAGTCGCTAAAAAATTGATAGATATAAAATAATCAAACTTGCGATCGTAGGTAGTTAAACTTCCTGGTTATCAGACTAATCTTGATAGCCAATTAAGTCGTCGATGATTACCCCTTTTCTTACATCCAAGATTTAATCGTTGCAACAATTATCGTCTAGAAATAACGAATGTTTTCTGTGCCAACAGAGGAATATTCGGACCACCCGAACGAAGTGGTGAAGAACGAAGAGCTGAGCTACAAAGGGGCGGGTTCAAGCCTGGTTCAAGATCGGTACAGCCGGCTGGTGGTGGTGCTGACGGGAAGCTTGTTGATCAGCGCGATCCTGCCGCAATTATTACGGTGAAGCGACAACGCTAACGACGAGAACGTATATCCCATACGTCGAAACCCCTTTTTCTGTGATTATCCTACGTTTAATTAATTTCTTGAGGCACGCGTACGCGGCCGCCCCTCGATCGTGAGAAAGAAAAAAAAAACTAAAATAAAACGCGCACGATTTATGGTCGGACTGCCTCGAGAGAGAAAGAGAACGAGAAATTTCAATCGGGATGGGAAGAATGAAAGACAAAAACGGAATAACAACGGTGAAAACTAAAAAAAAAAATATAAAAAAAAAACAATTGAGCGGAAACGAAAGATGATGCAGAAGTGTTGAGAAGAGCGAAGAGCTGACAAAATGAAAACAGAAAAAATGAGAAAAGGGAAACGTAAAACACGTCGAGAGAAGAGAGACGCACGACACACGAGCAGCAACGCCATATTGAAACTATTCGAAATCGAAGAACGAAGACGTAGGTAGTAAGATTACAAAGACGAAGTAAGACGTAACGAGGAGAAACGCTACTACTAGACACTATTATAGTATGCCCACTATTATCACTACTATAAATGGTAGTCGTATTGGTTGTCCTTCTTATCATTACGCTAATTCTAGGTATTTATTCGAAATACGAGGTGAAAAAGAATGATGTCGTGGAAACAGCGTGCTAACTATCCTCCAGCGAGGCACGCGGTACACAATGAAAATATACGTCCGTTAGAGAAGATCGAGAATAATTATTTCTCTTGAATATCACGTGCACAAGCTCGCGTGCGAAAGCTTCGATTGCGTTGCGCGATTAAACCACGACGTTGATCAACGAACGGTCCTTTGTCGCGTGTCCTTTGTCAACTTTTCTATTTAATAATCGCGCGATGATCGTGTCGAGTCGAACGTTTACGTTGAGAACAAATTCAGTAGTTTGATTTAAATGAACTTGCCATTTTTATTTAACGTGTATCGCGTACTCGCCATTCGTTTTCCTCCCTTGTTTCACCGAGGATCGCGTCCGATACTGGTCACGATCGGTTACGATCGACTCGTATTCAACGATTAATGGCGGTCAGCTGCGACGATCGAGTCGAGAATTCATCGAAGGGCAGCGTCCTGGCGGAGGATCGTTCGAGCCGCGTTAGGGGCTCGCGAGCAGGATAATTAGCACGCGTGTAAATAAATTCCTAATGAATATGTACAAGTGGCTCTTGCCTCGGGGCAAGGGGATTTAAGAGAGTGCCGTATACTAGGTAAAATCTTATATATGACACACGGAAGAGTGCGAAGAAACACAGCGTGATTGAAGAATGGCCGAGTGCGAGATAGAATGTTACGTGTGCGTGGCTGCGTTGCGAGATGGCGTCTATGCACGACCATGAACGCAGGAGGAATACGCCCGTCGGATAACCCCGAGTGTCGCAAAACTGTCTTAAATGGTGGCGACGAACTTTCGTAAGTTCCGGCCGCGGTTCTCGCAACCGTGACACTTTCGCGCGAAGAGGCGTCGCCGACGAAGGGATCCGAGACTCCTCGCCCCGATCGAGTTCGTCGCGGGCCAAAGAACGGGCGAGCGAACGAAAGTATGCTGGGTAACGTGCGTGAAAGGGTAAAAGATTGATCGCGGTGCGACAGACGCGAAGAGATGAATGAGTTGTATAATATTGTATCATACCGGAACTCTATCTATAAATCTGTATTATATTTATTATCCGCTATCATTACGCTACGAATAATCACACTCGATATTCTATATTTACTAGTAAAAAAAAAATATCAAATTTAATAGCGAATAAATTGCGTGTTTGGCGGGGTAACGGAAAGAAAAAAACGACACGACGCGAGCAAAACGATGAATCCACCACCCCCTGTCATCATCGGATCCGCCGTTTGTTGTACTCTTCTTTTTCTTTTCTCCATTTTTTTTTCTTTTTTTTTTTTTTGTTTTTTTCCTTTAGTTTCCCCCGCGCGTTGTACCGTTCGAAGGTGTCGAAAGTGGGCGCTTGAATGCGCGCTCGCGCGACAATCAGTCGACCGTGCGATCGTCGATTTCGTTTGTATCGTCGTCCCTCGTACCTATCGCATTGGTCCCTTCAGTTGTCCCTACCACCACTTCCTTTTCGACGTTTCTTTCTTTTTTTTTTTCTATAATTTGTAATTTATTGTACACCGCCACGCAGACTTCGTTTCGATACGCGCACGCAGGTCGCGTTTATTTGTAAAACGTACGAGATTACACGTATACATGCACAGTGGTAACGATCTCCGCGATCCCCGCTCTGATCTGTCGCGTACACCGAATACACACATGTACTGCCATCTGCCAACTGCCATCCTCGCAACACGTTCGAGCTCCGTTCACCGAATCGCGATCGTTGCCGATTTTCTTCGCGAACGCCCGTTCACGTATATAGACACCTGTACGCGTTGTTTCTCCACGTAATCGTAAGCCGATGTTACGCGCGATCGCGAGCACGGGTCCAGGTTTCTGTCGTACACACGCTATTTCGCCATAGTCATGGAAATCGATTAAATCGCGCGGTGCATTTCACGCGGGTGCACGCGCCACTGACTTTGCCAGCTTTGAGCGAATCGAGAATCGGGGGTTGCGCGGGACAAATACGCGGCCGATCCCGTTTTCGATCAACGATCTCGATGCGAACGTAAACGCGCAGCACTGCCACTAAGCGTTACGCGCGTATTCGTTCTCGATGGTACGCAAAATTATCGTTTCGCGGTACACACGCACCGGACACAACAGATTCTCTCGCGTCGACGCATCACGTTCGACACGATCGATCGATGGACAGCAATGTAACCGTAAACTTGGACTTGTCAACGGACCCGTGATCGTCACTGTGAACGGAGCTTACACGAGGCGCGCGTAATTGTTTTCCGCGCGCGTTGAAACGCGCGCCCAGTGGCCGGGGGAGCGTTCGTACGCGAAAGGAAGAGACAACAACGAGAGAGAGCGAGTCGATCGCCTCGCGTTTTGGCCACCGGGAAACAGTTTCGACCTGACGGCGATTAGAGTAACGAATTATTGTAAATACGAATATGCGGAGAGAATATTAGGTATTGCATAAGGCAGAGCGAGAGAGTGCGTGAAAGTGAATGGTAGAGCGAGAATGCGAGAAAGCGTATGCCCCCGATTCCGAATCGTAGATAATAAAGAGGATACGTATTCCGAAGGCTGCTCGAATTGACTGACACGTTTTCATCGTTCATTGATGGTTCATCGTCCTTGATCCATAACGCTGCTAAAACCAAGGTGGAAACCGATGACACCGCGATCAGCCATGGAATATCGAAGGGAACGGCGGAAATGAGAAATTGCGTGTATAATGTTATCCATTACAGTATTGTAAGCCTAAGTATTACATGCCTCCGATCCACGTCTGTTTGTCTGTCTGTCCGTTCGTCTGTCTACAGTTTGTACTTTTTACCCATGTGTTAACCGCAATAGTAATTTCGTACACGTACGAGCGATCGATGAGGAGAGAAGGCAGTTCGCGACCGATACCCGTTCCACGATTCTTAGCATATATATTATATATAAATATATATACATACATCATATAGATTCACATGATAATTTCCGTTTCGTTACTATAGCTACTACTCGACGAAGTCTCTTTTAGTTTCTCTCTAGTCGTTTTCGTTCACACATACATAACATTACATACCATTACGAGCATGCATCGTACACGTGGAATTGTTCAAGAGCCGCTGATCAACCCGCAAATCGAAACCCAAAGACAATCACCTGCACCATTGAAAACGGCGTCTCACGGACGCCCTCAGCGTAGATCAGACACTTATATCATAGCCTCACGATGATCCTTTAGATTGCGTGGTTCGTTTACCCTAGCCCTCTCACCACCGTTTCCATCCCCTGTCTCACAACGCTAGAGCTAACTTAACACACACGACTGTACAAAATGTTTTCTCGCACGTACAAGAAGTTCGCTTTGCGGGTCTCAGGGGACACGTCGACACGATACTGCATCCGTACTACCATGATACTGAATCGCAACACGTATACGTTCGCGAAGGGGCGCAGATGTAAAAGCGCGTTCGATCCGGCGATCCATGAGACTAGTTTGCGCAGACGACGAATCGTGGATGTATCGATAGGACTGCCATGTGGCGGCGAATTTATCGATCGACTCTCCGATAGCGAATTAATCAGAGCCAGCGAGGATGTCCCGCGAAACAATTAAAACATAAATGCAATAGCAATGCAGCAAAGTTTTACGCATAGATCCGATGTGAATGGTACTCATTCTTACGGACGATAGGTGAATACAGTAATAACAATAATATAGACTCGAACTATCGATAGAAAATAGACAAGGTCACTCACTGCAATTTATTTTTTATTTTTCTTCCATTCCTTCATTTAATTTCTCTGTCTTCCTCTCTCTCTCTCTCTCTCTCTCTCTCTCTCTCTCTCTCTCTTCTCTTTCTCTTTCTCTTCTGTTTCGATCAAACCCGTTCCATCCATCCGCCATACCCGTCACCAAACGAATCACCACGTGAAACGCTGTTCCTCGCCAATTATTTTTGTAACCGCGAACAGGAACGAGCATCCAGTACTACGAGGCATTTAAATCGTTAGTAGAAGGTACGTGTAGATAATCGTTAAACGATAGAACATTAACGACGAGCCATCGGGTTAATCGTAACGTCGACGAGCCCAAGGGTTACGATTAATTAGATCGCGCGTGGACGCATAGTCTTTGCTACCAACCGTGCATACACATACTCATAGGAAATAAACACGTGCGCCACTAGTGTGCACGCGCATTTGCAGCAGTCGCACGTTTCGAACGGATACACACGAGGAATGAAAAATAAAAAAAATAAAAAAAAAAAAACGAGGGACAGGTTTCACGTAACTTTCGATCCAAAGACGCCCCCAGGCACCCTCCACTGCGAATTTTTACACCCTCCGTTTACTTTCGCTATCTCATTGTGTTATCCTCTCGTGTGCGTGTTTAGGAACAATGTCAGATGAGATGTTTAGCGGTCCTCGAGGACGAAGATCAGAGCACGTGACTCTCGTTGCTTCACGAGAACCGACTTGTTCCTCTCTTCTCGAGACATAGGGTGAATTCGAGGAGCGAAACGAGGATAGGTAGATGCGAGAGAAAGGAAAGTACGAAAGGATCGGTTTAATTGGGTTCACCGCGTCGTATTGAACACCGCCGCGGATTTATCGAGCGTAAAAATGAAAGGAAGATGAGAAAAAAATGGGATCGAGATGATTTCGTGTGTGCGTCGTTGTAAATAATGAAAAGAAGACGAAGAGGAGGTAAAGAGAAAAAAAAAAGAAAAGAAAGAAAGAAAGGCGAAGAAGATTACGATCAACAATGATAACACGATGAAATTTATATTAAATACATAGCAAGTAACGAGGATAGGTTTCTAATAACGATTTATTATAAAAGTGAATGTACGTTGATGTCTAAGATTTTTAACGAGATGGTGAAAAGAAAAAAAACAAAAAAAAAAAGTAAGAAAATACACACACACACAAAGTGGTTATTATTAAACTATGATTATTAACTTATAACTGAGAAACACAAGTACTAATTAAACAAGAGAGCGTTTGAATACAGAACCACACTTTTTAGCCAGGTCATGAATTCTCTCACGTTGCATATATTAATTTTGTAACAGGTACATTACATGACACATACGATCACGGTCACGGAAGCCAGTACAGACAGGCGCCGCGTTATCATCGACCGACCGTTCGATCATCTCTTCTCTTTCTCCTGAACACGGTGAATTTACATATAAATTAAACAACAGCCGCGACATCGTGTTAAAAAAAAAAAAAAAATGGAAAAAAATGGAAAAAAAAGAAAAATGGAGAAGAAAAAATTCTAAAGATAATATCGGACGGTGACATTCGATTAATCGAACCGATAACCGGCTTGGGGAAAGAAACTATCGACGGTTTTAGATAGTTGTCTGACAATCAAGCGATCCATAATTTCTAAATGTAGCGCAACGATATATTTACTCATCGATTACTTTTCTCTCGGTGCAATTTTCTTTCTTCCTCAAAGAGAAAAAGAAGTGACGCGGCCCGAGGTGCGGCATTCGTGAACGGGATCGATTATAGATTGCGTGTGCTCACCAAGTATGCACGTTCAGTACAGTCGTTCATTACAAAGCATTACAGATACAATACAAAGTAGCGTAGCGTTCATAATGGTAGTCCACTTGTAGCGAAATAGTGTTTAAACAGTCTAAGCAGACAAACAACCAAAAAAAAACCGGAAAAAAAGACATAATCGTCAAAAAAAATTACAGGTAACCACAAAAAAAAAGAGTACACAGTAAACGTGAATATCGATCTTCATGGGATACGTGCAAGACACGCGCACACTCATACTCGTACACGTGCAGACGAAGAAGACATTTACACGCGTATATTCGGCACACATTGCGACACTTTCGAGGAGCGCCGCGACGAAGAAGCGACGCTTCTCTGAGAAAATAAAAAAATAAAAAGTATATATATTTAAATGTACACTCGCGCATTACGCGTACAGACACACGATACACACGTACACACACACACACATGCATACACAAAAGCGACGCGATTTCGACGGCCACGCGACGGAGATGACGCACGTGCGTGAGTTCACTTGCAAAACCAGCGAATGAAGAGAACGAGGAAAGAGGAAAAGAAGAGAGTCGACGACGCTCAAAACGTAGACTCGTCGGCGTCGCGCGAATTATATAAACTATATTGTATTATGTATGTCGATATACGGTCACATATATCGATGGAAAAACGAAAGTAAAACGAACGAAATGAAAACGAAGAGAGATATTAAAGTAACTGGAATACGTTTAAATGTGCCGGACACGAAGACCGGGCGTCCCTCGTTGAAATAATAACTAGTATACACGTACATACTCACTCACAGAACACAGAACAGTGCACGCGTACGACGGATTACGTCGTCGGCGTCTAAACGTTTCATTTTTGAAAGTACCTTGCGCGAGTCGTCTCGAATCGTCGAAGTACAAAGGTGATAGGGGAAAGAAAGGAAAGAAGAAATGCTCTCTCGATGGACGAGACGCGTACGATCCGCGGTTCCACCCCGGTTCGGATGAACAGCTCGCGGAATCGGTGAAGAAATCAGGTTTCCTTTTCTGCGTATGAGACAGTTAAACGATTGGGCCACGCTTTTGCGTGGGTTGTACGAACCGAGGGATTCGTACGGTGTTAAATGGTAAAAAATTTTCTGGAAATCGCGTGCCACGCCACTTTCGTTCAACCCCTCCCGTTCCACGCCCCTCCCCGTCTCTCGTTTGGACAGGCATTAATGAGTTCCTGGAATCAAATTGGTTGTAAAAAAGAATTTATATTTAAGCGATCGCCGCCTGTTCGATTCGAATGGTTGTAAACGCGTCGCGAATCCCTTCGCCATGGAACGCTTCTATTTTTCGTTTTCTTTTTCCGAGCGAGCGAAGAAAATCGATTTGGCGTGTAGGAGAAGAGAAAAAAAAAAGAAAGGAACTGCGATGATTCTCGATGCGTATCTACTGGGAACGCTGAGACACACAGAATAAACGATATATACGCTTTGTTACGATGATTTCTTGAATTTTATCGATGTTTAGGTGTACGTTTATTGTCGCTGTTTCGAAACGCTACTGCGAATAGGCGCTAGACGCGAAGGGAGATCGAGTTAGGTTCGATTATTTGCCAATTTTCGTATTAATCGGAGCTCAAATTTTTGCCCCACGGGAAATCGTGTTGCCTCTTTGAAACGCACAGACGTGAAACGACGGTTGTTCTCCTTGCGTCGCGTGAAACGTTTAAGTGAATTGTGTAACGTGCGATGAAACTGCCATTTTTTTTCTTTTTTAAATCGCCGATATCCTCGGAAGAGATCGATTATTGTCGTAGCCGTAGCTTGTTCGTTGTGCCCTGCCCTGGTAAATGAATGTTGAAAGAAGAAACGAAACGAAGGAACAGAGACGGAGATGCTATTGGTATGGAGGGATGTGAGTTCGCAGCGAGAGCGGATGTCCGGTTCGATCGCATTCTTGAATTTCGCGAGTCTTTCGGTACTGATCATATACAAATCGCTCATCGTCTCTCGAAGGCGAGCACGCTACATCTCACAAGCGGTACTTCTCATAAAGCACATAATATCCCACGGGACAATTCGTGTATCAATTGTACAAAATCAGGAAGGAATCGTTCGTACATTTACATTTGTCGGTCCCGCTTATTTATACGCGTATGTAATCATTTTCTACATCCTTTACTTATTTATATCGATTCGAAACGCTTTATGCTCAATTAAACACACGTTAGTGCATCTAGTTTACGAAAAGAATTATTATATCTTTAGCATTATGTACCTTTAAATGTTAATATCTTCGACTGAATACAATTTAAGGCGACTAACCGTTCGATCCGTTCCACCATCGAAGTAAAAACGAAAGATCAGTTGAACTTGTTAAATAACACATATCAACGATATTTTTTACAGGGTAGAGACACGTTTTGCAAACGGCTAGGGAATAATAATTTTAGGTGAGAGAACGAAGTGTCGCCGTGGATATCGTGTGCTCTTTGAGATCGAGCGTGTACACAGCGTATACGTAACAGGAAGAGAAGAAGAAAACCGCGGCGGCGTCTAGTATACGAAATCGCAGGATTCGCGATGACGAGAGAACGATGATATTTCGAAGCGCGCGACCATGCCACTTGTTTCAATCGATTCGACCCCATTAATTGGAGGCCCCAATTCGATTTTCACTCGAGGCACGCGTGCAATCGTATATGACCCACGAGCAACGAATCTCTCGACTTGCCAACCACGCAGCCGACGGTAGCTTAATCCTGCGAACTCGCCCAGACGCGATAACAATTGCTTCAAGTGCAACACTGTCGCCACGTAGAGGACAGGACTTATGAATCGACGAGGAGAAAAGTAGGGAATAAAGCGAGGAAAGAAAAAAGGGAAACGCGTCTGAAGGAAGAAATGCTCTCGAACGAATCGTTTCCCTTCCAGCATCCCCATCCCCATCCCCGCCAACTTTGAAATCTGTAAAGGTCTGTTTCAGATGTTGTTTAGAGCTGTTTATCGATTTAAAGAGAAAAAAGAGGAAGGAAACGAATCGAAAGTGAAATATTTTTGCGGTGCAAAATTTCGCAAACTTTCGCCCCCGGAACGTTTGCAAACGAAAAACTGAGTTCCTCTGCGACGCGTTGAGATGTGTACAATTTCTGGAGCCTAAAATCGTTGTACGATTGTTTATTATAGAACGAAGTTTATATTATATAGAGCAATGCGGAGAGAAAAAAAAAATGAAGATGAAAAGGAAATTGTTAAGTGTGCTTGTAAGTGTGCTGTATGATGATTTTCCCGGCGTTAAACGGTATTCGTTTCTTGCGGCCGCAATCTCGAATAAGTCTTGTTCTTGCACGTTCGCACGCGTTTGTACTTGGACCACCAAAGAGATGCACACTTCGTTAAAGTACGTATTTCTTCTCCAGCCGGCACTTCTGAGCGAACCATGCAACGATACACGCCGACGGTCTATTTTACCGCGCGACGTTAGAATTTAAGTTTCGATAGTTAGCTTTAACCGGTGCCATTTTTGTGCCATCGCTTTCCTTCTTCGCGGGCAATTAAACGAGCGGGAGACGTTCGTCGCCATCGGGTTCTGACAGTGATCCGAAACGACGCGTGTCCGTCGAACGATTAGCTTTCATTTCGAGTCTGATTTCCATCGATTCGCCGCAAAATTGAACGGGTTCGCGGAAAAGACGAAGAGAAGAGACGAGCGCGAGCAAGAAGCGGGGCTAAGGCAGAGGGAAGGAAGCGACGTCCGAGTAATCCGAAGCGTGAACATTTTGAGTAATATCGCAGAACGTGGAAACGAGATACGTTTTAGGCAAGACGCGTCGAACTAAGGTATAGACTTCTCGTGAAAGTAGAGCCAATGGAGAAGAAACTAATCGGGCGGAAAGGCAGAGCTGCTTCGGTCATCCACGTGAAAGCATACTCGCGATCGTACGGTCCTAAGTAAGAGCGGTAACAGGCGGGAAAGAAAAGCGAGGCGACTCACCTCGCAACTAAAGTGGGATGAAAGGAAGCCCTATTCGAAAGGCCTAGATTGCCGTGCTCGTTCGAAGTACTTCCCTGCAAGGATGCACGCAAAGGGTAGCGCTGTTGTCTCGCGAAAAAAAAAAAGATATGAGGAAAAAAAGGGGAGAGAAAAGTCGATTTGATTTGTGTATGTACACGGTGAGCCCGAGGTTCGTGCGAGGGCAGATGCGTTTACGCGGAATCGAGGGAGGTGATCCGTGGCTCGAAAAACATCGATTTGCCGAACCGCTTCTTTCTCGTAAACGCTAATGTCCTGCGGCGATTAATTGTTATTATACGAACGAACTCAAGACGGCATGGTATACAAGACTAAGAACAAGACCTAAAATGGGGATATAATATTTTATAACTCAACTTTTGTACAGAATAAATAAATACTTGTACTGTGGACCAATATTTCTTTTATTTCATTCGCCACCGTTTACGAGACCGATATCGCGGTGAGAACGAGATCGTCGGAAACTCGGGAAGTAAGCTGTAAGGGAATGTACGTGAACAATAAATTGTAACTATTAATTGGAAACCAGTAAACGATGCTATCTTTAATGGAATCTCTCTAGTCCACGTGTATAAAAAATTATAGGATCTATATTGAACGATTCGCGTTCGATTTGTAATCGAATAATTCGTTTTCTTCTTTTTCGAAGATAATTATCAACTATTTATTTGTTACTTGAATCAGTGGTATCACGACAATACTATTTTTTGCTTCCGGTATGCGCCACCACCTCCCAAGCCTATGCTCTTGACCGACACCAGCGATTAACTCTGTCCCATCCGGAGTGAACCACAGTGCATTTATAAAACCTGTTAATTGAATTTCGAACAATGGATTCAACGATCGAAAGGAATCACCGCAACGCCATAATCTGATAACTCCGTTCCGCGATCCTATAATCGATAATTAGGAGGAACCTATATAAATAAGAAATGTTATCATGCACAAATAAAATGTACGTTTAAAAGATACTTAAATACCTGACGCGACTAGGTCCGTGTTGAGAAACGTGGCTATACTGGAAATCCACATCGGTTGATCGTTGCTCGCATCTCTCCCATGCGCATTTGGTACACAGCACAGCGGTTTCTTCTTTAATGAACCCCAAACGCATAACTGTCCGTCATCCCCGCAACTGAAAAAGTTCTCCTCGTTTATAAGTTTCACAGCGTCTATGCTACCATTGTGTCCGTTGAATATAAGTTGCGATTCTTCTACGATCTTCCATATTCGAACCGTCCCGTCGAAACCGCCGCTTGTGATAGCTCGTTCCCGCGCAAGCGCATCAATCGACGTAACACCGCTTTGATGACCGAATCTAACAGAATAATAAAGTGATACTACTATCGAAATAATACAACGCTGCGTTAAGATAGTAGTTGTACAAAGAAAGTACTCACAGAGATTCAACGTACGCCATATCATCCAGATTCCATACTTTTACGCTTCTATCGTCGGAAGCGGAATACAATGTATGCGTCTCTTTACGAAAAACTAAACCAGTGACGGTATCCCTGTGACCTTGTAAATCTTTTATGAGATCTAAAGTATCACCGCAAAATACTTTAACATGTTTACAACCACTGTCTCCTGCTACCTTTAATGACAACAATCTTTATTCGCACGCTCTTGGATATAGAAAAATATTGTAACATGAAAATCTGTATAAACATACCAAAAATTTACCATCGGTACTAATCGCCAAGCACTGTACACATTTCATGCCATTCTGACTTGATTTTGTCTTGCCTTTAACAGCCTTTAATTTCGTCCTTTCTTTCAGAGACCCTAATATATAATATTCATTAATACGTTACTGTTTTTCATTAAAATTAAACAAATTTTAATTAGAGATAACATACATTTAACTAAACTACCATCTTTCGAACCGGAATACAAAAATTTCCCATTACTAGAGAGACATAAACAAGTGATCGAACTTTTATGCTCTTTACATCTCATAACGATTGGTTCACCATAATTCACATAGTTCGCAGCTACGGTCTTTCGCAATCTTCCCTTCTCCTCTAAATATTCTTCGTGCAATCTTTTTGTTACATCCCCTTCCTCGAATTCCTCTCTTTCTTTTTCTAAATTTACGTACACTCAAAGATTAGAATACATACAGTACATCGCATAAAGAATATGAAAGGATATTTAAATCTTACCTTTCTTTTCAACTTCTTGAAGATATTTCTTTGCAAGTCTCAAACGCTTTTCCTGCGCTGTCTCTTCCTCATCCTCGCTCTCATATTCTTCTATGTGTCTATGATACACATAACGATTAAAACACATGTAAAAAAGTCACAATATAGTAATGCGCCTTTGTATACCTTTGATTTTCTTCTGCGAGTTCTTCATCTGTACTGGCAATACTTTCATTGTCATCAGGCACAGATTTTGCAACGTATTTCTTTTTTCCTTTTGCTGTTTTAACGTGACCATTGAACTAAAAAATAACCATAACATGTAATTGTTAATACTATACTCTCATTATATCCTGTATTAATCAAGTTTACATATCAGAAATGAGAAATGTATAAACGTATGCGAACCACAGATTATACCTTTCTTTTAGCTCCACCACCACCCTGTTTATTTCTGATAAAAAAAGACATATTCACAAACTGTCTATTTAAACGAACTTTAACCTATTTTAACATAACCACATGGCACATCCTCTACGTAAACAAGCGCTGCCAATAATTACATCTAAGAAAGTTCCCTACTAAGTAGAAATTATGGACACTTTAATACCTTGTTGGCGGACCTGCTACAAAATAAATCACTATAGACGAAGCATGCACTGATTAGCTATGATTCTAAATTTTAATTGCATCATCTACGACTTTAAATTATTTCTAAGTTAGCTTATATTCCGAATTATATTATCACAATGAATTTTACTATTTATTTTATAAAAATTCCATTGTGGAGGTCCTTGACTACGATATTTCCTTCTAATTAACTCTCACGTTGCTTGCTTTTATATAACAATTTTATTTAACAAATAACAAGTCTTTAACAAATAAGGTAAACTGAAGTAGAAGCTTAGAAATATAAATCGAGATTTTGTAAAGGAAAATTATGATGTGTTGTCTTTGATGGCGCAGAGATAAGTGAAAATGTACCTTCCGAGGAGCGGAAGTAGATGGGAGTGAATGTATTTGCTGAGATGCGGAAATCGATAACGCCACATACTTAAGACTATTAGTTCCATCTCTCGCAGAAGAAGTAAAACTAGTTGTGAATTAGTTTCAGTACTTTTCGTAGAGATGGCGCCAGTAGTTCTTGAGTAGTTTACTTCTCTGTCGATAACGCTGTGCGACCAGTTTGAGCACTTTTCACAGAGATGGCGCCAGGGGTCCCAGAGTAAGGTCCGTCGCATCTGTCTCACTCTTTCCTATAGCTTTCTTACATATCTTTCTCTCTCGAGCCGTTACAGCAGGAAATTACGATAAAACTAGTAAAATATACAATAAATTACAATAAAACTATTGAAATATATTATATCTCGACAATATAACTTTGTCACAGTAATCACAGCACTGTAATGTCACTTGCGCCGCGGGACATTATATATTTATATTATTTATATGTAATAAATACTACATATTCTGCAATTTTATTAGAAATAGAGCTTTTTAAACCTCCATTGTATATCATCATATTATATACGATTTTTATGACGATTTAAAAAGGTATAATATATATGGTTTTCAGTAGCTATAATTGTTGGCTAACAGCAACCAAGATGTCTGTCAGTACTCAATATGTTAAGCATCTGTTGAGATCTGACGGTTTTAATTCATCAGAAACACAGTTTAACAAATGTCATTCTGCGACACTGGTTAAAAAAATCTGTGAATGAATATATAACGGACGTGATAAGCTGGTGCTCCAAAACGTGGTGTTATCGCGTGCTATCACAACCATCGACGAGTGCGGACGTAGATGGCTATGGAAGCGATGTCACACGGCGCAAGTAACATCACAGTGCTCTTACTGTGACAAAGATGTGTCGTCGGGGTAATTTCTTCTGCAATCGAGAAGTTCCACTTCTCTTTCGCCTACTAAGAAACATTTCATTATGCATAAATCACATATGTTTCGTTATTAAAAATATTTTCATTTACTTTCCCAATTCGCAGTATATCGTCCCTTGATTTCAAGATGGAGCGTTATACAGAAACACATTGTGACTCACTACTCAACGTATGTTAATTCATCTAAGTCTTCCATTCGTCGCATGCTTTTTGGCATCTGTGGCGTGTAGCAGTTCAAGATTAGGATCCCGCCGAGAGACAAACTCGCAGTTTGTTGGCCACATGGTCGTGGGCGTAGGTGTCCGTGGATCAAACAAAGACAGTCCTCGGGCGGAGCTTTCGATCGTGTAGCTGACGCATGCGTGCCTATCGTGTTCCTGGTCCCCCACGCGAGGTCGCATTCTCTGGAACAGCATGTGGGGTAACACACAGACGCGAGGGAAACCGACGCGTCCTTATTTCTTCTTTTTTTTATTCCATCGCCCTCTGCGACGGCCATTTTGTACGACGACTTAATATTCATCTCTCATTTTCTCTATTCGCATCTGTAACTTTATATCACCGCGATTAAGTTCAATTGTCGCCGTGGTGGTCCTTTGTTCCCGTGGACTTGGACCGTATAATCGAGTCAGTTAGCGCCCTTACGTAGCGAATACTAACGATTACAGAGCGGATTAGTCATCGATCGGTGACAATGACCGATCCTCCCCATCCGTTCTCGTTCGCGACACAGACAGATTATGGAAATCGAAAGTTAATCCAATTAGATTTCGCGCAGTCCTCGATCAATGTTTTGACGAAGTACAAGCTGTTCTGATAAGGTCTCTTCACCTGCGATAGCTAAACAACTCGATACCCACGATCCTCCGTTTCTCAGTTCGTATTCTGTAAAAATGAAACGACTAAGAAAATTGCGAGAACGAGTACGAGTATAATGCATCAGTGTTACACCACGGTGTTTAACTCTCTTCAAAGAGTGCCAAATAATCGATGATACCTTCTTACAAGAATTTATTCATTCCGGACGTAACACGCTCGACACGTTTACATCAAACGACGCGACGTTTAATTAAACATTCGACGCTATTTATAGTAGCGATAAGGGAGTTGATTAATCGAGACGGGAACCATAATGGAAGACAGGAGCGCGGCGGTGGTAGCGCGAACGCGAGCCCCTGCGCGCGGGTTGAACAAGGCGTAGGAGCGTCCTCGCGGTGGATTAATCATTTCAACAGCTGCTGTCGCATTAGCGAGAGCGGATAAGACAAATGAACGTCGTGGAGCTTGTTAAGACGTAATCCGAGAGATGTGTCTGCGTCGTCTCCCGCTTCCACCTTCGTCTCCGTCATCCTTCGCCGCCACCGTCACATCCGTCGTTTCATCCGGGATTAGACGGCCCCGTGTATCGAGTCGTCATTTTGCCGCGACGATCCTCCTTTGTTTAGAGATCGGACACAGAAACCACCGTCCTCGAATCGATTTCTATTTTTACTCGTCGTCGAATTAAAAATCGTACGGATCGTTGGAGGTTCGTCGCGTTTAGATCGCGGGAAGGTGTAAGCCTGGCATTCGTCAGGAAGCGCGAAGATACGATCTTCAGGCTTCCCTTGTTCGATGTTGGACGTTGTCAAACGCGATGTCCTCTCGTTGCCTACCCACGGGTTGAAAGGTCTCCGATGACAGATAGCGTCGATGCGGGTGCCATTGAAAGACGTTAACGCAAATCGCGATCGTCATCTCGTTTTATGTGGCGTTCCATTCTCTTTCTTGCAACGAAGTTCAGAAAAAATTAATTTCGATCATCGTTGAGCAGCTCTTTTAAGAGCACATTCCACAATTTCTCTCGTTTTACGTTTCAGGAAATTTTAATCAACTTATGGCTGCATTAACGCGATACCGTCTCCTCTCTTGTATATAGACCTCGACTTTTCAAATACAATACGCAGCCCTGAAGAAGCTGTTTGATTCTACTTCGCTTTTGTCGGGCCGAGTATTGCGCCTCTCCATTTTGTCATCCCCTAGCGGGGTTTCAATGTTGTAACCATGGAGACGTCGCGTTTCCGCAAGGGGAACGTGTAAAGGGTGTCGGGCGTACGTAGGCAAGTATGGTGAGGCTGCCATTGTTAAAATTCGTGGCTGTGCCGCGCGTTCAATTTGATGATAATGAAAATACGATACGAGGTCTGAGCACGGTGTGACTGACGTGTCTTGACTTCTTCTGTAATTTAACAGAACTGTTACATCGTTAATTGTAACGTCATTTTTTTTTTTTTTTATACAGCCAGTAACATTCTTTTTACGATTATCATGGTATCTTCCATTTCTTTTACCATATTTATATACACTATGGTAATTCGTAACGCAACATTCGTGGTATAATTGTTTCTAGATTAGTAACCAGAGTCCTTTCGTGTAATTTGGGAGTTTGCGAGTGGAAAATGTCGCGAAGGAGACGAGAATGATTGACGAGAAAATTCGCACTCGAGCTCGTCAATCTTTCAACGTTTATCGGCGCGTCCTCGGCGTTAAATGGCCAATGAGTTTCATAGGAGCCATTAAGGGGTCCTTGATTCGTAATGAGTCTCTCAAGGAGAATCTTACGATTATCCCCCATTAGGACGATAGAGAGAATAATAGTAACCCGGACTATCGGACGTTTCATTCGAGAAGTACCTGCTACAATTTTACTTAAAAAAATGGACTTTCAAAGTTGCCAACTTTTTGTTCCTCCACGTGAACAAATTTCGCGCGAATGTACAATCTGTTTTCTACATTTATGCTCTTCTCACGCGTGAAGTTTTATAACGTTTCGAGCGAAATGGAAGGCTGGGTGCGCACAGCCTGACGGAGGCGGAGAAAGGAAGTGAATGAAAAAGAGAAAAAAGAAATAATCGACAGTTTCCAAGCGAAGAAACCGTTTGTTAGTTCTGGACCATGTCACGAACGCAATTAGTGAGTGATTCGTCAAGCACTGCGAAGTCCTCGACAGTAATAGCGAAGGGCCCTCCAGCAGCTCAAGCACTCTTCCGGTAGCGACTGCATTTTGATTTGCGCTCCAATGTGCTTCCTTAAAGTGCAAGTTCACTTTAATGCAAACCAACGAACACCGCTTCAACGGTCACTCTTTTATCTTTCTCACGAGCCTGTACTTTTTCCTGCGCAACCAATTGTACAACATTTATCGCGCGCTGTTGACTTCGCGCGTGGAAGCTGCAGAAGTTAATTGTTCCGAGAGATTAATTGAATCTTCATCTGTACACTAATGAAATTCTTGAGATTCGACAGAAATGGTTAATAGTAACAACTCTTATCCGACGGAAAGTTGTTGCTATTCTAATTCGAATTCCTTTTTACTTTTACCAGCAATTATGAGCTATACTCGTTCATAATTTCTCACGTTCAGATACGAATCACGTTCCTCGAATCGAAGAATTCTTTAGAAGCGACCTATTCTACTTGCACTGATCTGGTCTTATTCTACTTATATAGCAATCCTATTTCTCTGTAAGTAGCTGGTGTGTCATGTCTCGAACTCGCAGATAAATACGATACGGAAATATCGAAAACCGTCGTTTTACTTTGACGCGTAGGGTATCGTGTTCTTGACCTCGCTGTGGAGAGACGAGTTTTCAAGGAAAAAGATTCGATCGGTCGTTGGCGCGGCTGTTTACACGCGCGGGAAAAGCGACGACGTTGGTTAAGAGGTCTAGGTGTAACCAGACTCCTATTAAACCAACACCTTTTGTAGCCAGAAACGGTATTGTCGAGGCATTATTGTATGCGGCACGGAGCGTATTATAATTCATTGTGCTCTCATGGTACGCAGCGTTCTTTGGCGCCTGGCATAACACCTGGTAGGTGTAACGTTGCCGCCATTTTCCATTATAAGGATAATTTGATACATATCGCGAACAAGGGTGCCACAATGGTTCCGTCGGGATTCTCCTAATCCCCCTTGGTGAATTCGTTGACGATACTTTCTAGGTAAACGGTAGTCGCAGCGGCGATCTTGATCGAATCTTGCGGTTTACACACGGATTGGTGTTTCGCTGTTTAACTAATGTCCTAGTACGTATTTTTTTTCAGATAGAAAGTGGATATCATCCGAGTATCTTAGATGTACCTTTAAAAAGTGTCAGAGGAATAGATTATCAGGCGTTTCCAGTATTACACTTATATTTTTTCAGACGCGTATCGTACGTACAGCAGTCCTGTATCCGGTCGGATTTTGGTCACGTAGAAACCCCATATAACGAAGTTATCCTAGAAGCTCCTTCTACGGGCGGACCATCGTATAACGTGTCTCGATTCCAAGAGCCCTGTATACTGGAGAGCCCATAGAACCAAACTCAATATGGCGGAGTCAATTGGACGTTCCGTACTTTAGGGTTCTCCCTTTCTCTCCCTCTCCCCCCTCTCTCACACACTCTCTCTCTCTCTCTCTTTTCTCCCTTTATACCCCCGCACAGAGTTTCTGCTTCTCGAGCATCCGGCTCTCCCGTTTTCTCTCGTTTTCTTTCTCTCTCGGTCGCGAGCATAATGGAGGCACAATCGACTTTGAAACACAATCGATAGTTACGGAGACCAACGAGAGAAAAATTCATGGCTCACCTACTCATCGACTTTGAATGGCACACACGAGGCCACCCTCATGGCTGGAGCAATTCCCTCCGCGATTCCGCAGTTGGGGCATTATCGTTGCACCATGGGGAACCGTAGGGTGTTCACCATTTTGTTTCTGACACGGAAGTATACGATGAAACCTTTGTGTCTATCTCGATGATATCTTTTTTAAACAATTTCATTTTTATCAAAGAAATTCCGTTCAGAGGCGATCCCTTAAAATCCAACGCTTAAGGTACATGTGTCTACGCAAAAAAATATGGCATATACTTAATTACTATGATACTCGATGACTACGCAGCGTCCATCGTCTCGAAATAAAAATTCCGTCCAATTTTTTTCTCCGCCGACGAATTTTCGAATCTTGGTCGATACTACGGTCCTGGAGCAGGGTCGCTCGGTGGCGTCGAGTTAAAAACGCCGATCACCACGTCGCATCGCCATGGCGACCAGCGTAGACGTTATAGAGCGCGCCGCTCATTTGTTTGTCATTTCCTCGCGGCGACTCGCGGAAACAAAGGACGAGGTACAAAGCGTGAAACAAAAAGCAATCCGGCAGCGACGGGCGAGCAAGCGCGAAAACCGTCGAGGGGGGCGGCTTGTTGCCGACTCGTTGGGAGGGCGGTGAACATCGTTGTTGTTACCTACGTCGTGGACAGAGGGATGAGGCGATGGGCTCGACCGCGATGGCTTGCGTAGCCTGCCGGACAGAGAGAGAGAGAGAGAGAGAGAGAGAAAGACAGAGCGAAATACCGGGAATTACCTGTTCGGAAGAGAGCGTTTCGTCGTCATTTTTATTTCATTTCCGCGGAAAACTCGCCGGCCGGCGGAACATCCTCTGCCGGATCCTTGCGACGACCGACCCGATCTCTCTCGACGCCCCAGTCTCCCGGGAGATTGGAGGAAATGTCGCGCAATATGCATTTTCCTGATCTCGTAAAACTTTGATAGATTTCTTATCTAAATAGAGGCTTCGAGACCCTGTCGTCGTCACGAAAGCACAGATAGTTTTTGTTTGTGGGTGTTTTGCTCCACATTTCCTCCCCAATGATTCCCACCCCGATTTCTTCGTCTTCTCATAAGGGTATCTTAGTGTTTTCTTTTTTAGATCGGTTAATTATTGATAGCAATGAGTATTATTGGTTTTACTCTTAGTTTGGTATTCGTAGATCTTTGTAGACTATTCGTAGACTAATTTCTGCAATGGTTGAGGCGTCGTTGATCACGAAAAATCTAGCACGCGAGTAATTTAATGGTAACGATCGCGTTATATTAGAGCGCTTGGCGATCCGCATCGGGTGGCTTAACAATGGTGATAATATCTGTCGCTAAGAACGAAGGCATTCTCGAGGGAAGAACGTCAATAATGACTCTGGCTGTCCGTCGTTGTCTCGTTAGCAACGATGACTCTTCCATTCTTTTCAGAACGGACTGGCAACGCTCCGAAACTAACTTCTTCTCGTCTCACGGTAGCCGAGTGTCGATTACACCAGCCGTGGATATAAATAAACCGACGTAGAAATTAGTTTATGGACCGTCTCGTTCTCGTACACGCATAGTTCTCGATTAGCACATTCTCATCGCAGACAGCTTCGCGTTGAACTCCACGCTCGCAAAATGATTTCTACTCGAATTATTCCTCGCTTCTCGCCTCTTCGAGTCGAACTGGGATAATTCACTTTTAATACCGATTCCTAAGCAATTATATCTCACGTCCGTTACACGGTTCCGAGGACGTTGGGAAGACGTACCTCCGTTGATTTTCTCCGACTACCGTAACTCTTTTAACTACCGTAAATAAGTTGCAGCGATCCTTTTTTGAAATCAGCGTTTCAATTAAACGCGTCGCGTGTTCCGTCGCGTTCGCAGCTTTCCTGGCGCGAGGAGCAGATTGCTCGCGTCTAGATTTTCGTAGCAATTACGAAGATTCAGCTGGAAACGTTCCCTACGCCGTTCATCGATGCCTTCGAGCCGTGATACTAAGTAATTAACAGGCGTATTATCCAGGGTATACCAGCTACTGCGACCCCCCTGGCAACACACCCTCCCTACCCTTGCTCTCTGGATAACCGAACGAGAGACCCATTGACTTCGTTCATTGATTTTACGTCAATCTGCAGAGAGAGCACCCTTGTGGGGTCTCCGTGATGCATTTACCATACGCGATAAGGGCGGTACGGGATGGGTTAGGGACCGCTCGACACACCCTATGAAAGGGAAATAGAATAGAAATGACCCCCCACGGGAGTCGCATTAGGGACACATGGCCAGGCGACAAAGCCCGATTTTCTGCCAACCCTCCCAGGATCTTAGGCATGTATACGGTTACATAACGTTACGTGCTTGTCATCCCAGGATCGGAGGGGCTGGGACCGAGGGGTTGGAATATACACGCGTTACCACCCCTCGTAGAGGCAGGAACGCCATTTTGTGTGTACGTCCAGGATGAACACCGGAACGGACATTTTTCTATTCAGCGTCTCGGCCCTCGTGGCCGCTGGTGTGGACATTATCGAAGTCAAGATCGCTCGAGATACTTTTACCTGCGCTCGAACTCGTAACCGTCGTCGCTGGTTTTCTCGCTTCTCGTTGATAACATCGACGGAATTTCAAGTTACATCCTCTGTTAGAACTTTGTTGTACGTTAACTGGTACGGTTAGAGAATACTGCTGTTTGTTAATGCCTTTTTATGCTCGTACGCGGTAACAGTCGACGGATGGAGGATAGAAGCATCGATGATACCAGCGTCTTCGCGAATAGTCGAGGGATCGCCACGGAGGATCCACTTTCACGGCTCGAAGTGGTGAAACGGCGGGATTGATCGCGGCAAATGGACTCGACGGTGCGCACCGTGTAAACCGGAAGATTTGTCGATTCATATCGCCAGGCCCTATGGACACCTGTTGTGTCACCGAGGATAGTTTTAGTTTCGCGTTATCGCGACCGGTTGAGTGAGTTTTCGTGTAAACTCGACGTATCAGCCTGGCCAGGGTGGCGTTGCGGGGCACGGGAGGGCAAAGGGGGACAAAGGTTAATTTGGTACGAGCTGTAATCCGTCTCATCCGTCGGATGGAGCCGCGGAACCCCTGGACGGATGACAGGAGCCTGGATTAGTGCCTTGTTCCGTCAAGGATTATATCGAGCGCGAAAAAAGATTAATCGATATTTCCACTCTAGCAGGCTGCCACGTACTTTTAATGAAGTCACCCCCGAGGCTGTTTAGCGTTTGTGTACGACACACGAAGAATCGCGTTGGTGTTCGCCAAGATGGATGTCCGTGGAGTCCGGTTAAACGGCATCGATTACGGATTCCGATCGAGACTCTTGTCCTCGAATTAAAACCGTAAATTATAAATAATCGAGGGACGTTCAAGTTTTTAATAAAAACGCTTGAATTTTGTAAACGACGATTACTCGATCGAAAAGTTCATTTTTTCACGACGTTGTCCACGGGGTTCGTAGGAAGACGCGCGGGCCTGAAGTATGAAATTTGGAAAATGGCCGTCTTCCGCCGGACTTCAATTAACGAGGTACAGTGTGGAGCCGCCTCCACGATTTGCCTCGCCACGGGGTGGAAACGTGCCCTGGATCGCGATGTTACCATTGTTCGTCACGGTAACATTACGATACGCGTGTAACCGTTGCGGGGCTGGGAAGTCGAGACTGGCGTGTTCGTCTCGTCGTTAATATAATGGCGAAAATGGTGAAACGGTCCGACATCACGTAGAGGTAATTCGGCACGCGTACACTCGTCTATCAAATTGATTTCCACACTCTGCGTCCTTACGGGCACGTTTATTTCGTCACGTTTGCCGGACGCTGGGTAATGCAACAACGTTGGTAAATAACGAGAACGTTCATACATTTTTTACTCGCGACAGAAGGTGGAATGTTTCCTTGCTTTCCTTTTTTTTTCCATCCCATGTTAATCACGTTTATTTTTTAGGGCTGGTACTTACGTGTGACGAACCAAATTGTACGTTATCCTGGTTTAATTATACTTCGCACATAGGTACTTAGTTTTAATTATACAACAATACTTACACGTAGTATATCGGGATAGTTATAGTTCTTATTAATCTGATACGAAGGAACTTTAATTGGATAACAGTTGAAGTAGCAGATATTGGTTTTTGGGTGTACTTCGAGTCTGAAGAATTACGTTAGATGGGATCCACTGATTTGAGGTAGCTGCTTGTCTGTTTGCACAGGTCGTTTTAGCGGTCCTCGCAGATCATAGACAACGTGTATTTTTCTCTACAGATGCTCCAAGTAAATGGCTGGGAGAGCGGAGGAACGGTAGCCAGAAGATGATGTTTGAGCACAGGACGTGACGAGACACTTTTCGAATGTACAAAGACGAGGAACGAGAAACGTTAAGTCCGCAACCGTCGCGCCGCTCGATGGTTTTGGTTCCAGGGCCTTTCTAATTGACTCGCGTCGCCGCTCAATTGGACGCTAAATTATACGTCTCGTGGAGAACAAAAAAAAAAAAAAAAAATAGCGGACGATTATCAATCGAACTGAAGCCTATAAACAAACAACTAACGATCTCGATATTCCGTGATACGACGGGGACTCATTAGGAAATCGGACAGTGCCAAGCTTTCGTACACGGTTACGTAATAACGGAAGTTGAACATTTGTTTGCCGTTTAATTATTTTAAACGAGCCCACGTTCATTCGACTATTTAAAATTTTAATGACTCCGTTCGTTTGTCGGATCGGATCGATGCACGGGTTCCCAGCGGAACGGTGCCAACGGATTTAACGGGTCAGAGGCGTCTGCTGCGGGCTGGTCGCACCCGCGGTTTGAGGTAAGCCCTAAAAACGTATTGTATCCGGCGTATTGTACGAAAGACGGGCCGCGTTTAAGAGAGTCGATCGAAATCTTATCGACGATCGCGGAAGCTCTGGGTCACACTCGAGTTGGCCGTTTAATTTATCAGCCGTGACGATTTCGGGGGCAGCGGACGAGCCTCGACGACGATGACGATAATAATAACGGCGCCCTGGTCGTAATAATAAAGGCAGTGGCGGAGCGGCACTCTTCGCGATTCGAATCCGCGGTATTCCAAAGGTCTACTTAGCATTCGGTGTCACGTAGAGCCCACGGTTTAATACATCAAAAACTCCGGAATCCATCGTCTACCCTCTCGGTCCTCCTTATCGGCGTGACACCCCCGAGGGGGTTCCACGGCGGTATTCATTTGTTCAGACTTGCAACCCTCTCGAGGACTGTGCGTGCCTTTTGTTTTGCCCGACACGAGCTCCGATTGGATCGTTCCTCGGGTACTGCCGGCCATGGCAGCCTTTTCCCGGGCTAGGGTTATCGGGCCAATAGTCTACTCGAGGGCGTTCCTGGGCGGGGATTCAAACGCGTCCTACATCTGTCGCTGTTGTCATCATTATTATTATTATCATCGTGGCTCGTTGGATGCACACCTTTATGAGTTTCCGGCCGTACCCGCAACGTCGATAAGGTAATTTCGTTGCGAATGTTCCGCCGTTCTCCGTCAGGTGGCGCTAGTCACACGATCACCAGAGTTTGTTCGATACGAGTCTCTGATAATAATAATTATAAGCCATTGATCAATTTTATCCGTGGAATAAATCTCGTCGAAGTTTCGCATCTATTACGAGAAACAAAATCGGTATCAGAAACAATGAATAATGGTAATCTATATGAAAACAATATGTTTATACGCTTAATTAATTGTTTTTAATATGTACATGTTAATTATACAAAGCGTCTTAATATTGGAAATTTGTTAATTTATGTGTTTAAACGTTTCGCAGTTCATTATAATTGGTATGGCAATAGTCGAGTTCGCTGAAAGCGTGACGTAGAAGTTTTCATGGAAATTGTTATCAAATTTTCGTTGGGTTTCGCGAGGATCAACAATCGTACACACACTTCGCCCTCTATGCGGCTGTCAGTCGTTTGAAGACGCCGATGTGCGGGGTATGGTGTCTTCGTGTGCGTCGCGTTGCAAACTTTAAAATTATTACAAATTTCTTACCAGCTATCGTTCCTCCGTTTATATCGCTGCGAAATATAACGCGAGTGAACTCGAGTGCGTCCCTAACCAAGCGAAGTGATCAGTAGTTCGTAAAATACCAATTTTCGTCAACTGTTGCAATCGTTCCAACATGGACGCGTCGTATTTTGAAAATAGTGGACAAGAGACAATGAAGGTTACATAGATGGATATACAAATCGTTTCCAGTGTTCTCGTAAGGATCGACGACACCAAATATCTCGCAACCAGCCAAGCTTCGATGGACTCCAAGGGCGTCGTAATTCCTCCGCATCGAGGCTTCGATCTGTTGCCTGTTGATCGTGGGAGAACCCCTGTGTCTTCAACGGGTAAGCGAATTTTGCATACATACGCGAGCAAGCCGCCGCTTGCAAAGAAAACGTGATGTCGTACAGCGGAGTCACGTGAACTTCGGCACGATTCATCCTGTGAAAGGTCAGAGGTTTTAATATCCTGTGCCGGACACCCACTTGGCAGCGATAATTCGAATTAATAAGCGCAAATTGGCGAGCCGCGGCTAATACAGGCGCGTTTCGGGGCTAACTCGTTGCCGAGCGTATGGATATTTTAACCTCAACGAAATGGATTCTTGGAACGTATCGAAGCGACCGATCGTGACAGACAGCTTCCGTAGTCCTCAGAATCGCGCGTTCAGGAATTAATGCTCGCAGAGCGGCCATGTTGGAATCAGAGGCGTCACATGTGGATTCAGCTTCGAAATTATATTCGATTGTATTAGACGAACACCCGCGTACGTTCGGTGCGCACGTCCATGGAAAATGCTTCATAATATTTATACGAAAAATCAATTTGCTCTTGGATCGTGTATTTTTACATACAAAACCACGGGCTTAATCGCGTTTTTACCAACGTTATTCCCGTCGTTTATCATTTTATACGTACAATATAATATAATACTTGGGCTGATAATTTCTGGTTTCGTGCGGCTTCGGGACGAAATGCGTTTCCCTCGTTAATTGATACGGTTCACCGGGCCAAGAGTGCCAATATTTTCCACAACGAACTTTTAATTGTCCGGGACTTCGCCACGGTGTATACATATTGCCGTGCATTGTGCGCCGTTGAAAGAAAGCGTATCGCGTGGCCAGCCCGAAATTAATATTTTCTATTTCCGCAGACAATTTTCCGTTCGCTTATTGTCATCTGTTGTGAAGCGTCGATGGTAGAGCAGGGTACGCGTGTATAAAGCGACCGTCGAAACGGTAGAGGAAGAAAGGAATAGCAGAAAAAGCCGCAAAAATATGGAACATAGCAGCAGCGGTGGTAGTGGTAGTAGCGGTAGGAAAAAAATGTCTCTCGTAGAGTCTCGTCTATACTTTTGTATCCCATCGCGGGTCCGTTGTACAAATGACACTCATTTGTACTGATAGGGATCGTTACTCGTCTTGCAAAAAGCGCGAGGCTTAATGACCGAGATGCGCCTACGCGATATCTCGTCATAGATCCGTCAGCGATATCGAGTGTGGCTCAACAATGCGTTCGTCGAAATTAAAAATGTATTATGCAAGCTGTCGTTCGGCTTGCGTCCCGTTTAATCGACTCGATTCTCGTCGCGCGAGGCGAAACTGGACAACGTTCTGCAAAAAGTATACGTCATTCGCGTCTCGCTCTCCATCTTTGACCATTTTCCCGTTTCAAAATTGCAGTCGTTCTCGCAGTACATTCCTTCGCCTTTAATATCTCTCATATCTTTCATGGAAAAAATGTAAACTGTCTCAACAGATTGATAACGTCCGTATCGAGAAGCAGTGTGAAAATGAGAAGGAAAAAGCGAACGCAACCAACAGGGTATACGCAGGAACTCTGTTTCGGTGCATACGCTCGGTTAGTGGAAAGATTAGCCGCGGCAATTATCGGGTAGGTTAGCGCTTTCCTTCGAATCGGGCCGAGTATCGAGCGATTTGGTGGTTCCCGTTTGACCAGAGCCGATGATGCAAGCAGAAGACGATAATTAGCAGGATAACGCGAATGATTGTGTAGAACGCCCGGCCCGCGTTAATTATACGTTCGCCGATACATCGCGCCGCGCACCTCCGCGTATTATCCGATTTATCGCCGGCGGACGTTTAGACGGATGCGCTCCGTTGTGCACGATGCATAACGCGTTACAAGCTCGTGCCAGAGCTTGCATCTGTTCCGTTGTTCCACGTTCTCGCACAGTGCGGCTACTCTTATTTCAAAATTCCCGAACTTCGATCCATTCGCATGAATTTCGAGCCTCTCCCTTCGAAAAGAATAGAACCGCTTGTTTCTTCTCCGCTGCGCAAAGTAGATCGGAGGACGTTCTCGCCTCTGAAGTCGCAACGAAGCCAAGGTGCCTCGTTAAAAGTTCAACGGATCCCCCGTTAGAAATCAGCGAATTAAACGTTTCAAGCTTCACGCACACGTGAGCCTCGTTTCCCGGGGAGCGCGATGCACTCCGCGCTTTTATCCATCAGCCCCGACCATACCACCTCGCTTCACCGTTATCGTCACTTTCCCACTTGGCTCCGTTCTAACCGGCGAGCGATCGTCGCGAGGAACAGACGAAACGGTTAAATACGCAAACAAATGGAAGGCGGTATCAAAAGCGAGACACGGCTGCGAGAGGGAGAAAGGGGTGGGATAGCGACGAAGCGGAAGACAAGAAAAAAAAAAAAAAAAAAAATAGAAAAGAAACGGGGAGAAAAGGAAAGCGAGGTAGGCAGAAACGTCGCGGCGGTTTGGCTGAAGGAGTTGAAAAATGTCAGCCGGTAAATTGGAAGTACGGGTCGAGTACGGCAGCCCCGACGTCAAATAAACATGCCAGGACGAGCAATTTCGAATATTAGAAGGTCCCGCAGGGTAGGCGCATCCTGCGTCAGGGCGCGTGAGCTACGGTGATGATGTTTGACCGCAGGACGCATCAGGGGACTCACTTGCGCGCCCGATGCAATTGCATATGCCGACCGCAAAGTAAATGGGCACTGGCTGGCCGGGAATTAAGGATTCACGCCGGAGAAATCGAGCGTGTCGAACGCCGAGCGATCCACCGGTTCGATCGTCGGGCGCGTTCGCGAAACGAGACACGCTCGTCGATTTTCCACGGTTCTTCGGCCCGATTCTGGTTAAACGCGGACACGGGAACTTCGTTTAACGCCGCTGTTACCGGGCTGACGAAATCGTCGATTATTCCTGCGGTTTGCGGCGCGCAGAATTTAATGGACGGACTCTAGCGGGCCGGGGCCTACCGACGAATGTTTATTCCCCGCTAATAACTGGCCTGTTGTGCAATTCAAGTAAGACCCGCGCGAAGGCGTGATCGAATCGTAAACGGAACATCTGGCATTGTTTCCAGACGATTTAACCGCCTAGAATGGGGAGCTGGTGTTTAATTATGCAACCTGGTTGCATCAGGAACGAGAAGCGTATTCGCCGCGTATTTTTGAATTATACAATGGAAGAAAAAGGCAGGGGGGGAGGTGAGAAACATTCGAGTCCTCCTCGCGGCGCAATCGCGTAATCGAATTACCCAGTCGCCGACCATCCCAACGCAATTACGACGGAAAGGTCTGAAACATGTCGGTCACGTAACGTTCCGAACGTCGAAACAAAGCTCTTGGGTAATTTCTGACGAATCAGGGGGGAGAAGACGAAAATCTTGGAGGTTGAATTCGAGCCGAGCGAAATTTAAATAATCTTCAGACGTCGATCCGGCAAGGGTGACGCACCCTGTAATCTCGAGCCACGTGCAATAACGACAGCCGAAGGGGGGAAAAAATGGCTGGAGAGAGAGCAAACGGTCGAGCAGAGAACCAGTCGATAGCAGTCGATCAACTGGCCCGATAAGTATCTAATAGGAATGTACTACGAGCTTGTAATAACGTTCTCACAATAGGTCGCGGTGTTGTACGCTTTCGTCGTGGGGAATTTATATCTACCCTTACATACCTGCCACGGATCCGCGGAGCAAACGAGACTTTGTCGTTTCCCGTGGCTCTCGAATAAGGTCCCAGGGAGTCGAGAGCAGCGTTCGCGAGTGCGATTCGCCAAATCTAATTTGCATGCAATCGAACGCGGAACCCACTTAAGCACCAGTTCCTTCGAGGAAAGTTTCCGCGGTTCGGGGGAAAAAAAAAGAAGGAAGGCGACTGCGTTCCGTGCCGGTTGAATTAGGTGCCGATATAATGCCGTCTTCCTGCCATTTCGGTTATTTCGCTCTGTGGTTTGCCGGATACTTATCCGAGCGTACGTACAGTGACTTGAGAAAATATTCGAGCGTACGTTTGCGATTTTAAACGGAACTCTTCTTCACTTCCTGCGTCGTAACTTTTTTTTCTGGTCGAAGGAAGTCTTTCTAATTACCTCAAGACTTTCCTCGTTTCGCTGTTTTGCTACGGGTAAAAGGAGAATCTCGAAGGTTTAAGAGTGTTCGTAACACGCGATTCTCGATCGATCGGATTCCATCGCTGGTCGGACAATACTCGCAGAGCAGAGGCGCGAGCCCTGTGATTCGTTTAAATTATAACGCCTAACATTGTCGAGGCGAGCGAGAGCAAACACGAGGGCGCAGGGATCATCCCGATAGTATCGATAAATTCAAAGAAGAGAGAGGGGCCCGAGCGTTCGAAATGCCAGATCCATTTCGCGCCAGCTCGATCTTCCTGGAGGGCAACAGTTCCGTAGGACGTTACTATTAGTCCGAGGGGAGGAACCCGTTTCCGTTCTTTCTCTGGCTTTCGCCGGGCGAACGTTCGCTGGTACCATTTCCATGCGGCCACGGGGCCCGATGGTAGGGCCCGCGGAAGGGGGCATGTAACTCGCTGACGACGTCTCGACGATGACTGGTGCATCCTGCTCGGGACGCGAACGAGAGACGCGTGATTCTCAGAAAAGGCCAGGTCTGCCTTCGGCCGTCCGATAGAGTCATCACGTGTCGGCGCTAGGATAGTGGTTTTATTGTAACATATCGAACGTGGATACCAGTTGGGGGCCAGGGCTCTCGAAGGAGAGAGGGTCCCGGGCACGTTCTTTCAGGCCAGCAGCCACGAGGAGAGAAACGAATTGCGGGGCTAGTTGTGTCCTGTATCGCAGCGGGACGCCCTGAACGCACGGTGTATGATTGATCTGACACGTAGTCGGGGCACCGTGGCACGGTCGCACGTACCTGGTACTTCGATTCCTTCCAGCAACCCCTGCCCGGGGATCCTCGAGGTCCTCTCCTCTCTGTCTTTGTCCGCTGGACGCGTTGCCGATATCGCAAAACCTGCCACGTGAACGCCGCCCTAATAAGAGATCCGTAAGATCGTTCTAACGATCGTCGCGGTTTTAACCTCGCGTGTGTCCATCATAATTGGATCTTCGTGGAATCGTTTGGCGGATTACCACGGTTGTCGTTGGATCGCGCGGCGATGTTGATAGTCGAAATTGGTTTCGTCCTACATTAATGGCACCTTTTCAGGACGGCGTCAATTATCCCCGGTCGTCCCAACGGGGCTCTTAGCCGGCGCGGTGCTACGGCTACAGAAAAACGCGCGCGCGCGCGTGAACGCGGGACGTGGTAATTAGAAAAATGACGAAACGAAACGAAACGAAACGAAACGCCGCGACACACCGCGCTCTCCGGGCTGACGCCCGGGCAAATGCATTATCGTAAGTACGGGATTGCGTGTTTCAATTATGAGAGGGCTCGCCTCCGAGGTATATTGGGATTCCTCCTGCCATCCTTCTCCGCCCGTTGTCTTCTTGGCCCGTACGGGGAGAATCGCTTCATCATAATCGGTCATCCAACGTTTTTCTACAGAGCTCACCCCCCGCTGTCTCTACGCCCGGATATCTTAGCATCGAAATGCCGCGCTGACAGGCAAAGAATTTGATATCGTGATTAGCTCGTTACGGTATTGTGCGTTAACGCGTTGCCGCGTACGACCCGGTCGATTGTTGCTCCACTCGAAACGCGACCGGGCGAGGCCTTCGTCTGGCAGCGTCTCGGTTCTGAAAGATGCTGCGGTAATTGATTTCGGTCACTCTATGCAAATAAGACGCGAAGGGTTATGCTTTGTAATCGATTTTAATGTCTAATTGAGTCGTTGTTAATATTGTCATCTTGATATTTTCTCGATAAAAAGGAATTATAGGTATAGTACTTGTTCCACAAGGGGTGCAGGATTCAAAATGCATACGTTCCGTTTGCGAAGAGAGTTCCGAGGAAAGTTTCTTGGCAAGACTATCGAGTGAGATCGTCGTCGTGATTCGTGGGGGTATTCGAAGGTGTTACTGGAACTCGAACTCGTCACTCTTTTATTTGCCGTTCGAGTCCCTCCTTTCGGCAGGGGTGCAGCGCACCCCCGTTGCTCAACCATGGCCTCATTACCAAAGCAAATATTTTATAGACGAGCCCTCGGTGACGGGCCGCGCGAGAACCCGAAGGAGTCGGGATGCTGCCGGAATCGACGTAAAAAAAGGCCTCGAATAAAGCGCGAGTTCCTTTTTCCTGTCTTCCAATCTCTCTGCCTCCGACCAACCCCGTCCTCAACTCCGCTACCGTTGCCAACGGAACGACAGGACGACGGAGGGGGAGGGACGGGGAGGGAAAGAGAGGAAAAGAAATAAAAAAAGAATCTCTTTTCACTGGCTCTCCCGATTTACCTTTCAACTCGCTTGTTTTATATCCACTGTCGAGCCCTCCTTGTCCTCTCGAGTCGTCGATATTCCGAGGTGAGACGATCGGCGTTAAAAATTAGATAGGTCGCGGCCTCCCGTCCACCCTCTCGTACCCTCCCTTCGGTGCTCCCTGCGAGTCGAACGAAAGATGGAAACGAGAACTGCGGGGACAGAACGAAGATTTTTTCTTTTTATTTCCCTCCTGGCCGCGGATATCTGCATAGAGGGGAATGGATGATATTATTACTGGGATATAACGTTTGGAAACTTTATTCTGTTCTTCGCTCAGTTTAAAATTGATCGTAGGGTGAGTTCGATCAAAGCTACGAGACAGAAACCTCGACGTCTTCTGCTTGCGATCGTTTTTCGTTGCGACCGTTTTGTTCGTAACTCTTAATGAAGTCACGATATTCGGCGTCGTTCAAAGGCGGAACGATCCCCCTTCCGTCGTTGCTGCGATGCACGAGGCGCTCGAGACGATCGTCAATTTCCCTAATACGCTTAAATTGATCCTTTAGGCAACGGTGGCATTGGCGCAGTGTATCCTTTAGTATTCGATTGAATCGTCAATTTGTCTAGCATTATCCAGAACGTAAGGAAAGGCTGGGGTGGTTCCAGTGTAGCGGAGGGGTGGCGGGCGAACGGGTGGGGCCGGGTGGAGGAACGGGCAAAGGCGGACCTAGCGTCTCCAAAGGATTTCGTGTATTTAGGATAACAAGCTGCTCCGCCCCTGAATTGGTATGCAGAGACCCACGAGTAACTCCTTTATATTGACATATCGTGGAACGTGATCCAAATACATGCGACATTATACCGAATTGCGAACAAAGCTGGCGCCGCTGCAACGGCGGCAGCCGTCGTGAAATTGTCCATGAATAGAAAACAAATCGTCCGTAAGGCAAATTCGTGGCCCCTCGTACGACCGTGTAACCGTACGAATCGATTACGAATGCGAGTCGATGCCTGGCGGACGTCGATTTCGCGTTCCCATGCCCCCCGTACCTACCAACACCCCTGGCCTTACGGGGTTTCAGCGAAGTAATCGCGGAAACAGGCTTTCGATAAGATCCAGAAGGGATGGCACGCGGTTCGATGTTACACTCTGCACTGCGGTGCGCGGCGCGAAATACGTCGCGCAGATACGGCGATCGTATCGAGGGGGTGGAAAATTTTCGAGTCGAAAGCCAGGCGTAACAGATATCGATGGGTCACGAGAGCCGGGCGAAAAAGTAATAATAGGAAATGAAGGTCCTTTCCGCGATCGTACCGGCCAAATAACAAAGTAACCGAAGATGGATATCCGTTTCAAATATTCACGCCCTTTTCGCGCCGCGGCGTGAAATTGATGCGTTTAGGAACCCCTTTACTGGTAGGCGGACAGTTACGCCGGCATAAATATTGCCAAGAGCCCTGCTGACCACATGGCACAGATACGGCCCTGAATAATGTGCGTGGCTGCGTACGTGTCCGCAGGCTAACCGAAAGATTTAACATAGGTAGTCGAAACTGTGGAAACCGTGCATCCTTCGGCGTTTAGGAAAATTTAATTAACATAACGCGTGTCCACCACCCCACCCCTCCTCTTTGTCCATCCAATATATTATCAAACGACTAAACGATTTTCCACGTAGACGAGCTTGCCACGGTCGCATCTGGTGGAGTTTTAAAGACAATAGAGAGCTAACGGTTCGACGTAAGGAAAATCTGTATGGCGGCGGCTGTGTGTTTACCCCGACACGGTCTTCGCGAGGTAGGAAGCGATATTTGTTCAGGCATCCCGGTAGGAAATTCAAGGCGACTAAGAGATTATTCGCGGCACCCGTTGCGTGAATATATAATAGCCCTGGCGTGTTTATGTATCCAGCTATGACAGGCACTTCCGTTTCCGTCGAGCGCTCTTGACTTCGTTCCGTTTCTGACCGCGTAAATGTGTTTACACCGTCGTATGTCACTGGTCCCCTGGCGGAGGAACGTTGCCGGCATTCGTCATCGATTTCGGATTTCCATCGGCGAAAATTCGCGAAATCGCGACGGACGCGAGGAATTCCCGTAGGCGACGACCAAATCGCGCGCGAGTTTCGACACGGTAATCAGCAATTAACTCGTCCCGAGAGACGAGTCGGGACGGGGTTATTAATTCGAATATAATTTCCGCAATTATTTTCAAGCGCCTGTCCATTGCGGGGCGTAATTTGTTTTTCGTTTTCCTCTTACGGCTCCTCGTCCTTCCGGCCATTTTCTTCCTCAATTTATCAACTTCTCCCCGGCCTCGCGCGTCCATTAACTTAATTAATTTTTCTCAAACGTTTCTACAATTTACACCGCGAAAGCAGTGCGCGCCGAGAAGTGTCAAATTAACGAACCTGTCCTGAAAAATGGAAGGCCCCTGCGCGCCGTCGGGTGTTAATTGTTTCGTACACGAATACGCGCGGGCGCGCGCTCGATCGCTCGCCCTCGCTGGGCGAATGCCAACGGTTTGTACGCCGCTAATCGCCATCTGTTCCGCCAAGTGACTCGACACGTTGCAATATTGTTAATTATTCAAATTCGTGTAACGTTATGCTCGGTGGTCTGTTCGGTTAATCTTATCGAGGCTTTGTTACCTCAGTACAAACGCGTTTACTTTACACTTCATTATCAACCCTTAATTACACTTTACTAAGTAAATTCCATTAGCACTTGGACAGCATCGCTATCCTCCTTTTAACAGAATGATCTTAACGCGTACCATCGAGGCGTATGGAAAAAGAGAGAACGCGTCCTGAAAGGGATGGTACCACCTTCTGCTACCACCCCTTCCACCCCAACGCGAATTCTTCTATACGTAACCAGTACTGAAGTAATTAACTTGGCAAGTAACTGACAGTCGGTTGTCGCGAAAGCTCGAAGCGGTTAAGCTTCGATCATGATCCGAAGTGGGCAACAGCAACGACAAGAACCACGGCAGCAGCAGAGGGACACACAAGAGAGTCCTGGGCACTCTCGCTCGCCGCGCGTATGGTATATCATTGGCCCGGGCTGGGCGGAGTACGGCGTGAAGTTGGCGCCGCCAGCGATAGATACCGCTAATTATCGATCGTAAATAACGTCGCGGGGCGCACGGCAGCCCGATCCTATCGGTTCCTCGGCCGGTTTTTCACCCCCCTCAAGTTCCACGGTCTTTCGATGATATAGGTGCTGCGAGTCGCCTCTGAAACGGGGTTGAACCTCGAGGAACTGGTCCCTCTCTCCGGCTCTCTAACGTCGTTTCTTAACGGTGCAGTCGCGCCCAGGGTGGCTTGGATATATTACAAACGGTGCTCGTACACGGTTATTACAACGTGTACGCGGTTATAATTGCGGACAAGAGGCCCACCGGCTCGCAACGTGTGATTTGTGCTCCCGCAGGAAGAGCGAAACGGCTACCTGGCACGTTTCTACGTGTTGCGGGCGACACGGACACACCTCCACTTGGACGGGACCAGCGGAACGTTTTTGTATCGATTCCTCTTTCCGATAGCGGTGGCCTCCATTTCAGAGAAAATCGGAGTTAACCCGTTCGATGTACGATCGTGAATACTAGCCTGTCCGCGGTATATAAAATAGTCCTTCGGCGATATCAGCTCGTTGCTCTCGCCATATATACGTACCGCTACTCTTCCCATCTGGACACCGATGTTTATGCATCCGACATGGTAATTGGCCCGTGCGAGATTTGTGTAATCGGACAGACTTCGGATGGGATTTTATAAAATCTAATCTGATCCCGTGGGTTAAATTGGAAACAGATCGAAAGGGAGAGAGAGAGAGACGGGGGAAGGAAGACGGCAAGCGTTGTTCCCTAGGCGTTTAATCCTCCTGATTGCTCCGTAGTGGTTTAATTTGCGAACTACGCTCCTAGCGCGGACGGTGCTTCGGAGATAGCCAACGGGGAATGCGGTATCGATTTTTGTCTTGATACCGTTCCTCGGTTAGCTTCTTCGACCGCGTTCAAAGGACCTGCCCGAAGTTCGACGAACTTAAATGGACACGCTCCATACCTCTACCCCGATACCGTACTCTTGGTGATCTTTAGTCGAGACTTTCATTCACGAACATCACGATACTAATATCATCTCGAATGATCGATTATAATCGACAGATCGTATTTTCTAAGAAAACGAGCGAAACTTGGATGACCAGGAAAAAGTTTGGTGTATCCAACTTGGTCCAACCACGAATTCCGCTTTGTAACGACAAACGTTCTCCCACGCCGCCCATTAATGGCCCGCGCGCGACTCCTCGCGTTCGCCTTGCTGCAGTTGACACCTCCGAGGCAACGATATTTCCTTACGTGGCCCCACCCAATGGCTTCTAACCGGAGGAAGTGCTTGTTCTCGCGAAAGACGCGGTCGTTTGACGGGGTCGCCGGGTGTCGAGATGAAAGGGTGAGGTGGGACGGGAGGGTAAGTCGTGCCCTATCATGCGGGGGCGATATCGCGTTACTAGAGCCGGCTTTGATCTCGCGACACTTACAATTTTCCCGACCTGCGATACACCCTTATTTCGCATCGCGCCACGCGAGTCCTAATGAGAGGCTATGGCTCTGCACCCAGCACCCTCTCCTGCCCCCGTGCTACCGGTAATCACAAGGCATGATGGCTCGTTCCTGGCGCTGTGTAACCCGTCACCCCTGCCGCTCGCCATCGGCCACCTCACCCCCGCCGTTCTACCCTTCGCCAGCGACGACGACGACGACGAGGACGACGACAATGAGGAACGTCGATCGGTCGTCCTCGCTATTAAGCCGTGTGAAATGCTAATATCGCCGGCTTCGTTCGCGTTTATCGCGTCAGACGATAGCACCCAGCAAACCGAACGCAATTAGTTTCCGAAGATTCATCGATTATCTTCCTCAGGCGGGTTTTTGTTCTTCGAGATGTTGAGTTTATACGATGATTCGTATGGATAGTATAATCACTGATTCATCCCAGTCTAGCCTATCTATGATTATTTCTGCTACGATGACGCTGGACAGTAGATTGGGTAATAAGAGTCAGACAGGAGTCAGTGAAACGATCAGTCATTATTTCTACTTTACGACGCGGTTAATGCTGTTGCACGCTACGCGCGTGTGTTAGCTAGTTTTATTGGGAACTCTCGTCCCAAGTTTATCATCCGGCGATTATCATAACTGATATTTAAAGAACAGACGCTGAAGGTTTCCGGTAACGTTACAAGGGTTGAATTCAATGTCCGCGAATAATTCTCGGCGTGAATAAGAAGAAGCGTTTGCCATCGCGTGCACACGTGTGAGCCATCGCTCGGAGCCTCGGTGTAAATACAATAACCCTTTATTTGTTCCCCTTTCCTCACGGGGCTGGCCGTGATTCAACAATACTCGACGTGTAGGCGGCAAACATCGCCGCCTCGTCGGGGCCCGCTCGCCCTTCGGCGATTTTCGCGAAATTCACCGGCGAATCCACCTATAGACGACTCAGGGGCGGGGGGCAGGGGATGAACACGGCCATGTCGAGTGCGATTCGAGAACGTTGCGAGAGAGCCAGGTCGGACGAGGACAGGGCCACGCGTCCTCTTGGAACCGAGAGCGACGCGTGATGAGCTTGAGGAAACTTCGGGCTCGTAGTCGACCAGAGAAAGAGAGAGAGAGAGAGAGGGAGAGAGAGAGAGAGAGAGGTGGAGGAAGATAGGGTGCCAATGGAATGGGAGCGTAAGCGTTGTTGGACACACAGAGCAAACACTTCAGGAGATTGCCGTTTCTGCGTTGCAACCTCCTATACCACCCTTCCGTTCCACGGAAATCCTTACTTTCCCCAAAATCCGTAATCTTGCTGAGGGGCGCGGATTAATTCTCTGGACTTGTCACGTGCGCCAGCCACGCTGTTAGGATCTCCGCTCTCGATTGTTAGGCGTCGATAGAGAAAAATATTGCTCGATACGCCTTTGTAGGAAAACCAAGGGGGTTCTCCTCGCGATAACGCGCACGGTCGTGGAATCGGTTTTATCTCCGGTTGGGAGCGCGGTGCCGCGCAGGTGGAATGCTAAGAACTCGTTTGGATATATCCTTAGCCTCGGTGCTGATTCTGCGCTTCACGAGCCGCCGGGGGAGGGTCCTGAAGGAGCAATTAAGCCTGAAGTGTTTCCTGCAAGGTGTGACTCGTAGAAACGGACAGACGGGAACGAGAACGCCAGCCACCTGACACGAGTGGCGACTCCTCTGCCACGTCAAACGGTAGTAATTCAACTTTTATTCGAGGAGGATGCGGTATATTCATCCGTGTGTCTAGAAGTCGGGAACCGATGCTCCTCGTCGATGCTACGTCGAGCTCGCAACCGGCTCGCAGCCGTACGTTTACGAAACTGCTACCAGCTTACCACCAACCAGAGTCAAGCGAATGGAAAATAAAGACTAAACGGGAATACCTCGGTTCAGTCGAAGACAAACGGATGAGGAAAAAACGTGACCACGTTACACTGCGCGAGTGGTTGCTGTGACAAACACGATACCTCGAGGCAGGCGGATCGGTTCTAAAGATCGTTCGTGCGTATCGCGCGTGTAGCGTACGGGATCATCCGAACCGTTGCTCGGTGAGGTAACACGGGTTACAAGAAGCCGGTGGTTTTTACGGCAGATGAAAGATTTTAAAACTGGCGCGTGAAACGAAATCGCCTCGTCTTCTCACATATTTTACAGAGCCACTGTTCTCCTATTGTGCGCACTTTATATTTTTCCAGTAGAACGTCCAGCGTTCGTGAGAAATTCGCCGCGCAACCGGCTACGCTTCGTATCACTGATTCCCTTCAGGACGATGGTTATGCTGGATAATAAAAAACGAACGCGTTCCCTCTGCCAGGGGACGAAAAAAGTGCGAGGCTGAAGGAGAGGAAAGAGTGTACGGTCGAGGCGACGCGCGACGAACATTTCAGTTCGCGGCCGTAGTCCTCGCGAGCTCGTATTTTCTTTACCACGTCTGCTTCTTAATTGCGGGAATAATAATCACGCAAGTTGTCACGCTGGCTACGTGCCTCGCGCAATCGGCAGAGATTTGCTGTCTCCTCGTCCCGAGGAGACGTCGAGAAAAAGGAAGCTGGTATAAAAGGGAGAATTGAATAAAATTTTGGCCTGTCATGCCTCGGATAAATCTGAATTAATTAAGCGGTTTCAGGCTAGACTTTCAATCACTTCTCTCTTTTCCTCATCCTCTCACCCTTTACCTCTTTTTCTCTCTCTCTCTCTTTCTTACACTCTACAATTTTTTCCCCCTTTATTTTTTTCCTCCCAATGCTTCACACCGCCTCGACTTCTCGTATCCGTCCTCTTCTTTTTTCCACGTCGAGATTTCGTGGTAACTTAAACGCGGGAGCCATTCGGTAGCTGATGGGTTAATTGAGAGTCGAACTAGCCTTCAGACACAAAAGCCTTTCACGGGCTAACGTGAATGCGATGCCGAATTGCGCTCTCCTAAGGCATACATACGTGCATTCTTCCGTCACGTTTCATCGTTCGAAGAATTAGGGGAATAGTCGCTTCTCTAACAATTTCTATTAATTTGCCGTTATCTATTATTCCCGTACAATGCTCACTCGAACGTATTTGCACCCTTTAACGTGCCGAAAATGTATCGACCTACACTCACTTTCAGTCTGCGCGAAGAAGCTGTAATAACAGCATGAATATTTCATCCCGTTCAATGGTGAAGAAGAAAGCTGAAAAACCCTTTGAACTGCTCCCTAGTTGGACCTTTCCGGGTCATCAGAGCCAGTTAATAGTCATCAATAGTCGAATTTCGGTGTCCTTGAGACTGGTTCGTCCACCAAATGGACCGACTGTTTCCGCAGCTTGCGACAGCATCCGGTAACGAGATGTCCCCGCATCAGGTTCCTGGACCAGTTTGTCTTCGCTCCGCTGTTTTTCTTTGCGTTTTTTCCCCGGTCCACTCCCGTGGACGATGGACGATGGTCAAGCCCAGTGGTTAAGTAACTGGTTCGTTAGAATGTTTATTTGCTTAGGGATCTTTTGTCAGGGCTTCGACTAATGTTATGACGACCTGTTACCGTCCCTGGTTTCTCTTCGTCGCATATGTTTCGTGAGCACAACAGGCGTCTTTCAGCCATTCTGGCGATCTTTCTAAAAAAATCTCACGTTTCGCCAAGGCGAATCTCTGGTAAAATAAATGCCAACTTTCGAATTCTCGTCAGTCTGGTTTGCATGGTTGCGTGGCGTATCCAAAAATGAGTGACGAAATATACTTCAATGGTAGATTTAAGATTGCGCGGGACGCATGGCTGGTGGACGTCGAAGAATTGTAAAATTCTTCTACAACTCCGTTCAGTTTTTAATTACGACACTGTGAAATAGAAAAAGAATTGCTTAATTAGCCAAAAAGTATATATCAGGGCAAGTTAAGTTGGCGTTATGTCTATCGTTCGTATCATAGAGCAGAGTACAGCGTTAGGCGTCAGAATTAAGACGTTTCAATCGCGGAAATTCCTTTCATCAATTATGATCGTCGACGCGCGGGACAGTAGCCGTTCATTAAATGCGTATATACGAGGCTGCTCGTTGCTCGAAGAAAAATACGCTAACGATACCGCCTCGTGAACGTGTTCTGAATACACGGCCTCGCGCTCTCTTCTGTATTCGTAATCCCCCCGGTGACTGATTCTTGGCCGAACGCGGCCGTTCGGGAATAATGCAAAGTGTGGAGTCACCCTGCGGATGGTAGTCAGGTATCGCTTCTGCTTCTTATTTATATAAATGACCAACGCATAACTCGCAGCAGCCGTGGACTAACGCGGGCCTATTTCCACCCTGAATGCTCCGCTAACGTGTCGACCCGATGATAAATTAATTGTGGAAGGGAACGGTTTTGTTATGGTTAATGTCGAGATTCACTTTTCAACGCTTGCCCCGTTTCTTTTGCTCGCATTATACGTTTCGTTCTACGCAGAATTCCATTCACCACCCCCTCCCCTTTTGTGCCACCGACATATTGTCTCCTTACGTTGGAAATAATATGGTTAATCGTTCACTGTTTTGATAGCGATAATTCTATCGACGTATAGAAACGTATCAACCTTGCGCACGCAGTACCTGCGCTACGAATCGGTAACTGGTTACCGGTGGTTCGTTTAAGCGACATTGTGGACGGATCGACCGTGGCGTCCATTGTTGACTCGTCACGGCTTTCAAGAGACGCCTTCCTGCTTAAAAGGGCCATAACTTGTCACGTTGGGCTCGCGAGCTACCGTGACTTGGGGATCGTATTTTTCACGATCCAACTTTTCACGATTCAACTCACGGTTAATTAGCACGGCTAAAAAACATTTAGAAGCGCGACCGCCTTCTCGTTCGACTTCCTGCCGCGCGTAATTTCCTTTCAGCTCGCATAAATCCTCTCGGACTCGAGGTTCGCTAATGGCACCGGTGGGCCCAATATCGAATCGCTGCGTACGAACCCCGTACAAAAAACTCCTTCTCTCTACGTTCCTTTCCGCGAAGATTCACGTGAGATTCGTGTCTTCATTGTGTGTATCCGTCCTCGAAATAATAGACCGCTCAGCCATCGAGCTTGGTTAACCCCATTTACTTTTCGCTCACGAGGGAATCGTTCGGTTCCTTTTATCGAAAACAATCGCGCCCTTTACCGTACGTACGCGAACGTGTATCGAACGTCTGCAGGGGGTGCGTGGGCTCCTCTCTCGATCCTCTTTTAAAGAGAATACTTGCCTCGATCGCGGTACCATTATTCCCCGCTCGCTATTAGGTTCTTGGCCGACTTGCGATCAAATCGATTGTAATCAGAACCCGTCGAAAATCATCCAGGATCTGACTGGGTGTATGGCAGTATAACCGATGAATATTAACCAGCAAACAGCGCTGGCCTGGCTGCTGTTGGAATGAAGCGTAGCCGGAGCGGTGAGAGTGGACCGCGTTGGAGTAGCGAGTGCCAGAGTAGGAGGGTACATATTCATGACGTTAACGAGCCTCCGTCGAACGTTTAATTCCGCCAACCGCCTGAGTTGGGTTAGGGTAACTCGCTCGGCAAACACGAGCCCTAACTAACCGTGCATCTCCCGGTCCCGTTCTCGCTTCAACCCGCTCCCCACTGTATCTTTCTCGCTCGCTCGCGGTCCCTCGCGGCATTGTGCCCGCACCTCTCCTCTCTTTCGCTCTCTTTTCGGCCCCTGCCCGCCGCCGCTGCTACGGTCCCCTATTTGTCTTTCGACACCGCGAAAGAACAACTCCGACGACGGCAGCAAGTGCGGTTGCGAGCGTTCGCCGCGTTCACGGATGCAGGTATTGCGGAGCTTCCCGTTGGGGCTATTAAACAGAGGTGTTTAATCGACGATTGAACTCAAACATTGGTTCGCGGTGGAAAGGCAAAAAAATCGTCGACTCCCCGATAATCACTTGTCCACGTAGATTGCGCGCGATTGCGTCGCTGCGCCGCGATGCTATCGCGTAGCCGCGCGCGCAAGAAACTTATTTGGACACATCTGTGTGGTACACGCGTGTATCATCGCCTGGTCGATCGGTCTTTAAACTCGTTAGATAAGGGACGACGGAATAAGTGTGTATTCAGACCTGATCATAATCCAGTCTGATGAAGGTGCTGTTCCGTACAAAAAGGCGCCGGTAGGCTCGTGAAGTTAATGCGTTTTGCATCGATCAATCGCGTCTTGTTCCTGATAATGCAAGATACCACGGGCAGCAGGTAACGCGGGTAACACGAGAACTCGGGAAACGAGCACAAGAAACTGCGCCAGCTTACGTACATTCCAGCGATCGGATATCTGGAGCCCACCTTCTCCCAGGACGTCTTACTTATAATACCAGGGCCTGGACGAGTCTCGGGTTAACGTGTTATAGGAGTGACTTGCGACTTGGTAATTTCATCCCTGGCGTGGTGCCTCCTTTTCTCTCCTTTTTTATTTCACGAGCCACTACCTCCGTCGCCGTCGCCATCATCATCATCATCATCTTCGTGGTCCTGGTTCTCCATCGCCTCAGTCATCGTCATCCTGGCTATTGTACCTGCACGCTCGTCTTACGTATATCGACTACATTTCGACCAACACAGGCTAGAGGTATCGAACGAGGAGCCAGTCGTGTTTGCCTACAAACAATCCACTTCAACGTAACCTACGTCTCTCGTATGCGTTTCTTCCCACTCTCGATCGTTCCTCTACAAGTTCCTTGTCCACTGAAGCCGTGGCAAGTTGGCTGAACGCAGGAACAGATGTCTCGGGACACGTTTTCCCACGTGGAACCGGCCGTGCGCCGCGAAGACTTACATTGGCCTGGCAATCGCTGCCACGACCGAATTTTAACTCGGATAATTCGAAGAGCTTAAAACAGGAGAAGCTGTTATATCGCACGAGATAACGATGGATCGGATCACCGTGAGCGAGCCAACGCAGCGGTCCGGCGAACTCATCCATTATTAAGGGCTCTTTATAGATTATACGTGTCGTACCTCGATAAGCGTGGGCGTAACATTGTTCCGGACGAATTCTTTTAATGCGGATCAGTGTATCCGCGCAACGAGGAGGGAGATCCGTCGATACACGGAGATATCCATTTTGACAGCTGGCCTTTTGTTTTACTCGATGGATGACGATGATGACCGGTACGGTTCCACGGGCCACCGTCTCTCTCACCATCCCTCGTTAGAATATAATACGAGAAGGCTTCGTCTAGATCTGGTGGGCGTTCGTAGGTGGTGTTAGTGGCGCCAAAGATAATCCCCGCGATAGTTTCCCCTCTTCTTTCCCTCACGTCAATCAGGATTGGATTCGGTTTTAGAGCTCTCTATAGCTGAACCCGTCGTATCAGAGGTGCTCAAATGGAATCCGATAACCGTGCGGCGAAATATCGATGGGCGAACAGTCTGCTTTTATCGTTCTAAAAAATTCACTGCGCTCACGCGCGCCCCTCGTTTCGGAGCACGAACTCCAACGAGTAGAGGCTCTCCGTTACTCCGAGACTCACGACACGATAGATCGTTCCGCGAGAGAAATCACGGTTCTTCCGATCGACTTCCCCGAATGTACACATCCTCGCACATCGGACTCACTTCCGGTGAGAAAACTCCGCGTGCGCGTACAAACCCGGGCCGGGGTAGGGTCCGTTAGAGGGTACTTAATGGCTATTTAATTCCTAATCCAACAGCGCGGCAGGTTCGCCGACGGCGGTACTTTCGCAGTAATCTGCGCGTACCCGCCCGTTGCCGTCTTCCTCGAAAACAGAAATACGGCAAAGACGGGGTCTAATCCACCGCATCTGGGATTCATGAATCCCTCTGACTTCCACGCGTCGCACTTCCGCCGCCCTCCGCCTTCACCACCTCTCGCTACCACCTCATTCACGGCAGCGACACGGGCACCGTGGTGGTGCCTCCCTACCCGCCTATCCCGGTCTACCCAATCGGCCGACGGCTCCCACTCTTCCACTTTGTAGAGTGCTACTTCCATATTTACATGGGAGGTAGTCGCAAAAGCGAAGTTAGCGCGGCTAAGCTGATTTAAGCATTCGTTATTATAATTCTTGGAGAAGCAACGGCGGCGCTTTCCGGTTCGAGCGAACGCTCAACTTCTAGCAGCCGCACCGGGGGCGGGATTGCCGCTAAAAGGATGCCGCGCGCGACGTCTACCGCCGCCGCCGCCGCCGACGTGGCCGCTACGCTCTTTGCCGTCTCATCAGGCTAGAATTCTAATTTATCCTATGAATTATCCGGGAGAAATAAACTTCAACGTTCCCGTGATTACGTACATTGTGCCTGGCTGATTCCTCTTGTTTCACCGCGGTTCCTGCGCCTCGCGTTCGATGGTATTGCGGTGTCATTAATTATTGCGTTGCGAAACAAAAATCGCACCACCTGCTAATTGGTTTCCGTTACCCGCTGCATTCGTAGAAACTGGTATTTGATTCAGGAAAATTATATTTGCTTTCGATGTTTCGAATCCTTTAAAAGTGAAAGATTTAAACTCGAATGTGTTATCGTTCAGTAAGTATTGGTCCTTGAAGATGACTACGTTGCATAGTGGTGATGATTTTTTGATGAATTTCGTCATTAGACGGTTTCATATTAATTAGCAGCTGTGGAACACTTCTCGGTTTCTCTTGTTCTGTTCCACAGGCTCCTGTAGATTCCACACGGAACATTCGACGGTAATTAAGTTTGGTGTTCCTAGCACGCGTAGTCGCTGCCTAGAGGTATCCGTATCTAGGCCCACGGCCCGTCTCCTAACTTCAAAATTCATCGTGCACGATTAATTTCCCGGGGTCCCCTGGGCAAATTTCAGGCCGTACGATCACTTGGTCCGTTCGTCCGTCCGTATTCTTAATTAATAACCGAGGCAGCTGCCCTGACGCTGACGTCATTACCAGCCTTTTTGCTTTTCTTCCTCTTATTCGTATCCCCCGTTTCTCTTTTTCTTTCCTTTTTCTGTTTTCTTTTTCCCCCCCTTTGTCTTTTTTCTATTTTTTTCTTTTTTTTTTTTTAATTCCCGTTCCAGCTTATGAGATATCGCTAACATACATCACTAGCGCCACCAACGGTGTACCGTGGAAAGCCTTAATGAAGCCGTACACCGGCGTTCGCCATATTAAACCTAGCCTCTAAGCCGACAATGAAACGACCTGACGAGATGATCGCCGCCGCCGAGATGAATGCGGCGTGCACCGTGAAATTCGCTAAACAAATGTCGCTCGTTTACGACGCTTCGAACGCTATCGACTGCGGGTACCCGCGTTTCTCCACGGCCAGAAAGGACAACTCTCTTCCCTGGCTACCTGGCGTGCCAACGCGTGGCTCTCGAATCCAGCCGACTGTTAGCGGATGCACAGTAATGGCGATAATGATGATGGTGATAGAGGCTTTATGGGTCTTCAGAAAAACTGACGTCGGAGCATGTGCGTGTGGAAACGGAGGATGAGGTATAGACGAGCCTCCGTAGCCGGTTAGGTCCTGCCGACCGTGCCACCGCCTCTCGACCGATCGTCGGGGTTCGAGGCGCGATCGATCTCGAGTTATCGGTTCCTGAACAGGAACCGCGCGTTCCTCGTCCCGATACTGTTATCCTAGCGAACGCGCGATCGGCCTCGCGTGTAAGAATCTTCGCGTGATACGCAAATGTTTGGTTTGCGTTCCACGGTTCGCGCGGAGGGGCTAACCGGTTCTCCGTAATTTGTAGACGGGCCTCGTTAGGTGTATGAGGAGCAGCAGATAGTTATCAGAGTCGCACGGTGTGCACGGTGCGGTTTGGGTAGTTTGTCAATCGTTACGCGAAATTTCCGCGGAGTCGAAATTTCGTGCGCGATGGGGCGTTAGCGCGCGCATCCCGGAGATCGAGGGATGCATCAACGTGTAAGATGGTATCTACGACCTTCCGTTGAGCATTCTGTCGGTGTCGCGGTTCCTACAGAGGTTAGGCAAGCCGGGGACTCGATAACGAATGGCCGGTCGTTACGGTAAATGTCTTACTCCGGGCCCCGAACGACCGATGGAGACCACTGGGATAATGATATTATTACGGCCATCTTGATTCTCCTGGGCCACACTATCATCATACGTCACCCGTTGCGCGCGGACGCGTTGAATCCACGCCGTATTACGGGCATATATTTCCTGGCGTGTCCTGCTCGAGCAGTTGCTTTTTGCCGCGCGGTTACAAAGTATGATGATCCTGCGGAGACGGGCCTGATGAAATCATCAGGGACGGGCCAGATCGTCCGTGGCTCGAGTTAATATCGACTAGAGACGGCTGCCAGGACAAAACGATTCCGTTTCTTCCGCGCGGAATGAGGCAATTTGCTCGCCGGACGATGGAACGGCGGCGGAGAAGAAGGACCTGCCGCAACTTCCGCAATCACCAATCCTTTCGCCGCGCGGAATCGTTCGGATTCGTTTCACCGTTCGGGAAGAACGTTATAATTGATCGCGGTATAATCGAGATTCCGCGGACCAGTTTCACCCTGGGGACGTTCTACTTCTCTGCAAACGGATTTTACATGTAAAGGAAATCTCGTAGCAGCCGCTCGGATCGCCGATGCCGAGATTTATTCGATCGCGGTACGAGATGGCGAGAAAAAGAAAATGGTAACCACCAGGCGGCGGGAAGGTGGTTCTCGGAATCCATTAGAGGAGCCGTTCGCCCTCTGGACGATTTTAAAGCCCACGGTATTACTTTAGTTAGCCGAGAGGCCGTATCGATAAAAATAATATGCATTCCTTCCTGTAGGATCGCGCAAGGATCGTGTCGTTTAATCATCGTGTTAACAAGCGTCCGTGCTTGTCTCTCTCGTTCACGCGACCGAGTAATTTACCGAAAAAAGGCGGCGATTTTCCAGGAACAGTTTCTTTCTGTTTCGCCCGGGGTTGGAATTCACGAATTAACGCGGACACGTGCCGCTTCTGCTTCCTCGAACGGTCACCGTATCATTATCCGCACGAAATGTGTCTTTTAAGGACTCCGGTTATAAACGCGCGCTGTTCGCGTCCGTTCGCAAATGTGGGTCAGCCTGTTTGTCAATCAATCCTTAATATAGCCTGCCGCCCCTCTCGTCGTTTAGACCGTGCTCGGTCGTCGTTTGCGCGCGAGTTATACCGACGAGGACGAACGTTCTCTGCGATTATTGAATTCTCGAGGACTCGACGCAGGAATTTCTTAGGATCGCGGCGAACTCTCGATCCGTTCAAAATCGCTCTCTACAGTTTCGCTACGCTGGAAGATGTTGCCGTGCGATAGCGCGAACGTCCGGTTCGTTCGAAACGTTTGGGTGGAGATGATCGACGACTTTTAGCGGCAGGACAAGAGCGAAAGAAGGGACAAATTAACCACAGGCTGCGGCTTGACCTCGTTGGCCGTCACAGAGTTGGAATACAACGGGGATACACCGAGTGAAACAAGGAGAGAAAATGAGAAACGGTAGAAAACCACGAAGAAGAGGAGGGTGGTCCGCCAGTCCCAGCATCCTCTCTGATGAATTACTCTCTGGCGATCAGTAGTTCCCAACTGTCTCACCCTTCGATCGAAACGGCTCGCCAAGGAAAATATTCAGCCGTGGTTCATATTGGGAACCACTGCCAACTACTGATCCGGATAATAGGAGCCGTGAAACCTTCGAGGCAATGTTCTGCAGACTTCCTTGCGCGAATATAACGTGGGTACAGCTACGGAACGAAGATTGTATATTTTACATTCGAGATATTTACTTTTCGAAGGGCTCCATCAGAAATATTTACGACAAGTTTGCTTTTATTCGCCTTTAATGCAACGATCGAGGCCCAGAATCGCGATCATCTGCTTCTTGCCAAGTTCGAATTGAAATTTTAATTAGAAAACACTTCTGCGTCGCGCTCTGTGAATTTCAACCCTTAAAGACTCTTAAAGGACGAGTCAAAACAAATTAAACAGAAATTAGAAATCGATTTTATTCTTCTCTTCGATGGTGCACCGTGCGTTTTCCGTGTCGTTTTCTATCGCAGTGGACTTTGTCGAAGGGGTCCACATCGTCGACGACATCGCCGTCGACGTCCTCGGCCAACGATGATGCCGCACAATGAAACATGAAACGTCGAGTTGGGCCCCTCGCCCCACCGGAGAGGAACTTACCGATTAACTCATCTATCAGAGGCATTGTTGCCCTCAATGAAGGGATACCGGTCGCGTTTATTATGGATATCGCGTTATTATACTAACCTACTCGCTTTTGTGCGGCGATATAAGTTTTCCGGTCGGTCGTTTGTCGACTCGCTGCAGGGGCAGCCTAGGTGAACGTGATCGAGACGATTTTTCTTTTACAACGGTAAATCTGCACCAAAGAAATGTAAGATCGAATCTCGTTGCGTTTATTCTGCTGTTCGCGCGATCGCCAAGAGAAATGAATGTACCTCGCTGGTACCGCGTCCATTGGTCCACGAGCGTTATTGAAATGGAAGCCCCTCGTTGACTGTTGCAAATTGCGGACAATCGCGCGGAGTTAATCCGCAATCCGCGCGATCAAAGTCGCGGTGTCATTAAGAAAGATTTTAATCACCGCCTAATGAATGTCGCGTTAAGAAATCAAGATTGATCATCGGCGGTGCCTCGCTCAGCCCGCCCCGTGGAACCCTTTTTTCGTATACTCCAGATTGCCACCACTGTTGGCTGAGATTGCTCCATTCGCGATGGGACGCGTTTCGCCCAAGCACCGAGAGGGGATAATAGTTCGAGGACTAATCGCCGTTAACAGAACGAACGCTCGTAAGTGAGATTAATAAACGACCACGCGATGCAATAATAAACCGTGTAATAAAAGAATACTCGATCACTTTCGCGGCGCGACCAGCCTGTTACCGATCGAAATTAATTACGATTATATATCGCGACGCGCGCGTATCCGTCAGACACGGAGTCACGGTTCTTTCATTGCCGCCATTAGACCGGGAAATTTGATTGTTGATACGATTAATGGGATCATCATCGTCTCGAGCCTCGTCGCGCGGTACATTGTTTTCCCTCGGAACGGTGTTGACCGATCTGGAAAAACGGTGGCTCGCAGATTAATCGAGCATCTTCCACCATCGAGCCCTGTCGCGTCGATCCCGTTGGCCAGGGGGTACCAACACCTCTTCGTGAACGGTGAGAGATCAGATGTACATACACGCTCCGCCGGATAAGTATCAAGTATACAGGCCTGGCAGATATAGTCGACCAGTATCGACCGGGTAGCCAAGTTCAACAGCCAATCCTCGGCTGCGCGTTAAAACCACGCCCTTTATTTCGCGGTTGCATTAACCACATCTCGCTGTCTGTATTTAAGTCAAGCCGGGATACTTAAACTTTTTCCCCGCCCGCGAGGAGGCGCGAAGGAGGGGTGTTGGCAAAGGGGTAAAAAGCAGTCGACGCAGAAGTACAAGTCACGTACGACGAATTAGGAATCCTTCGTTCAGCGCTCGTCACGTTTCTTTTCCTCTGCGGATTCGTGAATCGAAGATCGTACGATTTCAGCGACGCGCGTGAAACGCGGATTTTATTTGGAGAGGGTGGGCCACTGGGCGTTTGATGTTTTTTTTTTTTTGTATCGAAACAGAACGAAAAATGAGCAATGTCGCGCGTAATTGTCCGTGGGAAAGTTGGTCCGTTAACGAACGTTACGCGAGTACTGATATAGGAGCGTCCAGAGAGACGGAGCCACCGTTTAATTGAACTCATTCGATCGTAACGAGGAGGAATAATTACGATCGACGCGCCCGTATAGTACTATTACAAATCACCGTAGAAAGTGTCATTACAAGCTGTGGTAATCACGGTCAACGGTAGTCTGTCGTGGCATTGTCGTAACGATTTTTCCGGACGTTTTTAACGTCGTCCGTGTCCTCGAGACAAGCGTGTTCGTACCGATATAATTGCGAGCGCTCCAGCTCGTTTTTCGAGTCCTCGAAGAGTCGAATGCGTCGAAGAGTTATTTCGCTGAGGCAGCAGCGGGGAAATTGCATACGTTGAAACGCGGCAAGGTAAATTTACCGCAATTCACGGCTATTAAAGCTCTCGTATTTATGTAAATAAGGAATTCGGGCGACGGAGGCGTTGAAAGGAGACGCGAAAGGGTAAGGGAGAAACCGGTCCCAGCAGCCCCGTTAAGGGTATCGGGTGGTGGATGGAAGGCGCGTCGAAGTAACGGTCCACGGGCACGAAGGAACAGAAAGCTCTCGTTAATGAGCTTCCTCACCCTCAAAGCTTTGAAAGCTGGTTACACTCGTCTCACTCGGCCCCGCGGTGCGAGAGAGTTGTTCAATTCAAAGCTTCCAGGAAATTATACGTCTGTTACCGTTCTATCTTGAAGTAAAGGCTCAAACTCGCCTCTAATAGCGGCAATAGCGTATTTTAATCTCGGTCCGAGGAAGTGCATTTCCCGTCGCACAAAAGCTTCTCGCCTTAGAAGCTGCAATTTGCCGGCAAGATTATTCGTTCAACACGGTTTAACGGCGACGCGTTTGATACACGATGGAACTTTCCTTCCGTCAGGAAGTGAGCGTCTCGTGGCCGCCGTTTGTACGTTTCCGTGATCGAAAGTTAAGGACGGGATTGGTTTCCGCGACGGGTGAAATTTATCATTCGCCATCTGCTCGATGCTCCTGTTTCGAAAAGCTACGGACGGACGTTAAGACGGGAAAAGAACGCGTCCTCCCAGCGAGCCTGACGTAACTCCGTTTCGCGGCGTGCATCGTTGAGAAACGACGCTCGGAAGTTTCTCGACAGTTCGACGAAACCCCTTTTTAACCCCGTCGCGTATCATGACACAGTGTCTCGATTTTCCGCGATGCCTATCGAAAAACCGGGTATTAGGAGAGCCATCTGGACAGGGCCACTTCGACCGCTAAAGTATTTCACGGAACAGAGTTTCGACTTGGCTACGATGCCGTCACGGCAATTTCTCTGAGGGATGGTTACTTAGAATGTTGGCTTAAACAACATACTTAACCGGGCTACTTAGTACTCACGGCCGCAGACGTACCCCTTGCAATAATAACATTTCACCCCCTTTAATCCGCAGCCTGCTGTTAGTCCTCGGCTAAGTATCTGTCCTCCTCTCACCCTCCGTTCCCGTTCCATCGCTTCCCGAGAGCGAAATCAAAACACGGAAAAGCCGATACAGTTTTGCGTAATACCCTCGTCAGAAACTTCCTCAAAATGTTATTGGTCCTGTTGCTGAAAGGGGGGATCGTGGTTGGCGAAAGAAAAAAGAAAAGGAAGAAAGAGGGAAGCGGATCGCTACGCTAAGGGTTGTTTTGCGTGCAAACCGAAGTGCGACAATGAAAATCCAATTAATTGGTCGACGCGTTGCGATCATCCTTTATCACTTCTCGCTCGAGCGTTCACTCCGTTTATTATACGCACCGATGGAATCATCCATTTGCCAGTGCTGTTCGTACGGCGTCGAGCTGCACCGAACTTTGGAGAACATCGCATTGGTACCATATGCGTGGTCGAAGGATAAGATAACGTACGGTAGGCGGGGTACGGATTCCCATGTAAGTTCTACAGAGTTAGGAGATACCCCATCGAACATAATACAGCATAAACCCCATAGTGCTAAGCGGCTTAGTACCTCGCAAGGGTAGTGACGCCTGACATATCCATATATACCGGGTTCGGATACGTGACAGCTCAGAGGTGGAAGTTAGAAAGCTTTTCTCCGGGTTTAGAGAATTTATTTACACCTATATTCGTATTTTTGTGAACGTCGACTGGTATTTTTACATTCATCGTCGTACCTGGATTTTTTAATTCAATCTTGGCGCGCGAAGCGTCGATTAAAATTCATTATCGTTCGATCGGATGAAGGCGATGTTTGTCACGACACGATAATCCGTCGAGAGACGAAAATGTTTTCGGGCAGTTATTCCAGTTAGCTAAATATTTTGTTTTTCCCATGCGAAGTTGTCGCAGGCCTGGTCGAAAGGGGCCAGGGGTGGCGCGTGACACACCCCCATTGAAATCCTATGCACGGGATATACTTAAATTAAACGGACGCCGGTGTCGCATTATGGCCCAGACTGGCGAGTTATATCTAACCTCTCATTAACCCCGTGTGAACTCGAATGCGAGACCCACGATGAAATCGGACACGTCGATTTTTCGTATTCGTAATTCGCCAGCGGGGTGGTTTATTACTGGTTGCAGCGGGTCGTGCGAGGCATTTCGAGAGTATCTGATTATACGTATAGGTCCACGATCAGATGGCCCAACGGATATACGTAAGTATTGTAAAAGAATCGAGATGGAATGAAATTGTTGACCGTGGAACGTTCTGTTTGGGAATGCGGCACGGGTATTACCAACAATTTTCACACGTGAAAAGATTGTTTATGCGCTTTGCGGGAGCTTTAGACCGGGATAGAGAAATCAAAATGCGATTTGCCGCATAGCCGATCGTTCCGCGTCACCGTTGCGCCATTATTCTTCCACGTCGCAATCTCCCCGGCACAATATACCGATTTCTCTCGACGCGTTTCACGGCTTCTCCCTGTTCTACCCGCGCCTCCGGCTCGCTCTCGCACCCTTAAGCAGCCAAGAGACCATGATCTCGCCGACAAGGCCGGAAGAGCAGATCGAAAATATAGAACGTGCACGAGCTACCAGAAAGGGACGGGAACGGGGCGAGTGGGTAGAGCCTGAAAAACTTCTTACCGCAACAATGGCGAGTACCGATTTTAAAAAGATCCTGCGAAGATTTACCATCACTTTCACACCTCTCCGTGGCACCCCAGCGCCTGCCTAAGACCTACAACAAATACCTGGTGGGCATCGTAATCTCACTAAGGCCTCCCATAGCGGGGACCCTGTGGGCCCCCATTATGATTTTCGCGGCATTGTCACGGTGTCGAATCTGTCTACAAATAACCACTAGAGAAATGGTTACTCCGTCGATACTCTTCACTTTCGATCTCGCTCCCTCCTCGTCCGTCCTGGTCGCTCTCTTTTCTCCCTCCGTCGACGCCCCTGCCTATCTCCCCGCTCACCCCCTAGGCCACGCTCGTTCCGGGCCTCCGCCATTCAGAGTGGACTACATTATTTCGCTGTAAGGCCCCGACCACACTGCATTATCCTAACATCTAAATCCGGACAGCTGGATGTCTATCAGAGTCTCTCAACTAGAGCGCCGCGGCTCCTAATAGACCACGGTTTCCGGTTTGTTTATCCGGTCTCGCCGATAAAGCCGCGGGTTGGACGGCTCGATCGTACGACGACGATAACGAAAGAGGATTTTTACGCGGACGTTTACTGGGAGCAACGGTGTTTCGATGAAGCGATAGAAGGAGCGTAGAAAAGTTTCGACCGCGCGATAGACGCGGTACACTTCTCTTTCTTCGTTTAACAACACTGAGACGCGCTCTTCGACCTGAGAATTTCAAAGAAATTGTTATCAGCGTCTTACAAATTGTATTCTCTCGACTCGAAATAAGACACGTGAGGCGAGCGAAGAGTTTACGCTCGTCGCCACGATCGTATCCGCACCCTTTACAGGGTTACCTGCGGTTGAGAGCCACGTTCTAATGAATGCGCCAGAGGTGTCAGAGCAGCAACTGTCAAAACACGACCAGCGAGGCGACCGTGGGCATCCAGTGTGCGACAGAGACGGTGGCAACGCGGGGCGAATAAGGCCAGACGATACGGTCCTTTTCACGCCATATTGGGGATGTACCTTGAAAACGGCACCACGGGACCCGATGCGTATCGATAATCGCGACATTCATCCTTTTCATTTCCCCGCAGGACGAGGACTCGTCCGCGGCTGCGTATCCGATCCGTGCCGGCGACGTTGGAACGAGGCATTGTTCACGGTGCGTGTTTGTTGCACAACGGTTTCCCCGCCTTCCGCTCGTTGAATCGCAGACGATGCTTATCAAGAAGGCCAGGAAGGTTGTTTTTAAAAGGAACGAGCAGAAACCTGGAATTAATAGCTCGTCATCATTTAACGCTCGCTATATCTCCGGTGCGGCGGAGGAACGCGAGTCGTTCGCGTTGCCATTTAAAGTAGAGGAGGCACCGCTCCGTTTTCAGACATGATACCGTAATTTATCCCCGATCGAATCGACGCCACGTACCCGGATAAACGTCCGAGCCAGCCGCAGAAAGGCATTGTTCCCTCGGTTACTTGAACCGCGATCGGTTCTCCGAGCAGCATCTTTAAATCGAACGTCCACCGTTTATCCAGCCGGTGATAAGCGTCACGGGGCGATTGGCTCTCTCGATGCTCGCCTCTAAACACATTTCGCCGAACGACCAGTTTCAATTACTGGCAACTCGATCGAAGTAATTTAACAACTACTCGGCGAAACGCGAAGCCAGCCGCTGGAGAATGTCCCCGGCTGTTCCTGGGGCCTCTGACGACTCCATCTTCTAGCGAGGAATCCGTTCAGCTGCTGCGAACTTTCGCCAAGCACGGAACGAGGAAGAGAGAGAGAGAGAAATGGAGAGAGGCGGAGAGGAACCAAGATACTGGTGTACATATACCACAGAACGAAAGAAAGGGACAGACGGAGCACGATATCGCGAGAAGGAAAGGCAACGCGGCATGGTAGACCCGCGAGAGTGGAAGGGTAAGTGAAAGAGGGACAGAGGGGAAGGAGAAAGTGGTCGCATGTGGAAGCATCAGGGTGGAGTCGATGACGAGGACGGTTAGGCGTGCGCTCTGGGCATATCGGCTTTTTGGAGAGTCTTGGTCGATGTTCCTGGTTCCTGGTTAACCCGCGGGATCGGTTACAAGGCGACCCAGCCAGCTGATTGGTCCATTTTGTCAGCGACACCCGCCCACGCCACGTTATCGCGCAACTACTCTCTTCCTCTGCCTCTTTCCCTCTTTCTCCCTTCCACTCTGTCTTCCCATCCTCCTCTGGCGTTCTCCTACTCTGTTTCTCCAGCTGTAGTCGTGTCGATAACCTTCCTACGCCCGATCGCCCTGTCCCTTTCTATCTCTCCCCCTTTTCGTCCTCGTTTACGTCTCTTTCACGCTTTCCGCCACTTCCCTTGGTCCCTTCGCGAGTCTCGAACGCGGTCGACGCGTACGCGTACACCCATTGACCTTCGTCGAGAAGAGACTGGGTGCGTTTCGAGCGCGACTTCTACTTTTTCCCTGTCGTCGTCGTCGTTGTCGTCTTCTCAGGGTTCGTTAACAGGGAGCTGGGTGACTCTGCGAATTCGCCAGAGCTCGTACCCACGAGGGAGAAGCGCAGTGGCGGCCACGCGAGTCGCTCGAATTGTGGGAAGCCCGCCTGAATCGCCTCGCTCTTTCTCACCCCGGCTGAAAAGTTGTTTTTAATTGTTTCCACGCGCGTTTACGCCGTCGCCGCCGCCACCGCGGCGGGGCAACGATCAAAGCCCGCTAAAGCGGCTCGCGAATTAGCCTGGCTCGCGGAAATAACGATATTAATAGATACAATTGACGGGCGCGAATTGGACGGCGAACGAGTGACAAACGCGGGTATAATTGCCGGGAACGAACCGCATGATTTTAACAAGCCGTTCATCAATTTTGGATCGCGCCGCGGTTGAATTCGCGTGAATTTCGAAGAGCGGCGTGCTGGTTGGTCGCCGGCTCGCGGATTTTGGGAACGGAGCGGAGTGAATGTTGTGATCGGGTTCGGGTGCCGGCGATAATTGAAGACACACAGCGCAGATTTGTTGTAATGTTCATAATAATCTGTTAATATATTTTCGCGTGAATGTATGTACAGACGCAAATAATAATATTAATAATAATATTAATAATATTAATAATAATAATAATAATGCTTCTCATCTTCTCCTCGTATATTTATATATGTATAATTTCGTGTTAATAGTCTTTTACGTAAGGTACCTATGTATACGTGGACTGTAGTATGTTCATATTTATAAGGGGAGGAGGGGGGCCGGTTGATTATTACAAGAAATTTCAGCTAACTCGTGTCTCGTGTTCGTGTTTTGTATCTACAAAGAGAGAGGGGTGGGAAACGGGGACCACTCGTGGCTCGAGTGGACCCATCGATCGGCTCTTGTTTCCCCGACAATCGTCATCCTCGTGCCGTGCGCTACACTCTGTTACTCTTCGAGTATACGATTCTTCAAGGATCGCGTCGATCAAGGAAATTTACAAATCGCTAATCTCTACTTAAGCTAAACGGGAGGGAGTCTCGCGAAGTATCTTAAATTAGTTGCTCGACCGGGTGCTCCAGTTCACTTCCGACGACTCTTTTCACCGGCAGACAACCGTTGTGCGACATCGACTCGCCGAATCGGATCATTTTATGCGTTTGTCGGGTATATTCCTGGATGTCTCTAACGAGAATAGAAGGCTCACTTACGATAGTCGCGTATGTACGTGAATTTTTACAATGAACAGAGTTAGTTTCCAAGCTAGTACTTGGCCTCAGTCTACGTTTAGGCCGTTCGTACTTCTACATCGTCGCAATTAGCATCCTTTTCCTCTCTCGAGTCAATCATTTGAACGAGCCACGCTCGCGACAGCTCGCGCAGCTGGTCAATTCGAATCGAACAGTCTCGGGCGACGGATTACACCGAACAACATCATTCTCGTTATCGAAAGCGTCGTTATATGTACAAACTACGGAAACGATAGAGGGGGGAGCAAAGGAAATAAAAGACACCACTACACTTGAGTCCGTTTACAACTTCGAAGCGGATCGATCGTCTCGCGGTCGGTTTTCGTTCAACGAAAAACGTGTCCCACCTTCCATCGTGATCATCGTTCCTCGATGCTACGGCTATTTACACGCGACGATCACTGGCGTATCTTCATCGCCGGTTAAATTGCACACGTCCGCCCGTGCGATCTATCTAACGACGCACCGTCAACTAGAAATATTCTGGCCACTGTTTCCCTCGTGCGACATTCAATTACGGATAGATTCGAGAAACGTTCGTCTCGTTAACGGACACTTGGCAACGAACACCTCGAACCGGTGAACATCGACCGTTCCCTCGGTAGAACAGAAGTTCTCTCACGTTTTCTCCCACTGAGTGTTCGCTTCTCGTTTCAACGCTCCAACTGCCTCGTCCTCGTTCGACTCGATTTTCACAAAACCTCGAAACGTTTCTCGAAAAACTGCTGCTGCTCGTCGCTGCTCGCGATCCTCCTGGACGACACGGACCGATCGTCCTCCGTTTCGCTCGAAACGATCTCCACCGACTCGTCGCCGTTGTCGTATCACGCTGGCGAGAACGGTCTGTGGATCTGCGGTGGCTTCGGATTCGGCGGCGGGGGTGTCGCGACCCTTATCAATCCCTGGCCTTGAGACTGACCCTGAGGGGTCTGCTGACTGGATGGCGGGCTGCCCCGCGAGGAAGGGGTGTGAGGGCTCGGGACTGCAACCCTTAGCGGACCCGTCACGGACAGGTTCGTCGCCATCAGCGGCGGGCTGTGCGCTTCCGATAGGCTGTCCGAGAGCCGCGAGCCTTCCGATATCCTCGACATTCCTTCCGGTAGCTGATGCTGCACGTGCGGATGATGGAGGAGGCCGTCGTGCGGGTGCAGCCTTGGAGGCGGTAGTCCTAGCGGGTCTGGCAATCTGTAATTAAAAAATGGTAGGCTTGAGACGAGGATTTTTGCTTCATTTGCCGTCTACAAGGGTTATTCGAATTCGCATTCACGTTTAAAGGGATTTTGAGTAAGTCGAAGCTGAGAATGTGAATTAATGCAACCAAGGCTTCAAAGTAACATTACTTCTTCGATTAATTAACAAAATTTGTGAACAAGGAAGACAATTGGTTGCGATAAGTTTCTCTTTCCGGTGATTCTATTGGTGTTCGGTTAATCGGATGGTAGACGATCAAAGAGTAAGGTTTTAAAAAGGCACTCACCTCGATCCGAGATCACCCCTGGGCCCCACCGCCTGGAACGGGCTCGTTTCCGTCAGCCTGAAGATTCCACCGCCCGAGATGTTCGGATGATTGTGTTGCGGGCTGTGCGGTCCAAACCGGAAGCCGGTCGGCGGGAATTTGAAGGCCGTCGCGTGGTTGAATCGAAACTGCGATTGCGAAGGATCGAAGCGGAAATTTAAGGATGGAGGTGGCAGAGGACCAAGAGGCCCGAGAGGAACAGGAGATGGTTGATGAGTTGGCGGAGGCGAGGAACTCGGTGACGGCGGCGACGTACCGCCGAGAGATATATCGGAGTCCTCTGAATCGCTGCCGCCTGGCCCGGGACTAAGGGTGCGCCGTGTATTCCCGTTTCCTGTGCCAGATTGCTGTTGCATTCTGAAACATCACCAAACGGAACCGTATTACTTTCCATCCCCCTGGATATCCTTCTTTCCATTCTCGTCGCGAGAATTTCACTTTCGCCTAATAGAATTCGATCTGATCGAACAGATACCACGACGAACTATGTATACTGTGCGAGAGTCGATACGTCGCGTTCTGAAATAATTTGCAAAGAAATTCTGCAAGTGGTCCATGAAACGGTTGACAGTTATAGTAAATTTTCCAAGACGTCCCACGATTTCCACCGTCCATTCGGAGATCGGTTACTCCAGCATGCGTCTACCGTCGAAGGGTTAACGAGAGAGGTCGCTGATTATTGGCAGCAACTCGGTCAGCCCCGCCGCGGAGTTGATCCCCGCGTGGGCGACGGTTGCTCGCGATGAGAATTTCAATCCGTTCACGTTCAGCCAGGGACCGGGGTGCCCTGGGTGGATGCACTCGCGGCGCAGCGAAAACACTTTGTTTTCAGTCGTCGCCGCGGTGCCGGCTATAATTAATGAGCGGGCTCGTCCTTCCCAGGTGAGCAGGGGATTCACGGGAGAGTAACGACGATTCCCGGCGACGGGTTCGTACAAAAGGAGGATCCAGCTCATTACTCGCGAGATCACGTATAGATACAGAAACGCTCCGCGAGGCTTCTCACGCGACTCATCCTCCGCGGTCAGAGATAAATGACGAACGGTCGTGCCACGATCGGAACGGATGTCCCGACTTGTCGACAGGAAAGTATTATTCATCGCGCGCCACCCACGAGCGACTCCGAGGCGCGTCTCGAACGCGGGTAGAACGTCGCGAAGAAAATCCATATTATAATTCACTTTGTCGACGAGCACCCGGACTCGTCCTCCTCGCGGCCCTGGCCGAAGTAGAGTTTCCGCGCCCCACCCTTGGCGAAGATGGGAACTGCAAATACCGCGAGCTTACGTGGAAGTAATTTCTCCCTCTGTTCTAACACGGTGTAATCGTGTAACCGCGGTAAAATGGAAACACCGTGAAAGAATCGACTCGCGGACGAACGGGAAACGCCTCCACCGCGATCGGGTGGTATTAAGAGAAAGGGGAATCGTTCACCGTGGCCTGGCTGAGACAACGAGATGTTGTGGTCGCCTTAAAAGCCTCTTCGCTCCAGATCGATTCAACGCCGGGGCTCCTTGAGATACTCCCGTATTTTCTTTGCTAATCGAGTTTCGAACCCGCGCTGTTACCACGGTAACACCTCGAGTGATTTCGAACAGGTTCGCTGTTGCTCGAACGGGAATCGTCGGATCGTTCGGTGCTTCCTCACGCTCCAAAAAGAGGAGGCGCGGTAGGAGTCGCGATTCTCGGGCTGATTCATCTTTCTGCGATGTTGAACGCCTATCGCGCGAGATCTCGTTCACGCCTTCGTAATTTCGCTCACGATAGTTTATTTCGGTTTGCTCTGCTTTCGTTCCGTCTAACTTAATGCCATAACGCGAGTTGCTCGATTACTGTTTAATTTATTCGATGACGTATCGGTTGACCGTTTTATTTGTTCCACACGTACGCCTCTCTACCTGTGCTTAGCGCTAAGATCTTCGTCCACGCATATCCCCCATAAATTCGACATTCCCTTCACACTTTCTATAAATAGAAACACATAACGAGACGTCAATTCCCCTGACGAAGGTATGAAAGCGATTTATTCGATTCCGAGGGCACAGAGGAAGGCTAAGGGCGGTAGCCAGACGCGATTCGAGCATAGGCCACTCTCACGTGGACCTGTTTGAAACGCGTTGGACACGGTAATCGAACCCGTACCTCCAGTTCCTCCACTTTCTCTCTCCCTCCACGTTTCTGTCCGCGGTACCTTTTCTTCCCTCTCTACATTTTTTCTTTCCTTTTCTTTTCTTCATCGTGTCTCGCATCAACGGGACACTCGACGCGTTTTAATTATGCCCCAAGACCGCTCCCCTTTGTCTTGGCCCTTTCACGAGACACCCGCACGAGCGTGGCGCGACTTATTATGTGCCAGCCTCTCCCGTTTTGTTCCACTTAGTGCTCGTCCACCGATCGTCGTCCCTATTCAAGCCGTCTTAATGTCGTGGCATTAAAGTGCGGAGGCTCGAGCTTACGGTGTCAATTTTTCGACGTGAATACCGCCGGATAATTCGTCTGATTCTTTACACGATTCGTAAACTGCGCAAAAAAAACCGTTCCCTCGCTGGTCCGCTTGTTAAGTTACGTACGACCATCGTGACATTAGGATAAACTGTGTCCCTCTTTTAGAAGTTCGAGCGATCCTCTCGCTCGCTTCGTCAGAAGTGAATCGATGGTCGATGATGGTATCGTCGTATAAGATCTCGAAAGTGGCTGCAACGCTTGCGAAACGCAGCGATAATTCCTTGCAACACTCCCCCAAAGACTGGTCGGTGATAGTAGCATAAAAATGTAACGAGGAATTTCGACATTGCTCCATTTACGAAACGCAGAAACATTAGCGGAAAGTCGGCTCGCAGCAGAGAGAACCGTGAGCTCTTCTGCGTTATTTCCGCGGTTAACGAGGGATATCGGTGTTCACGGTCCGGCCGCTCGTTAAAACTCAACGAGCTAGCGAGCGAAAAACTGCCCACGGTCCGACGAATTTCGCAACGTGCCTGGGCTCCTTGTTCTTTCCTCTTCTTCTTCGTCTTCTTTTTTTCTTTTTCTTTTTCGTTTCTCCTCCTTTTCGCCTTTTTACGCCGTGCAGACTCGCGGTTAATATATTCGCGGGGCATGTGTCGGGCGCGTGCACGCGTCGACGGGGTTGGTATTCGCGTGGCGAATCGAGGAACCGCGTCGAACGAAGCTCGAAACGAGAGCTATCACAGGTGACGCGGTAAGTTTTCGACGGTGCCGATGGGCATGATTAAAAAAGAAATTCATCAAGCGTCGGGCCTCTCGTCGGGTGGAAAGTATCAGGTGCAACGTTAAGGAACGCCGGTGCCGCCGGTGCCGATGAGGATGCGCCCCGCCGTTAAGTATTTACGCCGCATGACGAGTCACTTTTGTAATCCCTCCCGTGTATGTTGTAAAGTATTATGCACACGCGGACGGCGACGGGGGCTCAAAACCGTGACGGAAGCTACTGTAATTACGCGCAAGATGGTCGTCCTTGCCGGTCTGCCTTCTGGGAGCCACGCGATTGATCTCCGATCGAGGAACTACTGCTCGGTGAAAGGATCCCGGTTTTCGTGACGCCACTGACAGCCTCTTTAAAGAGTGATTCGATCGTTCTCTGCGCGGGCAACAATAATAGTACACGCGCGTGTACATCTGTCCACCTTAGAGGCGAAGAAAATACGGTAATTGAAAATTTCATGACTCTTGCCAGCGATTCGATGGTTTCCCGGTTCTTCGTCGTCGAGTAATTTCGTTGATACTGTTCGTACCTACTACGTCGTTAATACGTGAAAATAAAAAGAAATCGAAGCTATCGAAGCAGATACGAAAATATATTTCAGCAACTTTGGCAATTTTGTACGGTAGAAAAACCTCGAGGCCAGCCACCCCTCGTCCCAGTAGAAACTAGTTTCTACGATTCTCCTGGGCACAACAGAAAGAGAGAAAAAAAGGGAACGATCAATTTCAACCTGATATCAGAATCGGATCTATCCTCGACTCTACTAGAGTGACGGGGGATATCATTTTAACAGAATCTACCCCCGTGTCTGAGCGGAGCGTAGATTTTCGTGGCGTCGTACCGAGCCCATCACCCCTCCCCCTGACCCCCCTTTGCCGCCACGGTTCCGCGTACCCTCTAGATTTCGACCAACCCCGTGCCATGCTAAATACCCGGTGCGCACAATGGTGAACATATCATTCGAAAATCTGAGCTACACGAAGGCCTCCACAAAAGGTAACTGGATACCGGTACGAGGAGGAGACGGCATGTGAACAGAGGGCCCGCGATTTCAAGCAACCTGGGGACCCCCTCGTCTCGTCCCAGCCACCACCGTGCCCCTCGCCCTCGTTTCATCGCTTTTTTTCCTCTCCTAGCTCATTTTTAATAGCCGCTAATAGAGACGTTAAAACGATACGGGCCCTCTCGACCGACTCGGATCCGATGCTCTTTACGTAGTAGTTCTTTCTTCGCTGGAACAGCCATCCTCCCCTCTCTCCCTATTATTCGCGTGTTAACATGCGTTCGTCTAAAAAAAAAAACCACCCTCGATCGTGTACCCTCCTCTTCGCGTGGTGCATCACGCGTTGATAAGATTTAATGGAACACTCAGAGTAGCGTCGAACCTGACGAGTGAATCACCACGACGTAGCCAGCGTTTCGTTCGTTCGTGTAGTTACGAAAGGAAAAGGAAACGAAGAGCGCCGTTGCGCGAGGAAGAAGCGCCGTGGCGAATCGTAGCATCCGCGCATTCGCGAAAATTTCATCCATCGCTCGACTTCTTCTACGACTGTTCGCCGTGGCGATGTGCGCGCGTATATATATCCGGTGGCACGGGACGTAGGCTGGAATAGGACGGGCTGGAGGAGCGCGAGGTACGTTCATCAGGTAGCCCATGATTTGCAGTATTTTAATCCGGGCCAGGATCGGGGGAAGCCTCGTCCCGGCGCAACATGGCGTCTAAAAGCGTACGGGTGAACGTGGCCGGCGTCTAGAGTGGCCTCGTTTGCGGGCCGACGATCGTTTTCGTCTTCCTGTCACCCCCTCGAACGGCCCTCCCGAGAAACCGGGCAAATGTTTACCCGCGAACAAAGAGTATCCACTGACGTTGGCGCTCCCCGCCCGCCTCTTCCGTTCTGTTCTCACCGCCGAAATCTCGATCTGTTTGAGAAGATTTTTAAGCGGAGTGCACAGAAAAACGATCCTCCCCCCGTTCTCTTTTCGGTCTCCAAATTCGTTTCTTCGGTTGAAAGGCGTCTCGTGTTTTGCTGCCGTTCTCGTAACGATGCGAAAATCGTGGGTGACTCACGAACGTACAAGCGTTCGAAAATTGTAGTTCCTCTATCTGTACTCTATAGTGAACCAATTCGTATTTCGTCTTTGTAGAAAATATTGCCGTTCGATCTTGTAGAATATCGTAGCTGCGCATTTTGGTCGAGAAATTAGAAATAATTGCACAGCAAAGGGTTGAAATTCGACATTTCTCAACAGTTCCCAAAGCAACATTCTGCCTTCCGTCTTGAAAGATCCTGCTCGTCTACCAGGAACGACAAATAATTTCCTACGGCGGCATAGACATTTCGAGTGTTTGCGCAGGTCCTCGAAGCGAGGCATCCGGCAGCCTCTGACCGTTCCGTGGGAAAAATCCTCGGAAATTAAATCCTTGCCCCAACCTACACCGGCTAGGATGCTACGTCGAGACTAATCCCGTTGTTTTAGGCTGCGCCGCGGCTTTCCCGAGCTGCCCACCGCTCGGAAAAATTACTACCGGCTGATTGGTCATCGCGAGCAACCCGGGGAAAGTTGTACGTCCAACGAGTCGTGGAAAAAACGTTTAAGCTCGACCGGTAGACAAATGAGACGGGGGATAATTTACCTCGAAGGAACATGACGCACCTCTTGTTACTGCGAGTCTCTCGAACAGTGGCCGCGCGTCTCGTTGGAAGACAATTTACCGATCAGCTTAATGATCCAAGAAAGTAATTAACCGCTTTCGATCATCCTTTGAGAAACTATAGATCGTTATCGAGCGTTTCCTTGCTCGCCAGTTTACTTTCGTTTGACGAAACGGACAGGACGGGCGAACCAGGGATGCTTGTTTTCCGTTAATCGCCTCGATATTAGTCGGCTGGCCCTCTGGCGAACGCAAGGTTCCTTCCCGATATTCGCTGGGGCTTGGTTCACCAGCCACGCTCTCAATGAGAATCCGGCGTCTCATTTAATTTAATGACTCGTTTTCGAGAAGCTGGCCAGGGCGCATACATCAGAAAATCACTCGGTAAATAATTAATGTGTAATCAGACTCCGTTTGTGTGTGCGAGGGAAAGGGACGACGACGGCGACGGCGACGACGAATGCCCTGCGACTCGCTGCGCAAGGCAGCGAGGGCGCCATCGAGGCAACGCGAGAACGAAGGGTGTTTGCCAGCAAACACCATGGAGTGCCTCTTAACGTACACTAAACCTATGCGTGGGGTTCTTTTCGTCGGACAGGCTGACGTGGAAGATGCTATCGGGAAAGAAGCAGTCGCTCGTGCTCGTCTTTTAATTTCTGTTCTGCATTCTCGAGGAATCCGTAGGGCAATATTTGCACGGGGCGCAAGTTCTGTCTGGAATATCGGAGATAGCGCGCACAGTGGAAACAAATTTCCCATCCGTCGTCCCCGGTATACGCGCTACTATTACGAAAACGGTTTCCACGATCGACCTCGAGGCTTCGTTCCGACCTGCCGTGAAATTTTTAACTACGCACCGACCGATCGAAGTTTGGTCGGTGAAAAAGTACGGCCGCCCCGTAGCTACCGAGGCGTAACGAGTGCACCACAATCGACGTCTCTCAATTATCGCGTGACGAGAAAGAGAGGAACTTCAATGGAATCCGATTGAGGCACGCGCCGTCGCTTAGAGCCTCTCCGAGGTTCGAGAGCCCTCGAATTGATTCGAGTCCCGTGGCACACTTCGGGGCAAATTAAGTTTCGCTTCTGAAATATGCTCTTCCTCGCTCTCTCTCTCCCCAGTTTCACCCTTTTCTTTCGCCCACCGTCGCGGCCCGCCGTCGCCGCTCTTCTCTCGCCATTCATCGTTACCTGTCTTTCATCCGCCTGAGATCGGTTCAGCGAATCGTGGTTGATGCCGTTGCGAATCGCATCGGAGCCGATTGTTTAGCTAGCGAAAAAAGTCGATCGCATCGCGACATTGAAACGTTCGCATCGTCTCGCCGGTTCTCGTCGCGCCCTTCGATGGGACGCGTGTATTCGCGGTGCCCGTCGCCCAGGAACGGTGGGCGAATTCACGGGCGACGGGAGTGTATCGAATTCCAGAAAAATCAGTCCCGCGCCACGGACGTGGACGGGGTGTGTCTTTAATTCCTATTACACCGCGTACAAGGCACCGAAAACGTAATATAAGGAGGCCGGTGGAGCGTTAGTGAAGCGAGAGGGAGGCGAGGCTGGCCCCGCACGGAAGCAAAAAGAGGAGACAGCCCCTGGTAACCTCTCGTTTGCACTGGCGCACGCTCAATTAACCATTTCCAGAGAAAAAATTCGCCGGCCAAATTCTGCGCGACAGCCCGTGAAGTCCGCGGCTCGTGTTCACCGCGAGGCAACCGAGCTGGACTGGCCGAGCAAGTGAACAGAAGAACCGGGAAGGAGAGGCCGAGCGAACGGGAACACGGCTGTATCGACGAGAACAGAAAAACAGAGCGAGCAAAAAAAAAAAAGAGAGAGAAGGAAGGAAGGAAGGAAGGAAAAAAGGGGGAAAAAAGAAAGATGGAAAGCGAGGGGAGGGCCATTGAGGTAACCCTGTATCGTTTTTCAAAGAGGTGTACCCCACCCGAGTCCATCTCTCTCTCCGTTTCACCGGCGCGTCCTCTCGACTTTTCATCCCTCTCCGTTCGCCTCCTTCCGCTGTCTTTTTGTCTCCTCCGGTGTATACGAAGATCGTACCGGGGCACGGTTGGGTGTAAGATTTCACGTGTACACGCGGGATGGATCAGATTGGCCCGGCCTTAAGCCGTCGCAAATTACCCCGTAAGCCTTTTAGTCGCCGTGTGTGTTTTGCTGGCTGCGCCCTAAACCTCCCCCGTCCCCATAGCCTTTCCTATCCTACCGCCAACGGCCCCGGCCGGTCTCGCGTTATTATTTTGTTGCTCCGTAATATCCTCGTAACCCCCTCGGGGCTTTGCCCAGGCCACTCTAAAGGGAATCTAACCGGGCCCTCGCGGTCTACGGGGGTGCACGTTACAGAAATAGTTCTAAACTCGGCGAATTATCAATCGGCCACGGGCTCCTTTTATCCCCGTCGTTCCCTGCACGGGCAACTTTAAATTGGATACGAACGTTTGCCGTTTAATTTGCTCGCGATGTCCTCCCGTTCCGCTTTGTATCTCATCGTACATATTTAATGTAGGATTCGAGTGTATTCTCTAAGTTCAATTGCATAATTTTCTATGATTTCCTACGATAAATCTAATTTAAAATGCATGGAATATTGTGATAGAGTTTGAAATGTGGTGTAGTCTGATCCACGGCTATCTTCTTTAAACCAGCGATCGGTCCCAGCATCAAAAGGCTAAGACGCGAGGCCCTCAGGGCGCGGGAGTAAAAATTTAACGCAATTCCAAGTGATTACCACGGCCCTGTGATACACCCCTTATACATCCACCCCTTGATTGGCTTACATTGTCGATGCTTAACTGTTTCATGCACCAGTGACCGACTAGGGGGATATCATTGCGCCCGATAGGGGTAACGTTTTCATAGCTCCGGGGGCGGGTCGCCGTCATTGTCAAGATTCAAATGTAAAAATCGTCGTGGGACGTCCCGCGATATATTCGGTAATTCCATGACCGGGATGATTGCCACGTTGGAACGGCTCTTTTTCGGCGTATCATTTGTCCCCATTAGAGGAGGAAATAATTCACGAATCGCGTGACGAAATGTTAACCCTTATCGCGGCTGTCGATGTCGCGTACTTTCCTTCTAATTATCATTTTCTTTACGCGGGCACGCGCGTCAACCGTCTGTCGTTCAACTGTAACGCTGTTTCCCGATATGTAATTTCTCTTATCGCCTCGATCGGTATTACCGGTGTCTAATAACGGCCGATACCATTAAACATTCAAAGGGACGTACTAAACTACCTTTTATTTCGCCCCATTGTTAGATAGCGACAATAGTCGTACGGGAATAATGGAAACGTTCATAATACTCGATTATATTGTAGAATTCCGCGATTAAAAGCAAACAGTGAGTTCGAAACTGAAAAAAGTCGTAATTTCTCGAGGGTATTGTATTCGCGACGGAGGATCATCAGGCTCGATGCCTCCGCGGATAGGAAATAACTTCTCCTGGCTCGTTGGAGCGAGGAAGAATTTGTACCGTGGGGTCACTCGATACCTTCCCGTGGCATAATACGCGACGCACCGCGAGCAGGTACGTACGCGTCAAATGTACGTCCAGGACGCCGGAGATACCATCTCATTCAAGGATCAGGATCAGGACTACAGTGTTGCGTTACATCACGGGCCACAGTTATCCCTTAATATAACGGGTGTTCTCTTAACGAGCCCGTGAACGAGAGTCGTGTTACGAGAGTGTATCGATTTTTCGCGAGGAGAACAAGAAAAGCGGGAGTGGAGGGGGAAAAAGAAAAAAAGATCGTGGAACAAGAAACTGTTTGTCAGAATGTCCGTGACACTACGCAACGTTAACTAGACAGAGTATCGCGGCGATCGTACGGGATATCGTACAATTACATAATTAAAATATCGGCCATGGAAGCCGAGCCGCGATCGCCGGGCAAATTACAAACCGGCCGTCATCGTTTGACGTCTCGTCGAGCGTGTTTCGCGGACTGTTATTACCGACCGTTTCTACTAAATACCCGTTCGTACGAATTCTCGATGGGCGATATTCGCGTGACCCGTTCAATTGTAGCCACACGTACCATCCTCGACCGCGGCTAGACGACGACGACGACGATCGTTTCGCGTTCGAACGCGGGGTAACCGTGGCTAATAGCTCGCGCGAATCACGGATACGCGCGGCCGCGTATCGTATCGCGCGTAAATGCCCGGCGTCCTAAGATTTACTACGTCTGATTAAGCAATTAAGCGGTACAGAGGCGCTCGGTGGCGTTTTTTGCCGTGGACCAGCAGCCGATTCTCGTTATAAATTCTGCGAGACTTCGACGTGGAGGCTTGCCAGGCACTCTCTCCGTCTCCCCCTCTCCAGTCTGCTTGGCCGTTCGCCGTTCCTGTCTTCGTCGCGGGGAGGAAACCAGCCGAGGGGTGCCGGGTGTACGTCAGAAATCTCGTCACGGTATAGCTCGCCGCTAATTGTCGCTATAATCTACGCGACGGGGCCGAAATTCCAGGTTGTTAGAAGCCTAACGATTGCAGAGCCGCAGAAGAGCGCGGAGAGGGGACGTTAATTATCCTAGCTAATAACGCGAGTTCTCGCTCGGGACGGGATCCAGACTTTCCATCGTCCAGGCTATTCACTCGCCGATCGAGGAAGAGTTTTATTAATGGAACCGCCGGCTGGAAGTCTTTCGTGGAAACGGCGAACGTATTAATTTTAACGGCGCGATCGCCGCCTGTATCGGTTCTGCGCGGGCACCAGCCGCGAGTTAATCAAGCATTGATTTATGTAACCGTGCAACCAGGTGGGGAGGGACGACGGGACGTTACCTACGTACGGGGGAACCGGACAGAAGCTGGAATCCGCCGGGCAATTATTCAGCAACGATTAGACGCGATTTCGTATTGGCAACGCGAAGCGCGCGGACACTTAACCGAGAGCCGCGTTGGGAAAGAATCCGTTTAGCTAATTTCTGCCGACAGACTCGACGGCGATGGTGGCCCTCCCCTCTCTACCACGGAGACGGCTGTTGATTCATTTTATTAATTTTTCTCATTCCACGGGATAACTCGATCCGGAGACGAAAGCAGAGGCGTCTTCGACGACTGGTGAATTAAAGACGTTACGTCGAGTCACCCCCGAAATCGCTCCGTTCGAGCGGACTTCTTTTCTGTTCCACCGTGTCGGGGAAGAAAGAGGGAGAACGAGACGAGGGAGGGAGGGAATTACGCGAGCGCACCCTCCAATGAAAGTACTGCGACAACGACGACGGATTTATCACCGACCTTGGACGTCATTATCATTTCCGAATTACGTTCGTCTCACGGGTTCGTCTGCAGAAATTCTCTTGATTAACATCCTTCCTGTGGAGACCCGCGGGCGAGTCAAGGTCGATAGGTGCGAACCCCCGATTTTTATCTCGACTCCTCTCTTCCGTCGACGAGGAATAGCGCACGACCGTCTCTATGGGGAATAAACGTAGCCGAGCAGAAAAATTAAACGCATTCAGTATCGCGTAGAGGGTGGACCAGCCGATGGGGGTGGGCTAGAGTGCGAATCAATTTCTAGACGTGCCGGCCGTGTCCGTGTAAACCAATTTCAGGCAATTTCGCGTCAAGAATAGCCTCTTCAACAATGAATTGACCCCACGCGAGGACCTTTCCAATTTTAACCGATCTCGAGGATACTTGTTCGAGAACGGGGCCGGCCTTCTAGGTACACCGATTCTCCCCCTGGACAGGAACGATCATGAGACCCGGGTGAATCAGACGTCGACGAGAATCACTCTGCTTGACCCGAAAATCGTTCCAATCGATCTAGTTTTCTTGAATCCGTTTCAAGGAACAACTTTTAGTCCAATTTGCCGATGCATCGCCAATCACGAATTATCAGTAGACTTTTGAGCCGTGGTAGTAATTTTCTTTCGTCGCATTGTGTCGACAGGAAGGTTTTTCCTGTCTCGTTTCGTTGGCTCGAAAGAGAACGGACTCCCCACAACGTCTGCGGACTATTTTCCCAAGGGAATTGCTCGCGCGCGTACTGTTTTATCGCCAGGGTGTTTTCGCAGAGGCCGCGTGTCCTGAGTGAAATTAGCGAATCCCTGCTCCCCCCGAGGCGGCAGGATACGCGTCGTCCACGGGCTGGTTGCTCCGCCACGATGGGCTACATGCGTCGCTTGATATTCCTGGCCCCCTTTTCAATGTTCCGGCTTCTTGAAGTGTCAAATTTAATAAGCTCGCTATCTAGATTCTCCTTCGACCGGAATACACTCGACAAAAGCCGGTGTTGTCCGCCTTCCTTTCTGCGCGGATATATATCGAGAACCAGCCAACTACCGAATTGGTTATCCGCGGAACGCTCGCCGTGCTCGACGTTACGCGACGTAAACTCGATGGGAACAGTGGTAAGGTTTTTCTGCGTCGCGGTACGCCTTGAACCTTGAACGAAGCGTTAAATGATAATACACCCACGCCGCGTAATTTGCCTAGACGTCGTCGTCGCGAAATTTATTACGCACCCCACAAAGGAGTCAACGTTGCGTTTCAGGGAAACTCGATTACCGAGGGGGGGCGCATAAATTGTCCGTAGCTCTCTCTTCCTTTCTTCCTCTCTCTCTCTCTCTCTCTCTCTCTCTCTCTCTGTGTAGCCTCTGCAGTATGATTCCATTTTGCTTCTCCTCGTGTCCTATCCCTTCTCGAGTGTCTCTCTCTCTCTCTCTTCCCCCGACTTCTACCGGATGGTTAAGGCAATACCCCGTCCACGATTTACGGCGACTCGCGTTAACGTGCCAGGCCAGCGTTACTTGGAAACGCGGTCTAGAGTAGCTGGTAACCTCTCGTGGAAATGTAACAACCCGTGCGCCATAAAGATATAGTTAATAAATGTATCTGGCAAAAGATCGGGACATTACTGTTAATGCCAACCTCTCGCACACCTAGCCCGGATAATTACACCTCGCGCAATGACCGAGCCCTTGTTAAAACACTCGCGACCGGTTGACAACACGTACCGCGCGCAGATACAACGTCATTAACACCGAGGAACAGTCGTACCAGACGTGTATACACGCGCGCGCCCCGGTTCTACGCCAGCACCGGGCAAACATTAAGGTCGCGGCTTATTTTTTACCGCAGCGGAGAGAACCGCGCAAGCTGCTCGCGGCCAGCCCTGTTGCACGTGGAAGTCGTCGAAACGCGACGTTACGCGGGGCCCCCGACATATGCGCAACCTGTAACGGTACAAGAAGCTTAATGGCGATCGACGAGGGATGCTCGATCGAGCGATAACGCCGCGCCGTGGCCCTTACGACCGAACGATTTCAACGAATTATCTACCAACCCCATCGATCCCAGACGCGTTTCGTCGGCGCGCCGCTTCCTGGCTGGATTACATGCAGATTTCCTACCGGGTTCTGCTCGCGTCGTTACAGTTTTTTGCAGGTTTTGCGCGCGTCCAGTAGATCCAGCGTTAGAGCCGAGCCTGTGGCCAGCCTTTACACGCACGTGCGAGAAACGCTCTCAGATCGTATCTGGCTGGGTGTTTACGCGGGAAAGGTGCTCGCTGGACATGGTGTAACAAAAGGACCGAGTGGACCGCGGGCTGCGAGCTAAGAACTAATTAATCCGTTATCTCTACCGTCCGGTCGCGATTAATTTCGCGTCTCGCCGGGACTGGCTGGATCTTCACGCGCGTTTCCATGCAGGAAGAGTTATGTCGGCGGCATTAATCAAAGTTGGGACCAGCGCGCACGGTTCCGGGGCTGAAAATCAACTGTCCGTTTCGCTAGAGATCTTTTTTATCCCGGTTTCATCAGTTACATCACGGCTTGTCGCGGATACCTCTTTTTTCCTCTTCTTTTTTTTCTTTTTATCGTCTCCGGCTGTGCTCGTAATTAACGTTACGAGATAGGTATCCGTATCAACCGTGCTCGATCGCACGAAATTCTTCTGTAAACGCGTTTCGCGGCTGTCTAAGCGGCAGGTTCATTTTTCGAGATCTTGCAACGTAGCCGTCAGCCGCAACCGGTTTCACTCTGTTACGTAGAAAGCACACGGGGCCTTTTTTCCCGATCGCAATCGCGAATCGATCGCGCACCGGCCATCGCCAGCATCGAGAACCGGCGAAATAGTTCCTCCGACTCTAACTCGTTCAACGTTCGCGTTGAAAATATTATTGCGCTCTTTCAGCGTCGTAGAATCGGGTTCGATTAAATCTCCCCGCCACGCAACGATTCTTACGATCGTCCAAAGCGTCTATCGTCACTCTTCTCACTCGTTCCAACTTCCTAATTAACCGATCAATCCGGCCAGCCGGGTATTTTTCAACGCTTCGTCCTCGAAACGATCGGATCGGGCGCCGCGGTTTTCTACGTTTCACTCGGTTAATTTACAGCCTGACCATAAATCCTTCTGTAACGGGGGATCGCGAACGGCTACCGTATCTAAAAACACGGCCGTAATTATCGCTACTTTGTCCGCCGCGTAATTACACCGTGCTATTACACGAAAAATGCCCGGGACCGGTGCGCGACCGCGCGCGCTCCACGGAGACAGGAAGTGCACAGGAGGCGAACGGAGGAAATCGCGCTTTAAACGATACCCACGCGCGCGAGTGCCTCGCCCGTTCGTTTGCCCGTGGCCCGCGCGTTCGTTTGTAATTATTGCGCAACCCATCAACAGGCAACGCGTATCGTACAAATTTTTCTATCCACCGTGCCTCGAAACCGAGCCACCGGGTGTATTTCGATAGTCAGCTCGCGCGCGCTCCTGTTCGTCGCTTTTCCATTTCCGCTGTAATTAGAACAACCAGCGTCAGAGCCAACCGGACCCTGCACGCACCTCTACGTACGTACGCGCGTACAGCTGGCCAGTCAGAGGTGAACACCGCCTATCTTCACCGCCCGTCTCTCGTAATGCTCGCCGGTGAAATTAGCGGCGAGAGCTTTTGCGTAACGCGAGAACGAAATCGCCCGGTTCCCCATTGTTCCCAGCGAGCGCTATTTTTGCCCCGGTCGAATGTGTTGCGCGCCGGTTTTTCACCCCGCGGAAACGAGCCGCGATCGAGAACGGGCGAGAGCGATGTATGGCGAACCGACCAGGCATCCAGGCTCCGAGAGCGAGTTCTCTCTCTCTCTCTCTCTCTCTCTCTGTCCGCTCTCGTGGCGCGCGTTTAGAAATTTCGATTCGACAAAACGATAAAACCGGTTTAGAACGATCCCGGTGGATTAATAGCGCTTTTTAGTCGGCGTCGTACGCGAGAACGGAGATTTTACAGGCACCCGGTGTGTCCAGAGCCATGCGCTATAGTCTTCGATCGTTCCCGATCGTGTTACCGGTGCCACTGCGCGTTCGCAAAAATCTCGCGAGCACCGCTCCCTCTCGCGGCTAAGAGCTGGCTGGTACCAGAAGGTGTGTTACGCTAAACGCGAAGTCACGAAGCATTCACGCGTTCCTCGTGTTCGGGGGCAACGGGAGCTTATCGCTGTCAAGGATCTTTTCCACCGGCGAAAACACCGCTTTCCACCAACGTAAATTAGGGCCCCGCGGCTATTTTCGATGGCGGATGTGACGTTGCAGCCTTCGGAAGTGGCCCTTTTTGTTAGGAGCCGACGCGGACCATCCGCTCTTGGCCTGCTCGGCCGGTTAATAGCGGTTTGCCGGGCACCCTCTCTGCCGCTCGTTTGCCGTTAACCATCGCGCTTTTTAGCAGGCCTGGATCCTCTGTCTTCGGGTGCCGCGATCGGAAAAAATTAGTCACCGACGCCCTGTCCAAGAATTCTGCGCGCAACGCGCGCACTGTTACGCGGTGTTCACTCTTCGATCGAGCAGCCTAGCTATATCAGAATCGCTACGACTGCGAGCACACATTGGCTATCAGACACGGTGAATTAGTCGAGCGAAGTGAAGTAGCAAGTATCCTGGCGTATGAAAAAGTTGCAACCGGCGATCAATGGATAACGGCAATCAGCTCTCGAGCTTAACACGTCGAACTGTGTTAGAAGATATCCGAGTCGTTTCAGATTTATTATTAACAGCGAAATAGAATATACGAGGTGCTATCACCGTGTCTTCCTAGTAGCTTCTCTATTGCTCGTTCGAAAAGAAATTCGCGTATTTAAACGAGAACGATTCCCGCATAATTAATCGCACGCGAAAGAAACGGCCCCGTTAGGAAGATTATAACGATCGTGTAACGAAACGCGAGACGAGCCGTCCCTTCTTCCCGTCTCTCGGTTCGACTCGTTTTCTTCGGGCCTGACTAGCCACCGCGAACAAGAACGAATGAGACGGCGATTTCTGCCCGCGATCCAAAGCTCCAACAGCCGTGCAAAGCCGCTGGCGTAAATGGCGACGTCGATAACGGGGCCTTTATCGAGACCTCGTTAAAACCTCGAGCGAAACACCAGTGGCGAACCAGTCTCGACCGAGTTTCGACGCGTATCGTCTAATTGTTCAGAAAAAAACGCAGCTGGGGATGGATGAACGGAGAGTCCGCGGTGTTGGACGTGCCGCGGAATGGAATTTCGATACGTCGATTCGGCGTCGCTGACTCGCGGTTTTCTTACGCGTCCCTCGATTGGCCGTTTCGTCCGGCCGGCGAATTTCACCGCTGGCTGGAATCGCGCGTCCCGCAATTTCGCTGGATGAGAAGCAGGAAACGTCCGCGGTGTGCCACCTGTCGTTCGCGGCTAGTTACGCGCGCGGCTTTCGCGCTTTGACGCCGCGTGTCATCCGCGATTTCGTGCGGACGCCGCGCGGCGGGACTACCCTTTCGCCCCGCTGTTTGACAGATGAATCGCGAACTATGCGAGAAATGCGAGTCGACTGGCTCGCACGCCGGTGCGCGTGGACGTTTCGATCGTTGAACGAAGGGATTTATCGGTGGGAAGAACGGAGAGACGATGGCTTCTTGGTTACGCTAGATGCGGCGAGCGTTCCGCGACCAATCGCGTTCTCTTCGCCACGAAATGGACGTTTTAGGCAAATATTACGAAGCATCGTTCCAGGGGAGTAGAAAATTTGAGATATAGTCACCGCGAGGCGAGAGCCAATCCATTAGACGCGACGTTTTTAACAATTTCACGATTAACTGAAAAGTACCGCGCGTCACTCTCGAGGTTATATTCAAGACAGTCGAGTGGAGTATCTATCCGCCATGTTCGTGCACGAACTGGTGTTAAAACAAACGCGAGAGACAATTCCAGCAATGACAGCGGCGCGCGACACGCGGAAAAGTCCGGAAGATTTATGCGCGTCGGTGTCAGCGATCGAGGGCACGGGAATATCGCATACGCGTGTCACCTTGCGCCCTCTCAGGGAACCAAAGGTGTCCGAGGCGCAGAAGTCGCGTCAGCCACGCGGTTAATTATCCCTTACTAATCAGCCAGAGGTGAGGCATCCATCTGGTCCCTCAGCGGGGCCCAAAGGCGAAGCGCGGCCACGATGGCACGACGATAATCGCAAATTGGATTATAATTTGCGGGAGATAAGTCACGCTCGTCACCTCGACTGCGAAATGGCCGAGGACCGAGAACGAGAGGGAACTCGCGGTCGGGAGAAGGACGGGAACGCGTGTGCGCGAGCATTCGTCGAGAGCCCTTTCGACCCTCCTCGCCTCTCGTTTCTTCCCGCGCCGTCCACGAGTGCCACCCTTTCCGTCAATTATTTAGTAATTGAATGCGGGGAAGCCTAGAGTCATCGTTTAAATTATCGTTCCTGGTAGACCAGCCGTCGATGTTACTGTTTATCAGCAGCTGGCCCAAGAAAAACGGGACGGCCGCTAACAATGTCCCTCCTCTCCTCTCCTTCCAACTACATCCATTTCTGGATCGGTTTTTATCGAGACGTCCTCGAGGAACTTTTCATTTGTCCCGCAGTCGAGGATACTCCGGGCTGCCGCGGTTAAAAGACTTCGTTTCCTAGCTGGAATCCTCGACGCCTTAATCGAGGCAAGATAAAATGACCCTTGCGAAGGCGGGGGGACTGATCGCGGAAATGTACGCGAGAGAGGAGAGGCCGAATCGAAGGAGATAACGAATCGACTTTCTGACTGGTTCCGTTCGGAGGATATCGAATACCCCTGGATGAAGGTTGGACAGCCGCGGTACCAGGCGCAACCCTTAAAGGCTGAACCTCTCTCTCGAAGCGCACGATTCGTCCCGGGCGGCGCGGGTGCGAACGCGTTCACGGCCGATCCTTATCCGCCTAATAAATAGCTCGAGACGTGACTACGACGTTTCGTGACAAGTTAATCACGCGGCGAAGGAGCAATCCCCAGGAGGAATCGGCCCCTCGCTCGTAGATGAATCCACAGAAACTGCACATATTTATGTAAATGCCCGCGTCGGCCAGTTTCTCCCCCCGCGCGGCGGCACCTAGGCCACGTCTTTGTTTTACAAATATGGCACTCGACGCCGCGGGAATCAGGCGGCCATCTTTGTTTGATGACTCGACAAGTAACGACGCGGAGGAGGCCTCCGCGCGCCCCAGCAACCCCGCCGATCATCGCCCGGACGATTGGCATACGATTAACACGGAATTCAGTGGTTCTAACCGCGGTCTATGCGATCTCACGAACTACCCGACCGGTTGTCTATCGATTTCGATCCGTTCGATTACACGTTCACCTCTTTACGCGCGCGTACTTAAGTCTCGATGGATGGATTTACCTTGGTCGAGACGGTCGTTAAGTGGCGGTATCACAGTTCGCAAACTTTTTAGCCATAGATCTCGCGTAGGCAGAGGCTGCGATTAGTAAGTGGTCGCGATGACGATTGTGAGAAAACGTCGGGGAATGAATAACGCCTCACGGGCGTGTCCCGTGTGCACGTCGTTGAAACGTAGGCAGTAGTCGCAGCGATTGTCAGGGTTGGTACGAGAGAATAGGAAAAGCCATTGTGTCCTCTCTGCGACTGTCGGAAGTGAAATTGTTTATACGATACGAGAATGTCCTGTCGCGCTACGCCAGATTTTATAATTAACCGTACACCGACGCCTGTACAGATGACGAGGTTCCCCTGACCGAGGATTAAACCTATCCGCTTACTTCACCCCTCGTAACGTGGTTGTTTTCGATTTTACACGGTGTATGTTTGCGCTTCTTGACGGGGTCCTAGTCGCGACGGAGGCGGGATTAGTCGAAATGGTAATCCCGTAGGCAAAGCGCGGCATTACACACGGCCGGTAGCGGCGATGTTTTTCCAACGGGGACACGTTAGCGCCCCGTCACTTGTTTCGTGTTTGCTCGCTCGTTTGATCTTCAGCCACGCTTCATTTGACGCTTATTTGCCCTGCGAGAGAGCTGCACGCGCGCTCCCCGTATGCCTGCCCGCGTGCGTGCGCGCAGCCTTTCGTCTCGCGCCTCCGCGAGTTGCGACATACGGCTGAGATTTCACAGCCAGCCTCGAGTTTTTCCGATGGAAAAAGCAAACATCACGATTGCTCGACCGGCTCCTTCCGGAACGAACGAGCGTAAGTAACCGTTTCACTGCTCGCCCCGGTGACAGTCGCTTCTTCTCGCGACGCGACCGCGGTCTGACCAATCCAGCCGCTTTCACTGAATTCCTAAACGAGCCGGAGGACCTCGATCGCGGGGCGGACCAATCGTTTCGATACCGCAATATCAGAGGCAAACTGTCGTGTACGTTCTTTACATAATAGAGCCGCGGGAAAAGTGCGATTTATTAAGATGTAAAATAAAACCAGTAATTTGATTTATCGAGTTGTTAATTATATAATTTAACTGGTAATTTATGGTAATTTCATGGTTATTTATAATACCCGCGATTGGTAATCTATTACCATATTATAATACAACTCTTAATAACACGCTGCGTGTAGAAAAATGATGGTCGCGATTATACAACTTTTTATCATCGCGAGTGGGTTTAATAAAAGTTCCTCCGCAGAACCAGTCATCGCGGAGTTAACCTTTCCTTGGATCTCGCTTCGCGAATCGATTATCTTCTGAAAACCGCGGTAACTATAAAAGCAGTTACCTCTTCTACAGTTCTAATCATACGCGAATATCTGTTGGTAAAAAAAAAAGCGTTTAACTCGATACAGATAGAGAGAGAGAGGGAGAGACAGAGAGACCGGTCCACTGATACGATCGTTCGACTCTGACCCGCGGATACAGATAGATTCACGTGGAATCCTCGGCTGGCGTCAGGCACGAGCGGCGATCAATTTTTCTTGAACGTGAGCGCGGACGTCGGGACGTGTAGATATGAAAAATTTCGAGCAGCCGGTAATGAGGTGCGTTCACAAAAGGGCCGCGCGTTCACGTTTGGATAGCCACTGTCATTTGTTCTCGGATCCACGGTCATTTGTCTGCTCACGGGCCGGGCCTGTCTTTTGTTACACCGTCAAAACAGCATTGTGCCGGACTAACGACGTTCATTCGCGCCACCCTCCGCACCGATACACACACCCGTGGTCCGTCGTTTGATTTACGCGAGCGCGCCTCCCCCCGTCTAATCGCGCGTTTATCAAGGTCCTCGACGACGAGCGGACTACTTGCGCGTTACGTCGACGCAGAAGGTGATTCCTTCGAGATCGCAGCCAGTCTTACAAACCAGGCCAATCATCTCGTGGAAACTCTAATAACACGAATTATTAAATAAACCGTGGCACGAAGCTCGTTTCGCAACGCCACGTCCACGTTACAACAACTCTGCCCAGCCGCGCATGTACCCGAGCGAAATAAAAGTGAGAAAACACGAAGGTTCAGCGAGTCGGTTAATTAATGGCGCGTAATTCCTATCGGGTTTTAATAGATATCGCACGCTCGACCGCGGCGTTTAGAGCTGTCGGCGATCGGCGAAACATTAATCAAACTAGTTTCCTAGCGAAATTACAATCCGGTCCGATTTATCGTGGTGTTCTTGCGTACCCTCTCTCGACGGCGTTCGCGACGGAATGCAAATTGCAGATATCATCTGCGCGGGTAATTAGGAGCATGACAATTTTCAGATTCGCGGCTGCGTTCGTTTCGTAGGGTCCGTAATTGGTCGACTGGTTTACGTTTCCTCAAATAATAACGCGAGTCGACATTCTCCAGTGTTATTTCGCTGGAAACCCTCTCGAACGGTCGTTTAAATCGAAACGCAGAAAGTTTTCAGGATAAAAATGGTTTTTTCCTTCTTTTTTACACGATACGTGGCCGTTTCGGTTATTATTATTATTCCGTTGGCGGAGTGTCCTGTAGAATATGGATTCGTTTCGTTGACAATCGGTGGCACCACCCACCGAGATGCTGCGGCTCGGGCTATTAGCATCCGGGAACAATCGACCGCCGCGGGTCATGACAGCACGAGAAACCCTATGAATTTATCGTAATTTTATGTATGGCACAATCAGCGGCCTCGATGGCGGATAAAAAGGAAGGCGAAACGCGTGATTTACTGCCTTTTTAAAGAACGCGGCCGCGAGACCACAGTAGTAGACCCGTGGCTTCGAACTAGACGCGTTGAAACTGATACTTTTGCAAGTCATTTATTAATCTATTCGTGTCAAAAAATTGACGTTAGTTACCCCGTGGCGTTCTTTACCCTTTTTTTCTTCCTTCTTCTAATTAGACGTTATCAAACGGTTTCCGTTACGCAGAATTAAATCAAGCACCGACGATCGACCGTGTCGAACGTCGAGGATTTCGCGGTGTCGCTCGCACGTTCGCGCAAACGATTCCCTAGGTTGTCCCTGAGTCATTACTGTGCCAGGACGTAATTATACAGCTAATGATATATGAGGTGTTCCGAGGCACCGCGCAGATTGCCCGTAAAACCGTGGCATCCCCTTAACTTTCCCGTTAACCAAGTTAATCACACTTCACTCGAACAAACCCATAGCGATATCATAAATTTTCGCGTAGAGGCGAGCAACAAAGTCGCAGAAGCCTCCTGCGGGGCTATCTTTTACCGTCATTTATCCTAACAGGCGGGTACGCGCGAGTGCCCGCCCTTTAATCAATTTTTTCCATATACACCGGGCACGGGGGACCTCCGCGGGCACGTAATAAAATGCACGACACGGACCACGGTTCGATTTATAAATTCGACAACCCTGATGTCCCGGGTAACGAGGGGACTTTTCCAAACGGGACGCCGCGCGTCGCGGGGCACCATCACGGTGGGCCTTTTTGCGCAACCCGGGCCAAGATAAATGACGGGTGGATTAATCGGCCGGTGATCAGTGGAACCAAGGCAGCAAAATTGTGTGTAATCGTCGGCCATGGTGGAAGCCAGTGGCACAAGTTGCCCGTGGTTAATCGGTCCCGCGCGTATATATAGTCGAGTAATTTATGCAGCGTGCAATCACCGCGGCCACGAATTGAGCCAACCGTACGAAAAAGAAGCACCGCGACCAGGAGATTTACTGCGCGCCACAGCCTGATAGACGTCGAGGACAGGAAAACTGGGAACGCGTTCGCGTTCCTCGACGAACAATCCTCGAACCTGAGACATCGATACTCGAACCAAGTACAAATAACACCTTCTACAAACCGTGTTCAGAGGCGTTTGCCAAAGAAGACAGGATCCGACGACTCGCGAAGGCCCACCCAAGGGACGAAGCGTCGCTCTTTCCACCCCCGTGTTCAACGAGGCGCGCCATACCTTCGCGAACTTTCTCGTTCCGATTTTTATCGTGGAAATTAGAACTGGCGTCGAAAACACCACACTGGTGAAACGTATCTGGGCCCAGACGAGGGCGTCTCTTCGACTGCGTGTCCCTGAGTTGAACGCGGATCGGTCCTCGTCCGGTCCGCTTTGCCTAACGATCGGAAACGATGTCGTGGCTCGACGAGGCTGGTACGCTCGGTGCAAAGACCTGGCATACTTTGTAACCTCATATACCGTGTCTAATTGACACGCGAGGCGTAGGGTATCGCGTCGTGGCCGGGCGACGATAATCTGGGAAACACCGAGTCCGGTATTATACTTTATAATAGGAGCGGCCAGCTCGAAGACGGAGCGACGAGGTAAAGGGTGGCGGGCAGACCGACTGGAGGAAGAAAGAGGAACGCGACTTGAAGAAGGGGGGAGTGGAAACGGGGAACGAAACAACGAGGGAATCGACGCCGACATTCAATTTCCTTGCTGGCGACTGGAGGCTACGCTAGGTGGAAGGATAAAGAAAAAAAGGCTAACATGGTTGACCGACGGAAAAAGTCGTCCTGGTGGGCTGTGCCGTAATGTTCGAAGGCTCTTTTATGCCACGCGAGCTGTACGATCGACGCGTAATGAAGACGTATTATTTAATGTACTGTGGCGGCGGGGAATCACCCGCTATCGTGCGCGTTTACACACACGGATAATCTTCGAATTTATGCGGACGGTCGGTGAATTTCATTGGCACACGCTCGCCAACGTTTCCGCGATCGATTCGCGTTCGATTTTCGAGGAGGTTCCCCTTGGCTGTTGCGTGCGCGAATCAAGGATTCGTCTAGCCAAGCGACTAGCTATAAATCTGCACGGTAACGATCCGGTTCCGGATTATGATTTTTTCTTGCGCTCTTTTCTTTGAATAACCACCCTTGCAACGATTAACTCTATTTGGAATGCGAATTCAGTGGGACGTCTGGTCGTTCAACGTCGTGTCTAACTCTTGTTACTTAATCTACTGTCAGTCGTAACTTCAGAGCGGGGAGAGCGAATGAAATATCTGTTTGTACGTTTGTAGTATCGAGTATAAAGCATTTGTATCAGAAAAACCTTCGTGACAAGTATTCGAAAAAGTGCTTCCTACAAGAAATAGGAGACAGTTCAATTTTCATTCAACTATCACTAATTTCGATCATCCTGGACCCAGCGTTAAACAAAGCTCTTCTAATACAATAGACTGCGTCGAATGTTTTTGTGGCCGATGTTATCGTGTCGAATGTTTCGAGAATTTTTAGAGAGATATCATCAGGCTTGACGGCCGATTGGGCACGCTTTTTGCTCGAGATCGGATCGGGGCGCAGGGCGGGGGCGGCGGGGGAAGAAAGGCAAAGCCGAACGGTGAAGTGTGAAAAGGAGAAAAACAAAACACGCTCGTAGGAGCAGCCTCGAATCGAGTGTCACTTGTCTTCGACGCAACGAACGTCCCCCTGGGCACTCGTCGAGTGCGTTCGCCAAGGGGGAGAGAAGCGGTCAAATCGATACAGTGTTTTGTTTTAAGTGACGTTAAAAGGGTCGGACGAGACAAAACACACGGGGCGTACGAGTCGACCAACCCCCTCGTTCCCCTCGTTGCTGATGGAATTTTTAGATACCAGTCTCTGCGTCTTATTGATGAACTATTGTCGCGAAAATCTCAGGATTCTCCTTGCAACCGTCATTTTCATATTCTCCCGCGCGCGTTTCAATCGCGGAAATTTCGACGAACCTCGAAACCCCGCGTTTAAAGCCCGCGAGAGGGGGTGAACCGCGCGTCGCGTCGCGAGGACGCGCTTTGTTTAATAAAACCGCGCAACGAAACATCGACGATTCGATTGAGCGCGGCCGCGGTTGGGGTGGTTTTTTCGCGCGGCGCGCACGAATCGAAAAGAAGCACGGCGCATTAAGTACGAATGAACGTGACGTCGATATAAAATATGCGCGTACGCGGACGAAACGGTGAGAATCCCGCTCGCAATTCCCAGAGCCCTTCCGCCCCTCTGCGTCGACCACCGCTCTCGTATAATACCGTCGGTAATTTTTTCAATTTGCAAAACGTTACACAAAACACGGCCCAGGCGGGACGTGTACGCCTGGCGGTGTTGCCTTCGGTGGTGGCACGGTCGGCGGACACGGTCGATCAAAGCGCCGTGGCATTGTGACGAGAAACACGAATTCCTGGTCTGGAAACGAGTGTTTTAACAACTCCACCCCCCAGTGGCCGGGGCCCAGGGCTCTCTCAAAATCTATTTTCATCGTCGGACAGATGTAACTTCGCTCTCTCGTGGCAGCGACGCGTGCATCGATCGTCAGATGTCTCTCCCGCGCGCCCTCTCCTCTTCAGCCCCTCGTATCCTCGTTCTCTCTCTTCAATCTGCAGTCAATTGTTTCCAGCTAAACTGTTTGCCTTTCAGTCGGCACCCTTTTGCCGCACGGCACCGTCTATTTGCTCCGTTTAATGTGGCGCGCTTTCGAGACTCGCCGAATTTTCCAGCGACAGGGAGAGAGCGAGAAATGGGGTAGGAAAGAGAGTAGCGGTTGTCGTCGAGTTCCACATCGAGGGGGTGAACCGTCGAACGCAAGAAACTTTCCGCGGGGCGAGGCCTTTCTCGCTCGTCTACACGCGTCACGAATTTCATCGAGATTTGCGTAGAGGACCGTACGCAAAAAACTTGTCCGGAGATGAGACGCGCAACGATAGCCGCAAAATCGTTAATTGAAACCGTTAATGATAAGGGTGGCGCGTTCCTATTGAAACGTGCACAAATTCACCGTAAAATCACTCTTTTGTACCCTAGAGAGAAGCGAGGACTCGATAAGTTCGAACCAGTCGTGGTTTCTTCCTTTTTTTCACCCCTCTCCCCGTTCCCCTCTCTTTTCTTTCCTCCGAGGGAGAGGAGCTCTGCGCGTTCACGGTGCGTACGGAGCGTATAAAGCCAGCGGACTGGTTTCCGTCGGTGTTTGTTATTCATTAGTTTTTTAACGTCGAGGGGGGAGCCGGCCGCGTAATTACGACTATAAGTTCCACGTCCTGTACGTCCTAGCCGGGGCACGATGAAATTAAGACGGCACCGCGATAGGTTTTCAATTCGAAAACAATTAATCACCACCACCTCCCGCGCGCGTCCACCGCCTTATCCAGTAACGGCTTAATTATAAAACAATCACGCTCCGCCGGGGCACCGGTACACGTAAAAGGCGATCGAGACGCGAACGAGCCTCTCCCGCTGGAATATGTGCTAAATCATCTACTGGTCGTTTGTTGGCAGGCACCGGGGCCGCCTCCTGGTGTAACTATCAGCCGTGGGGCCAAGAAACGAGAGACGGTGCCTTCGATACTCCGACGATATAATCCGCTCTCGTTCCTCTCTTCGAATCGCGCCACGACCAACGGCTGATACCGCCATGTTTCGTTCTCCATTCGTTGACATTTCAATGTTAAAACGGCACTTTGTTCCGTCATCCTTGGTATACGAAACGTTCGGATTAGTAGGCTCTTAAAATACATAGCCTGTAACAGGAGCATTTCTCCTTCTGGGGTCCCGTACGATAAAAGGAACGACCACCTAAAAGTTTACCCGACAAAAGATTGAGAAGTTCGTTGATCGGGAGTATCGAGGTTTCCCGGGCGGACGGGAATCGTTCCCGAAAGATCATAGGGCTGCCCTTCCACTGGGTTAAGTTTCAAATCCCCGAGAGTCAAGCGTTCACCATTCTACCGGCACAAACGCGAATAATCATAGGGACCCACGCATCGATCCCCCCGTAAACCTATCTTCGCGAGCCACTCTACCGCGCGACGTTTTCCAAAAAACCGGCCAATCCTCCTGCGGGGTTCATCGATCTGTCCGATCTCTCTCCGGTAACCAAAGTCGCCGGCCCTTTACAGAACGCGTCGCACCACCGATCCAGCGCGAAGCTGGACCAAGGGGGACGCACGACGGAACGCCATTCAGCGGGAAGTTCTAAAAAAAAAAAAAAGAAAAAGAAAAAAACCGCAGCCGACGATCCCGCGGAGGGGCCCTCCGTACGGTGGGCCCTCTGGTAATCAGGATGATCGATATCTCGTGCGGTCCTCCGCTCGGTTTCTCCCCCCTCGCCTTGGTCCATCTTCGCTTCTTCTTGTTCTTCTTCTCGTCTTCATTCATGCTCGAGGAATTCCTTCTGTTTACGAGTTCCTGAAGATCGCGGGCCCCCCTGGCCGCTAACCGTCTCGTGGTCAGATTGTCAGCCGCTTAATTAACCGTGAAACGGGCGAGGGGTAGCCGGACACCATAGACGAGACCGCACGATGGCAGGACATTCGATACACCCCCGAACTCGCTCTCTCTCTGTTCGCTTGGGGGCGATAGAAAGAAAGAGGAGGCTCGTCGGTGAAAAAGTGGGTGGTTGCGAGAGAGACGGAGGGTGCACTGGAGTAGATGAGGTTCTCTATACAAGGTAGTCCTTGGAGAGCAACGTTAGGTAGGTTGCTCGAACCAGGTAACCGGACACTCTGATCACGGACCGCTGGAACTCTATATCACAGGTGGTAGTGGCTCCGGTACGAAGGTCCTCTGACTGTCAAAGATGCTCTTTTTATTCCCTTCTAAGAAGCACTTCTGATGGATAGTTGCGGTAATAGCGTATATCGAGATGTATTAGTAGGGAAAACAGAAGGAGATATATCAGGGGGGAACTACCCCTCTTTGAAGCACGGAGACGTTTCCAAGTATCCCAAAATTCTTTTAACCGCGTTCAAAAATTTCTACGCGCAATTTTTCCGCAACGCGAAACGTAGCACAGGTCCAAGACGGTTCTAAACTTGGCAGCAGCGAGTTTCTCCGCTGGCGACTACGGAGCCAACCGCTGGCTGTGACGTTAATTGATTCGTAGCTCGATCGATTAGCGTAATGCTGGCGTGGACTCGATTCGCCTTCGTCAGAGGCCGAACGGTTTCCTGCTACGAGACACCGTCGTCAGAACGAACGGAATCGAACAGGAACTCGATACGAGCCAGAGATTTTCCAGCGACCTTGGCTGCGCCTGCCCCCTCGCCATCCCTCACCCTCCATTAGTACGATATCGTTAATTATCCGACGAGCAGTTGTTGCTGCTGCACGCGTGTAATGAACAGTGTCAGGTGATCGAAGCTCGTTTCAGCGGATCGGTTGGCAGAGCGTTGAGGTCAGCCAGCAACACGACGAGGTGTATCCCCTGGCACCCCTTTCCGAGTTACTTAATATCATGCGATACCGCGCTGGTGATTCATTGCTCGTTACGCGTTCTTCGACACCTGCCTAGGCGCGGGCAACCGGATTTCAATAGACCCAAAACGAACCAGCATCGTCTCGCGAGAGAGAGAGAGAGAGAGAGAAATGTCGACGAACTCGATGGGCCTCGAGAACACCCCGACGATGCTCCCGTTCTGAGTTCGATTCACGGCGATAGAATTTTATATTTCATTTCCGCCGTCTGACGAGGAGCCTCGAATGGATTACGCGGTCCCCGCGCGGGATTTCTTCGCCGCTTCATCAGGTTATTTATCGCGAGTGTATTATACGAAGCGGGGAGAAATAAATGGGGAAGTTGCAAGTACGTTTCAATCGGAGTCTAAGCGGGCAGGATGTAGCCAGCGATATGAAAGAAATTACGAAGCTCAGTATCTCTATCTAGCCTCTGATAAGCTCCTCGTTCGCGACACGAAATTAATTTCCACCATTATTTGTACGTCGCGCAGTGGAACGCGAGTAAGACAGGATACACTCGAGACACGAGAGAGTCTATGAATCTCTTTCCTCCGCTGCCCAGCCCGTGTACAGCCATGCCCTCGACATGAAATCAATTCCCTCGAGACACGTGGCGAGTCCGCGATCGCAGCAATTAAAAATGTCCCGTTACCATGTTGCGGTGCTTCTGGTGGACGTTTTTGGGGACCGCGAATCGCTCGTAAATTCGACCCGCAAACAGGACAGCGGGTATAGGTGGAGTTGAGGCCGTGCGTCGGCATGGGGCACCGTCGCGATATTTCATTTCCAGGTCCCGTGGAACAAAGCGGTGTCGGTAGAGAGGGTATCGGTTACCTCGCGAGCCCCTTCGCGTACCTCGAGTACTCTTTTCAACGCCTTCCACGGGTCCATCCTCCTGCTCGAAGAAAAAAAGAAAAAGGAAAAGCTTCTTCTTCCCTCTCTCTTTCATCTTCTCCGTATGTTCGTTAAAAAAATTTCTCTTTTAATTCGCAAGTCTCCCTCCGTCTCAGTCCAGCGTTCTCCAAAGACGACGCAGCATCCCCCGTCCCTCCCCTCTACCGTAGCGCGGTTCCTCGCCACGGCAATCCGGCTGGACGTTCCTTCTTTTCAGCGCGCATAATACGCTCCTTTAGCCCCCTAATGAGCGGCAATTACGGTGTCTCTACGGCTAACGATCAGTGACGATCGATGATCCCTCTCGCGCGGAGGGTGAGCACGCCCTCCGTGAACCGGCGGTCATTTGTTCGCGCGCGTATCCCGAACAAAACAAAAGGGAGCTGGAAGAGGAGCGTGTATACGGCGGCGCGAGCGGTGTAACGCGTTGTTGAATGAACCGATGAGGTCGCACGTGGTGTGATCATCATCATCATCAGCCGCGGCGCGTTCAACGGGGAAACGACGCCGCGGCGAGATAGCGATCGAAGGCGTGAACGATCACGATGACCGATCACGATCCGCTCGTCAGACAGATGGATAGAATACGTGGTGAAACAAAAGGAGACCCCGCTGCCCTCTCGGGGTTTCGTGCAAACAGACTCTCTCGCGGTGGAAAGGTGCGCGTTCGAGCCTGCATTGTGTTACGCCGAGATTAATGCTCGGGAACCGCAACGGAAGAACTAGCCTAGCACGAGGGACGATTGAATTAGTTTCACTTAGACGCGGCGCGGGAAGCTCGCCTTATCCCCGCTTCGATCGAGGAACAGCGAAACATCGAAAGTCACTGCAATTACGAAAACACGGTAGCCGTATGTGGTACAACACCATCCACGGTGTGCACGATCGAAAGTAACGCGTCAGAGACAAACGGATGAGCTGATTCCGTGGGAACGATGCTCGACGGGTGCCACCAGCGAGAGGATTCCGCGTATGGAGAAGCGGGTCCGCGAAACGACCGTTGAATGAGTTAGCGAAGGTCGATCGGGGTCCATTAACGAAACATCCCCGGTTCAAGTAGAGTTAATCTCCGCATGAATGACAACGCGTCAGCCGCGTTGCGCTTGCGGTTTAATATTAGCGAGACGCGATCAAACGCGTCACGCGACCGAATTATTTATATCGTCCTGTGCAGCGGATCGATAGTCCCCGGCTATTTTCGTGCCCCGATTGATCGTCCGCTGTCACGAGCGCGTGAGAAAGGATCCTTCGACCGAAAACCTCCTTCACGTGATCCGAGGGCAACAATACCGTCATTGATACAGAACGTAAAGTAGAAATAAAACGGAACGGGAGGGAGGCGCGTTCGAGATCGACTCGAACGATTTCAATTCCGTCGAGATAGCCGATCCTTCGATAACGACCCTGTTACGTACCACGAGCGTGCAACGGGTATAGGTGTCCGTCACGGAACAAGATCGTCGACGAAGTTCTCGACAAAGGCTCTGGGCCACGCCGTAGGAGGCATTAAAACCGTTGGATACCGCGCGCAGGAAAAGGGAGGCTCGCGGCGGTGGTCTACGCTAGGAGAGAAATTGCCGGATGCACATCACCCGAACGATTCCGTGTCCGAATCGATATCACCGTACGAATTAGTAGCTTGCGGTCCAATATCTCACCCTAATATTTCGAGCCACGCCGCCCTTCTGACCCCGCTGGCTCGCACCCTGCTCCACCTCCGCGTATGTTTCTGTATCCGCGTTTGTGCGCGCACCGCGTGTGCACGAGGGGGGACCCCCATGGCGATGGCGTGAAAACAGTCACCAGGCGCTCTGCACGTTCCTTCCTGCCTTCCTTGCTCTCGTTCCCTCGCGATCGGCCAGCGTCTCCTCGAGGCGAGACAAAAAGGCGACCGTCACGGAAACAAGTGACAGCGGAACGCACCGCGTCAATTATTGCCGGTTCCTACCTTTTTTCTGTTATTGGTGCACCTAATTGCGCGTCAATGTGTCGCGAACGGGAGATTGGTGGTGAAAGGTGCCCGGAAGGGTGGTCTCGAGCAAGACGTTTCGGATTTGGCGACGCGTGGTCGAGGAGAATTAAGGGTAAAGGACGATTGACGACTATTCTGTTACCAGTATTGTGTATCAGGAACCATTTCAACGAAATATGATGTTCTCAGTGCGGTGTAATAAAATTGCAGTAGCTCGTATCGTAAACGGACCGCGAAGTTTAAGCCAGCTAATATGTACGCACCTGAAAGTGGTAGCATTTTTATACACGGCATAAATTTCAATTCAAGATTATCTGATCAAAGATTGTTTGCGTGAGACGCATTAACGTGATGCGGAAATACATTACAGGATGATATACCGTGCTCTCCGCGGAAGGAGCGTTCGTGGTCTTGTTGCGCGGAGGAAGTGAACCGGACATCGCGGAGCGTGTCCGGAAAGAAAGCGATTGACCAAACATATGATGATCGAAGCATATGATCCTCGGAGGATCGCGTGAATCCTGAACGAGCCACGTGAAATGCGCCGCGAACGGTGACAATTAACAGGCGTCACCGCGATGGTACCGCGACTCGCGATTTCGAGTGCTGTTTTAAAAATGGGGGCGCACCGGTGTTATTTAATTCACCGTTTGTCCTACGGTCCCGTAGAACACGGGTCTGCGGCCGGGGACGGCGCGAGAAACACGAATTTCACGTGATTCGACCGTGCCACCGCCGCACCATCAATCACGTTACATCGTGACAGGGTTTGACAAAAAGCTGCCACGCGAATTCCGTGGCCACCCCGAGATAGAGAGACCGGGGCAGTAATACCAGGCGTTTCTTTTTTCATTGCTTCCTGAATATCGCTCAGAATGTCGAAATACGGAATCATTAGTAACCGCGAGAGAGATCCTCTTCTACCATTCTCCATCGCCGTGCTGGCCATGGTAATCTATCACGAAGGGCTCGTGCGAGCAGGTGTCATGGCAGTCTGCCGCTAATGATCCTGGACATCCAACGTGGAATTAATCATTGCCTTTGTCTCTCCGGTTCTTTTTGCCACGTCGTACGCGACGCCGCGCGGGCTTTTCGGCTCACGCTTATTCCCCTCTTTGCGAATCGTCTGGGGCCCCCGTTCTACCTTCGCTCTGGTCATTATCGTCGTTAACTCATCGCTCGTCCGCTATCCCGCCGATTTCCGACGTTTCCTTAAACGATCGACTTCGTCTTCGAGATCAAAAAGAAGAAGCAAAAAGAAACCCTCGAAGGAGGGGGACACAGAAAATGAAAAGCAAATATATTTCTCGATCAGCGAACTACGATTACGCGTGTACCAATCCTCGCCTCGAGGTTGTAGGTGAAATACGTTGAAATTGAATGACGGTGGCGCATTAACGACGATGGACTAACAACCATGAGATCGTTCAAGTGGAACCGATTAACTCGACCAGGGGAAAGAAACACAAACGGCGGGCTGGTGATTTCCCCGCGTGGGTCGTCGGCGCTTTTCAAAACCGGAATTCTGTCCGTTTCGTCAGACAGCTGTCGTCCTATCCGGCGGTGGACGGATCCAGAGACGCCTGGCGACAAGACGAAACCTTCCTCGCCTCCTCTCTTTCCATATTTCTTTCTATATCGCGGGAGCAAGATTGCGCGACGCGTAACACCGTCTACCCCTTCCACCTCCTCCACCCTCTTCGCCCCTTTCGATGACATTCGCGTCTTTCTTGTATTCCTTTCTCGTTTAGGGTCATCAAGATAACGGAGGAAGATGCCTCTGACTGACGCGCGGTCATCACTGAACGGGCTAACAGGTATTCCTCGCTGGTAATGATTGGCCGGTGCAGGAAACGCTGGCCGCGCGGTCGTAAATCCTCCGGGGCCTCGCTTTACGCTGCTTATTGAAAATTAAAGTGGAATTCTTTGCCGTTTACGCGCCGGCGAATCGGAGACATTATCTCAATCGTCCGTTAATCGAAATCCCCTATCGTCCCTGGCGACTCTCGAGTCTTTCAATGGAATTTTATTAGCGCGATCGACGCAACGACGATGACTGGGTAGAACTCTTTGATATATATCGGAATTGTTTTCGAGAAATTCTTTCCCGTTCGATTCTCAGTCGAAGTGCACTCGAAAAATTTCAATTCGATACCACGCGAGGGACGCTGCCAATAAAACCGAGTACTTCTCGAGGCGAGAATATTTTTTCTAGTTACCGTACGTGTGCACATTCGTAGCTAACAATTCGTTTCGCACCCCTCACGAGTTATGTCACGATAAAGGAGGAAAGGTAACACTTGTACGCTGAGAATTTGTCGAGCGCAAAGAAAGAAAGAAAGGCAACTACCGGCACCCCGCGGATCCTGATGGAACAGAGGCAGAGGGGAGAGATGAGGGTGGAGTGAACGAGGTGGCAGCCAGACAGGATCTGCGTGGAAACGCAAACAGCGCCGGTCTCTAATACACCGGGGACTTTATCAAAATCTGATAACTTCAGAAGCGAAGGCAACACGGCGAAAGAGGAGAGGTGAAACACGCTCGAGCTAAGCCACCCCCGAAAAGCCGCCAACGCGGAGGGTTGTTGAGGTGGTTATCCCCTCTTCCGCGTACTCCTGACATCCCTCCGGATGGAAAGCCTTGCCACTCCTGCGAGCTACGTACCGCCGCCTCCTTCGATGTAACCTGTATTGCGACGCGAGGAAATTTGCGTTCGAGAGACGCGTTTGTACACACCGCGTCGACGGGATTCTTGGTGTCAGCGATATTCGCGGAAACGGCCAGACTATCCTCCCTCGATTCCACGCGGAGTCATCCAGCTCTGACGCTGAATAAACCAGTAACAGAACACTTTTGCAACGAGAAAAACTGGGAGTGCATTCGTCGCGTAAATTATCCTGAACAGATATACTCGTAATAAGAAGAATTGAAGACAAATCGTATCTGCGTTACATTAAGAAGAATCTCGTAACGGGAATGAAAAACTGTGGCGAAGTCCAACCCCTTAACATGGACGTAGGCAACCCCGAAATCTACCCTTCCCACCGCTGTATTCCATTCGGTTTCTGGCGCGAATTATTCAGACGAAATCCACGTTATTCGCGGTTCCACTGGTAAATTGCGATCCGCAAGTTCCCGCAACGTAGCGCGATGTAGAACGTGACCGATTGCGCTCATATAGTAAAGTACCAGCAGGCAGAACGTACGTGTCCCAGCCTCGTCCCCGTAATATATAGCCGCTGCATGGAGATGCGCATACGGACGTCGTCGTCTCTCGTGCATGCACACGCGACACACAGTCGCGCGCAGAGAGACGCTCATTTGTACGTGTACACGAGGAGAGAGAAAGAGAGAGAGAGAGAGAGAGGGAGAGAGAGACAGAGAGAGGGCGAGCGTAGACGTGGAGGCGCACGGGTACGTGTGCAAGTACGTGCGAGCCACGGAGATTGCTCCGGGGCTTTCGGGGTTGAGCATATTGAATAACTCGCTCGCTGGACCGCGAAAATATACCGCGAGGCTGCCAGTATGCGGATCGACGTTCCTGAAAGGACCTTCCAGGATCCTCGGGGCGGGCGCTGTATCCTGTCTACAGTGTCTGCCTAACCCACCCCCCCAGAGCGAAACGACGACGACGACGACGATGACGGCTACGCTGGGGCTGAAAGAGACTCACCGCGCGTGTATTACCAGCCACGCTGGAGATGGAAATGCATCGTCGAGAGAATTTCGCGCAGCTTCGTGCCATTTGTACGGCCTGAAACGAGAATCCGTGTACGCGAGTGGAGGCCTTCTCGTTCTCCACTGTCCCCTCGTTGTCGCAGCCAACCCCCTCGCGCAATCTCGTTCGCGTAACTACCCCGCGACCGCATTCCTCGATACCAGAAACTAACTCCAAAATCGATAGCGGATTCGTTGCGGTGTTTTACCTGCAGATGGTGTACGGGTAATTCCGTTGGCTGTTACGAGCGGACCGCGAGCGAGCAGTTATGGAAAAAGGAACGACGGGATCGCGACGACATCGAATGTTGCGCGAGCCTCGAGTTCGATACGCGAAATCGATGTTTTCGAGAGAACCAACGGAGGCTTTCCGCCCGTGGCTGGGCACGGATGTACGTACGTAAGGGGCGAGGCGGAGGGATCCGTCCGGGGATTCGCTGGATTACGTGCAGGAAAATGTGGCTCGAGGCCAGAAACGGAATGTCGTTACGCTGGGGGTAACGATAGGTACGGGGCCACGGCCATTGTCGGATAACCTGACTAGAATACACACAGCGCTTGTATCGGCGGAAGAGTAAAGAGAATTGGTCATCCGAGCATCTCGAATTTCTTTGCAAATCCATAACGAATCGGAGATCTCTTTCTGGTGGTACGCCCCCTTTTTTTACCCGTCCCGCAAATGCGCGAGTAATTCCTCCGCTCTGCCCTCCCCTTTCTTTTTGCATCGCACCCCATCTGGTTTAGAAGCCAGCAAAATCGAACGGCTTTTACGTTGCTGTTAATACACGTTACCTTGGGAATAATTTTCAACCTGCTCAGACGTTACAGGTATAATTGGACGTGATTAAAAATTTGTAACGTCGAAACGTTCGTAATTGAAAATTCGAAAGTCGAGCGGGTGCTGTGAAAAATTGGGGACGCGAAATGTTCACGTCGCAATTACTCTCTTTCTACTTCACAATGCATACGTGAATAGCCACGCGGGGCATACATTATACTACCAATTGGAATTGAAATCGTTCCTATTCAATGGACGGGGGAAAAGAAAGGCGGAGAAGCAGACGAGCCACGAAACGTTTCATCCAGATGCAAATTCCGGAATTACTACAATTCGTCGCGAGCTTAAACCGCCGGGGAACGGATCTGGACGCAGAGTAAAGACGTCGCAAGACTGAAACGTGTAATCTTTTTCCCGTTGCACGGCCTCATCAAGATCAATTAGACTACCAGCGTAGTCGGATGATCCTCGACGGTTAACGATATATCAATTACAGCATAGACGTAGGTAATAACTATTAATGACTTCATTCAGGGCAGAGTAATTACAGATGTCCGCGCGCGACCGGGAATCTGGGTCGGGACGATTTTAGACCGGCGAACTTGCCAGCTTTCGAGGAGGACAGGCGAGAGAAAAAAATCGTGAAGCGATCCACGACTCCATTTGCGAGTAAAAAACGATCCGTCAGTTTGAAACAAGCTTTCACCCCACATTAACGTGGATTCTCAAGTTTTCCGATGGTCCGTTGGGCAAAACAAATTGAACGCATCCCCCTATTTTCACCCCACCACTCGAAACGCTTTCTTCGCTGTAAAATCGAGAGCGGTCGGGAAAGGTGAACGCGTCTCCGTCGTAAAAAAATAAAACTCTTTACGATACTCCGTCGCTACGTAATAAAAAAAAAAGAGAGAGAGAGAGAAGAGGACTCGTTCCATCGTCCACCCCAACTTTTACACACGTCGAACATACGCAAACTGATATACACTCCTGGGCACGAGGAGCAAACCGCTCTCTTAGAACGGCTTCGTTAGAAACTCGTGAAGGTCTTTCCACTGAAGCTCGTAAATCAGAAGGAAATGCGGGGTCGTATTTCGAAGTTTCGCAGGGTTTAACCGACGTCAGATATACGCTGGGGCCAGAAGGGATCGAGGCGCGTTAGCCACGGGGAAAAACCCACCTTTAGTTTCCACGTAGCGAGGGAAACAATGCCGGCGCTATATTCGGCCACGACAAATACCGGGACAATACCGCCACCAGACGTTACCTGAGATTGAGCTTCCTCGAATCGAAACGACAGGTGGTGGTGCAGCCACTTTTTCTACGATCAACGCCCGAGCGTCGACCCCTTAATGACGACCAGTCGTGACTAATCGAGGGTGGAGCGGATTATCGCTTCCCTTTATTTTATTTTACTAGCTGTGAAATAGTCGAGAACGCCTCGAGAGTTGTGCGGTCCCTGGCTCGCGATCCATCGCGCGTACGAGCAGGTTGTAAATTCGATTTTAATTAACTTTGCCTTGGAATCTGGTTCACGTACAAATGATTCGACGAGTAAGAAAAATCACAGCAGAAAACTGTCCATCGTGACTATGAAACGATGTCCAGGGGTGGATACGGTTATATAATTGGAGGGCTCGTTTCGCGTCCCGTTCGAAACGGAGCGAGCTACGAGATTGACCGGGAACGGTGTTTCGAAGTCGATCCTGGTAGGACTCGCCTATGCAAGGACGTATCGCCAGTCGAGAGCCGTGGAGAGCATCGGCGAAATACAATTTGAAAGACGTAATTCGAAAATCGTTGTTCGCCCGACGGCAGCGACCCTCCGTCGGACGTCAAAATGAAATTACGCGACCCTCCGCGCGGGGACCTTGGGGCAGGCACAAAGGCTCGTTTGCTGAGGACACGGCACAACAATCTGACTAAAGGGACCTAAACCACTAATCGTTTCGCGATTAACTTCCATTAAACGCTACTTAATGAACAAAACTTTCGTATCCTCTTACCGACCAATCGGAACCGTTCACGGGAGACGAACAGCGCGAGATTACAGATTAATTTGTTCTCTTGAATCGCAGAAATCCTCGAACCTCTTGGTTAAAGAGAACGAGTAAAAAACACGGCGCATAATATCGAGGCGGATTATATCCGCGTTTACTTATCAAGCGAATTAAGCATCGACCGCTAATTCATTCGATCTACCTAACTTTCCACGGGAGAACGGTTCATAGAAACTTGGCAAAGTAATTATCGTCGCTACTCAACGAGTTACTTTCAATCCCGTCGATTTATCTGGCGAACAATTAAAAGACAAACTGCGGATAAATAGGTATCTCGTGGACGTACCTGTTCTTCGCGGCAGCAGCTCGATCCCTCTGCCTCCTGTTCTTGAACCAATTTCCAACCTGCGTCGGCGTCAGCCCCGTTGCAGCGGCCAGTTCCCTCTTCTTACCAGGATTCGGGTACGGATCCTGGAGATACCACTCCCTCAACAACGATCTGGTCCTCTCCTTGAAGCAATGCGTCTTCTGTTCCCCGTCCCAGATCGTTCTGGGCAACGGGAATTTCTTCCTGACCCTGTACTTGTCGACTGGGCCCAACGGTCGACCGCGTAGCTTCTCAGCCTCCTGGTAATGCGCCTCGAGCCACATCGCTTGGAGCTTGCCATGGGAGTCCTTGGTGAACTTGTGCCTCTCCAGTATCGCGTACAGCTCCCTGTAGTGTCCTGAGTGGAACGCGACGATCGCTCTCGCTCTGAGCACAGCTTCGCTCTGATTCAATTCCTGGATGTTCGGATGGGCGACGGGAAGGCTCCAGAGGAACCTGGCCAGTCTCTCGATGTCGCCGCTCTCCTCGAGGGTCTCGCAGACGGTCGCGACCTGGCCGACGGTGAACGACAGCGTTGGCAACGCGAAAACCGGAGCAGGCACGATTGGACCGTTCGCGGTGGGCGCCGCGGCACCTGTGCCCGCTGGCGCTACGGCCGACATCTCTTCTCGATCGTCCCCGGTACCAGGATCCACTTACCCCGTGTGCTCTACGAACCGCCGACCGCCTCCTCAGAGCATCGATGTCACCGACTAACACGCTCCCTCGTAAACTCAGGAAACACTCCGACCCGATTTGTGTTTGCTCTTCGCTGTTCTCATCGTGACGCGACACGAACGTCTCTCATCGTCCTCGACTCGTCTCTGTCCCGATCACTCGGTCGGCTACAAGAAAATATCTCACTTCACGACTGTCGCACTGAATCGTATACCGTTTGAACCGAGTAAGACACAGCTCCGAACCTGTCACCAGTCAGTCCCTGCTAAAACGCGACGAAAACCTCGACGCCTATCCAGGACCGTTCCTACGACTCGTGTCACACGACGATCCGGATAACCCACGGAAACGGATGTCCCGCGAACGAATGCCCGATGGTTCCCGTCGTCCTCGCTTCGTACCTCGCGGAGCGAATCTCACCCCCGTGCGCTACCGTTACCCGACTGGCGGCTGCCCACCGGCCGCAGGTAACGCTCCTCCAGGTAGACATCCACGGGGTCACGCCGGACGAAAAAGCGCACGCTGACGTTCTCCTCGGCCACGGGGATATCACGCGAGGCCGCTGTTGCCTGGATCGTATCGGATAGCAAACTGGTTTCGTTTACAAGCCGGCATCTCGGCACCGGCCCTACCCAGCATGATACGTTTGTACGCGCCCGTTGCAACCGGGTAGTCCCGCCGCGGCTCTCGGCGACCTACCTCTACCTCGTCCTCTCGGCTCGCCCCGTCTCGCTCCCACCATCCTGGTTCGCCCCTCGTGTCCTCGTCGATTCTCCCTGCCCCCGGGTACCGAACCGCCGTTCAGGGCCAGCTGGATGAAGGGAGACGGCGATACGGTGCTCGGTGGCCAATGTAGAGGCCACGCCTACCAGCCAGATCAGGATTGGCCGGATCCCATCCACGTAGCCATGGTAACCTTTCTTCGTCCTTCCGTACACCAGTGTCCGTGTTCACGTTTGTGTCCGTTTAATTATCCCTTCCCACGTGCCAGCCAGCAACGCCGTTCCTATCCCACCCTTCGCCACGGTCTCCTGCCTCCCTTCTACGGCTCTCGCCCATCGTCGCACCTTCGCCCCTCGCGCATGGTACCCCTGCCAACCATCCGAACCGCTCCCGCCAGCGACGTCTCTCGCGAACCCTCCCCCTCTCGTTCTTCGTGAACGAGAAGGCAGAGTGAGAGAGAGAGAGAGAGAGAGGGGGACGCGAGTGGGAGCGAAAGAGGGAGATGGGACAGACGCAGAGAGAGAGAACGATCGATGCATCGGGCTGAAAGTGGGACGGAGAGTACGGAAAGCGGGGAAGCAAGGACGGGGAACGCAGGCATGATCCCCACGTTCAACTGCTGCCGTTCCTGCTGCCGTTCCGTACCTTCTGTTGCTCCTGCTGCCGTGATCTCTCCCGACGAGACTCCGCCGCTCTCGTTCGCGTACCACCAGCTAAGGCCCGCCAGGCCTCTTTCGACACTGTTCCTCGCTGTTAACTTCGCGCCATGTCTGTCTGAACTGCGATTCTCGTTTCTGCGGAGGCTCGACTGGTTTGTTGCTCACTAGCTTTTAGAGATGTTCGCATTGTCTGTGGCGGAGTATGGGTTCGATGGATATGTCGTATTGGGGTGTTGAAGACCACTGTTGAACCCTGATGTCAGAGGGTTAACTTGGTCAACGTTCGTTTTAAATTCGTTCGATGTTAACGCGGGTATTGTTGTACGAGCGTTAGTCAGGCTCCAGTAGTAGTTTTCGCTCCATTCTCGATTGTCGAAACAGCGATCGAATCCCATCCCCGTGGTACCAAGGCAATACGTATAGAAGCCCTCCATCGACACGCGCGACTAGATTTCATTCCTCGTCAAGACGACAGGTGCACACGTATCGAGAAGCCGAGGACGCGCGACGGCGCCGAAGGCGTCTCCGTTTTATCGAACGCACAGCCGCCACAGGAGCTTCAGTCTCGTGATAAATATTCTGATTTGTTACTCTGACGTATCCAGGCCGACGTGTCTGCTCCCTAGCCACCGCAATATTGGTCGTCGGCCTTTTTACCAACTTCCCCCGTCGCGCCTCCTCCCTATCTGCCATCGAACACCTTGCAGCCCCGCTAGCAGCCCTTAAGACAGACTTAAACGATTCGCGAAGTCATTCGATAGAAGACGCCATCGGAACCTGAGAGCGTCCTTTTTATCCGAGAGATCGAACGGGATGCACTCGACGATGTTCCTCGCTCTCTTTGGTATCGCATCGCCCAGGACGAGGCGAAAGGAAATATAATCTCGAGCGTCGATGACGAGCCGTCGTTCGCTCGCGCTCGACGATCGCTCGTCCCGTTACACGATCGACACCAGACGATTGGCCCATCGTTAAATCGGATTACGGGGAAAAGCGGGATTACGAGTTTTTCGAAAGACGCCCCCGCGGCCCTTCAGCGCCGCGCGTCCGCGAGTTTTACCGGATACGATCCGGCAACCATCCGTCTGCGCCGCGTCGATCCATATAACAGTCATTACCCGATAGCGGCGCGGGTGGCGAACGGGGTCGCAAAGGGGTGTCGCTTTAGATTTTCAATAGCCGTGGCGCGAAATCGCCTCGCGTAATCTAGCTCGGCGACAATACTGCGCTCGTGGCATTAGAGCCGGATAATGACGCGACTTTGTTACCGGAGGAGTCTACGTAAATTTATGCCACTTTCGACCGGCTATCACTTTGCCCTCGATTACGAGCAGTCGCGTTAAATCGCGTTCCCACCCGCCCGTTCGCGTCCGTTCTCTTCATCGCCCCGTCGCCACGCGGACGGGGGTAGCCTAATCGGTTCGATAAAGGAACGCCTCCCGATTTTTCTGTTTACCATGTTAATACTATTTCGAACACCGTTCCATGGTAGATTTATGGGATTTCGGCTCGCCTCGTCCTCTCTCCTCGTTTCTTCTTTTCTTTTTTTGCTGGCAAACATCAGGCAGGATACTTATCCGCGCTATATATAAATATTGAATATATTATTTATGAAGAACGGAAGAGGAGAGGCCTTGTTCAGCTCGTGGCACAAAGGGTATTAACGCTCGCGTGATTATTTACAATTTGAGTATCTACTTACAGATCCATAACGGGACAGGGATAATCAACAGGAGATTGCATTTTACCAGAGATTTATGACCCGGGTACCGGATTCCGTTGGTCTTCTAAGAGGGTGTTCGAAATCAGGTGTAATGTTTCTGGAAGGTGATTCGCAGCAATCCGAAACACATGTTTTCGCCGAGCACGGGCATTGTAGGGTGGAAAACGCGGGACCTTGGGTTTTCCCCGAGGAATTCCCAAGGATACCAGTCGACTGGGTACGGGCAAACCGGAGACAATGAGGTACCAGCAGACCCCCGCCGTGACTAGTGACCGACCATCAAAATCGAAAGGTGGTAAATACTTATAGGGTCCAATTATCCTTCAACTGGTGGCTTCATTCTTCTCTGGTGCTGTCCATGGGAACCGAGGCTCCTCGATGTTTCTCATTGTCCCTCGTATCGAGAGATTTCGTTTGTTTGCCGATGTACGCCGATGAAGCCTCGCTCCACGGACAATCCTATTATCTATTAAGCTGGAAACAAGCGTTGTACTCTGTATCGATGTTGAGAAACGAAAAAACGCTGGTATCGTTTGTCGAACGGCTCGTTTCTGGTGGCTTTTAATAAGGATCGAGCGATAACTGAATTCGAAAGCTTCTCTCGCGATAGCCCTAATCACCGAGCGTTTGTTTAGGTTTACGAGTTTGCTCTGTCTCTCGTTTAATCGCGTATGCATTATCGGATACATGTATATTATACAACAAATGTTTCTGCGCCCGATACGCTAACCATCGATTATGGTTCAGATCGGTATTACGATAGAGAACGTTTTCTGATTAATGGCTAGATACACGCGCGTTGATATGTACACCGGAGCTTCCAGGAAATCGTTTGCAATCCCGATTGATAGGTCAGATTGCGCATAGCTGGTTGTATAGGCACGCTACCGAGCGGCCATCGAGGACAACGGATTCTTTTTTAGATCGACCTTAACCCTTCTTTAATCTTCCTGAACGGCGAGCAATTAATTGCCCCGCGCGACGAATGAATTCCGCTGATTACGCGCGCTGGTTCGCGCGGACGAACGCCTGTTTATTATCGAAACTAATTAACTTCGTTAGATGTCCAGCTGACGCGTTCTTTAGAATCCTTTGAAACAGCTGCCTCCGTTCGATGTATTTCGCTCGACATTCGATCACGCGAAATTTCATCTTCGATTACCAAAGAAACGACGGATAAACGTGTAACGCGCGTTAACAACGTGAATTCTATCAGCATGGAATATAATAGAATATCGGGCGCGAAATGTCTCGCAGATAAATGTCGCGATAGCAGACAGGTAGGCAGTGAGTATTACATCGCTTCATCGTCCCACCCTCGATTATACGAATCGATCTATCGGGCTATAGTGTCGCTTGTTTGTTGACTTTTCTAGTTAGACAAATGATTCCACCGCACGACAGACCATTTTCGCTTTCCAATTTCCATCCCTGTAATTTGTCCCCTCGCAATTTTTCCTGGTACGCTCTGTGTGCTCTCTCCGCGTTGATAAGTATCCGAATATTTGCTCGATTTCCCGTGGCACCGCGTAAACGTGATATTAGAATACCTAAATCGACGATACGCAGCCGATAGATCCACAAGTTTCAATTATTCACAGTACACTCCGCGAGTACAGAATCGTTCAAAGAGGGTGGCCATTCTCGATAGATTTCTTGATGGTCGCGCGTAAAAATGAACGTCGTCGCATCGTGGACAGTGCCCTGCGATGCGCGTCTGTGACGATAAATAACGAAACGGCGGTAGGTACCCTTATCTGTAATTTAAATCACGCTCCGTCAGAAACGTGGCGAGCGTCCGGATATTTTGAAGCGGTAAAGTATATCCTCGCACGTTCCAGTTTCCAAGGCAATTCCCCGGCCCGTTCCAGCGAACCTTTCATCCTTTCGACCGCGTTCCTCAAACTCGACGGGCAAATCTTTCACTCGGCGGGGCGAGAGAGAAACGCGGCCGCTGCTCTTATCAACCGTCCTGGTAGTAACAAGGCGGCGCGCGTTGGCCCCTGCCCCGCAGAAAGGTTCTTTCATTGAATTCCATCGGTTGCGCCGCTATTACTTTCCGCGATGAGAACTGTCAAGCGTGGCTCGTTACCACCGCGGGTAGATTAATCACGGTCTGGAAAACAAAGAGAGGAAAACGGCGCGGGCCCGTTCGCGCCCCCCGTCCGTGTATCGCCTCGATACGTCGCGTCGCACGCATAATGAATTACGCGCGCGCCGCAGCGGACGCCGCGCCGCGGATTAGGAATATCGAGCGACGACGTACGTTTTGGTGATTCGATGTTCGATGCTCGACGTAGACCAGGAAAGACGAGCGTATATTCTTTTTCGCGCGTTCAATTTCACGCGAAGGAATAATGTAGGATGATGGGTCGTTTCGAGAATGGAACTCGATATGTCGCGCTGCGGATTAGGAATATCGAGCGACGACGTCCGTTTTGGTGATTCGACGTTCGATGCTCGACGTAGATCAGGAAAGACGAACGTACATTCTTCTTCACATGTTCAATTTTACGCGAAGGAATAATGTAGGATGATGGGTTGTTTCGAGAATGGAACTCGATGCTCTCGGGGGTTGATGTAGAGGGCGCTGAACTTTCGCGTTCGTTCCTTTATCGAATTAAATTCTAGATTACAAACAGAGAATAGAATTCAGTTTACATCCAAGCATAGTCAGTAATAGCTAACAAGACACCAGCAAAAACCACGGCTGGATTACTGCGCATTACATCGTCGACTAAAACGTCCCTGTTTGTCGCCGGATTAAACCGTATAAATCACTCGTCGAAACGATTCCGTCGAACGTCGAGCCCCGGAGTCGATCGAACGGGGATGCCCTCGTGCAGCGACGCGAACTTGTGCCGTTGCTGGTTGCTTGCACAGGGAAAGGGGGAGCGCGAGACATATCGTTGTGGGATAATCCTCTTCTGGTTGCGCGGGCTATAGGGTGCCCGCTCCTAATATGGAGGCTTTATTATTTAACAGCATCCTAATGGGGCGTTGCTTGCCCCGGTCCCGTGTATTATTGTGCAACCTCGCGTGCGAGTGCGTTTCAGGGCTGGGGTCGAATCGCATCCGTCTCCATTAAAATCTTCTTTACAGATTATCGAACCTACGCGTATACCTACGTGCAGGACATAACGCCCTGTCTAAACAGAGTCCACCAACGTTGCTTCGTCACTGTACTCGGTGTGGCGTGCCTTCGCCATCGTTCTCGATCTCGAACCGTTCGTTCGTTCGTTCGTTCGCCAGCTACAATTTTCTTCTCGGACGAAATTTCGAAAGCTTAACCTCTCCTGTTATCTGTAGCGATCAGCTAACAGGGTCTAGCCCAAGCTATCCAGGAGAAAGGAGGAAGGTGGTCGGTCTACGTGGGGCAGGGAAAAGTAGTCGGAAAAGTCGAGAAGTCGATTTTTGGGTAGGTCACAAGTGGCGCCTGGGATGTCTCTCCGCGCGGTATGTTTACAGAGGAACCTCGGGAGCCGGGGGGACGAAATTTGAGGTTTCGAGCAACGGGAAGCTTGAAGGCGGATGGGGTGGACGCGTCGGCGAGGGAAAAGCTGGCGCGGATCGCCGCGGAGACCAGGTTCGAGTCTGACGGGGCTCATCTGCGCGATGGCGCCACGGCCATTTGTTTGTTTTACTTTTCTGGGCTGGCTGCCTTCTAACCCGGCCCTCCATCGCTTCTAACCGTGGGTTAATGAGGTCGTTAACGAGGCTCCCACTAATTCCGCTATCTTAGCCGAGAAGCTGCGCCGCACCTTCCTCTCGACCAGATAATATCGTACCTGGTTACGGTTCGGGCGTCATGGTGGTTTTGTTCCGTTCGTTTTGTTCGAGCAGCCACCATGGTGGACCTTGAATCGATGCCTCGCAGGGCTCACCCATCCGTCGAAGGTGAAAATACGTGGCTAGCTTTGCTCGAAGAAGCGGGCACAGACGCCTCTCTTCGCTGCAGTTTCAGCTTTTTCGTTCGTAATACACTTAACGTTACCCGACGCTGTATAATTGATCGTCCGGACGCTTCGTCTGTCGGATTAAGGGCGATCCATATTTTAAATCGTCCCGCGTCTAGCCGCGACACGATCGTCAGACTTTTAAACGGCGCACGTCGCAGAAAATGTATCCCGGCGCGAAAGTGGATTTATTAAAAAATTGCTCTTCTGCGGAATCCTGTTTGCGCGTTCATCTAGCCCGCGCTTTTTTGCCGCGCGCCGGAAAAATCTCATCGTTCACCGTTATATCCGAAATGCGGAAGACTCGCCGCGACAGGCTTTTTCACAACGCGTCTACGTTCTTCCCTTTTCTCTTTTCCCTTCTTTTTTTTCCCCCTTTTTTCCAAATATCCCACCGAAGAGCTCGCCCATGCGCCGATTAAACGTTCCACGCTTTTTTTGCAATCCGCCTTCGACTCTACCTCGCCCACTGATTCCCTCCATTCCTTTTACGTCACTCTTTTTAACCCTTCTACCTGTCCCCCTTCAAGTTCGTCATTTTATATTCTTTACGTCCACCTTCTCCCGCTGTTCCATCCGACGTTTTACTCTCTTTCTCGATTTTATCCCCTTATCGCGGTTCTCTCGATTCCTCCTCGCTCGCGCCCTCCCCCGTCGGTCCTCTAGATTTTTATTCCCACACTCTTCCATTATCTTTTTGCCTCGCACGCACCCCTTCGCCCTCCCCTTTCGAAACGCTCTCCTGGATGTCCGCCTCTTTCTCTCTGTCCGTATCCCTCTACGTCCGCGTCCGCGTCTCTTCTCTCCGTCCCCGCGTCCTCCTCCTCCTCTCATTATCACGCTTTTTCGCGCTCTGCAACTCATTACTATTTTTCGCGGCGGTTCGCTACGCGTGCCGTTGCTCGAGCGGCCGATAAATTCTGCCGCGATATTGCGTTTGGCATTATCGCAATCACGAGCGCCAAGTACCTTCCTCGCGCCGCCCTTCCCTGCGACCAGTGTCGCCGCGTCCCATCGCGCCGCACGCGCGCGACCAACCCCGCACACAGAACCGTGCACGCGAATATATATATATAACCACCTGGCTCTCGCGCGCGAACGCGTGCACCCTCCTCGTGTGTACGTACACGCGCGTTGTCCCGAATTTACATCGCGCTTTTAACATCGCGCCGCCTCTGCCGTAATTTCCCCGCTGCCGCGCGGAGCTGCCCGACCGGAACGCGTGGCTCATTACGTTTTATCCCATGCACTGACACTCGAATTTCGGCACGAAATATGTACAAAGAACGCGGCCTGACGCGGCCATAATTCGCCGACGTGACGGTGATTTTACATTCGCTGGAAAATTGACGGCGCCGATGATTATCGCCGGCCAATCTCCCGTTCCCCTTATTCCGCCCGTGATGTTGTTGCGCCGCTGTGTTTTTTCCTACCCTCTTCCACCGACGATGAAAGCCAACGCTCGATCCTCGTCTATCTCCCTCTCTCTCTCTCTCTGTCTCTCTCTCTCTCTCTGCGGCTCTTTTGTCGTTTTCCATTTTTTCTCCCTCTCCCTGGCCCCCTCGCCCCCGTCTCTAACGAGAATCCTTTCGTTTCCGCGATTATTAATGAGATCGACGGACCAGCGATGAGCGACAGACTTTGTGTTTCGCGAGCGGGGATTATCGTTCGTTCCGCTTCGTTCGCGCGCGGTAATTAATGCGATTGTGGTGTACGTCGTTTGAGCGGATTTTTCAAACGACCGACCGCGAGTAGGAGCCGTCGTTGAACACGGTGGAAAAGAAATTAATTGCGTCGCGACGAATTAAACGTCAACGTTGAAGCGAGCGTACCTATCCCCTTCTCTATCACCGATCGCCAAGAACGCGACTGCTGTTTGTTATTACGATTCGAAATTTGTCCGCGCGTGTCTATCGTTTCCAAGTGAAACATCTCCGCGCGTTCGTTCTTCGTTCTCTCCTCGAGGAGCAGAGAGCCAAAAAAAAAAAAAAAAAATGAAAAAAAAACGGAGCGAAACGGCGAGAGTAAAAGAAAAAAAAAGAGAGAAGAAATACACGTTCGCGACTCTAAATGCACTCGTGAGAAGGTCTATTCTTGACGCTGTTCAAGAAGGGTGGCACTCGTCACTCCCGGGAGGGACGTCAGGTCGGCGAGAGTGCAACGGCGCCACGAGGCAACGAAGACGATGATGAGGCGCAGGAAGTGGACGGGAACTCGATCTCGCGCCGGGGCAAATACGCCCCCCGGCCCTGGGGCTGTTTGTTATGTTACATCTTTGCCTGGCGAACGGGGTGGCCTTTTAAAACGCCTTCGTTGTCACTCGCCGTGGCGCTACGACGGGCACGGTGACGACGGCCGTCGCTCGCTCTCCCTCGGAAACGCGAAAGGGCTGTCTAATCTTCGAAAAATCCGCGGGCTTTCACCGCGCTTCCTGAAGCCCGGCCCCGTCTCCCCCGTGGATAACGACGGGCTGAGATTAAACGTTACACTCGGTTCCACGTTGCCGCGAGGCCAGCCTCCATTCCGCCGCTTAAAGCCACCGTGATTTTTCCACGGACCCTCTTCGTTCGCAAAGTGGCGGTAAAGCCGTCGCGCGGATAAAATAGAGGGTAAATAGAGGACTCGCATAGTGACCAAGAAAATCCAAACCCGCGATGGTACCTTTGACCTCCCCGACGTGAAAGCCGCGCGCGCCTTTAAACTTCCCTGGTCGATCCATCGGGAATTGCCGCGAAAATTGTCGGGGTAGAATTACGGTGCTCCGAGTAATTGCGTTCTTCATCGACGGATCGTAACTCGCGCGCTTCGAGTCACGATTAGCGAATCGTTCGGGAACGATTATCCCTCATCGTTTTAACGAACGAGGTCTATAAAAAGTAGTCTCGCGTTCGAAAGGAAGTATAACAGACGCCCAATAACTCGCTAAACGCTTCCTTAAACACTGTTGTATACCAACGATCGACAATGGGGAGCAGCTCGTTCCTCATTTGCCGCGAACGCTACCCACAGAGGGGAGAAAAAAGAGCCTAGCTAATAGAGCCAAGCACGGATTACCCGAGCACCGGATTACGAAATCGAACGGGAACCGCTGCCGTGAGAAGTCGGCTGGTCTCTTAGCCGTAGCCAACGCCTTAGCCGCAAAGTGGACTCGCCTTGGCCGGATTTCAAGTTTACAACCGGCGGTGACCAATAAAGTTATCGATCTGAAGTGGGCACCAGGGATGTCCCGTATAAACTACACGCGTCGAGGCCTGAATGCTCGGCTCGAGCAGGTTCCCGGCACGAATATTATGGGCGAAGCTTCTTCGACAGGTTCGAGGGCCGTGGACACTTTGTTCGTCGGCCACGGGACAGACAATAAACTCCGAAACGACGCGCATTACATCGCTCGAGGCCTGGGCCACGCCACATCTGGAAGTAATTACGGTGTATACCGAGGGTTTGCGCTCAGGTGTAAGATCCCTCGAGGTGGACGAGGGGCGGAAGGTGAACGACGAGGCTCTCGCGGTACGGAAACGTGACGATTCGACGGGTACCGGGATTAGCGGTCGACGGTTCTCGGTTGTTCCTCCTGGTTGCGGAAGAGCCAGGAGTCGCGATACGATCCGTCTCTTTCTCTCTCTCTTTCTCTCGCACGACGTTTCGAAACGGTGCACCCGTGCACCTCGTAACTGTACACCGAGCCAGGGTGTATTATTCTCCTGTTGGAGATCGCTCGACGATGTTTTACATCGACCACGACGCCTGCGACGATCGTTCGATATTCAGCGCGAGGTGTTTGACGTGCTCGCTGAGTTTGCCAACGGTTCAGGCGTGCGTCGGACGAGGGTTAATTATCGGGGGATGATTTAAGTTTGTCGTAGCGGGTGTGACTCTTGTCGATGAAACCTTCCGCGGAATTTAATATTCGCGTAATTTTTTGGGGGGGAATTTAGTCGCGATGAGTTAACGAAATACTTTTCTCATCGATTCCAGACAAAAAGTCTCTGCTATTTTTTTCCTCCAGAGAACCTCGAGGAACGTGTAAATCGGACGCGCAACGATAGGACGCGAGTCGACGATTGCGGATTCGATTCGCGTCGCGGCATTATTCCGCGGATGGAACGTGCCTCCGTCAGGATTGCCGGGGCTCGACGGAGGCCCTCATCCCGGAGAAGTGCCCGCTGGGTATTTAAGAAGCATATTCCCCTGTCCATTTGGCATTGTGCGGCCGTACGATGGACACTTTCGCGCGGAGGGCGAGAGATCGAAGGATCGAGGTATTGATCGTAAGCGGCTTGCCCCGTGGGGACTTTACCTTTGTGCTTGCGAGCGGACCGGCTATTTGCCGGGCTCGTAAGTTTCACACCTCGGTATAATCGGAGTATCCGGGAAAGCGGGACGCGTTCGACCATTAGAGGAGGGCGACACTTACACCGCTTGCGGTGGCGATCTCCTTCGCGCGGACTCACAAAGAAGACCGTGTTAAATGCCCGGTGATTTAGGGGCCCGTTTTTCAAGTGTACTTCTGCGAAAGAAATCGGTACACGCTGCAGCCATGCATCTGGACGAATTTTAAGCTTTTCGACGGGCTGTTCTCGTCGAGGCTGTCCGTTGCGATGAAATTCGAGAAATCCCCGACGAAATGTCATTCGCTGCTTCAGTCGCTGCCTTCGATCCTTAAGAGTCGATGATTGGATACGTTACACGCCTTCGTCGAATCGATACTAACGATCGAAGAAAGTTGGCGAGGGAAATTCGCCATTTGTAACAACACCGGTGTAACCACGCAGCCCCCTGATTTGCCGTTTAAATCCGTGTCTCGCGATGGGGGTTGGCGAAAACGTGCCACGTGGAAAAAGGGGCCTGTTTTCTTTCCTGCCCCCGGGTCTGGCGCGCGTAAATGCGCTCAACGCGCGCGCTTAAACGCGCAGCGTGTGCACGCGTGTACGTACGTGAGCCGTTCCTCCCGTCTCCCTGTTCACGGGGGGGAGAGAACTCCATAATGTAAGTTCATCGCTGCCGCGCTGATGCGTATGTAATCCCGTGGTGCTTACCGATACCATCGTGGGTTTTATTTTCATTATTCATTTGTTCGAACCGTTCCCCATGGATAGCGGGGGGGAAGCTTACACGCGTAACCCCGTGTTTCTACGTTGGTTTAATCAGATAAAACCTTCGAACGCCAAAAATCGCCGCACACCGTAACCAGCCACGCTCTAACCTTCCGATGGCGGTCGAAAACAAGGCCCGCCCCGGTTTTCGACCCTCGACGCCTGGCTGTCTTGTGTCGCCTTTGTCGCTCGACTATCGCCTTATCGTCATTCACCCTTGTCCAGGAACGTGTACGAAGGTGGTGAAAGAGAATTTCTCGCTGTTATACCCCGGGTTTTCCCCAACGAGCGTAAGCTACCTGTCTTTCATTCGGTTTTTGGCTAGGTCGCAGGGGTGGGTCAAAGAGTAATACGGTTTTATTGTTCTCGCGTGTTGTATTGATCAACTTGCGAGTATATGGATTATTATACCTGTACCTGACAATGGTGTCGCGTCAATACGCATTATGCTTGGCGCTTTATTAGGAATTTTAATTAGCTCGCCACGGATTCCACTAATCTCCTTGGACGGCGCACAATGGGGGACCCCTGGTGTAAAGTTATGTGGAAATTGGGATAATGCGTCCGCGTCGTTGAAACGCGTGCATTGTGCCAGTGGGTACCTGCGAAATTTTCTACGAACCCCAGGCAATTAATCGTATCCGTTTTATTCGTTAATTCTCGAGCGCTGCTCGGTCTTACGTTTACGTGCATCCGCTTTATCTTGTTCGCGATCCGATCGTTCGTGATTGATGAAACGGCGGAGGAACCGCGTACGCAAATAGAAAGTGAATAATCGCCGGTGTATCCGTGCGATCTCTCGTTCGGAATGTTCGTTTAAACGTTGCAACGTTTAGGTGAGAGACGAGCGCGAGCTAACCATTAAGATCCCACCTCCACTCGCCGCTTTCAGTTTCCCACAAATTCACGCGTTAAAACACGTGATAAGGTGAAAAAAACGAAAGGCAACAAAGTCGCAACAAAGAGATCCCGCGATCTCTCTGGCTGCAACGACGAGACCACCGCTCGCTCGTTCGCTCGCCTCGGAGTCGTCGCTGCGGCGTCCTTTTTTCCCGCGTTTCCGGCGACCTCGGCCGCTTCGAACAGTAGGCGGAATGCGGCGGAGGAAACGGGGCGGTCGACGGGAAACGAGAGGGGAGAGGAAACGGGCGAACTATCGGAGCCACGGTAATTAGCGGGTCAGCTTGGTTAATGCAAGAGCACCGGCTTAACGAATCGTAATGTGGAAAGTGTGATATTTCGAAAATACGCGCGGACGAGTGCTAAGCAAGCTGCACACGCGTTTCATTAATCGGCTGTGCGTATCCCTGATTCGCGTCGAATAACACGCCGCTCGAAAGAGCCGGTTTAATCTCTGTTTTATCAACGAGGCGTCCTTCCAGCTCTTCAGAATTTATTTTTCTTATTTTGCCTGTAGTTGTATCGCTAATTGTATCGAGCGATCGACGAACTTTATCGATCAACAGAGCGAGATATCAACAGCGGTTTTTCAATCCCTGATACAGAGGAAGCTCGAAAGCTCCTTTCCTCTGCATCCATCGACTCCTCGTCGATTTTCATTCATTTTTCTCCTCGTTTTTTCCATCGAAAAGATCGCCAGGGCTATCGAGGCGTATTAAGGGAGGATCTCGTAGTTACTTGGCCCGGAAACACGATATTCTCGATACACCCCGGTACCAAGGGGCTGGCCCACGTATTCCGGCCGTTGAAACTCGGCTTCTCCGCGTACTCGCGACATCCCGTGCCCCGACGCTGGTAGGCGGTGTATTATTTTTCGCCAAATTGGCTCGCACGGATTCGATCTCGAATTACGGACACTCGATATCGCCGCGTAAATCGTCCAGCATCCTCGACGCCTGGTCCTCGGGACCAGCGAGACCGTCCCTGCCCAGGAATATCCAAAAAGGAGCACCACAATGTTCCGTTGAGCGCAGGATCGGTATAATCGAGACCTGCCCCCGATCTCCTCTTGAACCACCCGCAACTCGCTCGATTTTCACGCGACTGCTGTTGCGAACGAGCGCGTTTCGCGGGCTGTTATGCAACTTGGTCGTTCTTATTTTTATTCTTTTCTTCTCATTTTTTTTGGACCCGCAAACACGAGTCGAAGTTGATTCAAAAGTGTATCTGCTTGTTGTTTCGCATTGGCAATATTATTTATAGATTACGATTATCCGTGCTGTATTGTATCAGAAGTTCGATATCGACTATCAGTCTTCCTTTAAATAACTCTGAAGTCTACAATATTCCTGTTTTCTGCGAGTTTTTCATTCCCATTTGTTAATCGCTGCTTGAGGAAATATTAGCGCAAAACGTGAACCGATTAACGTCTTTCTATCTGCGCTGGGCTTCCTCGAGTTTGAATGCGTTAAAATCGGCGACCATACTTCCCTGGCGTAACGTGTCCCTCCATATGGAGGGCTCCCCAGCCGTGGCCCGTAACCCAATAGGCTTCCCGTAGGAAGATCATACTTCGGTACAAAGGCTGATCGCTACATCGCACGCGATCACGGTGCACGTCATGGAAACTGACGATCTTCATAGCACCATTTGCTCGCTGGTCCTCAGCCACGGGCAATATCGCGCCCCCTTCCCGTACAAAGTGCACGCCTCGAGCAGAGACGTTTCGTCGTTATCAACGGGATTAACCCCGGTGTCATCTGTAGCGATCGGTCGCCGTTCCACACGTGTATTAATCCCTCGCAACAAATTATTCGACGCCGTTCTAATTTCCGTTCGACGCTCCTCGTTCGACTCGCACGCCTGAAAGTATCCGTAGATGAGGATCGAGGGGGTTAGTCAACTATTTCGAGACAAAACTCGATACGTACGCGGCATTTCTTTTTACTTCTCGCAAGTTGAACGTCAACCGACCAAGTTCTGTTCAGAGCGCGATCCTCTATGCTAGAGCGAACAATAGAAAACGCCCTTTTTACGCACAGAAGCCCATTGTTCTCCAATTCTGGTAGCCGTCCGCGAAGCGGAGCCGAAGAAGAGGACCCGGTTAATTTCTGCGTACAATGACTGACTTCGAAGCTCGGTGGTTCGAGTCGGTTAAATAAAAGTGTATATTCTTCGGCTCGAATTCCCCGCAAAAGCGAGGTAGCCCCCGCTGGATCTCAATTAATTTCTCTGGCGAACAAAAAAAGGTACGCGCGATCCGGCGATGCGTGGAATCGTGGCTCCGCCGCGAGGCTCTACCATCGCCGAGGATCTTTCAAAGGAAATGAGCCATCGGTTGCTTTGTATCCATTCTCTTTCATAGAGCAGACACTTCGTTTCGCAATACACCAGATACAGAGAAAGAGAGAGAGAGAGAAAGAAGGTGGGAACTGGGATAGGTGGAGGGTAAAGGGTTTCTCGAAAAGTACGTCGATACGTGCCGACAAAAAGACGTTTTATTCGATTCACAGAGAGGTCCCACATTGTTGGCCGCCCACTCCAGACGACGCTCGAGCACTCGAGGCTACTGTACGCTGTTACCAGCTTTAAGGGATGCGCTGGTGCCGCCTGCAGTATTTACAGGCTCGTTTTTCCGCGTTTCGACGCGTGGCCGTTCGGCACAAAGCCTATTGACGGCCCATCGGGGTGCACAATGTTACTCGTTACATCTATTTATACTCGTATGAAGACATCGTTAATTCCCGTCGCTCGATGCGCGGCAGGACAGGCTTGCATTGAAAATTAGCTGTGGTTTACGGTTCTACGTGGACGCGCGAGTCTGCTCGACGCGATCGTGGCTTATTGGGAGAGGAAAAAGTACGGGTTAATCGATGGAAGGGATCGCGAACTCTCCCGCGAGATACCGATATCTGAAGAGTTCAAAGCGTCAACGACACGATCCGCTCGTATTTTGACGCCTCGAATCCCCGATATCTTCCTACGGATTAGATTAGCCACCGCGAACAGGATCTCCCTGCGGTTACTCGTCGACGTTCCGCTCGCACGGAATAATAAAACGTTAAATCATACTTTAATAACTAAATTTTCCGACACTCCCCTTTGCTAACGTTGGCTCGCGCGAAATTAAAATCCAATTCAGTCGCTCGTTTCGCGATTGTACCGCGCCAAGGTAGTTAATTTTTCGATTAACCGATTAATCGACCTGTTTCATCTTTCGATCGAGAAATTACACGTCGCTTAGTTTATAAATTGAGCGCGCGAGCGCGCGCGCCTCTTTAAACGGTGGCTCGAATTAATACGTTTCCAGGACCCTTCGCTCTTTCCGTTCTTCCTTCGTTCATCCTTTCCTTCAAGCGTCTCGATGCGTCAGGGAACGAAACACGCGGTTCGTTCACTCCTCGTTCCGTTCGAACGTCGCGTCGGACGCCTCTCCGACCGTCAGGATCTTCACCATGTCGCTCGAGGTCTCGTCGACGTTCGTGTAGGTGACCGTGTCGTGGTTCTTTCGTATCAAGTCCCATTGACTGAGTGGTCGTCGTTGCACGAAAAAGCCCACGGCTAAGATGATCGCCACGATCAGTATCAGAATGCAGGCCCACAGTACTGGCTGGAATACCGATGTCTCGCCTTCGCATATCAGCTCGTATGTCGGTATACTGCTTAGCTCTTTGCCAATTACTTCTTGTGGACTGTAGCATCTGGTAATTGAAATTAAATAGTGAGCAATGAGAGTCGATTTAAAAAAAAATAGTTCAGCTAGTGAGATAAAGCGTGCGAAAAATGTTTATTGAACATCATAATTTTGTTATCCAATTATTAGATAAAAGCTAGCGTTTCGATGAAGCGTCGAATATTGTGTTCAAATATTAATCTGATAGCGTTAAATTTGAATAATAAGTAAGCATAGTATTAGGGCAGACATCTATAGTAGACTCGCTGAAACGTTTCACCATCGATTCTTCCAATTACCGACTGTTTCGCAGCGAGATGAATTGGTTTAAAGGGTGAGATGGGTTTTCTACTCACATAATTTCACGGCTGAGAATCCTGGTCGTGTTCAACATACTTAGCCACTGCATTTTGCAGTCGCAATTCCAGGGATTGTCCTTCAGGTTCAAGATAGGCGTTCTCTTTATTATCGACACGAGGTTGTACTCCAAGGTTCTCAAAGCGCAGTTAGTCAACGAGAGCCGCCGCAGTCGCGGCAAAATACGCTCCTCGTACGGTAACATTTTCAAGTGCGACAATTTCTTCGACCCGTCCAGAATCAGTGTCTCCAAATTCGTGAAATTCTCGAAATCGTTGAGAAACAACTCTCTCAGGCTTTGCATGTTGTTCATTCTGAGTTCGCGCAGTAATGGTAGGCAGACATTTTGGAACCGTGTTACGTGAGTGTCGGACAAATCGAGCTCTACCAATGTGCCTGGCAGTAACGGTATCGTGCTTATTGGATTTTGTGACAGATCTAGCTTGTATAAGTTTTCCAGTGTTTTGAAAAGCTTTGAAGAGAAATAAGACGATGTTACGTTGCTCAAATTCAAGTATTGCAGCTTCTTCAGATTCCAAAAGGAGTTCTCGTGAATCCCATCGCTGATCGGATTGTTGGCTAACGAAAGGTACTCCAACAGCTGAAAGAAAGATACGAATTATTTGTCGCGAACTCTTTCTTGTTACTTCTACGTCAAACATTATAAAGTGTAATTACATCGAAATGTTCCAACATCGTTTCATTAACGCTCGGTAGTTTGTTCCACGAGAGATCGAGCACTTTAAGTTTCGAGGTTCGATTGTTCAAGGCGTTCTCGTCGATGTATTCAAGACTGTTGCGGCTGACGTTTAACACTTCCAAATTGTATTCACTTTTGCAGAGGAAGAAGAACTTCTGGAGGTGATTCTGCGACAGATCGAGCGTCCTCAGGTTCTCGAGATTGGCGGAGCAGTCGAGGAAGCTGTCGAACTCGTTGCCTCGAAGAATGAGATCAGTGACTTCCGGTACGTTCGTGCGGTGCTGCAGATCCAGGAAGAAGTGCTCCTTCTTCAAGCCTTGATGCGTCAGATTCAGCTGAAACGAAGGTAAGTCCTTTAAGAAAGTTTAACTCGTAGAGAAGGATTAACGGGTATTCAGAACTCGTTCGTTGTTCACGTGAAAACCGCGAAAAGTCAAATTTTCCCGCGCCGCAACCTACAAATTGGCGCCACTGCGATTCGAAATTTAAATTTCCCGTTCTTCGTTCTTTAATCCGATACTTGCATAAATCATTCTTACTAAATAATTATTCTATCTAAATATTATATAATATTTAATTGTAACGTATCGCCATGCATAATGTTCGCGCAAAAGATCTCTCGTAACCGAATGATAATGGATTATCGGTCAGAAAAGCGAAAAACTCGCGTGCAAACCCACCAGCGTAGCCGAAGACGTGGAAAGGATCAAAGCTAGGATCGTGATAGTCTCGAGCCACATTTTCCAGGTGATGGTTGATTGTCTGTTGCACGGATAGACGCGGTGTAGTTTCTGTTTCGCTCGAAGATGAGACCGTCTAGTTTCAACTATGCCCCTCGCGGAACAATTTATTGGAATGACAATGAATTTATCCGTGGCATACTCTGCATACAATCACAGTGCCGAATTAAGAAGGGAGCAACAGGGGCTTCAGCATCCTGATTGCTATGGTACAAGTGATCTCGATCTCTTTTCTTCTTTTCCTGTAAAATGTATCTTAAAGAAATCGTCGAGCGATACGGGACACTTCCACTTTCGATGCTTCAGAATCTGAACTTCGATCGACTTTTGTACGATCGTGCTAGTTCACTGGTACTTCACTGAGAGTAGCTCGCAGAAGAGGTCCTTTCGTCTTCGCTATTTGCTTCTTTACTTCGAGACCCGCGTACTGGACGGCGATTCGCGCGACACAATCGACGAACGAGGACTGCGAAAACGATCTCATCGAATAGGTTCTTCGCGGGGCACGCTGTCGCGTTAATCCGTTCGCGTCCAGTTCAGAATCCGAAAGGCTAACGCACCACTTTTTCGATAAACCGAGATTAGACGGACGATCCGCGCGCACGTTCTGTTCTGCGCTCGCTTTTTCCCCCCCGAAGGCCCCTTTTAATCGCCGCGTATTCTTTCAATTAATTTATATTCGCGCACTACACGATATCGCCGGACGTTTGTCCCTCGCGACGAAACCCGTGGCGGGCGTTAAACGATAAGTAAAAATAATAGACGATAAAAAGCAGCGAGGGAGAAGAGAATAGAGAGAGATCGAATGCATCAGGTTCGATTCACCGTTGAACACTTCAACGTTTCTCTCGAACCGCGGTGCCAGACTAATTATTGGACGGTCGAGAGAAATGTTGGAACGTATCTGGTCAGCTTCCACGATGGGAAAATAAAAGTATATCGGACGGTGATAAAAAGCTGGATAGCCCAGAGGTATCTAGCTACGATAACGCGTCGCGCTGCAGTAATTTTGTTACAATTACTGTATAAAGTGGAATTTTTTTTATGCTTTCTCGCTCCACGGTTTGGAATCTTGTATCGCGATATCGCTTGTTTTGCAACCGTGATTACCGAGGGATACAAATTGTAGATACGTAAAGCGCCATTTAATGAACCGGTTAAAACGAAATTGGTATCGCAAATCATAAGTATTCGTGTACTATAGAATTGTTTAGAATTTCTATTCGATCGATGGGGGGAATAAGTATAATGGAACGTTCAGGATATTCAGTGTAGGGTAATGGAAAAATCAGGCTTGTGAATGTAACGTAAACAAAATAGCTCGTTAAGAGCAGGTGTTTATTCACGGAATGACATCATGATTGCACCCACGACGAATGATTGTCGAGATGCACTATACATAGTAACAAATATTTAAACATTTTTAACACGTGTTACTATAACAGTGGCAAGAGGGTTGTTCACTTTTTGGGGGTTTGAGGTGTGCTCGTTGCTTTGAACACCAAAGGATTCGATACTCGAAATATGCTGGGTAACATCGTTGCCAGGGTACCAAATACTTCCTCGGACATACCCTAAGTATAGGACAAAAATTACAGTACAGTTTCTTCTCTTTTTATCGTAATTCTCGTAGCTCGGATCAACCTACCTTTGGTACTAGAAATTGCAAATTCTTCAACTCGGCGCCACCCCAAGATGCCATTTCTATCATGAACCCTTTCACGCATTTAAAAACTAGTTCCGCTCTTTTCGTACACCACGCTACAGTCATGTCCTGAGATGCCAAAATAAATTGATACATTAAGGAAAATAATATTCTTTACGATTAATGTTATACCTCCGACATCTCGTGTACGAGGAGGACAGGGATAGTTAACGTGGTCACGTCGTTGCAGCAAGCAGTTTTCAAGATGTTTCGTAATCCCAAAATGACCGGGTGCCTCGAATTGATATCGCCTGGAAATTAAGCAAAAATTCTTATCGACGTGAGGAATCACACCGGGCAGAAAAAACATATTTGATACCCACCAGATCGCAACGAGTCGTTCACAACCATATGGAAAATAACATGAACTTGCGCTAAATTCGAATGCCTCGTAATGTAAACGTCGCCTGTCTGTAAACTCTTGCTACCCGTTGATCGTTTAGTCTGCAACAAGGAAAACATGTATAATTAGAATATACGTTTAGCGTGGAATAGATATCGAGATTTTTTAGTCTGCCTCTGCTCACTTGTGACTCGTTCGTTTCTCTGTGATGCGCTTGCCTCCATGCAACCGCGTCTTTCACGTCGTCCCGTATTTTTTCCAGCTGTTCGTCGATAGGTGGGAAATGAAACTCTGTCGTCAATTGACATATCGAACATAACTCTAAAAAAAAAAAAGAAAAAAAAACCACACGATTAACATGGTCAATTAAACATCGAATATTCGTTCGTTCGTATAGTACCTTTCGTTATCCCCGAATAACTTCCTAAATGATTATCGCTCAATAATACTAAACCACACAAATCGTTCGAATATAATCCTAGAGCAGTTTGTAGCCTTTGAGGCGTCGGATCCATTCTATTTATCAGAAGACAAATGTATCTATTATTCGATTGAATTTCTGTCTGCAAAGTAACCGTACATAGTATTCCTTTTACATCACCCACCCAGATTCGCTCTTTTTTGTTCTACAGAAATCCAACACGTCCCCGGTTAATATGCGTATGTTGTGCATCTGTTTCATTTGGGAACCTAAATGGATGGTGAAGCTCTCCTCCAAGATAGGATAGTCCGCCGTGTTCTTCTCCTCGCTATGTACAAAGTTGTCCAACGCTGGTCGTATCGGTGGCATCGACAGCATCGGAGAACCCCTAACAGTCACATTATCTATAATTATCAAGTCCACGTTGCTCGTGCGTAATAGTTTCATTTCTATAAACGTACACCGGGGTCGGTAGCATGTTGGTCTGCTGTTCCTCCAGTAACCTCATGATCCAGTTACGATACTGCCGCCTCTGATCCAATTTCAACGCGTCTACCCTTGAACCCCACTGACCTTGCAATAAACTTTGCTCCTCGAAATGCCGGCCAGCCATTTCGTTTATAGACTTTTCGGTGGAGCCGGCCTCGAGGGCCTCGACAGCGACCCGCATCTCTTCGGTTTGCCTAGAATTCATTTCGTTCACTTTCTTTTTCTTCCCTTCCTCTGGCGCGTTCTTAAAATAACCGGAGGTTAATTGCTCGTTATACAAACTCGATAACCGGCCGACTGCATTCGCGGCTCGCAGTCAGATTAAGGGAGGAGGAGAGGGATGGGCAATTAAAAAGCAGGCAAATTGTAATTTGAGATTGAGAAATGTTATTAAAAAGCTGGCAAATTTTGATCGAAGCTTTTGTGTTATTTGCGTCAGGTCGAGGAGCAGTGACTGTTTCCTTGAGACATCGTTCGTGCGTGTTAGTACAGGCTTGTCGCGAGACAATGGATAATCTTGATACTAACTTTTGAGTGAGTTGCTCATAGTGTGTATCTCTCATCTGAATAACTTCTGTTACATCTCTTCCGAATTTATGTTCAGCTTGAAGAATGGGTTCCAACGAGGGGGAATGTACCAATCTGTGATATGCAGCAGCGAACAGCTCTTCATCAGTTGTTCCAATGGGATCAGCATATTCTACTGTCTTTTGCTTGTAGATTTTCTCCCAATTTTTTATGGTCTCTTCGATATCCAGGGTTCCTAATTTTGCATTCTTAAGGGCCTTCTCTGCCTTCTCATCGTAAAATTCTAATGTTAATGTTTTAATAGTATGCTCCAGTGATTGCAATAAAGTTGATTCCACATAGCACGGTAATTTAAAGGATGACATTATACGGTGCATGAGTTCTTTGACAGAACCAAGATATGGTATTTTTAATGGTACTTCCAATACGTATTCTTGATTTGTGGTGCATGTTGGAAATTTATATACAAATGTTTTCTCCACATATTCTTCCTCAGGCATATTCATGTTTTCTAGAATAGTTTTTCATTATATTTTCTTACAATCCTCCTATTTATTCTCCGCTATAAAGATGGTGCTTAATTTATGAATAATAACCAGTAAGATAACGTTTAACAATAGGAATTTCTTAAGAGTTAACAACAACAGAGGGACATAAATTAGATATGCGATATTATAGTTTATTGGTGGTGTGCATTTAGGCATAAGTAGAAGTCGACGTTATTTCTTTTTAGTCAATAATATTTCTCAAAGGTCAGCTTTCACAACATGCAGGTCTTAAGGTCAATGATAAGCGACAGAAACACCTCTAACAGTACTTTTTTTTATCCACTCTTTTCAAAGCAATTATCTTCATATATTAATTATAATGACTTCAGATTTGACTTCTTGATAAACTTTATTATCGTACGCAAATATAAATTCGAGAGTATTACAACAAAAGGCTAATTAAAAGCATGCAAGAAGTAATTTGAGTGCCATTAAAAATGTTCGTTACAAAATTCGATATAAAACATTTCTGTAAACCTCGTTTCGTATCCCGTAATATACGATTGATCGAAAATAGCAAAATTTAAAGGTCCAGTTGTTTTTCAATTTTTATTACCGGCATACGAGGGCGCTACCACGAAGATCGCTGTTTTGTTTATAAATTATTGCTTTGATAATTATGGTCTGTATAAGATTATAACGCATACATTTCACACAGTTTCGTGTACATAAACATTCTTAGAAATACGTTTAACTTCAGCAAGTATCGCGTTAAGTTGACGTATCCGTCTCAATCTTTGGTTAAGCGCCTAACCTAAATTATGAAATAAATACTTGCAAGATGTTTGTTTTTTCGTGGACGACGAGTCTTGCCGCGTCAAGCCATGTGCGGACATTTAGAAAATCTTCTCTTCTGTTTCGAGTCAAACATTTTGTACAAATAAACCACTCGCACGCATAACAATTGTTAAGAACGTTTAACGCCCCCCAGTCATCTGTTCGACAGTTCCTCCAACACTTAAACGTCATTTAGATGAATCAGAAGGTACAATATTCTTTTTTATTACATATTGGAGACACGGGATAAACAGAAAGGACTCTTATTTGTCGCGAGACTGATCGTATCGAATAATGTAATTAACATTCTATTTAAACATTGCCATTTATTGTTCGTATTCGAAGGAACGTTGCCACGTTGGCTGCACTGCATTAGACGCTTAACGTCGGTATTACTTTATTATTTTTGGCGGCAGTATATTTTTAAGTATTAAATAATATCTTCACAATGGTTGAGGACAAAAATCAAGCCCCAGAATTGACGTCCCACGAAGCTGAATTATACGACAGACAGATTCGTTTATGGGGTTTAGAATCACAGAAACGGCAAGTACAGTACAACTTAACCTATAACATGTGTACTGTCTCTGAATAAAATCGATTGTGAAATGTAAAAACAATCGAAGAAAGCTGACATACAATTTTAATAAATTCCAGCCTACGAACAGCCAGGGTTTTGTTAATAGGCTTAAATGGTTTCGGAGCGGAGATAGCGAAAAATATTATTCTCGCAGGTGTTAAATCGGTTACGTTTTTAGACCATAGAAACGCGACAGCTGAAGATCGCTGCTCGCAATTCTTAATACCTAAACAAATGATTGGAAAGAATGTAAGTAAATAGATTAGGGTATTGGAAAGTATAATGCTTCTATGCAAATCATATTCGCAGAGAGCCGAAGCATCCTTAGACAGAGCGAAGAATTTAAACCTATTGGTTAATTTGGAAGCAGATAAATCTAACATTGACGATAAGCCAGATAAGTATTTCAGTAATTTCGATGTAGTCTGCGCAACAGAGTGTACTATTACGCAAATAAAGAGGATTGACGAGGCCTGTAGGAAGTATAATACCAAATTTTTTGCTGGTGATGTATGGGGAACAATAGGCTATACTTTCGCTGATCTAATGACTCATGAATATGTCGAGTAAGTGGGTTACTAACTACTGTGATCTATGGGAGGTATATATAGATTAGTTATTAAAACTAAGATTCATCTTATAGAGATGTAGTGCAGACAAAGAAAATGCAAGTAATAGAAGGTGAGCCTACGCCAAAGGAAAAGTTTGTAAACATAACTGTAACTGAGAAACATGTAGATACTTTTGTGCCTTTCGAATCGATTTTAAATGTTCCAAAATCTTCCCTACCTAAAGAGTCAGAAATATACTATATGATGCTGAGTAAGTGTTTAGGTAAAATACTTTTATAAGGATGTCTGTGAAACACATTTTTCCAATAAATAATTTAATTTTAGTAATGCTCAATTATCGCGAAAAATACGGCAAAGATCCATTACCCAGCGAGAGGGGTTCTGAGAAATTGAAAACAGAAGTGGCAGCAATTGTTAAAAAATATGACCTTGAGGACAAACTAAATTATTTAGTCGAGTATGTACCTGAACAATTTAGAGCAGTTAATTATTAATTTCGTTAAAAATAAATCGCACCATCTATTATTAATTTAGGGGAGATATATATGCTCAAGTTAGTCCAGTGTGTGCTATCATTGGCGGTATTATGGGGCAAGAAATAATCAAAACCGTTTCAAAGAAAGGCGCTCCGCATAATAATCTGTTCATCTTCGATCAAGAGACATTATGCGGAAAGATATTGAGATTAGGTCAGTAAAGATGATTTTGAAGGATGGTATGTTCAAATTTCTGTACATTGTGATTTGTCATTATTATTTTTATAGTCATCCATTCCATATTTTTTACAATAAAAATGCAATAAATTGTATCGATAATGATAAATATCATCGTGTTGTAACTATTTTCCCTCGTATTATAGCCTTTAATGCTAAGTCGAAATAAAACAATCCACAGAAATAATTCTATATTATGTGGAATCGAGTCATCTCAGGAAAGAATATCTTTTTGGACTTTCCTAATAGTCAAATATCAATTTGTCGTAATACATTACGCGCTGTATGTGTTCGCTTCAAAACCGAAAAGGATGTACCGCTCGAGTATCGAGGCGGTAGGTACGATTTGCAATAGTTTTCATGTTTTAACACGCTGTTCCTTTTCTCCTGTTTTTCCCGTTCGAAGCAGTCCCATTCTTTCAGTAATCGCTGTTTATCGCAGCTCGTTCGCGTCACAAGATATTCTTGTTCGCCGTGTAACAGTCGTAGGAAACGCGGTGGGGTCCTCGGGGTTGTACGTGGAAATATGACTCACTTTCCCGGTTTCCGCCGGGGCAATTTGAGACTCGCTTTGTGGATTTTTTTCGTGCCCTCTCACGTGGAAAACGCGGCGGGAAACGTGAAATGGAAATTGAAAAATTGGAAAAGGGGGAGCGAGTTGGAGCACGGCTCGTTATGCTTTATCGGCTCGCCCGATATTACCTTTCGTACGCCGCGACAATCTCTTTTTATGCCCTAGCATTATTTAAAACGTTGTACCCTTTCGTCTAACTTCCCGAATGAAATCCGCTCGTTTCTCACTGTTCATATTTAATCGATCCTTTTCCAATCTCTACCCTCCTTTCAATTGTTTATATCCATCGAATACTATAGATCCTTTTAATTTTCGTAATTGCAATTATCCTGATAATTGCAGTTACTGGCATTTTAACATCTTCGTACATGGAGTTGAGAATTGACACGATTTTCATTAGAGAACCATGATTAATAGCTTTTCTACATATGCAAATGGAAGTGGCTAGTGTATAAAAATGTTTCTCCCGCGTTCCTCTTTGATTGCAGGTACACGCGCGTAGTCAGTGTTCGCTCCTTAACGATGCAGCCACGTGCTTTCATGGTTGTCGAATTATCTTCATTCAGGCGCTGTTACCCGCGTCGTACGCTCGTCGAAAGACCATCAACCCGATCGAGACTCGTACAAATGGTCACCCTTGCTCCTCTTAATTCGCGTTTTGGTAATATACGTTGTTCCGCAGCTTCCCTTGTCCAGGGGAGGCTGCGGACCGCTACGTGACTGATCTGCCGTCACGTATCCGCGAGCGCAACCAATCGTGTTGACTGGTGATTTATAAATTTAATAGTCCATCGTCGTTCCGACGGAAACGAGTTCGCCTCGGGCGAAAGCTTGGCTTTGGTGACAGATAACAAATTTCATATGGATGCGAGTGGACCCTTCGAGTGGCTCACGCTCATTTAAATTAACTATGCTCCAGCGTAACTTTGGAATTTTTTTTTTATAGTAGAACTCTTGAATTGTAACTTCTAATCAAATCGTTAACAGAATGAGACAGAGAAAGAGTGGACAATTCAAGTGAATTATATACGAAATCAATATTGTACATCTATATAGAATAAAAAATTTAAATCCCAATTTCCGTTTAGAGATAAAAAGAATGGAGGAATTAATGATCTCGTAGGCGTCAGTTTATAGAGCTCACGGGTCGTTTTTCCGCCTTCAGATACGGAATATGTTGTATCCTGTTATCGATCCAACGATACGGTTTTATCGCAAGGAAATTCAGCCAGGCCGTGTACCAGCACCGTGGAAATGCACGGGGCCGCTCTAAATAATTGTTGCCGACCAACGCTAGTAATTTATCCGTGATATTATCTCACGCCAAATGGGTTAGAGTACGTGGAGGTACTTTTCGTGACTCGGCCAAGGAATTTATCGAGGCTACTGTCACGGGTTTCCGTACATGTACATATTCATCGAATCGATACCACAGGTGCACGTTTCATCATTCCTCCGAATTGCTCGTTAAAGCGGAATTATCGTCACGCGAACGCGTTCGGGCCATTCTCCTCGGCGTAACTGAATTTTCCAATTTTCGCGTTCAAATCTCGGTTTACGACTGCTTTAATCACCGTGTTTCATTCCTTTACAGGAATTTTACGTAATTATATATTATTATAGCATGGATATTAACTCGCAATGGTTTGGAGCCATTCCTCGTTATTTGGAGGAAACAAGATTCTTCGTTAATTAATGCAGTCGGTTGTTTTAATAAATATTCTTAATAAAACTTAAAAGAAAGTATTAGCTACCGAATTATCGCACGTTTCAAACTTTTAAATGGTATTATATTCACATGTATATAGGTTCTAACATTGCGAGAAATATTCGACAAGAAAATACTTTCCCTTTTAGCCATTAAAAGCTCCAATACCTGGAAGTTCATGCGGAAAATCGGAAATCTTTGAGAACGAATAATTTAGTTAGTCTCTGACCTCCTTCGAGGCAGAATAGTACGTGTCTCTCGAATCTGAATTGAATTTAATGCCTCGCCAGGGATTTTTAGTGAACCGTAACGTTGTTAATCGCGTATGCACGCCTAGCCACTGTGCTATCTGATACCGTGTGCACTGTTTCTCTCGATAATCTGTTAAAGTCGATTTAAATCACGCGATTAAACGCGACGCACGACGACAGTGAAAATTCGATCTGAAATTGACCACGCTGAGGAGCTTCCAACAGATCAAGCAGGAAGGTTTGTCTTTTTAGAAAACATCGAAGCGTCAATTGTATTAGATGTCTGTCGCAAGGGTGAGAACACGTTCTCTCTTCAAGTTCTTCGTAGCTAGAAAGGAAAAAACGAATAATAGCAACGAGTAGAAAAGAGAGAAAAGGGGGTGGCGTCATTCGCACATCGCGGCTGCAGCGAGTGATTTACGGTGCGACGAAAATTATTGCCGCTGTTAAAATACCTCGAGGCACCGTATTTATCGACAGACACGCGTTTTGCCCCCGAGACGACAAGACTGTACTTAAGCCGACTCTAAACGCTAGCTGTAAAGCCTCCCGACGTAAGCGAATCGCGAGGGTATAGCTTTGCCGTTCTCGCTAGAAACGTTTCTTCCAAATATGCTACTTTAATGGCTTCCCCTTGGTGGCTTCCGGGCGTTGCTGCGGAGCACTCAAGCGTTCTCGAACTCGTCGATCGTTGAATTCCGTTAAAACCATTTATTCTCCTCTTTTACCACGGTGTATTCTCCCTGTTATGGTACACGCGTTCTGTTGCGATCTCGTACGATTCTCGAAAGAAAGCTTAAGAGATTCTCGAATCTCTGGCTAGAAATGATCGAAATTGCTCCATCGAGGAGCGAGAACGCGGCGCCTGGCGCCTGGCATTCGCGATTACAAGCGGCGCGCCGGTGGTGGCCGACTAAAATTAACCTTTCCGGCAACAACCCCTACGGTTATCCGTGCAAGCATGCATCGCCAGTGTGTTAGCCGCCGCTAAATCGCCCGTGCACGTAATATTCGAGCAAAGGATCGGCTGGCGGCAAAAATTGCGTACGTGAGCCAACTGCTTACGACTTCGTTCCTCGGTTGGCTATTTCCTATTTATACCAACCGCCACGATGTTTCGTTCTTATCAGTGTCTTATTGCCCGTGTCGTGTCGCGACATCTACTAGCCGCTGTTTATTAACCCCCTAGACAATCCTGATATCCTTTAATTTCCCTGTGCAAGGATAATAAAAGTTACTCTCCCTTCCTTCCTCCCTCCAACGATTATTTTTATTTATTCGAATCGTCTCGAAAGCGAGTGAAATAAGCCTCTTCGCTTGAGTTACATACGGGTGTGAAGGGTTAAAAGCTTTCGTCGGTTCTCCCTGACCGCGTAGGAGGAATTCCGCGGACGAGACCAAGGGTGGAGTGCATAAAGGGCTTTCATGGCCCGTTTTCTGACCGTGGGGACATAATATTTCTTCGGAGACGTTGGAAGCACGTGGATCACCGCGCACCAAGTGCATTAACAAAATAACGTAATAAAATCTGCCCCCACGGTCACTCCTCCGCGTCTCCCGTCATCCCTTTCATCCCCCCAGGCGAACCCCTTCGGTTCGTTCGTCCACCGCGCTGTCGCCCGTCGTACTTCCGCTCGTTCTTCTTTTTCTAGGTGGCCGCTCGTAAAATCCGATACATTGTGCGGTCAACCCGGGCGCATTCGTCATAGCCAGACACACCGAGGACACGCAATCGACGAAACGAAAGGATTGACCCCGCGGAACGACCGCGACCGACCTCCTCCCTCCACGAGGAACGTTCGTCCACGGGATTCCACGAAGCGCCCTGGGGTAAGTCGCACTAAAATATTTTTCCATGGCGAATCCTTTACGCGCGACGAGTTATTTATGTAACTCGAGCACGTGATCGTGTATTTTCTTTAAATTTCGTCGAATCTCCCCGCGATTTTTTATTCTCGTTGAAATCATATCGACTCGCGAGGGAACTCTTGAGAGAATTACTGCGATATCGTTAAGTTACGATTAAGTTAACATCCAAACCTTGAACCAGTATCCCAAATTTATCTACCACCGAAATCTCGTCGTTCAATCGTAGGTTCAGCGAGATTTTAGCACCCAGCTCGAGTCCAGCCAGAGGATTTCGTGCCTGGCCACGATTCCCCGCGACGTAGACCAGGTTTACGAGCAGCCATTGGTGCAATCCCGGCAGTTTTTAGGGTCAAACGAATAGCTAATGCAAATACGCCTCCGTGGCTCTGGTATTATTTCACCGGCCGTTTCCACGGGCCGCCGTTAGTCTGGCTGGCGACGACGACGGGGTGATCCTTCGACTATATCCCTCTCTCGTCTTTACCCATTTCATCCCTCGTACCTCTCTCCGGAGGGACGTTACGCGAGAACTTAACGCTGTTCGTTATCAATTAAGACACGGTCGTTGCAATTAATCCCCGCGGCTGGTCTGGAAACGAGGACCGGAAACGGCGCCGTCTTACGAGAGGAGAACGCGAGTGCTCCATTCGAATCGCGGACGAATATCTTAGCGATAGAAACGAAGCGGATTTCTTCAGAGAGTGCCTTAACGGCTGCGTAACGATCCTGATTAAGCGAAGACACTTCCGGCTTGTTTCATTTCAGCAGACAATGGCCGCGTCCGTTTCTGTTTCCGCGATCTTCTTGGAGTTTAATAGCGCTGAAGCATCGCTCGATCGTTCTACGCTATTAAACTTTAAATGTCTGAAGGTTCTGGTCTAGAGAGACATTTATTCGACGATTGTATACATTGATACAAACCAGAATCTTTAATTATGATAAAACGTTAAATAAAAAACATCCCCTAGTATCGTTGATAGAATCACAGCAGCGTATCAGCAGTTATTCGCATTTTAATTACAGTAGAGTAGAAAAGTACCGTGAAACGTAGACATTAGAGGGATTCGTATCATTTACAGATATTACGCAAAAAAAAGCAGCACGATCTTCGAATAAATAAATCTTCGCGTTCTCGTGGTCCGAATCGAATCCCACCCCTTCTGGTTACCGAGAGAATGATTACACGGAACCCCGCGAACGAATAACAGTCGGAACCCGCGGACCAAACGATGAGAAATAAACGAACGGTCGATCGCGCGAGAAAAAGAGGAAGCGGAAAAGTCCTGGGAGGGGGTGGAGGAGAGGGACGCGGGGGGGAGGGTCGAAATTGAATTAATATGCATAGCCCGGCGCGAGGTCCGGTTCGGAGAGCGACGGTGATGGAGCGGCGAAATCTATCTCCGACGCGCGTCCCGGTGGCCGGAGAACAAACCTGTAATTTGTCAGAGTGCCGGTCTCTAAGCCCAGGCATTATAATTTACGCCTATGCAGAGAGCAAACTAGAAAGGAAGAGGAGAGAGAGGGTCAACAGCCCTCTGGACGAGTACACTCGGCTCTGTATCCGTGAAATCGATCCGCTCTGCGGATATTGCTCGGAGAGAGAGAGATAATAATTCGTCGAAGCTGATCAATTCTTTAGGAATTTCATGAATCCAACGACGAATCAATTACGAATGATATACAAATATGCAATTGTATAGCTTGGATTGTTTATTCGATCGCATTGCGAGTTTCTTCACCCTGTGGATCTTCGTAGCGGTATCCATTCATCGCGAACTGTTCTCTTATTAACATCATTATACCTCGTTCTTCGGGTTCTTCCATTGTTGCAGAGTAAAAATCCGGCAAACAGTAGCGCTTGGTTCGCGACGAGTCGTTGAATCGTCTCCTCCTCTCGTACGGATGATTTGTCATGTTTCTTCTCGCTTTTGGCCGTGGCTTGGGTTCTTCTTAAACCCCGCGGTGAAAAGGAACTCTCGAGGAATCCTGTTGGAGGGGGGGTGGAGCAGATCGGAGGAGGAAACAGAGAGGAAAAGATGGAAATCTCGCGAACGAGAACGCATCCGTTAAATTACAATGGGCACGCTGCCGCGTTACGATGTTTTTCGTTGGAGTGTGCGCGGGAAAGTGGAGGAAGCGTATCATAAGTTACCGTGCGTGGCAGAGGGACTCGTTGACGTCGGCTCTAGTCCATATTTCATGCTTTTGTTCGATTCTGTCGGGCATTATTTTAGGTTACGTCGAGAAATGCTTTCTGGATCGCGGTTTACCGTCCTCTTCCTCTCGCCACTTGGTTCACTGGTTTCTTCTTCCGTTCCCCGCCTCGCGTCTCTTCCTCGCACTGTTATTTGGCCTCACCCATAGCCGATAACCGAAGAGGGAGAAATATGTCGAGCTTCCTGGCTGGCTGGCTAACCGTACGAGGGTTCTAATGCAACCCCCTTGTTCGAGCCACGATTTCGTCCTGTACTATCGACACTCGACGTTGTTTGCCTTTTTTTCCGTGCCCACGCTTGGACAAATAATATCGAACGACCGGCGAGAACTGCTTAATTCCAAAGTATACACGGTACCCTTGATCCGGAAGAAACCTCGGTTAAAGGAGATCGATATAATCCGATTCCACTTCTGGAGTTGTTTTATTAGAGCCGTTCGAGATGGGGTTGCCTTGCGATTTTTATAAAAATCGAACCAGAGAGATATTCGTTTCACTTATCGCTGTCTCCTAAAAGGAAAAATAAAATTTCAACGTTCGATAAGGTGTATTGTTTAAGAATCGCGTAACACCAAAGAAATCTATTTTATTACCGTGTATTACTCCTCAGTACTCTCCTCCATCGCTATCAATTTGTACCCAATAGGTGACACCCGAGCGCAGCTTTAGGCGTTTTTATTACACGCATTCGGTGTACAAATTGCGTTACTTAGGGACCGCGGTTCGCCCGTCTCGATCCCCATAGGTACGAGCATAAATCAACCGGGCGTTATCCCGTTCACCGAGCCAAGGGGTGGCGGGTTTTAACGACACCTCGTCGTTCGAAATCGTCGCGAAGGTTCGGCCGCGTGTCATTCTTGTCAGCCGTTTAACAGCGACGATAAAACACGTCCAACCCGGGTCCCGTCCTCTCCTCGCGAACCATCCGAAACGTTCCTCGAACGCGGCGCACGGGCTCGTAAGAGCGCGTGCCACTTTAAACCATTCTTGCCCGATACAAGGGGTTGACTTATGGCTCGCGCGATTCTTCTCCCCTCCCCCCACCTCGAAAAGAAAAAAACGCGCGGAGATTGCACGAATAACCAGCGCGAAAGAAGAAAACCAGGACGAAGGAAAGTATGAGAAGTACGAGAGCGGTGGAGCAGCGTGGAAGGGGGTAAAAAAGGAAGAGGGTAGGAGAGAGAGAGAGACATACGCGGTGGCGTCTCGACCGGGACGACCGGGATATTGCATTGTGTTTTCTTTCGGGACAAATGATTTACCGTGTTTCCCCTTATATTGCCGCGAGCTACTACACAGCCCCGCAAAAACACGTAAGGGGTTGCGAGGAGTCACCGTGAGTCGGGGAACGCTCAGTGAGAGAGGAGAAGGGGCAGGGATTGTCGAGCCGTACGATATGGGAGGTATTACATATTTATGGGCTTCTGGTACGGGCACGGAAGCAAATTTCAGGCAAATCTTGCTCGGGAATAACGTTAGAGCCATTGGGACGTAAGGCCGCGACGTTCCCGTCGACGACGAATATCGACGCGGTCTCGAATATTATTTTCCGCCGCCGAGCCCCGGATTCGGACCATTTTTTCTGTCGACGATCGTTCGCACGGGTTGTTTATCGCGTATTAAACCCGGATATTTGAACCGTTCCTGCGGCAAATAGGCTTGCACGATCGCTCTACTTCTTGGACCGTCGCTTGTGATTTTCGTAGGAATTTTATTCGAGGAACTCGCGATACACTTTTATTAACTTGGTGAATATTTCCTGGCAAGAAAATAGTTCTCTTTCAAATCCAAATTACACGTATGATAGCGTACAATAACGAAAGCTCGCAACACGAACGATTCTTTCGATTGACAGTACACCTCACGCTTAATTCCACGCAAATATTCTCAGAAACCGTTGCCAAGGTCCACGAGTTGGTAAAGAGGGTGGCGAACTCATCGAGAAGTCCGTGAATTAATCGGACCGCAGGACAGTTAACTCATAGGGAATTCTGCCGAGCGTTTCCAGCGGCAGTGCCCAAGCTTCATAGAGAATTCCGCGGGGCGACTAGCAGGAAATAACAAGCTACCGTTAGCAATCATGCAAATTACCATTGGCGATGCATCATTCGTTCCCCTTGTCTTCGAGGGCGCGGAAGAAGTCTTCGACGTGCCCGGCAATTACCGTTTCTTTGTTCCTGGTGAATGATCGCGGCCGATCGCGAGCGTTGCCCGTCCACGTTCGCCGTTAATAGCGCCATTAACGTGAGATATTGTCGCGAGTGCGCTCCTAGCGACCGGAAGAAGTTAACCTCGATCCCGTCGCGTGTGGCGGGACGCGACTTCCGATTTGTTTCGGCGATATTTCACGGCGATGGCCAGCGGGTCAGCGCGCGACCCTTGGGGGACCGGAATCGTGCACGGCTGCCCGGCGAATTATTGAATATTGAGCAGAGCCACTTCTTTATGATCGCCCAGAATCGAGAGGGAACGAGAAACAATGGCCAGCGGTCGTAGCCATCACCCAGGAGGCTGCGACTCGACGAGAACGCGTAAACCTGTTCCCACCCGCGGCGAGACAAATTTTTCTTAAACGACAGAGGCTTAAACGGTTGGAAGTTTCAGCGAGGGTGAAACGAGGGTCTCGAGGCAATTAAGAACAGGTTAAAGGGTATTATACTTGAAACATAAGCAATCGATAAATTCAAGTTTGAAATCGAATATTCGATATTGACTCTGAAGAGACTCGAGACGCTATTTAAATGGTAAATAGAGTTAATCTAAACTTGGAGCTAACTGCACGCTGACCTCTTAATTCGGCTAAACGTTTCGATCCTCAAACGAGCAACCATCCCTCTACTTTCTCTCTCTTTCTATCTCTTATTCGATCACATAGAACTCTTGGTATTAGATTCGTTCTTTACGAAAAGACCAGCAGAAAACGGTCCCTTTGCAGGTGGAACAGCCCCCGTCAGGCTTTCGCGTCGTTTCACCCCGGCGACCGAGTAATTTTCGATTGCCAGGGCGAAACGACGGATGAATAAGTAAGAAGATATCGAGCCTGGAGCAGTTTGCGTTCACTTTGTAGTCGGTCCCGACTATCTCTCCGTCTCCTGGTGGATGCGTCGGCTGGCACGGCTCGAAAGGGGTTTCCGCGGTGGCTTTCCACGGGGTGGCTCGGTCGGTGGGCGGTAGGGTGGCCTGGATACACTGGGACGGGATTTCGCGAGCAATTACGTGATTAAGACGCCTCCGGCTGTGCTTGGGTTCTACTAAGTACGTACTTAGGTCTGATCCGTTACCGTGCTAACTGGCTGCCTCTTCTCCTCGCCTGGCTCCGTCGCGTTCCTCCTCCTCCCTTTTGGTATCGCGACGGTATCGCGCCTCGTCTCGCTTCCACGATCCGTGTATTACGCGCAGCGTTGAACGTTTACCCCCGTTTGCGCCTCTTCTTCGAAACGCCTTGTCTCTTCACCGTGGCACGAGTGCTAGAGAGACACACAGCACGGCTACGAGCGAATCAGCTGGCTTCGCATGGGCGTTCCGTGTCTCAGTTTACCGGAAATTAACCGAATAATTCAGGCGACGGTTGGTTCGCGGTTCGACGGGCTCGACGCGGAGACGCGTCGCGTCTCTTTTCTACCGTCGAATGGGGTTTCTACTTGTCAAATCTGATTTTTTACTCGAAGTATTTAGTCGAAGAATGCTAGGAGAAACGGTTATCTCCATCTATGGTATTGTATGTTCGCGGTGTTTTAATTAATTAGATAGCACGTGCTATATTTGGTTCGACTAGCCGAGGCTTCATCGAGCCGCAGAGGCGAAACGGGTAACCTGATCGATCTGTCGGGGAATCATTAATTCAGGATTGTCGTCCGTATACGACACGGTATAACGTAGATGTACAGCGCACCGTCCGTGGGGGATCGCTGCGCGAGTAACGAGGAATTAAAAGTGGCCGAGTCGCGTCCATCCAGGCTTTTATCATCCGGTCGCGGTGTGTCGCGTACAGTTTTATGGCCTCGTGAAAGGAGCCCGCGACGCGTTAGATATTCATTAGGAGCAGCGCGGAACGCGATCCCGCGCGTCGTTACGAAAAGACGCGGACGAGCCGGTCGTTGATGTAAAAAGTACAATAATTGCCCAGATGACGGAGTTACGCGGCGGGTTTAAAAAGCATTTTACGACGCCCTTAATTAACCCGGAAATCAGAACGCGCGGAGCCGGAGCCAGAGCCGTCTCTCTCTGTTTCCGTGGGCGACGGGTCGAGCCCCGATCCGGCACGCGTTACGTTTAATAAAATACCCTTCGTTAATTATTGCTGCTCCTCGTTTCGGCTCTTCCAGCCTCGCTTTTGCACACCCCCTCCGGCTCCTCTTGATGCACTTGTTACTCCGCTTCCCGATCCCCGCTGCGCTTTTACGTCGATCTGCTCGTTTTCTCCGGGAACCAGCGTCGTAAACCGTGGATTAAAACCGTTTCGTCTCGAGACGTCGATGGGCTGGGTTAAGACGCTCGCAGGGTTGTTCTCTGAGAGGTGATCTCACGCGTTGCAGAGTAGCTGCAATTTTATGAATCGATTCGTGGTTCGAAATGGTGTTGCACCAACGGAAAAGTGTTAAAGAATCGATCCCAGGGCGTTTGAATCTGAAGAGCGTTTAATAAGAACCGGAATCACAATCTGGACGGAGCTATTGGCAGAACGGATAACTATGAAAGCTCGGAGGTGTATCAGCGACGGAATCGACGCTCGCCAACCCCCATTCTTCCAACGATTTCGACGCGTCGAACCACTCGAAGCGCCTAAGGGGTATATGACGCGTGGCATGGTGTGAACGAGGCCTCATTTGAATTCGAATGGAGACGATTTTCGCAGAAGAGGTTGTCAGTAAAATGGCAGCCAGCGAGGGTGAGAGACGAGGAGGGCGACGCGCGACGGAACGAGAGGGCGAGAGGAACGGTTCACTCTACTTTCTGGCGTAACGACGATGCCAGCAATATGTCACCGACAGATATTCCTGCTGGTACTCGGGAGAGTGCGAACTATCGACCGGAAGCTCATGTATTTCCGTTTCTATATTGCATCGGGCTCACTTCAATTCCCTTTCACCGAGTCTGCCCGTCTTTCGTCCCTTTCTTTCCCTCCTTCACGGCCCCTTTCGCGTCGACTTCTCTCTACGGAAACGCTGATTTCACGATTACGAGTATCCATCGATCAACCGTCCGGATTTCTTTTCTTCGCGGTTCATTCTGGTCCTCGACATCGAAGTCGAATAACTTTTACTCATTTTACTCGTTAATCACGCTCGTTAATCGTACAGTCGAAGTGGATAATAATTTAACAGCGTACAAAAATATTGCAAAAACGATTCGGATAATTGTTCGTTTATTCACTCCACAGGTCCACCCAGGGCAGATGAAACTTATCTCGAGGGGTGTTTCATTTCATCGGCTTACATTATCGCCAGGGGCCTTGGGGCAAGGTGGCGGATTAAGTCGCAGGACTTGTCAGCGAAGAAAAGCAACAGCTCGAAGCGTTCTCCGAATGTCGCCGTTCGACTATTAGCACTCCAACCACCCACCCCCTATCCACCACCGCCCGTTTCTACTCTTCCTTGGTCTGTTTCGCTGCCGGGGTTATTATCCTGCCGATTTCATAACATCCTTCGAAGTAGACGCTTTTCCTTCGCGTCTTACTCCCCTCTCGTCGTTACCACCCTCCTCTTCCGGGACACCAGAGCGCCGACACTCGCGCTCCATTAAAGTAATGAAGACACCGAGGACGAGCGTCCTCCGTCTCCGTTCCGCAGCGTCGCGCGACGCTTCGGGCACCAAAGGGTTTCCTTCCAAGGAATTTATTCCGCGTCGAGGGCTGTTAAACTGAAAACAAACCCAAGCCAACATCCACCCGCTCACCCTCGCGCCCCGTAACCCTTTCTCATTTTCCGTGGCTCGCGCCTCCTCCGCGTCTTATCCGTCGACGCGGTCGTCGTCGTCGTCGTCACGCCGCGGAGGACTTTATCGTTTCGCCTGCTTTGCATCCAGGACATTAAGCCACGGCTGACGACCGGGTATTATTCTTAAACTGCTGCGCTCGCGGCTCCACGCGCACCCCGATTACCCTCTAATTCTAATTTGACGTTCTCCAACCCAGCTAGACGCTGGTGGTTTTGGCTTCCGTAAAAACCTGCGACGCGGCTTCTTCTTGCGAGTCCCGTTTCTCCTCTATCTTGGTTATCGTGGTAGTAAAACGAGCGTTGTTTCTTAGCCCTGAACAAGTTTCTCGGTGTTATTCGCTCGGTGGTAATTGCTTCCGTGGAAATTTGTTGATTACCTCGAGTCGAAGATTGGGTAGGTATACCGTAGAGTTGATTAACCGAGGCGCTGTGTTGTGATACTTAATTAGAAAATTTCGTGAAAGCAGATTGAATTTCTGGTCGTTCAAGTTTCCCATAATCGACTAGGAACTGGGAACGACCACGTAACACGATCGTAGCAGAGGACAGGCACTTCCGCGAAACAAACGATTCCGCTCGGAGATTCGGCTCGTCGAGCACCAACGACGAAGCGGGTCGAAGGATCTCTCGCGGTTCACGTGCGCGAACGAGCGTGCATACCGCTCCACGTCGTTCGCCATATGTCGCGTGGGTCGCGTGCCTTCACGAGTGGCCATTCGTGGCACGGTAATTACGTGCTCGAGGAATAATGAACGACTAATATTGTCGTCCTACCTTCCGTCCCCTTTCCTCGTCAGTCACGACTTATCGACCTTTCGTTCTGTTGCCTTTTCAGCCGGTCGTCGCACAGCCACGCACTTGGTCCTTTGATTGCGCTCACCGGCTATGCAGTTTTTATCCCCCTCCTCCTTTATCTTCTCCTCTGGCTAGCCTGGTCCCGCTAGTTTCCTTCCTCTTCTCGCCTGTTATTATTTCCTCTGCCCATTGTTGCAGAACAACATTTTGTTGTCGACAAGGAACAATCGATCAATTCCTCCCCCGCGTTGCATTCGGCTGCGACCAGTCCTACCCCCTCGTGGAAACAGAGATAAGGATCTCGTCGGACAGGTGAGGCGTGGGAAGCGTGGACCAGCAGCCGAGGGTTGCGATTCTCGACGTCCCTCAAAACTTCTGACAGCCTCCTACAAATAATTAAACTCTTTAGCGTCAACGACGCGGCGCAACCACGCGCTTCAACCCTTCCCATTGGACCCACCTCTCGACTCCATGGATTCTTTCGACCGCGGACCGTGGAACAGCGCGCACGAACGGGGGCTGCGCGTCGTAGCCCCTGAATTTCGCGTATAACTCTTCGTGCAACACCGGAAACTGTGTTATCTCCGTTAGTTTAGGAAACGTTCGTTGCGCGAGGAGTTCCGCGACTTTGCTGCACCGGCGAAATTTTGTATCGCAAATTTCTACGCTCGCTCGCGGAAGTTTCGAACATTCGTTCGAAGTCTCTATCGCGCAGCGCCGAATCTTCGCCCACCCCCTCTGAAAACCGCCCCCTATTCAAGCGCGAGCTCTCGCCACAATCTCCAACTCGGCGCCAAATACCTTCCCACTTTGCAGAACCAAGCCACGTGATTAATTAAGCTCCTCCGGAAAGTTTCCAGTCCAGGAGACCGTGGGTGTCGTTTGACGCGAATGCCTGCTGCCCGGATAGATTTTCGTCGCGATACACCGGCGAAATTCTCGCGGCCCGTTGTACGCCCCTACACTTTTTCCTCCGTCTGTATCCATGCATCCCTCGAAAGTCTCTCTCTTTCGCATTCTGGCTGAAGAGTCGCAGCACGGGAGAGCGAGAAAGGCGGACAGGCAGAGGGAAAGGGCAGGGTTCTAATTAATGGGCGGCACTGTGCTTGACATGTTTACTCTGGCCGCAACCCCTTGAGCTTCCCTCTCGCTCCCTCCCTTTCGTTGCATTCTTTCTCAGGGCGAGGGCGATACAATCCTTGCCCTCCCCCTCGTCTTACATACTCGCCGTCTTCGCCTCTTTCACCTCCTCCTCGAACCCACCCTCTTCCTCTCCCTTCGTCTTACCTCTCACTTCTTTCTTTTCTTTTTTCTCTCCTTTTAGTTTCCACGAGTTTAGTCAAAAGCGTCTCGCGCAAATACTCGCGCGGCCGACGAACGACCAATTACGCTGACCGAAGAGCGGCTGCGAGAGAAACTTTAGAGTTCTGATTAAACACGGTGGCTGTAATGGATGGTGCTCGCAGCCCCCGGAGGAGCTTGGAACACGTCATCCAGGCAGATCGATCAACGGGAGGCACGGTCGCGCCCGCCACCGCGTTAAGTACGAAATGTACCACTTTGCCCGGCCGCTTTTATATTTATGGGCTCGGTGACTCGCCGGAACGCGAGGTAAATCGTTGAAAAGGAGCCTGCCACCGGCTCTCCGCGCGGCGCGAACGCGATGAAACGTAATTTCCAGTGAATTCGCAATACCCCGCGCTGCTTTTTCCCTCGCCCCTTGGTCTTCATTAAAGCGTTGCCGCGATGATCGATGCCTCGATTCGCACGTTCAATCCGATGGACTCGCGGTCGAACGTGAAATTTGTACAAAATTAGATTCGAGCGATTTAAACGGCACGAGTCGCATCGAGTTTCGCGAAGTCACGGCTGCTCGACCGATTGAGAAATAATTTTATTAATCCTCGCGACAATGAACTGGATCTTCCAGTGTCGCGTCGACGTCTAATTCCAAAGCTCCGCGGAAATTGCTTTAATAAATGTTGCACGTGGATCAGAAAACGCAAGGAAAGACCAAGGCGAGAAGATGCACGGTATCTTTTGCATGCAATTTCCGTTCTTTTGTACGAGACTAGTTTTGCTGCGGATAATTACTAACCGTGGTGGTACGAAAATTAATCGATGGTTCTTAATATTACTCGCGTTACCATCGTGACTGACGAGCGAACACTATCGCTAACGATCGCGTTAATGCTATTGTAATTTCAATGCATCGATTAAAGTGAACCGAATAATCGTTAAAAGTGTGATCCGATCGAAAGAAGGAATCGACGGGTGTATAGGTGTACGTGGTCGCGATCTTCTTGTTAACCATTACTCGATTCCAGCTACGTAGACGTCGATGTGATTAGAACACGGTGTAGTACGCGGCGTTTAAAGCGGCCACTCGAACAACCGGTTATCCCGATACGCGGCGCGCATTTTAAGCGTTTCAATTACACGTGAATTAGTGGCGGGTAATGCATGGACGTTTCGTTGCTCGTTTTCTCGTTACGCGTGTTTACGAAGCAGGTGGTTGATCGCGATCCTCGGGGCCAGGAAGCGGTCCTCCCGACTATTTAATTATACGCTGCGTTTTAATAATTAATTAAAACCAAGGAGGATTTCTTCGTCTGATTGACTGACGTTAACCAACCGAGATGACTGGTTCTCGAATGTTTCATTAAATCTAAGAATAGCCCACGCACGAGTAAACAATCTTTACGTCTGTCCGCGAGATCTCGCGGAAACTAAATCATTGCTGCGCGAGCAGCTGGTCAAATCGAACTCGAGTCGATTGTCCGTCGAAACGTGCGCGAAACGCAATCGTTAAACAGTACAATTTCCACGGGTGACTCGACATCGCTCGAGTTCGATCGATCCGCTTCCACCTCCGCAATTATCGCGGTCCTCGCCGCCGCGGGCGTTCGTCATCCCCGTCGAATCGCGTTCGATCGCGTTGCGAGGCGCGATTCCACGCAGCGGTGATTGCACGCGCGTCAATCTCGCGCCTGCTCGCGTAATGAAGCGTCGATGAATGCCACTCTCGGGTGAAACGCGCTCCGTTCGCTAAATAGAGGAAGAACACGGGAATAAAGGAGGAAACGTCGCGAGCCTTGGAATCGACCCGCGCCACGTTCGATCGAACGCTCGCTGCGAATCGCGTACCGTCGCCACGCGAGTTCCTCCATCGATGGAAATCCGCGTTCTACGAAACCAACGACGCACGTCGACGCTCGCGGATGCGTTAAACGCTCGAATCTCCATTGAAGATGCGCCTTCACCTTTCAGCTTACGATAAGAGACTCCATGCTAGGATTTCTGTCACAATCTGTACGTTAATTGATTCGTTACAGCGTTAACGGTGGATAAGCTCTTCGATACTTCCTATAACCAACGTTCTACACTGTCTTTAGTAAGTTGAACAAGACGAGGATAGGTACAGTGTTTCACGTAATACACTGAAGACGGAGGAACAGGTTTTAGTAATTTATATCTAGCTAATTACTGGTTTATTAAAAGCCAGAGGGTACAGCTATCTTCTGCGAGAGTGTGTCAAGCGTGAAATAAAAATCATCTTCTCTGGTCGAAGGGAAGTCGTACAAAATGCTGTGCGTTTGATTGAAAAAAGAGAGAGAAAAAGGGTGAACGATCGGACGAGTCGGATGCACGCATGATCGATCGTGGTCGATCGCATTGGACGATTATTCTCGTCCGCGGCGAGGAAATTGCTGCTTTGTGGCCTCCGTCCTCTTACAGGGTGCACGCGCGCGTGTCTCTCCGCGAGTGTACACATCGCGCAGGCAGGCCCAGTCAACTATGGGAGATTACACGCGCGGCGCAGTTCGATTCTGACGTTACCCCGCTCGAGCCGGTCCCAATCACACGTGACTCGACGGTAATTGCGCCTCTGTTAATGTCCCGCGTTTAAAGCGGATACCAGGCGGTTACGGACGTCGAGAGGTGGTCCGCTCCCCGCGAGTTGTTAATCGCGACGATAGCGCAGTGGATCGAGAACAGGTCGCGGATACGGATCAATGTTCGTTTATTTCCTTTGATTTATGAACACGTCGCAGGGTAACTCGCTGGAGAGTGACTTTAATAGTCAGCGATGGAAAACGTGGGAATTTAAGTAATTCAGGTATTTTAATACAATCTTCGTGGCACGTCGGATCACAGTGATCAAAGCGGTGTGTATTAATTTTAATTCGACGCCAGGGCTACTCCTCGTAATCAACAAAATTGCACAATCCCACACAATTTCGCCCTTAACATCCGCGGGCATTACGCTACGCAAACCTGTTGGAGCTAACCGAAGTGCAGGCGCTCTCTCTCTCCTCGAGACTCGTATAATCCCCGCGAATGCAACCTGGCGGTGAAATTATTTATCATCTCCTCGAAACGGTCCGTTTATACCGGCGCTCCTATGCGATTAAATCATTGAAGCGCGGTCGAGCTTAATAACACAGCGCGGAGAAATTGCATTTACTCTTCGGCGTACACTTCGTTTCAGGCAAACGGGACCGAGAAAATTGCAATAATTTCGCAATCTCCTAGCCAGGATCGGAGCAGACGCTATCCTTCGGCTCGAAGTCGACGTCGCGCACGCATCCGTAACCCTCTTTCGCAACAAGTGCACCAACCCACCCCCTCGTGGACGATTAGACGCGCTTCGAACTCGCGTTACGATGCAACTGAACGTTGGTGCTCGTCTTAACGCGTTAAACGACCATCGCAAGTATGCAAATAAGCTTGTTACGCGTGTACGGATTATCGCGAATAAACCATCGATCTTGTCGCGGTTAATTGATCAGGCGAGACGCGTGATTCGTTTTTGTATCGCTTCTAGTGACAGGAATTTCTTAATCATCACGTATATGTATTCCTCGATAAGAAGAAAATTTATTTTCTAAATGATATATGTTATAATTGCCGTAGATACATCGTTCGAACGTAGGATGGACCTAATACAATCGTTCGTGGTTCCGTGTCTAATGGAGCGAAGATTCGACTCCGTTCCACGGCTGAAAAAACCTCGTCATGGTGGGTTAGAGAAAACAATCAGAATACAGCGCGATCCGTCACGCAATTACGCCTTTAACCAGCATATAATAGCTCCCATTACGTCCGTTCGAAGGAGTGATTTTTAATTATCCCACGGGAACGATTCATCATCCGTCGTTCTTAACCTGCCCGATTAATGATCCGGCCAAGATCCTGTTCCATATTTATCTCGACCCTTTTCCCGGGTCCCGTGCCTCCGACGAGCAATAAATAAATTTCGTCACGCGATACCCACAACTCTTGCAGCGCGCGCGACTCACTCCAGCTATTTCGCGGATCGCCACCCTCTTCGCGTGTCGCGCGACCCCGCGCGAGTATGCGCGCTCTCGTCGACGTCCACGCGTAGGTATGCGTGCCGAGCGTTCGACCGTAAATCAATTCAGCGCATCGGAGGTATTTCAGTTAAATGACACACGAGCGCCCCGTCGAAGGTCCTCCCTATTTCCTCCACCCTCCGCCGCGTCTCTTTCGACGATTCTTCCAGCGCGTTGCTATCTTTCTCGTCGCTTACTCTTCCCCCTCTTCTTCTCCTCATCTTCCTTCTCCTTCTCGTTCCTACCTCCGTGCGCAGTTTCGCCTATCCTCCTCCTCTTCCTCCTCGTTCTCCCTCGTTTTCGTCCTCCGTTGGTCATACAACCCCAACTGCGCGCAGGATCCTATACGGTTCGGGTATAGAATTGAATGCGACGCATTGTCCGGCGCAGTCTGACCGTACGATATTGCGAGAGCAAGAGGGTTCGAGCGCTGCCACGAGCGTCGAGGGAGAGAAAGATATCCGGGGGAGGGTCGAATGGGGTGAAGAGGAATAAGTGAGGAGGGCGCCAAGTCTCCAGAATGGAACCGGTGGGACGGGGCTCGAGTTATGTACCGTCCACCCTTGGCCAATGGGCGCGTTAAATTATGCCTTGTCTCGACCGGGACGTCGCGACCAGACTCCCGGATACACCACTCGGTTCCTCGTTCTACGTACCGAAGACGACGCGTCGTTTCGCGCTGGTATTTATACCGTTTGTCCTCTTCTTTTCTTCCATCGCCTTTTATCCCCTTTCGACTCGGTGGATGAAGCTTTTCGGATCGTCCTCGCGGGACCAAGCTGTGCGTCTCGAACGCTTCGCGCGCGGACTCGAGGCGGATTCCTTGGTGAAATGGAAGCCGTGGCGGTGGAAGGGCGGAACGTCCGGCGAAACGGTTAAATTTGTGCAGGGCGCATCGTTGAAATGTACTTCGCGAGATGTTTCGTATCTAATTTCGTCCACCCACGCTTGTGCAGCACGATTCTCTTCGCGGCACAATTTTTTAGTTACTCGTTTCTTTTCTCATGCTCGATGATTGATAATTATATATGGTTGATATAGAGACGTTCTTCTTTTTTTTTATATCGAACGCGGGTCCCCGTGCGGGTCGAAATAAATAACGATACGAGCGCGGTGGAACGCACGCGAGTGATCGCGGGCTCGCTAATTATTTTCACCGCGTTAATTGCGGTCCGCGGAATATAAATAACATCCGGAAACGAGAGATGCTCCGGCTGGAATAACATAATTACCGAGCGATGTAATAAATTATCCGGTGCGTGCTTTATGTCCCGGCTTGTCCTCGGGCATGTGGGAACAGTTATAATTGCCGGTTGATATTATCCGCGGCGTGCGAGCCGCGCGTTACAATAACCATTTCCTGAACGATCGCTAACGCGTAAACAGCCGGTGAAAAAAAAAGAGAATCGAAGAGGAGAAGAAAATACTTGAAGAAGAATAAAGCGAAACGAAACGCGTTCTTAAATCTTGCCCGTTCTTCGGTGTCGGAAGTGTAAACGACCGGAGGATCGTCGTGGATAAGAAATCTCGAGCGATTTGTCGAAAACGACTGCTCTTCTCTCTCTCTCTCTCTCTTCTTTCCACGGTTCCTCTGTTCGACTCTGCCGTCTCGTCTCGTCCCACCATCCTCGCGAGGATTCGTGTTCGTGTCCGATAACGAGGCAGGGACAGGAAGAGGTCCAAGTTTTATAGGCAAAGGCTCGCGTTAAAAGCGAAAAGACACAAGTCGGTTGGATAGGGGAAACGGGAAGACGCAGGGGGGGTTGTAGACGGAGGGAATGCGAGAAATAAGGGACCAGCGCGATTCAGGAATCGTCGCGTAATGAGACTCTCAAAATATAGCTAACGGCGATTGTCGAGGGTCAGTCTACCGTGCTCTGACCGTAACTGTCTATTTTTATCATTTTCCCTTGTCCCGCACCCTCTTCGCCCACCCCTAGCTTCATGGGGGTAGCGGAGACGTCGTTCCTTTATTCTCGACCGGCTCGACGCGACGCGTCGCGGCGTCGGAATAGCTGGGCGATAAATTTGAGACGCTTACTGCTTTCCGATGCCGGAGGAACGAAGTTGCTCGCGTCGAATCAACCCCCGAGACGAGCCCCCGCGATTTCGCGCCTCGAAACGTTTTCGACGTCTGCCGATCTGCCGGCGTTACTCTTTCTCTGTTTTGCTCGAAATCTTTTTTTTCCTTTTCCACCCGCGAGCGTTACTCCCGTTTTTCCATATTTTATTTTCGCTGCGGGAGGAATTTCGCCGGGGAAAACAGTTTCGCGGGGTAGTGGGACATTTTCGACGTCGCACCAGAGGCGACGAATCGAACTCTCGGGCCAGGCGTTAGCGAGCTACCAGCGGAAAATGAACAGTGTTGGGGTAAAAACACACGCACACGCGGCGCGCAGAGGCGTTCGCGTAGAGAAACACGCGGGTAGGTGGAGAAAAGCGTTTGGACGGTTTTTAAAAAATGGCCTCGTTTCGCAGCCAGCGCGAACCGGGCCGAGAGGTTCGAATAAAATTCGTCGACGCGTCGCGTCCGTGTTCGTGCGTGATTGATATCGAAAAATGTAGTTCCCAGGGCAAACTCGTTGGCATCAATTTGCTCGATAACTTTTTTCGCCGCGCCGCTCCCATCCCCCCTCGCGTCCACTTTTTTTTGACATCTGTTTGTTATTGCCGCGTCACGAGACAGGATATCGACGCCGTTGAAACGCGCGTTTTATTAGACGGAATTTCTAACTGTAACGATTCATCCCCGGCTGTCCGTTCCTCTTATTGTTCCCCTGCCGCTCGACGTAGACGAAATTGTGCTGATACCAGAGAGACCCGGGGGGCGGTTGAAAGAAACTCACCCCCGTCGAGTAAAAACCATCGCGTTCCTCATCGTGATTGCTATCGTGTCGTCTGAATGTTGGAGAATGTTGCGAGGGAAAAGGTGTACCCAATACAGATTATTCAAAGTAACTTAAAGTATCTGCACTGTCTTGTCGCCATCTGATTAACGCGCGAGGGGTTAATCGAAAAACGGCCCTCGAGGACAGTATCACGCGTTACATGCAGGATCTCAAGCTACCAAAAATTCGAGCTTCGACGTAGCCACGATTAAAGGGTTAAAAGGGCCAAACGGAGCACAAAATGCACCCCCTGAGGAGGGTCTAGAAGGGAGTACCATCGAGATTCGAAGAGAACGGAAAGTAGAAAGAGAGAAGATGGAGCAACAGTGAAGAAGAGGGTGCAAAGCTTCGAAATGACAGAGAGACGCTCTGTTATCGGAGCGACACGGTGCTGCAGATTCGTACGTAAAACAAGCGAAATGGTTTTGACATGAAGTGCAGGCCACCAGCAACGACGAAGCAGGGGCGGAGGGCCCGTCCCATAATCCATTGTGTCCAGTGCCAATTAAACGGTGTTACCATGCGTATGGTCAGGAACTAACCGGTCGTTCCCGACGCGTTCACGGACCTCTGGCTCGCGCGTACGCTCACGCACACGCCTGCTCGTCCGCGTAAGAGGAGCGCAGATAGCCGCAGGAGCAGGCGAAGCACGGGAGCACCGCGCGGAGGGCCGACTCCCTGATTGGGGAGCATCTGGACCTCTCTGGACCTACCGGCAATTACCGGACCGGGTTACCTATAACTGTACGCGCACCCACACCGACGAGCCCTCGCGGTCGAGCACAGGACGTTTCAGAAAATGCGCGTTCACTGCTCCAATACTCGACTCGCACGCAGAGTAGCAGGAATTTTTAATGGCGAATTTTTTTCGAGATAATAATTGGCTGTAGCTACTGGATTTGGACAGTCTTGACTGACTTCTTTGGCAGTTTTTTTTCAAGATATTTGATTTAGTTGAAATTGTTAGAAACGAAATTTGCAGTCTTCATCATGAATGAATTTATTCGAGATTTGTAAGATTCAGGGGTTAAATAAGAGTTCAATGATCGAATAATTTAATGAATGATGGAGGCGGTTATGTTTATCGTCGGAAGCGAAATTTGTAATTTTGTGAAACAGCCTGTACTCCACATTCGAACTCGTGGCCAGTCAGATCGGGCACGGCGAACGCTGTTGCACGCGATGCGTTATAATCGGGACGGGTCGGCAGTCGTGCGCACCGGATCGGTAGAAATCCGTTGATTGGTCCCCGGCACTTGATCCGTGGCGGACCATCGTCTAGTCAGGTCGATGGGCGCTGGGCTTTTCTTCGCCGCGACGTCGCGTTGCGGTTTCTCCCAGCCCCATCGTGGATACCAGCCCTCGTTTGGTTACCCGAGACGCTCTGGTTTCCGTGCCCCGCGCGAGATCCGATTGTTTCTGGTTTGTTTGCCGCGCCTCGTTCGAGACCCTCGCGATGAGACAATCGCCGTATAAAACGTCGAAACGTCCTTCCGTGGCTTCTGAATTAAAATTCGTTCCATTTCTTCGACTCCCTCCTCTGGCATTAAATTGAAACCCGTCCCGACTCGGATTTTCGATTGATAAGATAATATGGGAAGTAAAAGAACGCATAAAGCCTCGGAACGTTCGCTCGACTGTTGGTTCGCGTACAGTTTGGAAGCAAAATCGTACGGTTATTGATCAGACGCGGTAATAGAAGGGTTCGTCGAAGCATTTTTATACGTCGAACAGAAGTGAATTTATTTTCCGGCTGAAAATCGCGTTCCTGAATCACTTTAATGAGACCGAGAGCACGGACTCTATATCCAAGTGGTAGCCAAATGGCGTCCAATAAATTCAGCGAATTTAATCCCGCGCGCGAGATGAAATACGAGCGACGTTAGGCTCTCGAGTGCCGATTAAAGGATTGTATCGAGTAACCGTCGCGATCCTCGTATCCCATAACGATATCTCAGTTGGACACGAGTCAACGTTATTACGCGCGGTACCATTCGCGCTCCATCCTGCGTATTTAAGAGCGAGGGGAGAAAAAAAAAAAAAAGAAAGAACGAGGAGGAACGTAGCGGGGTGAACGAACGAGCGACGGGGATCCGCGCGTTCGTATCGAGACGTTTCCTAGTGGACACAGACGATCGTAAACAATTAGAACGATCGGGGTGGCGCGTGGAAGACGAGCCGCGAATACGGAGTCCCGGCTGGATTATAAATGCTGGTGGCGCGTCCGATTTACATTAGCAAACACGGATATCGCGATTACATCTGCATCGCGCGACCCGCTGCGCCGCGAGCCTTACCGTAATACGTTCGCCAGGATGAATGGAGCAATCCTGTGTCAGCGAGGAAACGGAAGCCAAAGAATACGCGGTGCTGCCGCGATGTAACGCACCGCGTATCGCGTAATTTCGATCCCGTGTCCTGGCGTCAGACGCGTCCTTTCTTGTCCGGATGATTGAAACCGATGCTCGGCTTTAATTGTGTCTTTAAATCGTACAAAAATCTTAATCCCCCGTTACGACGTCCTGCTGTTCGTCCCCTGGTCCTTTTTCGAATCATAAATCGTCATTTAGATGTAACATACGCGTTCTGAGTATCATAATGTTGCATCAGGAAGCGAGCAGGCAAAAGACGTCGTTCACTCTACTTTCGTCGCTCAAGAAAGTAAATTCGCAGATTCACGGTTTCGACGTACGAGGAACGATGTTACCTGCACGTTGAAATTTCCCAGCGCGCAAGCACGCACAGAAGTACGCCGTCTAATCAGAAGACAAATTAGATCCCGCGTTTCTTTATTAAACCACAACCGCAGGCATTCGTAATTGCCCGTCAGTAACCCTTTCCCCGTCGAGCAGCTGGCGTCTGAAATCACAATACCTCTATCCCTGAAGACGTGTCTTCGATCCCGCTTAGCAGAGTTCCAAGACGCGAACGTCGATTGCTTGGTCACGCGGGAAGATTGAAAATTTCCCAAGCATCCTAGCAAGACGCGCCGCGTCCAATCGAGCGTGGAAATCGACGGAAGGCAGGGAAGAGGAGCGCCCTTCCGCGCGGACACGTGTTCGACCACGTATGCCTCGATCCACGGCCGTTACTAGTAGCTTACCTACGCGTTTCTTCCCTTCAGAGCCATCCCAAGTCACTCTCGGTCCTCCTTTTAGCTCCTTCTCCACGGCCCCTTGCATGCATATGCATGCACGCTTCCACGTATGCGCGGCCACGTCCTGCCGCTGGTCGCTCCGGTTGCCGCGAGCCAAGGGGCTTTTATTATTTTATTAGGAAACGGGTTTGCGCTCGCGCGGTAGCCGATCGCGATGGAAACGGGGCACGTTAGACGACGTGCATCGCACAGATTCGTATCGCATTGTCTCGCGTAAAGCTTCTGTATCCCTTCTTCTTTCCTCTCCTCCGTTTCATCTCTGATTATCGCGCGAGAACAAGCGAGAACTTTGGTCAAAGGAATGTCACTCTCGTACAACAAAGTTACCACTTTTCTCTAACTCGAATATTCCAATTTAACTTCACCTCGAGAATTCGCAAAGTTCCATCTTTCTTGGTTTGTTGGTTCTATCGAAGAAGTTGTAGAAAGAACTCGCGTTGTTCCACGATCGCGACAATCGTAGACCACGTAGCCAGCGAACAACCGAGCGACATACGATCGCTGCAATAAGACGATCGACCGCGCCGCTATTTACGAGCACACGGAGCCACATATATTAATTTATCCAAGAAGTTATCGATAACGCTCGATAGCGATCGAATGATTTACGACACTGCGACCCCACGTTCTCTCGATCGTTTCGTACGAGACGTACGCGTACCCGTGTCATCCCTTAATTCATATACCTCCCGCTCGTTCTTCCCAGTTTCTTCGCGTTATTATCTTCATCCTGGGCAACGATCGTTCCACGGACCTCGAGATCGATGATAATTCCGCTCCACAAGGGGCTGAGGAAACCGATCGAGCCCCGGTAATTGTTTCCGCGAGCGTCGATCGAACGAGCGCCAGCTCGTCGGCCTGGTTTCGTTCCGGATTAACTTGGCTCGCTCGCTCCTCTCGCGCTGGAACAGAAGCATTAAGTACACTTTAATGAGCGTAATGGCAGTTTAATCCGCCTTCCTCCGCTCGTCAGGGACGCCTTTCAGGCGTCCAACGTCGAGGAGGGAAACTTGCTGCCGCGAAACTGGGCCTGCTCCTTCCTCGACGGGCGAGCAACTTTCATGGAAAGTTTCCCGGTGTAACTAGCGGTTAACCAGTGGACGGCTGTCTACTGTTTAGTTACATCGTGCAGTCAGTTAAAGCCAGCCGAGCTTTGCCGACAACTTTAATCGTTATATCGGATTGCCAAGTCCCTCCGTTCCTCTTTCTCTCTCTCTCTCTGTGTGTGCCTCTGGCAGTTCTCGATTACACGTATTGAGAATTTCTCTGTTCAGTACAGGGCGTTCTTGCTCTCGAAAGAAACCTTATTACCATCACAATTGACGCTCCAGTTTCCGAGGCAATTATACGTTAAACGATCGCGAAGTAAATAATTGGATAACTGCTTGTCGAATAAATGAGGGTTTGTTTCGAGAGGGACTTGATATTATATTCAAACGCAACTTAATGGTACGAAAGCGACGTAACGAGACGATGGTGAATATTAAGGATCCTCGAACGGTATAATTAGCGTCTCCGTCGTTATTTTAACGTGAAGTGAGGCACGTTCGTAGGTAGAGACCGCGTGAAATAGGCTGAATCATTATCGCGTACCGCGATAAAACCTTGTGTCCCTTGAACTAGGACCCTGGAGCTAGCCGCTGGCTCCACGACCGTGCCATTACCAGCCATCGCGGCAATTATTCTCCAATTAGTGCTGCGCGGTTCGGAAAACCGAAACTGGCCGCGACCAGCGTGAAAGTTTGAAAAAACTCTCGAGGGAAGAGTAAAACGACGGAGGCAAGAACACTGCCAAAGAGTGGAAAAACTTGGAACGGTAGCGGCGAAGGACAGAGAACAGAGAGATAAGAAACGAACAAGCGAGCTGCGCGAGGAGGATCGAGTCTCCAACTACACGTGCACGAATGAGAGAAGAAACCAAAAATGGTGAAACTTGGGAGAAGGCAAACGAGAACCCAGAGCTTGGAAGAAACAAAAGAAAAAGCTCTCTCGAGGAAAAATAAACTTGGAGAAACACCGAGCTCCGTTTACGAAACGAAAAGAACCGCGTTGGTTGCTCCAAATGACGGAACAGCGGAGACTACGAAACTCCAGACGTTTACATCCAGAGAGTAACAGCAGGCGAAGAAAGAACGCGCGATGTAAGGAAGAAAACTGAAAACTCGGAGAGTTTGACGTGAAAATGCGATGGAAGAGTGTGCGCGAGAGAAGAAGAAGAAGAAGAGAGTCGAAGATACGCGAGAGGAATAAGAAGCGAAGAGCCAGAAGAAGAGAGAAGAAGAAGAAAGCCTGGGCGAAGGGTTGGTGGGGCGGTAAGGGGTTGGAGAAAGAGAGAGTAAGCGACTGCGAAGAGGAGCGAAGGGAGGAGAGAGCGGCGGGGTAAGGTCAGTGCCGTGGACATAATATGGTTAGTGACCGCGTGACGTCACAACCGGGACCACGTGACCGTGATAAATCAAGCTGCACCAGAGGGGGCAGGGATACGCAGTGGGGCGATCGTGTAGCGTGGCTGACCGATCCAACGTGCGACGACGCTGAGGAGCGAGGGGCGAACCCGTAGTACTACGACTCGTACTACACGTGCGTGCGTGTGTAAGACGATAACGAGGATACGCGCATTCGTCCGTGGCGAACACGAAGTCCACCGTACGGTCAGAGACACCCGGAGTCAGAGAGAGAGAGAGAGAGAGAGAGAGAGAGAGAGAGAGAGAGAGAGAGAGAGAGAGAGAGAGAGAGAGAGAGAGTGAGGAGGAGAAAGGGTGATGCGGAAGGGGTGCGGAAAGGGGCGAGTCTCGCTCGATGCACGAGGAATACGAGCACGCGATTAGAGGCGACTTACGCTCCGCAACTGGAAACGCACGAGCCTCGTGTGTTTGGAGATCGGTTTAGTCGACGGATTCGAATGTTCCTCGGCTGTTTCCGGGGGTCGCGAAGCTTTGGACCTCGTGGGTGGGCTTTGGGAAACCCGAGATAGGATCGCGCGAGCTGAGGATCAGCGGGATTCGGTAGGAACGTGGTTTTTATGGGCTTTAATGGATCGATTTGGGTGTTGGTTCTTTGGAAGCCTGTCGTCGTTTTGGAGCAGCTCGCTTTTTTAACTTCCACTGTCTTTTGTATTGTACAAAAGGAGACAAGGATTTCAGCTAGAAATTAATCCCACGAATAGCTGATCGCGATGAGGGTAGAATGAGTTGCGTCTGACATCGAACGTTTCCAGCTGGCATCGTTAACGTATAGAATAATTTACCCTCCGCTATGCGTGCGCAATAATTGCGGAACTGTGTGCAGGTGTTGCGTAAACGCGGTATATTATTTCGTGCAATTCGACCGACTATCCCTAGAAGCGACGCTGTACACCGCCAAGCCCTCGTTGCGTATTTACTCCGAGCCCTAATGAGGGTGACTGTTCCACGATTTCACGCAATTTCGTCTCGCATTTTGAGTCACGTACAGCGACCAAACTAAGTGTCACCTCTCGCTCGAACAGTGCAAAGTATAACGTGCATCTTGTACTTTCTGTCAATCTGATAAACATACACGTGTCTGCGAGCGAACGCTGGCGCAATGGTCGCGAGGAAAGAAACGGAGAGACCAGAGAGGACAAGAGTAAAAAGAAACGGAGGAGAGAGAGGCGAGTAGAGGGCAGAAAGATTCGCGTGGAAGGACGATAATGGATTCAGCAGGATGAGTGATAGCTTCCGTATCGAGAGAGGATGTCGCGTGGGTGGGCGCACCGCAGACGAGGCCAGGAACGTATTCTCTTTATCAACTGGAAATTTAAAGGACGCGGACCAGGTAAACGCTTCGATCCCGTTCTCCGCTCGATTATCACGCTCGAATACCACTCCAGCTCTGTCTGAGCATGCGATGTGTATATACGCTCGGCTCGAGGACGATTTCGATCGTTTTCACGGTTTAATTTAACGAGCATTAGCAAGAAATTTATCGGGCAAAATTAAGTCCCGAACGGGTTATGGCGGCGCGCGGCAGAGAGGCCGCCCGCGGTACCGTCTCGCGGGAATAGGTGCTTCGGAGTTTAATAGTACGTTCCGAGATTTCCGTTTTACTGTCGCAAGTTGCCGATAAGACGCGTATGAATATATCGCGGGGCCGTTCCGCGAGCGAAATTTAAGGGTAATAATGCGGCCAGCGAGCGCGCACCCGGCATAATGTATTCCTGAATGCCCCCGCCGTCTCGTTCTTCCGGCACGTCCCGTCTCTGTCAGGCCACGAAATCCCCCGATACACATCTGCAATTCAGATGCGGCCCCGTCAATCTGATCGCCGCGGAACGGCACGCATCGACGAGATATTGTCATCTTCTCGAACGGTCTTTCCGAAACGGCGCCGCGAAACGAGCAGGAAAAAAGAGAACGAGACTCGTGTTTGTCACGCGGAACAATGGCACCAGGTACGAAGAGAGAGAGAGAGAAAACACGATAGAAATATCTGCAGTGGAAAGATCAGGATTTCTTCTTTTTTTTAACAAAGTTTAGGTCGATCTTACACAGTCGCCTATTAGCTGCTCTGAAGAGACTTTACGTGAAAATGTTGGAATGTAGAAGGCTGGATAGGATCGAGCAGCGCTGGTTCACTTCACCATCTCATTAACAAAGGAACAGGGCGTTCCGACCGATTGATACCAGCGTATTAATTAATGAAGCGACCTTTAAGGAGGCAATAAAAGCATCTCGTGGCACGATAAACCGCGTCTCAGTCTGGCGAGTCGAGGCGATAGCGGCGAAGGAGGTGTATTGGAAGGGGTAGGATGAGGATGAGGTTGTGGCGGATTGATAAAAGCTGGAGGGAAGAGCGGCAGGGGGTGAAACGGGGGTGGAAGAGGCTGCGCGCGGGGGTTAGAGAAGAACAGCCTAATGGAAACGTCAAAATGCAACGGCGCTACGAGGCACGTATAAACGCTCGGTTGTTCTGTAATAATGCCGGTATTGTTGAGCTTATCAAGCGAGGCTAATTGGACGCGAACAGCTGGCCCGGCTAGTTGCTGTTCTACGACGCTCCGAACCGACCGCCGCCTCTACTTTACGCTGATAATGTAATGGGACCTATCTGGAACACAAAAGCCGGCAATAGTTTAATGGATTTGTCTCGAATTGTCACCGAGCGTCAAAACAAACCGATGGCCCGCGAACAGCGCCCGCTTCCCTCCGCGTATTAACCGCATAATTACTGCGAACCGCCGCGTCGCAGCTGTGCGCGCTCTCGCGAGCGAGATTACCGATTCGCGATCGATTGGTGAATCGAGGTTCCCTCGAAGGTTGCTCGGCTGGCACGGTTTAACGTTGCGGAGGAATAATCGCTGCTAAGCTAAACTCGAAGCCACACCATTTGAGTTTGGTAATAGTCGAGGGGTGAATCGGAATTTTTAATTGGGAATAAAAATCGACGTCGCAGCGATCGATCGTTTGGTTAAGTGATCACGCGAAACGTTTGCGAACGACGGATTGTTGTACCTGTTCGACTCGCAACGACCAATCTCGTGGAAGTGAAACGATTTTGCGTTCACGAGGAGAGTCATTTGCTCGCGCGGGAGAAGTTCGCTTCGGGAACTGTCATTAAGGATCGGTCGTTATTAAGCTCGCTGTGGGGACGAGGATAAAGTGGAAACGGGATTATACGGCAGCACCCGTCGGAAAACACGCGCGCCTCTAACCGGATCTAATTCGTGTTATTGATAAAAATTGATAGAAACAGTCTCGGGTGGAGAAAAAAATTAATAGACCCGGCTGAAAGCAGGTTTTAGCGCTTGTGAGTTCTAAACGCGTGAATCGAACACGTGTTACGTGCTCTAGGATTGAAAAAATCTCGAGGCAAAAAGGCACTCTAATCGGTCCTTTTTATGAAAGCGATCCTTTTTCTGCTAATTAAAGCTTCTAACGTTCAATGCTAGCGTTTAATAACATGTGGATAACTTCCGTAAATTAAATGATGTTCCAAGACGCGCAGTATATTCACTGTTACAGCTTTTTATTCCCACATCAAGTATAGATCTGTTGGTCGCTCGGCTCGATTTCATATTCTAATTAGTGGAATTCTTAGGAAACTATTCACGCTGTCACAAATATCATCGATAACACTACTTCAAGCTTGCGCAACTTAGTACGAGCCAGTTCTCAGAATCTGAGAACACAAATGAAACGATCTAAATACTAAAACAATCCCAACTGGATCATCTGAGAATTGCAGAGTTTTAAAGGAAATATTCCAAGATCGACGGATTTTAGATGGATCCGAGTAGAAACAGGACAGAGCAGACGTCTATCATTTTAGGGGTGAGAAACTCACCCCTAACGCTTCGCGGAGACCCTCTGGTCGCTTTAACTGTCCTAAGGTCAGGTCTCTCACAGCTTTGAAAGTGTTCAGGGTCAACTGCATCGATCTTGCAGCGATCCCACTTGATTTCTCGAACTCTGCAACGCTCGAGATCAAATTTTGTGTTCGATGGCAACGTGACCCACATCGACACCCCTGCACGCATGGACAACACCGACCTTTATCATTTCAAATCCATTCGCTCCATATTCATAACTGTCCGTAATACGTCGAACTTGTCCGTAGGCCATTTATATCGTCGCCCGTATCTTCGTATCTCTATTAGCCTTCGTGTTTTTCTTCGGATGCCTTTAATATCGGTGGTTAAGTGGCGATATACGTGTCAGAACGCGTGTCTTATTATAGTGGTGTCGGTGAATGTCGAGCAGTGTGCGAGCCGCGAGCGTAGTAATAATAGCTGGGACGCGCGAGCGATAGAGAGTTTTGCGTGGCGCGTAAGCGGCGTAAGAAGTCGCGTGAGCGCGATGACTCTGTCGCATGGACGTCGAAAGATTCGCGAAAAATAACAGACGAGATGCGTACGCGACGCATGGCTTACACGTGGATTCGTTGTTAACGACCATGTGCGGCTTCTTGCCCTCGTGACGCAATTATATCACGTTTTTGGCTTGTTAGAACTGCTCGCTGCGCTCCCGTTTTGTCTCCACACTTTTCTTATACGGCTTCTGCCGGGACAATGCTTCAGCTGTCATTTCGAAGGTTGCGAAGGAGCAAGAATGTTACTCTCCTTCTTCTAGATTAAAATACAGGAACGTTTCAGTGAAATATAATTCAATTTAAGATCGCGTAACACTGAAATACATTTAACAGCGAGGTTTACTCAGCGTCAGACTCCCAGCGGAAGAAACGCGTCGAGCTTTATCACTCCCCTCGCATTTTTCTCGAAAACGTCGGGACACGTGATTGCGCTCATTATTTAATCGTTCACGCTCTCACACAAAACTCTATGCTAAGTTTAAAAAAATCAGAATCAATTTTAATTAATCCCCTCTCAGCTGAAATGCTGTACGTGTTCTATAAAGCTCCACGAGTCCCCATTCCGTTGATTAAAAGAAACATAAAGACGACATAAACAAAATTACGAAATCTCGAAAACGTCAATTGGGACAATCAAGGCAATTGCTTCTCCTTCGGAACGGAGCGACGTAAGCGGTGTCCATCGGACGGTTGTCGAGGAGGATCAGATGCATCGTTAATTATCCGGATAATGGCCAGGCGGGCCGAGCTGATAGAATTAAACTCCGAGTAGAGTTCCGTGTTGATTTTAACGAAATCTCCCGGCGCGGTTTTGGCCCCGCGTCTCGATTCGGAAACTTCGCCACCCGGTTTATCGAGTTCGTAACTAGTCGAGCGTCGGAAACGGCCGGGGCGTCGCGCGGACTATCCGCGTCCCCAGGAGATCCCCAGGAGTATCCTTCGTCTCCGCCTAAATTAGCCGATAAACCCCGGTTTAAAGTTGGCCAACTTCCTTCCGCGCAGCGCTGATTCGGCCACGCGGCTGGCCTCGAGGGTGGGTCAGCTTGGCACACGAATTCGCCACGGCGTGGGAGAAAAATAAAGCGAGAAGGGGCGCGCGGGAAGGGTTGATCGCGCACGATGGGAATTGAAGCGCGTGGAATGCTCGTGATTCGAATTAATCACTCGCGCGGGACACTGGCTCTCGCTCGGTGGCTCGATCAAAGTGCCGAGGTTAATTGAAATTATTTCGATCGGTTCTTCTTTCACAGCGCGCCCCTTTGTGCGTCCAGTATGTGTGTGTGTATGCGTGTCTCGCGGAATAAGGCGAGCGTAAAAGTTTTCACGGATCTCGATGCATAGTTCTAGAAAAATCGATCGAACCGTTGGATGAATTATTTTACTTGAATCAGGTCAATCGAAATGGTTTTCTTTTGGAGGAAATTTCTTGCTGCTTGATTAAATTAGGTTAGAGATAATCTTGGAGTTTCTTTGCAGTTGAATTTATTATCGCTGGTAATTTTCTCCGCTGTTTATCGCGAACGTTCCCCGTCATTCATCGCGGATGCGTAATCAGAGTAATCGCGTCCCGTTCGCGGCGTGAAAGCGCGCAAATCTCGCGGTTATCTAAGCGGGCAGCATTCATGGGAGCCGTTGGTACGCGTTTCTCCGTGTTTCCTGGTGATAAGTCGCAATAAACGCAGCCGTGGAGGATGGTACGCGGGAACGATCGATCCGGATCGAACGAGGGCATCGGATTTCATTAGCCGGTAGTTAGCCGACAACGGGAGTGTAAATACCGAGCGTGGACAGTGGCGCTGGATGATCGGAGCACGCGTAACCACAGATAACCCTTATCGGGGTGCGTTTTTTCTACGACTCGACTCGCCTCTTCCCTCGCCTCCCATTGGACGTGGCTAGTGACTCATTTGCCGAGCAATAATGACGCTCTTCTCTACGCGCCTCGCGTACGCGTCCCGCTCCTCTCGTTCCTCATCGCTCTTCGTATCGTTTTATTCGTAAAGCCTCGTTCAGATCGCTCGAATCGGCTACTTCGCATCGAGTAACTGAATTTCAATTTTATTAAAATTCAAGTTACTCGCAGCGATCTCTGTTCAAGTAGTAGACGCTTGAAATAAAGTCGACTGTGGCACTCGCTCTGTACGGTTACAGTTCGCGAAGTTCGAGACTTGTATCGAGCTAGAGAACGAACGTCGAGAGCGCTTTGAGAAGTGTCTCAAGTCGCGTGGAGTAAGAATTTTTGCCAGCGTCAAGCACGGATGCGAGGACGAACGAGAAACTCGGGGGAATATCTCGAGTCAAGTAAACAAGTTCACGTTCACACATAGCTAAAGTGGTCGCGCGTTGCGTCAATTCGAGAAGTCGGCTAAAGTCAAGTGACTCGACTAATCTGAACGAGGCTTTACTTTCTCCGAGCCGCTCGTCTCCCTTTCGTAGCCTCCTTCTGTTCGCGTCTCCCGTCGCGCGTCTTTTGCGCTGCAGCAATCTGAGTGGGTCAGCCGGATAAAGAAACCTCGATGGTACGTAGTCGTCAACTGTGCGACGACGACCACGACGGACGGGTTAGCTGGCCGAGGACGGGGGAGGCGGGGACGACGATGAACTTCCACGTTGGCAAATGGTCATTGAGTCAATTACACGGATAAAGTGCAGCATTGTGCGGCGTAGCGGCGATTTTTCTAACCCCGTTCGCAGTCAGCGACGTTTACACGGTTAGACGGATAACGCCGCCGCGTTTAATCACGAGCGCGCCTTCCTTTCGATGAGATAGGCCCGTGTTTGATGCGCGATCGCTGCCTCCTCGCTATCGGGGTGATAATTCACCAGCGGAATGCGACGAACGACGCTCCAATTGCGAATTTCGTGCGAACGATCTGGAACGTCTAGATGTTTCGTGTTCGTTGTCGCGGTATTAGAACTATTTTAGAGGAACTATCGATTGGGATATCGACAAGGAGCGAGAAATTAAGTTTCAGAGGGTTCAGACAAATTTTTAGAACGTAGAATTGCTTACCAGTTGAAAAATCTATCCTGCTAATATTAATTATGAAAAGGTTGGATTATTCTGGCGATATTATATCAGGTTCCATTAATATCGGCAATTATCCGTCTTCTCAGGCGTGACAGCGAATTTCCCATTAGTGATACGTTTATGAATTCATTTGAGATGCAAAGGGGGCTCGTGCACGTTACGTTTAATGATACATTATGCAAATTGATATCCAACGACTCGCGAAACCCGCGTCGATATTGCTCGTCGTTCTCAATATTGGTTGCGTTATCATTATTTTCCTCTTTTATTTTTTTTTTTTTTTTTTTTACCGTGGGACTCTCTGTTTGATTTAGTATCCGCGGAAAAGTAAATTACGATCACGCACTTCCCCATTGTGCCTCGTCCACTCTTCGGCTCTGGTCGGTGGAACCGCGTTCGAAGGTAATAGGCGGGTTAACGCGGCGAGGCACGTGACCAGACAAAAGTTAACGATAGGTTTGAACCCTTGAGCGCGTTTTGCCCCGGATGTGCGTGCACGCCAATTTCATCGGAGCCATTTTCCTCCTTTCTTCGTTTAATGGGGCTAATAGAAGGGTCGTGGAAAATCACTCTTCGGTCTCGGTGTTGGGGTTGATTATGTGTGAAATCGCGTCAACCAACACTCGTGTTAGCGTAACTTTTATTCCTATACAGAATTAATAGTCTGAATATTAAATATTTTCGATATTTTCACGGTGGATGTTACTTGGACTCTTTTTCGATATCAATTGTTCGTTACAATTGGCACGAAAATTTCAGCGACGAGCGAAGCGCGTGGTAACGTTGCGATGCTTCGCGTTTTTATTAAAATTTGCGAGTTTAAAATATTTCCCAACGGCAGTGGAATCTGAATACTGTGTATTTTTACTAAAATTTATTTGACGTTTCCCTCGCGCTTCCTCCCCCTTTAAATAAAGAGCAGAGCGCTGGTATAAAAATACAGCCGTCGATGAATGCCCGTTTCATTTCCGGAAACAACAATTTTTGTTAACCAACTCCCGCGCATCGGAGCCGACAGGGAAATAAGCGGTCGTGAAAATAGCGATGAACGCGCGTGTTTATTCGGGCTCGATTTGGCCGGCTGTTAAAGGCGCCCGTTAGATTATGCGCGAAGCGTGCGGGTATCGCGTGCCCGCGTCTGCCCTCTCATCAGCTAAGTGCACTTTCATCGCGCAGCCTCGCGGATAATCGGCCCACGATTTGTTTTAGCAAATGAAACGGAAACGCGGCTCGTCGAAGTCGTTTAATCTCGATGGTATTTACTCCAGCCGATATTTCACTCGATACATCTCGCGAGGCTGTCGTCCGCATCGCTCGTTTATGGAGCGAAGATCCATCGATCAAGAAACGAACATAGAAAGACCATAGGATCGAAGAACTTGAAGAGATCGTCTCAGCAATAATTAGACTCTCTCCGCCCCAAGGAAAATTGGATCGATCTGAAAGGGAGGCGACTGACGCGGTCGCGAGCATCGGGTTAGCAACGAGGGTGGGCGGCTAATGAATTTTTAGTGTCCGTGCCGCCGGTTTCGAGCATTCCCGGACACGCGACCGAGGAGTCTCACGCGCCTTCGCGCGGGTTAATTTAATACAGGTAGATTGCCCGCAGGTATCCACCCTAACTTTCTCCGTCACCGCCCTCGACGGTATCGCCACCCTTCGGTTTCCCTCCGCGCCGTTACGTTGGGCCAGCGGGAACCGACGACGGAAGAAACGGGAGGGATAGGGCAGCGGGTGAGTGGTTATCCCGCATGAACGTGTGCGACGGTAATGGAAACACGAGGACCGTTGAAATAATACCTCACGTTTAAGCGAGATACAAGTTAGCGCGCGGGCACACGTGCACTCGAGCGGGAAAGGGTGCGTCCTTCTTTCAGAGCACGACGGGACGAGAGGATTGCCGGAGGGTCGATGTTCTCTAGTGGCCTGGAGAGCAGGCTGTTTTCATTTTCCTCGCGCTCTTCCTTCCCGGTTCCCTGGATCTCCTTGGTAGAGGAAGAGGGGGTTGGTTCGTTCCTCTCGGGTGAGATCGGTTGCTGAGAGGAAAACGTGTCGCTGAATTTCCATCGAGCAAGAAGATTCGCTGGGGATACGGAATCGAGTTAACCGCGGTGGGAGATCGGGGAGTCAAAAGGAATCGGTAATTCGACTCTAAATTCCTCTCGATATCTCTCGAAGCGTCGAATCTGTCTACTGTCTATCCGCGCGGCGGGAGCGGAGGCGTTGAGAATCTCGTTAGATCGATCGCGGCTAGTGCCGCGTCCAATTATCGTAATCCTCTTATCGACTGCCTCCTCCTCGAGCGTGGAAACTCGGAAAATGGTCTTTGAATAAATCAGACCGAGCGAAACTTCTCGCTGTCCCGACTTCGTGATCGCGTGTAGAGCTTACCCACCCCCTCGCGCTGGAGGACGGTGAATTGGCATAAACTTCGGTCTGATTGTCTGTGACGAACTCGTCCGGCGACTTTATGGGATTGTAATGCGTATCTAGTTTTACTGCCGTAATTCTCGATGTTCCCGCGAACTTGCCGCCCCTCCGCCACGCCGGGACGCGTCACGAAACTCGTTACCGGAGGAGCTTCCCGGAAGATTCCTCGTGCCACCACGTTTTTGGTACTTGGAATCCCCAATGAGGTTCTTAGGAATCGCTGCTTTCCCACCGAGCGACTCGCTTGGACGCGCTTCGATCGTGTCGTCGAAGAAACCACACTGCTGGAAATGCTTATTGCACTATCTCGCTTGTTACTAATAAGGGAGCGAGAGAAAGGGGGGGAATAATAGAATTTGCGAATTTACATAATTACAAGAATTTAATGAACTATAAATTACCGCCCATGGAGCCCATGCCATTCGCGTCACCACCTGAGAATCACTCACCTGCATCTTCAAACAGTTACAGAGGGACCCTCGCAGCCGTACGCATAACCCTGAGCTCACGATAACAACCCCCTAAGCGGAACTTACCAGGACCATTCGCGAGCGCACCCGCCGAGCCGCGTCTGCTCAAGATAATTCCTCTGTCGCGTACGCGTTTCGAATCGGAATGAAAAGGCGGCGTGGAAACGCGCGAATAGCACGAACCGGCAGGGGTTGGCGCGGCCAATACGGCGTTATCGAGGGAACGGCGGCTACAGAGGGTTGGCTTGCCGCTGTACAGTAACACGATCCACCCTTGCATTCGTCCATCGCGTCCGTACTAATCTGTGGTCCAGTCGTAAACCGTTTAATTCCGTTTCGTGATAAACCGCGGCCGCCGTTTATTGCTCGACCGGTCACCACCACCCCCCGGTCGCGTCGCCGGCTCGTTGCATCGATAGGCGACGTTTCCGTACGGGCAAACATAATTAATAGATATTATTTATTCGGCTGGCGTTTATCGCCACTGGTCCACGCGAGGCGAAACAGAGAAACAGAGGAAGAGAGAGAGAGAGATAGCGAGGGGGATAGAGGGTAGGACGAAGAGAGTGACACGTCGAACGAGGGTGGTGAAAAGGGGTAGTTCGCGCACAAAAGAGCGACAGCGACGAGATGGAATATGAAAGGTCGCGTCTCTTAATCCGCTTTGCGTTTCACCGTGAAACTGAAAGAGGTTTCCCCCCTTTTCTCCGTGGAACGGGCACGGGGGTGGGATTGCGGTGGGGATCGCCGGATCGGAAGGCGAGGGTCGGTGGACGCGCGAGATGTATTTAATTGCGCTTTATCAACGCCGCTGACCGCGGTCCGTTTATCGAGATCGAGCCGCCCTTTCATTTCAGAGGGTGCTCGCTCTCGTTCTTCGTGTCTGTTTTGTTTTACGACGATCATCGGCCGCGTTTATCTACCTAGAATCACCCTTGCTCGGACAAAATTTCTTAACAACACCAGAGATCAGAATGGACCCCATCCGTTCTTATCGATTCATAGGAACGTATTTGAAGTTTCCACTTAAGAACGAATAAAGTGATTCGAATGAATCCTAAATAGACCCGGGAAACGGTTCAGCGCGCAAGCCAGCCAGTCGAGTAAATTGGATAGGGGCGATCAAAATCACAGAACGGTCGAAAAGGAACCGGCACTAAAATCGGGAACGCTGCCTTCCAGATTTACGCCCGATTCTGGCTTGGGTATCGTCGCCCCGGAGACATCCATCAATTTAATTGGCCACTGTTACTCTTCCGCCGACGATGGACTATAAACCCGTGGGTAGATTACTAACGAGACAAGCGCGGCAGCTCTCGGGGCAGTTCGGTATCCTGCCCGTGCCACGGCTCGCGATTGTATATACAGTTAAAACGAATTCAACGACCTGTAACGCGATGTCACTGAAGGTCATAGAAAGTAGAAAAAGACGATAATCCTGTCACGGGTACATAACAGTCCGTGCATCGACGATAGACCGTTGGAAAATGCTGAAGGATTTCGAAGGTCCCAGGTCCGTACATGTGGCTTTCCACCCTCTTGAAATGAACGCGCGCGTCGGGCACGAAACAAGGTGAAATTAGACAAAAAGAAATTTCAAAATTTTTCATCAATAAAACCCTCGTTGATAACTTGAAAAGTCGCAAGATACACCGAGTGGGTAGCATCCAGCCTCGTCGTTCGTTGGTCAGGGTTTGATTAGGCTATTGTTACGCTAAACGATTATCATTTATTCATGGATGATATTTTTTAAAATGTACGTTCGCCGAAATTCTTCAGAATGGTAGGTAGAAGGGCGACGAAGGTCGTAATACGTGATCCATGACGAGTATTGGAGGATTAAAGGCTCATGTACACGTGGCTGGCTATGTTCGCTGACTGATACGTTTCGAGTTTTAACGATGATCCGGGCCAATAACTCGGGGCTTACGCGTGGCGTGAGTTGTGGCTCGCGCTCTCGATCACCAATCATTGGTTATGTCTCTGGTAATTAACTAATGTTCTTCTCTATGCAAATTGCGCGCCGTTTCGTGCCCCCGTTCGATTCATCGTCGGCTCGCGTCGGCATCGACCCGTTTATTGCCCGCGCCCGCGATCAAGAAACGATCGTGGAAGAGATATCGAATGGAAGCCATCGATTTCAAAAGGTCACGACGGGTAATAACGTAATTAGCGCGGGGTCTGTCTCGTTCGCGTAACAGAAGAGGTGCGTTGATTAAAATTGATAACCAGGAAGAACTTTCGAGGGTGCGCGGGCTGTACAGAGGAATAATCATCGATGAGTAGACATCGACGAGTAGAAACAGGAGTGGGCTATCTTGGCGAAAGACGATCCTCGGTTCCGTTCACCACCCTAATAGATGAACGAACAAATATCGATGGTACCCACGTTGTGTCACGCCTTGACGGCCTTCAGGAGCGGCGCTCATTTGCATCCTGAAGCAGGGTTACCGCGATGCCTCCTATGTAATAATTATCACGATCAGCCCGCGAAAGGGCATACTCTGGACGTTCCGTAAAAGATGCGTATCCCCGATTAGATCGTTGGAGAGAGTGCGTGCGCCCCACGGGAACCACTGTCCCCGTTGTCCCCAGCCGTGCGTGACGCACGAGGTGTACAGGGTTCCTTTCTTGGACGCGGTGTACCAGCCCGCCCTCGCACGCACACTGACCTTCGCCAATGACGCGCCACGGTTACTCACGGAAATTACGTCGCGTTCAATTAAATTCGAGGGCGGAATCATCGCGATAACGGGCCGTCACTCGCGCCGGAACGGCTCCGCGGACCACGCTCGCCTCGTTAAGTAACGCGAGGACGCGGAGGATGGCTTTTTCTGGGCCCGATGGTGTCGCTGGGCTTTTTTTCGCCCGGGTCCCCGCACCGTTTCGCTCGCTTGATTGATGGCGTTCGTGCGTACACCGCGTGGAATCGCGCGTCGCGCTTGTTGCGTAGGGTATTTCCAGAGCGTGAAATGATCTTCTGTATAGAGAGCCGTACGAGCGGAGCGAATTTCGCGATGCCCTCGCTCTACACCCGCCGCTGTGTTCTCTTAAACATCCTCTTAAAGATTCCAGCCGTTGCGTTTTTTCAATTATAATCACTTCAATTCTCCATAGAGGGATGCGACTAGCTCTCTCCCCCCGTGCTGTACCAGGCGGTTCTATTTTTACGCGTCTCGCGTATCCGTTTTTAATTGCGCGAAAGGGTTCGGTTAATCGCGCACGTCAGCCAGCGGACGCCGCTTAATGAAAGCAAATAAAGTAGCTCGGGAATAAATTCGGGTTGGGGTCCACGCAGAACAGAGAGAGGGAAGGAGAGAGAGAGAGTGAGTGGTAGCTGGCGAAACGTTGATGTATATATTGACCCGTTGAACGGTTACGCTGCGGAGGGGACCTATATTGGACACTCTCGGGAATTAGGTTTCGCGGTTTCAATTAGGATCGCGGACGAGTTATCGCGATAACAGAGAGCGAAAGGGGCGCGAGGGGGGTACACGCGTGTACGTGCGAAAGAGAGGGGACGATTGCCAGGCTCGTTCGCCCTGGCGAAATTGCACGACGAACCCGACCGACGCGATTTCATTTTGATCGAGCTGACGCGGAATTCTGCTCGCCGTTTCACCCTGTGCACCCCCGCCCGTCGATCGATCCCGTTCATCGAACGTTACCCCCGGACAGTTTATCGATATTCGCCGGATGTTGGTGCCGTTACGCTTTCGAACCGGCGAAATTCGTTTCTCGAGTGCAACTTGTTTGGTTGGAAAATATGGAGATTAATTGGACGGTTTTTAAACAATTTTTTGCACTCACGAAGTTTAATATTGTAACGGGCGTTGTATCGAATTCATTGAGGGTGGTTCGCGCGAGCTTGAAAGCGCGGACTCCCTTTTTATCCGCGTTTCATTTATCTTACCGTGGCGCACGCGAGAGTACACAAAACAGCTTAGGTGTTTAACAAGGATTCCGAGGGTTTCGACCGTAATTTTCCTTATCGAGCAACGGCTACCAGAGCCGCTGCTTGAAATATGCGCCAATTAAGAGTATTTTACATAGAGCACCGTCGCGTCTAAGCATTATTCCGTGTACTTACGTGTCCGAGCCCGTGCACGACAAAATACCAGCCGGATAACGGGAATGATCCATTAACCGTGGAAGATGGTAATATGGCATTAACACGCGCGAAAGGGCGTGCTGACCTATCCTACTATCGGACGTCGTGCGCTGCGAAAGGGGAAAAGGTAATGGGGAGGTGGCGGGGCCGCCCTTCTCGCCACGGCTAATTACGCTCGAACGCGATTCCTTTAAATCGCCAAGGAACACGGCTCGTTTTTCGCGATCGATCGCGAGCGAACGATCTTTATTGTCAGAGATCAGATGGCGAATTAGAATGGTTCGATTCGACGATTCGTGTCATTGAAACGTTCGACGTGAAATTAGGAAGGGTGGAAAATTCTGAAGCTGAAAGCTCGATAGATCGACGGGACGGTGTCGTTGGGGGAATTCCGTGCGACAGGAAGCGCATTAATGGAGCTGACGCGAGTAGCAAAGCCCGCGATTTCTATTTTACTGTTACGCCGATGATCCAGCCGCGATACGGCGGTTCGTGCCGGGTTTCCAGCGGCGAATCTCATCTAGAAACGCCTACATAAGAGCCCGGGAAAAATGCAGACGGTCTGGCTGGCACCGCGGATGCAGTTTCGGTGCAGCAACCGCGAGAAATATAAAATCCTTACCCGCGACGACTTTGAATCGCGGAATTATTCAAAGTGTTTCACGCGGTTTCGGGCACTCTGGCCCGTTCCCTTCGCGATTTCTTCTTTCTCTCTCTCTCTCTCTCTCTCTCTTTCTCTCTTTCTCTTTACCTCGCCCCTCCGTCACGCCGGGGCAGTTCCTGTTTCAAGCCATTTGCAAATGAACTTTCCATAAAATTTTATCACGCGACCGAGATAAAGGAGAGAACGTCGCGTTTCCTTAATTTATACCGGGCGGTGGTTCGCGGCCGCGATTTTTCATCGAGCACCGTCCGCGAAGGTCTACGAACCCTGCTACGTCGCAATAATACCGCAATTAGAAGTACGATCGGGGATCGACTCGCGTTCAATTTGCATTTAAAAGGCGGGAGAGGGAGAGAGAGAGAGAGAGAGAGAGAGAGAGAGAGAGAGAGAGAGAGAGAGAGAGAGAGAGAGAGACGCTCGAAACTGGAACCCGTTCGAGCGAAGATAAAGAGCTCTCTCGCTTCTTTTTATCGCGTCCCGCTCGCCTCTACGCTTTTAACGTTAGAATCTTTATAGCCGCCGGGGATAATGATAAAGTCTGATCCACGGTTGAAGAGTGTTGCGTAAGAGCATGGCGAAGCTTGACGAATAAGGTCAGGAGAATTTACGACGCTCGATCTCCCGGTGCTTGCGCCTCTTAAAGCTCGAACGACTATTGGAGTTCAGATTCTTTCGCGGAACGAGAATAATTGTAGATCCATCCTGCGGAGCCTCGCGAAAATAAAATTCCTCTAATCGAATCTCTCGTTCGCGGAATTTCGATCGCAGTTCGAATCATTTCGCTGATATTTCACTTCGAAATGAACGTAAACGATCACCCGCTGAATCTCTCCAAGTCCGCGGCGAAACCGCTATAGCCGCGCGACTGCAACGCGTCCTCTAATCGGAATGCAGGATCGAGCGGTCGCTCGTGGATCGAATGCGAACGCGTCGAGGTGTGAAACCGGCGACATCGACGCGAAGCAGAAGGGAAGACACTGCTGACGGAGAAGTGTACGTCCAGTTGTTTTCCAGGTGAGGCGTTCGTATCTCGCCGTGAATATAACTCGATCTCCCCGGGCGTGTGCATCAATTTCGTTTCTCGTAGGGTGAGGCGAGGAGTTCGAGGCGGGGAAAGGAACGCAGCGACGATTCAGACGCAATATCCTCGGACGATACGTCACGATCGTTCGCAGCGAGCGTGCAGAGGGAGAGAGTCGTAGGGGCGAACGCCTCTAACCGAAAACTTTTATGAGTTTTAATCAGACGAACGAGCGGCCGAGTGCCGTGACGCGAGTTCATTTGCGCTAATGAAATCACTGTTATCTCTCCTCGACTCCGTGTCTCATATCGCGCCAACTGCTGTTCCGCGTTCAGCCCCGTATTGTGAAGCGTGATGGCCGGACGCGCGCTCGCTGGCCACAAGAACACGGGAAACGTTCCCCGTGGTACGTGTGCGGTTTTTTGCTCGTTACGTTTCTTCAATTTTATCGCCGGATGACAGCCCTTGGCGCCTACTTGGCGACAGGATGCTCGTAAACGTAATCGAATTTTTGGGACTCGATCGCGTTCGTCAGAATTTATTCATTAAAAATGACGCGTGTCAGATCTACTCTGGTTTCAATATTATCCACGTTGAAGATCTCTTCAAATGATAAATTGCAATCTAAGAGCGTTCTACATTCTTTCAATATTATCTATATTGAACTCTTCGAATGGTAGATTGCGATCTAAGAGCGTTCACCATTGGACTGTAAAAGCTTTTGTGCAAGCTTCGAAGCGAGCTGGTACCTCCTCAGCCGTCATCGACACGGGATCTACCTGCTCTACAATTCCGCGAATGTTCCCTCCCCATAACTCACGCCTCGGCACGCGGATTAGCATAGACCGTTCTCTTGGACGCGACTTGGACTCCGCAACGCGGAACCGTTTCCCAGTGCGTTCGCGGTTCCCGTCGCATCGCGATGCACCCGCGGGTCCCGATTATCTGGATGCCGAACGGCCGCTCGAACTCGCTCGTCGTGCAGAAACAATAATGTCTCGCGTCGTCGCTGGAGGCTACGCTTCGCACCCCCTCGCGACGCCGTGCTTTATTACACGGACGCGCGCGAAGTGCACAATTATGCTGGTTCGCTTCCTACCAGCGTCACTGTGACAAGTCGCGACGATCCACCGATGGAGACTGGCGGAGCGTGAGGAGACTGGTTTCTCGAAGCGTTCGCGTGAAATTAAAAGCTCGCGAGTATCAAAAATCAGCCTCTCGATCGTGTAAAACTCGATACGCAGGACAGAGCGTACCCGCGAGATCGTTAATGCTACTCGTTCTCGTCGTTGCGAGAGATTATCTTGTCCTCGCGTAAACAGCGAGCGTAATTTCGAGCTATCTGGAGACCGTGTCCCCGGCGTATTCTCCGTGCGAGTATCGCGTGCAGCCGCGGTCTAACCTCGCAGATATAGTCGGGAATATTTCTCGTGGGCACGTAAAAAGAAATTGGAGAAACCGCGGGCTCGACGGAGAGCCGGTTGGATATTATTGTTCGCCGTGGAGGATGTTTCCTGGCCGGCGAACGTAGCCTAGATAAATCTTGTCGTCTAGGTCGCCTCGCGGTGGCGTTTGGTCCGTCTGGCTGCTCTTGGAGAGAAGAATTTCTGTTTTTCGGCAGGGACGGGGGGTTGGAAACGGTCGTAAAAGTGATTGCACGAGAGGAGAATTATGGCGCGTCTCGCTGGCTGCGCGGCTGGTCGATATAATTAATTAAAGAGGAGTAATAACTATCGTCCCGTGGGTATTGCACGCGGTAAACTGAATTATCGTCCTGTTTCTTTCTTTCGTTTCTCATGCGAGCCACTGTCGCGTCGATCGGATACAATAGACGAGCGCTATGTACAGAGAACTTTATTTTCGGCGCACAGAAGACGCGCGAAGGAAAGAAGAACGCGTAGGTTGAGAGTAATGAAAGCTGGATGTAAATCATCGGAACTGTCAAGCGGCGGAATCGTCTATACAGAACCGGGGAGGTTAATGATCAGTTTTCAGCCACCCATCGATTAGTCATCATCATGCCTGTAATCGCTTTTAATCCTGAGTTATTACTCACGCTAGATATATCGCTATTATCACACGGAGTAATATCGTGCCACGGAACGAATGGGGAATTATACATTCAGCTCTAGCGAGGTTGAAATCAGTATCCACAACGTGAATCACCTGATAATCCTCGCGGGTCCATGAAAAATTTCATACCCATCTTTATCCCATCTATTAGTTCCACCTCGATCGTGTTTCGTCGCGCGGTGGTTCGTTTCGCAGCGAAACTACCGTGCCCCATTATGGTTAATTCTCTCTCAACGTTAGAATCACCTCGACTCTGAAGAAGTAGCAAAATTCGCGCGATTTACGCGTAAAAATTTCCACCTGAAAATACGATCCTCGACCATCGCCGCGGAAATGCACGAGAGGGGGTGGGTCGTTCGGTCGGTAGGCGGCCGAAAATCACGAAACAGCGGACGCTATCGGGACGTTTAATCGAGGATCGTATACTCGCAGGGAGCGTGTAACAGCGGAGTACAAATTTTCAACGCGGATACAGGGTGGACGGTATCGCGTCGGCGGTGTATATACACGCGGCGCATTATCGTGATGGCGGACAGTGAATTAACGACGAGGCGATTCCGCGGCATTATATTGCGTCCGGCTGACAAATGGAGACGTCGTTATATCTCGTGGCACGTGTTGCTGGGTAATCAACCGGAGTACCTGCCGGTACGGGGAATATTTTAAGGTCAGATTTTACTATTTTCACGTAGCGCGCCTACGTGAGCTGGCTGGTAGCCCGCCGCGCGCGATGCGGATGGCGTGCGACCGGGTATTATCGTATCCGTTTTCGTCGTCGTTTACCTTCGTGCACGCACCACCGCACGATCCACGGCCTTCCGCGCTACGGAATTCCCTTTCGTCGAATCGGTTGAGTTACTCGGAACCCGCTATCGCGACAGGACGCTTTATTACGGCCGCGTGATTATTATTGTTGTCGCGAGTGGCGACTTCATTTGCTCCTCGAGTACCATGCTTCTTCCCCCTTTCATCGGGTGATTACGCTCTTTTTACTCGAGCTTTACTAAATCAGCGTTTCTACGCCTCTCCCTTGGCTATTCTCTTCGAAACGAACACTCCTAGTTGTTCTTTGAAGCATCGGCTGATTTAATATTAACGATGGTAAAGATCTGAGCGCGAACGAAACCGAGATTGCAAGTTTAGATTGCGAGAATGATGAAAATGAAAAATTACTTTCACAAATGCTTCTAAAGTCATCGTACGAGACTCCTCCGGTGTTTTAATCTCCACTAGTCGACGGAGGAGGTTATCAGCGCGCGATGACTGTGCAATTAGCGGGCGCCAGCGTTAATAAACGGTACCCAGGATTTTCCTGGCTGGCGTTCGGACTTCCAGCCGGTGATTAGCATCGAATTTCCCCGGGAAAGCGTTTCAAATTAAACGTCGCGGCACCTGAGCTTTCTCCTACGCGGTTCGAGAGCACTGTCGTGTGTGAGCACGGAGAAAGAGCCACGGTCATATTTCACTGTCGCTTCGGGGTGCGATGTTACGCTCGGAGGAGCGTACGTACACTTAAATGGCGTGATAATTTATGCTGAAAGTTGATCGTCTAGCGCGAACCTGCGCTTCATACGTGTTACTTAATATCGCGATAAACACAGCGTGCGATTCTTTATTAATCGATCCGCTAGCGCGCGTACAGTGGCTAGGAAAAAGGTATTGGCGCGCGTGTACGTTTTATTAACGAGGCGCTCTTCCAATCCTCGAACGTGCTTACTTAAATTTCGATAAAAGTCGCTGTTAAATGATGGGATACTTTTTTGTATCGTACTTGGATTTTATCAATCGATTGTGCAATGGTATTTCTCGTGATCGCTGTGAACGAGCCACCCATCAGGTCGGATTGAAGAGGGGTAATTTAAGAAAAGGAGCAGCAAAGAAGAATAAAGGGAAGCTGCGGTAAATTAGAAGGAGGAATGTACAAACATTTGTGTCCAACAAACGGTCCAGTTTTCCACCTGGTTGTGCCTTTTGTGCCACCGGTAATTTCACTTCCCTCGGAACAATTCGCGGCCATCGAACGCTCGAGATCCACGCCCCCTCGAACGTTCACGAAAATCCTGCACACGTAAAGAGACATTGCACGCGTTTCGTCTTTCGTTTTCCTTCCTTTCTTCCCTCGTACATACATACATACTTACATACTTATATACTTTTTTCTTTCGACGAATTAAAGAACTCACCCCCTCGCCGTTTTCCCACAGAATCGAGCGAATAAAGGAGAAAAAGCTGGCGGGTAATAATAGCGCTCGCGGCTCGAGGCACGCTGCTCTAGCCGCGTCTATTCAACCTGTCATTCGCGTTTTGCGGTCACCATTGTGATTTGCAATGGTAACCCTTCGCACATCCTGCCTATTGTCGCGAAAACGTTCGACCCTCTCTCTCCCTCGCTCCGCGGCGTTCCTTGCCCCCGTCGCCTTTCCTACCCCTCCACAGAACCGTTTTCTTTGCCACCGTGCCTCGCCTACCGTCGCCACTAGCTTTCCTAGTTTAATTGCCATTTTATAATTCATATTTCCCCGTTACGCGCTATTATAAAGTCCCTCGAGTAGCCTCTAGGACCCTCGCTAACATCCCTCGCAAGCAGCCAGCTCTTTACATTCTACCACGAATTCTTCACTTTATAATTACGCTTTTTTTTTATAATCTCCGTAATATGTCCTACTTTCATCTTTCGATCTTTATCCTCCTCCGTTGTCTTTAATTACACTCTCTTCTAATTTTTTCCCTGTGTCTTCCCTTCGTATTCCGATTCACCCTTTTCCTTTGACCTCGTAAATGGTATCATTTTTGCTCGGATTCTTCTGCAGTTCCTTCTTTTATCTTTCGATTCGTACGTGTCTCTCTTCCCTCCGTTACCTACGGTTCTTATTCTATTATTCCCTCCCCTCTCGAGCCTGGCGCTCCACCCCTTCGCGTCCGTTTCCAACCCCCGTCCAGCTAAGCGTTCGATTCGAACCGGAAACGGCGCGTAAGTGCGTAATTTCTAGCGGTGGGGGACGCGTTTACGAAGCGGGTAGCCGAGGTCGTGCGAAAATCGTTCCGCTGCCGGTTGCTCGCCGCTCGCGTGTTCCACGCTCGACGCCTTGTCCTGCCACGGAATGGGCGCGCAATTATCAAATCATATTACACTGGCTCGAATTGACACGCTGTCATTCGCCTGCGCCAGGCGCCCCTGCGTTTCCTTCTCTCATTTTTCCCCGACAGCTCACGACGACTGTTGGACTCGTGGCTCCTGCTCCTCGTGGGGGCACCCTGCGCACGTTCACTCACGGCACGTTGAAACGGTTATTATCGAGTCGATAACCCGTCGGCTGATCGATCGAAAACGCCTTTCGCACGCAGGAAACGTTTTTCTTTCCACTCGATCGCGACAGAGCGTAGGATTTCGCGCAAACCGATGGAAAAGAGAATCAAACAGCGGTTAGGCTAGGTCAGTTACCCGGACGGAACGAATTGGGTCAAGACGGAGCAGCAGCACTCCGGGGAACGACGGTTTTGTATTATGCGCGAGGCGACATATGGTTGCCGTTCGGATCTACATTGTTATTCAACAGTGTTCCCTCGTTCTTGGAACACTCGTCTTTCACAATTTGTCTTTGCTCTCCAATCTTATACAATGCTCATTCAAATCTTCTAATATCATTTTAATGAACCTTACAATTAACCCTTTGCGCTCGACGAGTTTTTCGGTCGAGCAGCGCAGCAACTCGAGACGATTTCACTCGTAAATGAATTTATATAAAAATTAACCTACGAAAGTGTTATATATTGATATATTATCTGTGTTCACATTTTGATAAAGATAATTATCGAAGTTCCAATTCTGTAGTGGTGTTTGATGCGATATTATACGAAACACTTGCATTCTGAGTTGCCAGGATCTTGTGGGTCTTCGCTGTCACTTCCGGATTCACTGTCTATTACACTAATTTGTCTATTTCTCGCACTCGATACGTAATTACTGTTTACACTTGCTCCACCACCAATTTAATCATGATCAATTCAAAATCAAACTCGCCTCAAAAGTTTAAAACGAGTGGTGCAAAATTTCGCGATGAATGTGCTCGCTACGACCGTCGAAACTGTACTAACGCTAGACACATCGTATCCAGGACTACAGACGTAGACGAATTTTACGTCACAATGTCACTGTCCAACCAAAGACATAAACAGCCTAAGGGACCTATTCACGAACCAATACTTCGCATCTATCAACTGGAGATAACGAAATTCAGCGTAAATACAGCCGCTCGAGTTGCCACGCGAAACATCGTGGCGAGTGAGAGCGCAAAGGGTTAAAAGAAAAAGAAGGGAACAAAATATATACGATTAGAGAATAGAAATAATCGTTCGATGGCAGGAAAGGAAGGAAACAACGACTGCTGTCCATACTCCTCCCGCTTCCTCTTGCCGCATTAATTTCTAATTGCAGCTACGAGCCGCAAATCGGCCTGTTTCGTGTTCCCGCGGTGAACGAATTCCGGTTTCCGTTCCCTGAAGTCGACCAATACGCCGTGCCACCGTCGTACACCATGTAATTACTATATTTCACGGTCTCGAATCGTGGTGCCTCTTGAATCGAGCGGATGAAACGTCGATCGACGCGTCGCTGAATTTCTCGCCGCGATATTTCCGCCGCGAAACAATTTTGGCCGCCGCGAAACTAACGGGCCGTTAGCGCATCTAATTTTAACGGGAGCGCAGTCGTTAAACCGAACGGGTTAAATCGAGCGGTGATGCATAACGCCGTCGCCGCAATTTCGATTAGATTATACCGCGTCTCTGTATGACGTTCCCCAGAACCGGCGGTTCGGTTGCAAACAACGCATCGGGGGGCAGTTGGGTGCTAATGTTTCCCGGTTACTCGACACCGTGTCAACTGACGCGATCTACCCGCGCGCGCAAGTGTCGCATGGAATTACATTTTTCTAACGCGGGTCCCGTGAAACCCAGCGGAGATAGAGTTCCACCGTATGAACAACCGACTAATCTTTCAACGATAGTAACAAAGTATTATATGTCTCTTCAGTAACACATTCACACATCCACGAATTCACGATCGACAATTCATTCGATTGAAAAGTATCCCGAAAGTTATCAGTCTTCAAAGAAATCACGAAAACATACGCGAAATCACGTTGATCCTCGAGTGCTCTGATTCGACACCCCCTGGTTCAAGCATCGCCGCACATAATCATAGATCCACAAATTCACGATCGACAATTCGCTTGATCGAAAAGTATCTCGAATGATATCAGTCCTCAATGAAATCACGAAAACATCGCGAAATCACGTTGATCCTCGAGTGCTCTGATTCGCCAGCCCCGGGTTCGAGCGTCGCCCCTGAGACCCTCAAAGACGCGTCGCCGCGTAGGGTGCACGGCGTCCATTAAGGGTCGAAGCGCAGCTCGGAAATTCGTGAGTTCGGGGCGAAATTGCAACGGTGCAACCCCGTGTTCCTCGTCGCCAGCCTCGAGGCAGGACGTAGACGGGCCTAGCCGCGGTTATACGCTGTCCCTAGAGTGCAACTATGCCTTTGGCTTTGATGTTAGTCCGCCAATGCATTCGCGTGGGCCACGGGACGCCGTTTCACCCGCGTACGTGCACGCGCTGCGAGGGGGTGGCGGGCATTATCGGGTAGGGTGCTGGAGCCGGATTGGGAGCGCGAATCGCCAGGCTGACTGCCAGGAGGTCGCTGCGACTGGTACACGAGGTTAACCGAGAGAACGGATCGACAGGATCCGGATGCTACGCGGATGCCTTACGGCTAGTCGGACACGTATCCACTGATTCGGCATATCGCGAAACGCAATTATCGTGCCGAATTGAGCGGGCTCGAATTACCGCTCGGCCAGTGCCGGTCGTTACTGGAGGAAATTGACGTCGATGCCCGGGTTTCGTCGTTCCGACGTTTTATGCGACTCTGGGTCGAGGGTGGGGGCAGTGGAGGGTGGCGTGGATTTCGATAAGCTCGCGTTAGGGTCTGGCGTTGTATGTTTGCGGTTTCTGGTCACTGTATATATGATCACCACTGGAGTTACTGGTCTGAGACTGCGTACATGAAACACGTTCGAGTATTTTCTGATTACTTTATAATCAGTTTCATTTGTTGGGAAGTAGTGTACATTTGTTTGTTTAATAGCGTTGGTTTGGTTCGATTCAGAGTTTTATTTCTTCCTCTTTTCCACATCAAGTGTGTGTATCAAATTTTCAAGCAGCCTTAGAAATGTCACGTCGAAAGGAGCGAAAGATCGCAGTTGAATTATTCCGTTCGAGGGAGGTTTTTCGACGTCTGGACGTCGCTTTTCGCGTCGAGGATCCTCGTCGACGTCCGTAGCGGAGACGCGTACATAATTTTGGATTTAGCGTCCGCGTTAAGGCCGTCCGAGTTTGAGGATCGAGCCGGGCGAGATACCAGCCGTGCGCCCCGTGATTTGTGGACGTCAATACGGGGGGTTATGCGTGACGTATCTCACCGATCATAATTACATCCTGTTACTGGAGATCCTGGCTCCTTCCTCGTCCACCTCTACGCACTTCGTCTCCGCCACCCCCGTCGACCGTCCTCTGGGGCCCTCCTGATTTACCGACTTCCTCTCGACTCTCCTCTAATGACTCAATCGACCGTTCCGGTCAGCCCAGCCATTAGAAACGTAGATTTTTTTAGTTTTAATACCGTGGTTAGCACTACGGATCATACAAGACACAATTTTATTCAAAAAACAGTAAATAACTTATGGCAAAATGATAAACAGTTTCGAAAGAGCAGACGTTAGACAAGAATTCAGCGTCGAGTAGCTAAGGGGGACTTTTATTCTATGAATTTATTACTGCTACCGTTGACAATATTGTCACCAATATGTTAAGTCGCCATGTATCATGTTGAGCGTGCACGAGGGGATGGAAAGAACCCCTCTTGTTGTCAATACTTAATTCAACAAGCCAGAGTGTACTGTACTTAAAAGTAAAATTGTACTTATCGACCCTCCTGATGCAGAATTGCACGTGCCCTCGTAATTTTTCGTGCAAAATTGCGAGTGATTGACAAATTGGTGGGTGTACGATTCATTCTGTATCCGCATGCACAAAATTACTATCCGTGCGCCACGTTTATTTCGCATTTCGTTGTTTTATACCGCAAACGCACGATCGAGGCTATGTCAGGCTAAAGTGCGAGACGTCAGAGAGGGTTGGACGACTTGAAAGGGGTGGAAACAAACAGGATTCCGTTTTCGAAATTTTACGATCGACGTTTACAACTGTAAACTCGGGAACACGCCCTGAGGGGCCTATTTTTTCTAGTCACTAAATCATGGTTGGCCTGGTAAACGTTTTCGAAAGATCAGACGGGGCTATTAGTACAAATACGGTTATAATGCAGACCTTAGGGTTGGAAAGGGTATAAACAGCCAGTAAATCAAGAGCTTCAACCCTTGCGATGAAGGGGCGCGGTGGAACCTGAAACCAGAACGAACGTGTAGTATCTGTTCATCTACCGATGTTAAACGTTCAACTTTTCTTCACTGATCTCAATGGAACCTGTATCTAAAGCGCTTGAGATCAAAAAATCAAAACTACGCTATCAGACATCAATTTAATCTTAAAATTTAAGAATTAATTTTCATCGAGACAAGTTATTCATAAAATCCCCCAAACGAGTTCCCAGTTAAGACACCCGTCAGTCGTCCCAATAAATCACAAAATCAACTCCAAAAGGAACCCATACGACGCGAACCCCTCCAAAAGCCAGCAACGACTCATTCTCACCCCTTCGCCGCTGTAAACCGGCAAGATTGAAACGAGACAGCATCGCAGCGGTTCCAAGAGACGTACGAACCGATCGTCTTCACAGAGTCGAGTCCTTGGCGAGCATCACCGAATTAATCCGCCATTAATTTCCACGGGGCCACGAAAGAGCTGGTCGAGTCGAGAGTGGTGTAAAGCTTCTCTAAACAAGCGGTCGCGTAACAAATGGCAGTCAGTCCTCGTTCACGTTCAGTCTGGCCGTTTTAATGCCGCCGCCATGTATGCATACGACCTGATGGTGATTAATGCCGAACAGGAGGGTCAAGATCCTCCACGATTAATCAAATTAAGGGTGGAAGCGCGAGATAAAACTCGCGCCCGTGGAAGAGTCCCGGTCGCGACGGCTCTCGTTGCCCCGTTTCTAACGCGACCGTTGAAAACGGACGATGAAAAATGGCGAGCATGACTTATCTGTATCGAGGACTCGCGAGCCACCCTTGGCGAGGAGGCGTGACCGTCGGGGGTTTGCTCGTTGTCGGGAAGCTGACCGACGAACCGGACCAGCCAGGAAAGATACTGCTGTCCTGTGAGTAATGACTGCTCGAATTTCGCGACGTTTAAGCGGCGCTCGAGAGGATCGAGGCGGTTGGGGGAGGATTAATGTACCTTCCAGCCGGATTGCTCGGGAGTTGATGAATAGACCGTAAATTCGTATTTTTGTAAACAGAGCTTGGAGGGTGGGATACAAACGGAGATTCGTTTCACTTAGACACTGTAACATTGGATCGATGAACGTGTATATAATTGAAAGAATGAAGATATTCGACTTGTAACCATTTCGAGATACAATCTCGAAAGACCAGTGGCAATCGTTGCTGCTTACGCGTTACAAATCGCTACGAGAATAGCAGCATGGGAACGACTCTTCATGGGAACCAGCGAAATGTTTTTGATAAGCAGTGGTAAGAAATTCGTCGAGTGTAGCTAAAAAAAAATCGGTACGTGCCGATGGTCGAAAGACCGCTCGAGTCCTCCACGAATCTTCCACTCGCATCGAGCCAGATGACGTTCGAGACAAGTCGTTTGAATCGTCGCGGCGTACGTAGCGATGCACGCTCAGGACGGCATGTAAATGAGTAATTGTCCCGCGAGATTAGCGACACCGATGCCCGTCGAGAGGGGGCTCGTCGCCTCGTCTCGAAAGGCGAAAAAGAGAGGAGAGCGACAGGCCATGACTTATCTGTATCGAGGTGGCTGCAGGCACGTTCTTCGCTGTGGAGAGGCGTGACAATCGTAATGCCGATTCGTTCGAGATACTTGAATGGAAACGAGGCTGGGCGCTGGTCAAGGGAGAGGTGCAAAGCGCGCAGATGAAGATCCCTCGGTGGCTGAGGGTTTCGGGCAACGGTGATCGAAGATTAATGGCGACCCCCCTTTCCGTCGCACGGCGATTTGTTACGTCCAATTTCTTGTGTTAAGAACAGCTTCGTGGACCACGCATCACTTTTTCCTCGAACAAGAAGAAAAGGTGCTTCTCGACTATTTATCGAGTATGATCGTTTGAGGGGATAGTTACACTAGGAGAAAATACTAGTTAACCTGTTTGACTAATCGTAAAGGAAATATAACTTGTCACGCAGATCGTCCAGGTCATTGAAATCGTAATTGAAAGTTGATTCACCCTTGGAGGAGCGAAGTATCACTCTTCAGCTAACCGTATAACGATACTTCAACTATGGTTCGACCCGTGGGGAACATAGCGCGAGGCATCAAACATCAATTACCATCGCGAGCGAAAGAACTAATCGCCCATCAACTTTCCTGCGCGCCGAACTCCACCCCTTTCGTTTCGACGTCGTGCCCACGGGTCCGTAGCGTTGAAAAGCCCGTCCAGCCGCGATGATCCCTCATCGTTCTGCGAGATCAGGTTCCCGCCGTCGATCAAGAGGCTCCGCTCGCGTAACAAGTTCATATCTCGCGCATCGTTTGCCTCGAACAGAGGCGCGAGAGCCGTCTACCCGGCTCGAGGACAGAGGGAGAGCCACGGTTAACGCATGGTTTTCGCGGGTCCATTCAAATGGCACACACCTGACCCGAAAAGGGGGATGACGCCATGGCTGGCCGTTCTGCTAGGTAGACGAGCGACGTTCGAGTCTAGATCCAGGCTAGACGGAGGGTTATATCGTCTGAGCGAGTCACAAAGGGCCGCGATCGCAAGCAGATAACCAGGGACGAAGTTAAGTAGAACGATATAGAAATTTCGTAATACGGTTCGACGAGGAGAGACGGGGTGGTCTCCAGCGGCGAGGGTGACGCGTCGAGATAGAGGGAGACGCGAAGCAGCGGTGAAATAAAGAGATGGCGCGATATAGAGGACGGAGGGGGGGAGCGGAGGCTGGGTAGAGTATTCGCAAACACGCGAATTTCAAAAGGCACTCGACTACGCGATGTCCCCGGCGTAAGCGACGGGGCCCTTTGACGACATATGCAAATACAGATCGAGCATGATAAATTGCTCTTGTCAAGACACCCGGTATTTCGCACGAGCCCATAGAAACCCGTTTTCCATGGGGAACGGATTCCGCATATAATTCCGCCGACGGTTGACGACGCCCGGACCAACGATTCCCTCCGTTTCCTGTCCCGGTATGTATGCCTGTGGAAAGTTCCGCGGAACCGATCGACCACCCTTTCCGCGAGCGTCGAGGCGTCGTTTCGTCGACTGTCAATTTTCGTGGCAATCTGTCGCAATCGAGTGTGCTTTCGTGGAGTCACTTTAAGGGAAAAGTTGAATAATTTTTTCATTTTCTAAAGAATACGTGTCCTCTTTGAACGTCTCCTCTTGCGATCGTGCTGAAAATTCAATCGTCCCGTTTCTCGACCTACCGACGAGTCAACGTAATCCTTTAATACCAAACGAATCAAGTTCCCATATACCATTGCACGTACCATACGTTCGTTTCTTTTTTTTTATCGAGCATAATAGAAACGCTGGCGAGGACCAACGTACCCTTAGAGTCGTTAAAATCGCAGGGACTTATCTCGAAGACCTGTTCACGTCTACGGTGGAACTAGTTCGGTTCACGTCGCGGCGACGAGAGGAGAGACCATTGGACGGAAGATTTATGTCGCGTTTAACACGGCTGCGCCTTTTGTCGAGGCGGTGGCAACATCACGCCTTCACGACTCTGACAGGGGTTGCATCTATCTCGCTGTCATATCGCGTTAATGGAGGACCTCGACCGGTCGCGAGGCTGCTCCACGATTTCGTGGCTAAATCGTCTCATTAACGGGTTTCGTGGGGGGTCCCGGCTCATTTGCATCACGCTCGCCCTTTGGAACCGGTCCAGCGACACCGCGTTAACCCACTGAGACTGTTTTTACGACGGGCCATTTGTTTGTCGCGCGGTGAAAGATGCTGACTGTCATCCGTAGAGCGATCGTTGTCTCGTTACCTGTTCTAATAATTCGTGGAACGATTCGAGAGATCTTGGGAACACTGCTCGCCGTGTTATTCGAATGCCTGAGATGGCTTCACGGTTTTATTCAAATCGATTCAGCGATAATTAATTAACCAGTATGATATCAGGCTTGGAAGCGCGAGAATTACTTTTCGTCTTGGTTTTATATCTCTTGTTTTCCAAATCTGCAAACGATATAGTTGATACAAATTTGTATTTAGTACTGGCGTACACTTTGCGAATTCTCACGATCCTCCACATGGAACTCTTCGATTACCATCCCCCGCGAGTTTCATCCTCCACTTTCAGACTTCACACACTTAATCGCGATGTGAACGCGTTTCCGATACGGTCCGCGTTCAATTCCCCTTAATTCCGTGGCCAGACGTGACGCACTGATTTTCCCCGACTTTCCAATTTAATCAGTGACCGTCGACGGTCCGCGAGCGTCGTCGCAACGAAACCGGACCTCGAACTCCTGACGAAAATGCAAATGTCATCGGCTCGTCTGCCCGATTCGAAATTAGGCGCTCGTGGCTGGACAATTTTGTCGAACACAGCTGTAAATCGAACTTTCAACCTTAAATTTCTATAGCTTTCGATTCTGAATTTCAATTTCGCGTTTCGAAAATCTCACGATGCATGAAAGGCATTCGACGCACAATTAGTCTCGCTCGCGAACGTGTCCGATTACACGACGATATCAGTGAAGGATCATTGGCATCGATCACTCGAAGCCACTCAGCGTCCAATCGAGGCATTTCGGTCGATGGTCTCGGGTCACCGCGCGCGATCCACCGCGACGTGGACGCGCGTTCATCCCCGAAGCGCGAGGCGAGGCGATCGCATGGAAATTGAAGCCGCAGAGAGGCAAACAGGCCTCGGCTGGCTGACTGGAAACCGTGCACCTGAGATTGGCTTCGCGGAAACGCGATCTCGGCAGACGACCCCTCGCCTGTTAACAGTCTAATTAAGATAGTAACCTGCTACTGGCGATAACGACGCCCGCGAGCCACGACCCTGCCAGAACCGCCCGTCAGCCCTGCAAACAATTTCGACGGATGAAACGGTACACCAACCACGACTACGTCTCCGGAAAATTCCTGAAACCCATTCGCGTAGACCGTTTCCTTTTGGAAAACGATCTCGTCGCCTCGTTCCCGTGTTAGAGCTTCGTTTACCGTCTAGAAACGATTTTGGTTGTCCGCGAATGTTCATCAGCGAAACGATACGATTTACGACGAGTGTAGTTGGAATTAATTTGTTTTGGTGATTGGAAGTGTAGGTTGACTATATTTCGGAAAAAATCGGCGGATATACTTTGCGTACTTTTATAAAGGGAGGCGTGTGAAAAGGGACTGCTCTCAGTGACGCACGACGTCATTAAACGTCGCAAATATTAAGCAGTGCAAGGGAAACTACGGAATCTTAACGCCATGATTCCCCAGGCGTCGTCGTTTTAAATGAATCTCCTAGATTCACCTCGATTCAGAGAACGTATCCCCCGTGCACGTTGATGCGAGTTGGGACGGAGGATCGAGTTAGTCGCGCGTCGAGAGGGACCATGGAACATCGTTAGGGAGTCCTCGAAACGAGCGAAACCTCTTGTCACCCCTTTTCACCTGAGCAAATCGGTCGAACCGGAGCGTGAAACCTCTCGAACGAAAAAATTTATAGTGTGCAACGACGTTTTGCACGGTGGAAAGCGCGGATGAATAGAGGAGACGAGTGGCGAGCACCCCATTCAGGGCGCTCGAGGAATCTTTTCTGATCGAGCGCGGTGTTGTTGCGGGTGGTCAGATCTTTTTGGTCGTTCGCGTGAGATTTTTTCGTAGAGTGTCGCGGGATACCTCGAAAGGGGCTTTCACTCTCTATCCTGTTGATAAACGCGGTCGGGTAGGTGTCGTTGCGGAGAACAGGGGTTGGAAAAGTGGAAGTTAATTGGATCCGCTCGAGGAGAGTACGTGGTTCTAGGGGGTGTTGTTGGGAATCACGTTCACAAAGGACGAAGCCTGAAATATATCGTAGCGTTGTGAATAAAAGATCAGGAAGTGTGTTAGCGGGAAATGCTACGAGATTAAATGTTTCTACGAAACATACGTGGACATGTTCTTTTCGTGACACGTTAATATTCCGTAATAACGATTTTATCTACTGAGAAGGTATCTTATAATTGATCACAAGTATTATACTATGAAATTCGGTTATTTGTCACATCTGATACGTTTAAACGTTTCAAGTATAATCGAACAGTAGCTGCAATAATCAATTCTTCTGGTTTCAGAGTGAACCAGCCTGCGCGGGTCGAATTGAAACCAGCGAGTCTCCGTGGCATTCACTCGATCCATCGGCAATTTTTCACGCGGCTCCAATCCGCGAAAGGAAGCCCGTCCGTCCGGCGAGGTGCAGTCGTCGGACGCGCGAGCACAAAGGCGCGTCCTCGCGAGGAAATTTATCGCCACGGGACGACGTTCTCCCGTGAAAAGCTCCGTAGGAAGAGGATCGGGAACGAGGGACGGACGGGGACGCGGCACTCTCTTGAATAGGCTCGCCTTCCAGAAGCGTGGCGAATCAATTCGAAGATTGACTCTGCGCCGAGCTTGCCAGGCGCCGATTTTTCAGCATCCGCCAGGCAGAAAACTCGCATCCGCGGCATATTTGCCTGATCGTTGAATGGGAAACGGCCCGATCGGAATGCAATATACCCGTCTGGTAAGTGACTCGAGGCCTGATCGTTCGATATCGCGATGATAGGGACGATATCGATACGCGACGGATTTTTGCCCTTTGAGAAACGAGAGCGCCTTTGACGGACGCTGAACGCGTTCTGAACGCGTGCTTCGTGGATTGATCCGCGATTTCGTGGACTGTACAGTCACATTGTATGCACGTCGAATACGTTTTTATTCGGATTCCTTTTCCTTCGTCATCGTTTATGGATTTTCGAGAGGATCAGAACAATCAGAAGATCGAATTGTAACTCAACCCTCGACTCACGAGTCGTATTAACGTCGACACGAAGATCTGTCGCGCGATTGGGCGCAACAAATGATAGCGACGAAGGGAATCAAACGACAGGACGATCAGGGCAAATTGCTTTGACAACAATGTGATTTATCGCCACGAGCGACCGTTGCGAGGGATGATTGATATTGTATCCGCTTTTTGAGCACCAATCGCCGATTGGAGTACGCAGCGATGATTAAAGCGATCGATGGGTACAGGGCGCGTGAACGGGTTCGAGATACGAGCATCGTTGTCGAATATTTTCTGTGACCAGGGAGGCGACATCGAATCGTTTAGTCGCGAATGGAACTTTTACCCGTCCTGCAGACGCTAAACGACTGAAACAGCGGATCCCGTTGCAAGACGATAGATTAATTTCAATTAACAAGACGGAAGAATTTCCAAGCAATTACGCGCAACCACGCACTCGCATGTAGTTCAGTCAACTTGCACATTTGAATAGCCACAAGCTCGGAGAGCAGAGAGTTCAGAGATCAGACGGGAGGCATCGACGAGGCGAACCGCAACGAGGCAACTTTCCACCCCTTTACCGTGGCGTGATTTAATATTCCCTGGTTATGAAATGTTCCCCTTCGCGGCGCTCAGCCAATGATCCAGCAGGAAAAGCAAGCTCGCCCATTTAGCGGTAACATCGTCGTTGAAAAGAAAGGAGGCGAAAGTGGCGAAGAGCGTTCGAACTCGTGGCGCGATGCGTCGCGTGCGGGACAAATGGATGGGCGCGCGTGAGCTTGGAAACTCGTCGCGAGGATACAACGGTGAAAATTCCTTCTGAAAGGTTCTCTGGTGTTGTTGCGCTCGAGATTTACCAAGAAGGGAAGATGATTCTGTTGAAATCAATTCGCAGATCAGCACTCGCTTTCGTTTCCCTCCGTTGCAGTCTCCTTTCTGCTTCTACGGTTACAGTCATCATCGTATTACCTGTTCGAGACAACTCGTTCCTTTCAACGAGTCTGAAACAGCTGATAGAGTCGCTAAATCGTTATTCTAGACGAAATTTGTTAAAGTACAGTTCAAACCTTTCAAACCCTTTATTTCTATGGTACACAAATTTCAAACTACTTCCTCTTGGAACATCAAAACAACCCAACTATCGCGCGCCATCTGAAACCCACCCCCTTACGGTAACACTTCCCAACTCGTCGACCCTGTAATTCACCCTCTCCTAAACACGTCCCGGAGAACACGTATCCTAGCGGACCACGGCAGTGGTATCGCGCGTGGACTAGCAAAACGCAATCGCACCCTCGCGCGGCGATGCACAAGGCCTCCGAGAGAGTCCAGGAACGCGCACCCTTCGCCTTGGTGGCGTCGCGGAAGAAGAAGTGCATTCATCAGGGACGCATAGGAACGGGGACAAGGCGGAGGGTGTGGTGCGAGCGTATCAGGAGGATTGAGCCGCCTCACCCTCTCCTCTCCTTCGTTCTCTCCCTTTCGAAGGGCCGGTTTCAACGTCAGAGCTTCCCTCCGTCCTCCCTGTCCTCCTTCTCCCCCTTCCTCTCTTTCTCGCGGTCCCTTTTCACCGTCAGGGACAGGACGTTGACCTGACCTGGTGAAACACATACGGGGGTCCTTACACGGACTCTGAACCGCGCGGAACGCGGTGCACGCTCGGTAGAATGCACGATGCTATCCCAGGGAGAGGGATTTTTTTACATGCAGGGTTCCGGGTGTAAGCAGCGAGGAGAGAACGTTGGAGGAAGGAAACGAAACGCGGTGGTAATGGCTGGCTGGTAATGGTGGTGGTGTCGCGTTACTTGGGTGTCGTCGTCGTCGAAGATCGCTGGAAACCAGGCAGCCGGTGGAGAGGATAAGCGGACGCGAGTCAAGATTCACGATTCGCTGGGAACCCCTACCCTCGTTTCTTCTTCCCTTTCGTTCTTTTTCTGAGCTACGCGTAGCTAACCGTAATCTCGCGGACTCTCATTGGCGCGAATCGCGGCTTTCACGCCGTTCTAGCGGCCAGTTTATGTGCACCAGGTGTAAGACGGGGCTATGCAAATTGGACGAGCCCAGGCTCGATACGATCGTGATCGTAACAATCGTTGAAACATAAAATCGCGTGGCGAACTATATTCGTGTCTCGTTTGTCATTCGATTAAGGAAATTTGCGTGCGTTTACTAGGCGTTTCTGTGTACGATATCAATTATATCCAGGACAACAGGCGGGGCTGGGTTTTTGATCGTCGACGCGTCCAGTGGATCAATCGCGACCGATCGAATCGCATTGAAAGGGGTCGCCAAGGGGCTGGAATTCCGCGCGTTATCGGTTGAAATCGTATCGGTTGTCGATCGAGATTTCGCAACGCGTCAACGGACACCGCGTGGCCGCGCGTATTCGTGTGCATTGATCCGATGAATGCGTTAAGTGCAGTCTTATATGTACACGGGAAAAGTGAGAAGGGTGCACCGTGCGGCTGTAATGGCGCGCAGCAGGGAGAGGGGTGCGCGGACCGGGGAGCGTCGAACAGAGACAGGGATCCTCGCGTGGATCGAAGAAGGAGGGTGAAAGCGAGGGAGAAAAATGTACGGAGAGCAAGTAAAAGAGTGATCAGAAAGAAAGAGAGGGGAGGGGCTTTGCATTATGAACACACCACCATTCAACTCGTTTATTACTTCCTGTACTGGCTGATACTCGTGACCCGGTCGAGGTACAGCTGTCTTCGATACGGTGTGACAGAGAAATCGTTCGAGAAGTATAATGTTCCTTGTTCTGAAGAAGAAATAGAAAATTAAAATATGAAATTATTAATGTCTGAGGGAATAATTGATTACAATTCTTACGCAGCATCTTAAAAGAGACAGAGCGTAGCAAGGATTATACGAAAAAGTCCTTTCACAACGTTACGTATCCACTCGCAATCTTCCTCCTTTAATCTTCCCTGAAAGAACACCTCTGACCCGTTCCACTCGCAGGAATCACCCTCCGCGGCAACCTCTCCTTTCGTATTTACACATACGCAGAAGCACGCGTACGGTTTAAAAAGCTGGAAATACCACGACTGGCGCGCGTGTACCGATAAGCATTCCGCGTATGGAAATAACACACGTGCAACCCCTTTGATGCGTTACGGTCGCGAGCCGGTAAACACGTTTCTACTTCCTGATCCCGGCGAGCTCGCCTTGCGGCCGAGCCGCGCACCGTTTTTCGCTCTTGATCAATGGCTAACCCTCCTCGAGTGTTCGCGTTATTCGAAATCGTTGGCTGGAAGACGCAGAGGTTGTTAGCCCCTTGAGTAGTCGGCCTCCTTACCTGTGTTCCGTTTCGTTATTGTACACCCTGCATTCTTCGGTTCCGATTTTATTGCCGCTGAATACGAAGCCAGGTGTTTAATGCGAGCTGTGCTTTTGGGCATCTCGAAGTGAGACACTTCTAAACTTCGCTCTCTGAGAATTACGCAGCGTCAGAACGCGTGTGCGACTAGATCAGTTCGATTTTCGAGTGACTCGAGTAGTTTTCAATATTTTTAAACCATCTACGAACTCAAGGTAGAAAGATGGAAGCGTATAAAATATTCGAAGCACCAACAGAGGATCACACTTTCCACGAACGAAAAGTTCGCGTGCGAAATCGTGGCTACGGTATTTCTTCGCTCGTCTAATCGTCTGACAGGCTACTAAATATTTCAGGAGAGCCCTCGCCGACGAGACGTTGATCGCGGTCAATAAATAACGAAACGCTTTCGACGTGGGTCAACCAACCCTCACCACGCATCCGAAAACCACCCTCGCCCCTGTCGCTCCTCCCCGCTCGTCCGTTTCGAGCGCATCGTTCTCCGTTGAATCAGGTAACCACAGCGCAGCAAAGAATTACTTTAATCCCAACCAAAACGTTCGCAAGCCTCCATCGTGCCGGATTCGCGCGGATTCAATCGTCGAGCTGGTCGCTGCAAATCCACGCTCGCCCCCTCCGCGAATGAATCGCGTTTCTCTCTCGAAAATCGGCTGTCCCGAACGATCCGACGATCCACCGTGTTCGAACGCGCGAAAATTCGAGCCGCGAGCCGAATTTTATCGACGGCTCGCGCGCGAACGCCGCGTCGCACTCGGCCACGCCGCGCAGGATTAACAACCGGATAATGAAGTCAGTGTTTCATGCCCTGTGAAATTGCGCTCGGGTACGCCCGCCATTCGATTCTCGCTTTGATTGCGCCATGGACGAAAGCGCAATGCCCATAAACCGGTCCTGCGTCGGGCGACCATCGCGTCGTCGATGGAGAGAGCCAGCACCACCGAATGTTGGCGAACGGCAACGCCGTTCAGCCCCTTTTCCGCGCCGCGCTGGGATTTTCCCTGGCGCGTCGAAATTTTCCCGCTCTTCCGTGGCACCAGTCGAAACTGCCCGCTAGCGAACGACACGCGCGACCACCGTTCCGGTTTACGGACCTTTCATGCCGTATTACGCCCCTGGATTTCGCGCGACGTGTTTTTCAAAAATTCCCGCTAAAGCCATTACGAGCCTGCGAGCGAACGATCGACGCTGGTACGCGTCGTCTGTGTTTCGAGCAACCGTAGAAAGATTATTCGTTCTTTCTTCCTCGATTTTAAACGCGTTGGGGTGGTATCCGGTTCTTTTTAATGTTCGATTGCAAGGTAACAAATTCGAAGACGATAAACGATAATATTTAATTAGTCACCCTTGGTTTTCGCGCGCGTTTCACGCAGCCTGTTAAATCAGAGTGAAATTGCACATAATTTAAGCTGAAAGCGGTCGCACGTGCGCGATAATTCAATACTCCAACGGGCATCGATCAGCAGCTGCGTTTCCCAATTAAAATAAGACCTGGACTCGATTTTCATGTAAATTTCGAGAAATCCATAACGCCACCGGTTTTATCAGGGGGCCGTTCAATAAATCGAGGAGTCGCAATCACCGCGGCTTTCAGCCCGGCCCCCTCGCGTCAAGGGTGGCTCGTTGTCCATGGAGATGACGATGATGGCTACGACGATGATTATCATCATTGTGGACCCCCGAGCTGGGTATCGCGCCGCAGCCCACGATGATATACCTCGATTTTGGGGCTACGCGCGCACGCCCCTCTACCTCTGTTCTCTCTTTGTCTATGTTTTCTGTCTTTTCATTACGGCTTAATGAAGCAGCCACGGCTGAAAGCAATTACCTGTACGAGCGGACGATGTCGTTATTTACGCGTTCGCTCGTCAGCCGCGTGTCGTGTTCGCGGTTCGATCGTTATAACGGAATCCATCGGTGCTAGGCGAGTGACAATTTCGATGGAGGGGCTGGAGGGGGTGGCTAATGACTGGTTCGAAACGTGTACCACCATCGAGTCGTCCTGAAAAGTAACGAGAGGAGTAGCAGGCACTCGTTGGTCAGCCACCATTAAACGAACCCTTTCGAACCGGCTGAGTCATCCGTGGCTCGATGATTTTGCACCCGAGGGAGTTTCATTTAGATGATAGTCCACAGACGCGTCGCTTCGTAAACGATCGGCTCGATAGTTCGTATCCGACGGCGCGAAGTTTGTCGCTCGTCTATCGGAAGTTTCAAAAACACGGGAAAGCTTTCGCTGTGTTCGAACGAAACGCGTCCGGGTATTGATATAAAAATCTCTTGGGACAAAAAGTCCGGAACGATAGAGATTTCTCACCTGTCGGATGGAAAATAAAAAAATATTACACAACACTCGATCTCCCTGAAAAAAAGGGAGGAGGGAGGGAGCGGAAAAAAAGAGAATTCGCGAAACGTTCGCCAAATGACAAGCTCCAAATTGACCATTCGAAACGTCGAAACGGTCAAGAAGGATTACCCGGCCCAGGAGGCGTTGGAAATACAGCCGGGCCGATCGAAATTAAAGCGTCCGCGCGAAAATCCCAGATTTATGCCTATCTGGGCCTACCAGCCATCGCTCGATGATCTCGAACAGCGCGAGCGATGATTCCAGCCTCGGCCAGCGGCTGAATACTCTCGTCGTTCCAACCCCTCGTTGCAACCCCGCAACACTCTATACTCTCGGCTTTCGAACGCGTTCCGGCCAATACGGGATGATGAACTACGTGGATTGAAAGCGATCACGGGTGTTAACAGTGTTATAACATCCACGGTGATATTGCTGCGGCCGTGGCCACGGTGTCCGTGGTGTTTTGCGTGGCAGGAGGTCGCGTTACGGCGCCCCATGTAACCGACTTGATCGAAAATCGAGCCATCAGAGGCCAGAGTGAAGGCTGGTTCTCCAAATTCACTTAAAGGGTACCTGCTGGTGCAGTCACGGTGTTCTAATCCTTTATTCACTGTCTCTTTCGAATACTTAATGTAGATGCAAGAAAAGAACTCTATAGCTCAATTATAGGTCATCATCAAAATCGTTAATCAGATAGAAGTGGGCTACAATGTCTCAATGGGTTTCAAAGCGATTAAATGAATATTATGAGAAAATTGACGGGGCTGGACGATAATAAATATCGCGTTCTCCGTTCATTCTTTCACCCCTTTTTTCTACCTGTTCGTCGCGGCAGGACAGTGTTTCTTTCGCCCTCGATCGCGTCAGTAGTTTCGAGCGTTTCATCCCCCTACGGGACCAGTGCAGGCGGCTTGATCTACGGGCTTGTTTACCGGGGCCACGATATAAATCTGAGCCAGGTCGCGTCTAGTGAAATTCGCGGGCTAGTGCTTTAAGCACCCTGCGTGAAATTGCGAAGATAGTGTTCTCCGTTGCAGTTGCCGTGCCCCTTCCCGGGAAACGAATGGGAAGTAATTAGAAGAACGTTCATTGAATTTTTTCCCGTCCAACGTCCGATATTCATCGCTCGCTTCGTTCGTCGTAAATCTTGGTAATACCTACGCGAATACGTGTTTCATTAACCGTGTATTCGACCGTTTATATCGTCGCGTGCCACTCGTCGATGCCGTTCCACCCCCTCATTTAATTCGTCCTCAGGCGCGATTTTCCTCGGCGTGAAAACAGACAGGGGATGGAAAGAGGCGACAACTCGCGGATCAGCGGAGTCCAAAGAAATCCATTAGCGTTCGAAACGGAATATCGCTGCGCGTCGCCGTTTTCCGTTTCACCTGCCACAGGCAACAAGCCGCTGTAAACTGACGGCAGCCGCGTAAGCGGCTGATGGCTTTCTGGTTTTGAGTTTCCCCGCCGCCGGGAGAAACGTGAGATTCTCACGCCACCCCCGCGTTGGTATCCTTTTTCACGTGCATACTTACCGCGGACGAACGATGGATCAGGACGCGCGAGATTCGCGGACGAACGCTCGTCGTGGCCAGCTAAGGACGAACGCTTCGCGCGCGGCTTTATTACGAATTAAACGCAATTCCGGTTTCGCTCGGAGGGAAAGCCGCGCGCTCGTAAACCGGGAATAATTTATGGTCGCGGTCTATCCACCCTGGCGTCCGCGGACGTAATTTTTCCGCGATGTCTGATGGCCGTCAGGGCGATTTAAAGTCCGCAGACGGTTGGAGCGCGGGGAATTCGAGCTGATCATATCAAGGGAACGCGATTTCTATGAAACCGTGCGGTTTGTTTGTGGACGTGAACGATTTAGACGCGGACTCTGAGACTGGCTCTGTTTTATTGGGTACTTTGGCCTTTCGAGATTCACGTGCGAAATGACTGTGAATATGATCGTCGTTCGATGGGAACGTACATATGCGCTTGATGCTTCCATTGGGTAGTCAGGATTGAAGGTTTATAAAACCTTGCTTGATTCGTCTCGCTCGAATCTTGCTCTCGAGTTTTAGGAATTTCTCTCGTGGCTGCGCACACTATCCCCAGTGACTCAATATTTATCATATTTCCTATATTTGCAATATTTTCCACGTAAAGCGTGTTCGTCTCGCGATTATCTCGAGCCCAGCCCATTACCTCCAGTCCTCGTTTCATCTCGACCGCGTTCATCCCCCGCGTTCCTCCGCGAAACAAACTACGGGGGTGCGTTTCATTCCCTCTCCCCCTTCTACGTTTGATTGTTGCTCAACGGTGCCGCGTGCATGCATACGCGTCGATACGAGCAATAATGCAGCGATACACCCGGTGTTTAGTAGTCGTATTATCGTGATCCGTGTTTGACCACGGCTCGCAGCCGCGGTTGTTTGCGCGATACACAGCGCCCGCGTAGATTGCTAGGCAGTCGGATCGACTGGTATCGGGCCAGATGTATCGTTAAGATATCGAGGGCGATATCGAGCCACGAATACGCCCGGTGCACGTGTACGTACCTGGTAACGATCCTGGCCGAAACTACGTTTCGCGCAGGGAAAGCACGCGGGCCACCCGTCGATCCACCCCTCGCGATTAGACTCGACCTCGCGAAAGGCGTAGCTGATGGCGAAGCAACGATTTTCCCGCGGCTAACTGCCGGGCGACCCCCCTCGAACGGCCCTTCGATGACCGCGTCGAACGATTTAAACGTGTTTTGTTCTGTTTTCAGAAGTCGTCGTTCCGCTCCCTGTCTGTCTTTCACTCCAGCGTTAACGACTGGACATTTTACGGTACGGTTATGTCCCCGCGGTTGTCCGGACGTGTGCGAATTTTAGATGAAATCGTTACGAGTTCCTCGCGTCACGACGGTATCGTAATACTGTCAAAAAATAGGGAACATTTTAATATAACTGAATCTTGCAGAAAAGTTGGAAGTTCGAAATCCAATTTAACAGAGATCCACGTTCCATCCCGGCAAAGCGTAAAAAATAGTGGTGAAAACAAAGCAGTGGATAGACGCGGCTCTTCGGAAACGATCGATGGCCCCTGGATCGTTTCGATGCCTCGAACGAATCGCAGAGGAGGATCGCACCGTCGAGGAGCGAGGGGGAGGGGATATTATTTCGCGTCGAATGGTGGACGAGCGTTTCGCAGAAGTGGCCACGTATAAATTGTCCGGCCAGTCGTCGAGAATGGGAAAATTTTTACGTAGCTCGATCGTTGGTTCGTTCATTCGCGAACGCCAAGAGGGCTGGGGGTGGTCCCGCGTACGAAAGTGGCCTCTCTCTCTCTCTCTCTCTCTCTCTCTCTCTCTCTCTCTCTCTCAAAAAAAAAAACGTCGTTCACGCTCGAAGGCGCGCGTGTGTACGCGCGTGCATGCACGGCCGAGATACGAGGCCTCTTTACGAGCAATATCTAATGGATTGCATCGACCGAGCGCAAACGTTAAATTTGACGTTCACGATTATTGCGGCCCTCCGGGGAGGCGGCGTATACGCGCCGCGACACAGGCCGGAAAGAGGGTGGCGAGGAACGCGGTGGGGCGCGGGACGACGCTCGACGTTAATTTTATAATCCTGGCGAAAAAGTTACGACCCTCGAGTCGACAGGGTCCGGGTCTCTCTTCCTTCTCCGCGTCCCGCGCTTTTATACCCTCTCGCCCTCCCCCGCGTTCGGTTTTGTCTCCATTCTGCTCGACGAATCCAGCTTTGTCACGTTCCGAATCGCTGAATCCCGGCCAGAGGATTTTCTGATTTATACGACGAGCGCTCCGCGATGAGATTTTCACAATTTTCGCCCGTTGCCTCGTTTCCTGGATCGGCGAATGTTTGCCTGTCGATTGGATCTGGATTGAATTTTGTACAAGTCAGTTCTTCTCCTCGAGTTCCTCGACTACTTTTTTCTTTTCCAATAATAGTAGAACATTTTCGAAGCCACCAATATACGCGTCGAATAAAGGAAGAGGAATAGAATACCTCGTTCCCTGTAAATATTCATCAAACAGAAATTAGCGTATCGCAACAACCACCGCGTTGAAGCAATTCTCGACGCTCTTTGCGCGTCGCAAGAGTTGGTCACGGTTTTACGCCGGCAGCCGTCGCTTAAGTACGAAAAGGGTTGTCTCGGTTGTAATATTCATAAGTAAAACGGCTCGCTTTTCGCGCCTCCCGTCAAGCTTTAACAGAGTTAACGGTCGACGGTTAAGAAAGTCGCCTTTGACGAGGCCGAGGAGCCAGGCCCTTCCAACGGTCCACGGGTGTCGAGAGCGTTCGTTCTTTAGCCTTTAATCGGGGCGAGGCGAGCGGAGGAAAATTCTCTCGCGGGCTATTCTTTCGTTTTATTGTTTATTCAGAAACTCGTTACAATTTAATAGGGTCGGTTGTTTACAGCGCGCTACGGCCGCGCGAGGCGATCCACCGTTCGCTCGCAGAGGGGATGGGCTCTAAGCGGCTTTTTTCCCTCGTTTAGAGGCACAAAGGGCCTTGTTACCGAAGCTGCTCGCTTTTCGACCGTCCGCGTCGCGCTTAGCCTCCGCGGCGAATAATTAACACGGTATCAAAAGGGATTATGAAAATTCCGTCGAGCACGCCGTGACGGTGGCTCAGCGCACGGGCGAGCGAAGGAAATCTTTTTGGCTTCTGCAATTGGTTCGTTCTGACAAGAATACACGGTTCTGCATTAAAAGGAAGAGCAATAATTAGCAATTTGTCCGTTGGATGGAAAATAATTGTTAAAGGGAGCATCGCGGAAAATTCACCTACCACACCGCGTGGCATTATCGAGCAGGAGGAAATTACTCGGGCAGGTAAAATTTCTCTCCACCCTTCGGCGCCCCATCGCGCCGCGGATACGAAACGCTTCGAAAGCAGATCCTTGCCTCGACGCTCGCAGTAATGAGTGCATCATCCCTATTATGCAGCCTGAGCTCGTGGACGGGAAGGATGCTCCTTCCACGAACCGATGCGAGCTGATAATCACGGGGACAAAGCGGCGCGCGCTGCAGCCGGTGCTCCGGAAACGACGATCCTCCAGGAGCTTCCTTCCATCGTCCTTCTGATACGCTCTCCGCGCGCTCCTATCTTCAGCGGCGGTGTGTCCTCGGGAGGACGCACAATGCCAGCCCGTAATACGAATCGGCAGGAAACCGATGACGGCGTTGTTGCGTCGTACGCGAGGCTGGCACAAAAGCGCCCGGCATCTAGGTAATAACTTGGGGTAATCATCGAACGGGACGAGCGCCCGACCGTCTGGAAGGATGCGTGCCTGTTGTTCCTGCCACGGGGATATGTGGCCTGGTAATCACTGCTGTTCGTCTGAAATAATTCGTTTCCTTGTCGCGGAGGGAGAACGCGCGGATTAATGCAGGATACTGGTTCGCCTCTGGGGGAAATACAGCTTCTGATTTTCGTCGGAAGTGATTTTCGGTCTTGTGCCGTGAGGATTTTGGGGTTTCTGATCGTTGCAGTTGCTTTAATCGTTCGCTTCTCGTAATAGTTGAGGAAATTCGATTCGTTCGTGGATTAATGAAAGATAAACAGGATATTTTAATCATGTTTCGCTTTTCGATCCCAGCGATTCAATTTACGACTCTATCCCCTGCGAATAATTACGGCGAATTATCATGCCGCGATGGAACGAAAATCGGCTCAATAATTGAAGACTGCTTAATTCGAGACGGGATTTAATGGAATATTAATTAACAGAATCGACGATTCAGCTAATACCACTTCAATTCCCCAGATCCATATCCCCCATCTACACTGTACGATCGAATTGACCAAAGAGAAACACACCGCGCCGCACAAGAACCACCTGACATTTTCCCAGCGATATTTACCCTGCCCAGACAAGCCACTATCGCAAAGTTAGATTGTAAAACCGCGACCGGTTATTGCTTCTCGAAACTACGCTTCCATTCTCTCTATTAACCTATTAACCCGATACGGGCGCACACATTTCCTCACGCAATTCTTCGGAACTTCGCCCCTACAATAACACCATTTCCCTACAATCTCGATAGCCATCGTTAAGACGCGCCTCTCCGTTCACCAAAGAACTTCCCCGTTTCACCCTAAAAACTCGGTGGTTTCTTTCGACCCAGTTCGATCGAGCCTTCGTCAACAAGCGTCCACCCCTTTCGTCCGCCGGAAGCCAGCACACCCCCGTTAGACGCATCCGCCATTCTCGACGCAAGAACAAGATCCTCCGCAGTTTACCAGAGGAAGTTTCCAACCCTCCGTCCACGGACGGAGTTGCCGCGAGAAACTTTTCGATCGCTCGTCTTTAAAGGTAGGACGTTGCCCCGGGTACGCACGAAAGGGGTTTGGTACCACTGGCATAGATGCATAAACGCACGCTCGTGGTACATGTCATGCGGAGCCCCGGCTTGATACACGCGCGGCGTGCGTGTGGACGAACGTACCTACGTTACATGCAAATAAATATGCCATGCGACCACCGCTGGGTGGCGGAGGGGCGAGAGGGCCGCGGGATCCGACAGGGTGCAACAATAGGCCCTCACCAGTTGCCATGGTAACACCATCAATCCCTTAGCAACAGCTTGAGATCTTAAAGCCGAGGATTCGCTGCGACTCGGCCGCGGATCATTTAATGACGGGACGAAAGGGTTACCAGGGCTGACGGGCTCCCGAATTCCTCGCGGTGTTGCGGCGCACGGGGGTTCAAGGGTAGATTTCTGGGGGTGTTAGAGTGGATTTAAGGATTTGAAAGAAGGCGGAGGAGCTGGGATTGGAGGATCGATTTTTTTAATTAAAATCGAGCGATTCATTTTCTAAAGTTGATGTATATGTATCGTGTGATCTCTTGGACGGTGGTAAAAAAATTTCAGATCGATCCGTGTTGCAGAGGGGAATAAAAGATGGATGTTTATCCGGTCGAATCTGTCGAGCAAATCCGCAGCTTTGCATAAAGCGAGAGGCAGACTTTAATCACGCCGCGACGCGTTATCAAATTTCCATGTTTCCTCTCCCGCTACCGACCGATTCACCGTTCGCTTTTTTCCGCGGTTATCGCGACGAGACGTGACGAAATACGTTTCCCTCTGCTTTCCAATCTGCTCGTACGTGACGGAGATAACGGTTCGTCCTGAACGACGTAAAAAGGGAACAGAGGGAGGAACGATCGTCCTGGCCGACCAATAGCGATGCAATTATTATCGTCCGTCGAGATTATAGTGTATAATACATACGTACATTCAGACAAAGCGAGAAGTAGTCGAATGACGAAGCAGATGGAACTAAATAATTTCTATCAATCTCCTCCCAACAGAATTGTGAGTTGAACGCGTAAGAAGCTAACGCAATCGCGTTCTTACACACGCGATAGTACACTTTCGCACGTTTCCGTCCGATTTTATTTTCTCGACGAACAAACAATAAAGCTAGCGCGATTAGAGTCGAATCCTCTCGGACGTGGCTCGTTTCCTGGACGGAAAAAGAGGAAGTCGTCGTTTCCCTTGCCTTCCGTACATCGTCCCCGAGCATCCAAAGCCGCCACGTCTCTTGGAAGGCGTTCCTCTTGGAGCAACGTGATTCATTCGTCGTCGTAATTACGTATTTATCGCGCGAAATTTTCGGCCAGCTTCCTCTCTCGAGGCGGATCCGCCGCGCGGAAAAGGAGCGAGCCTTTTTCGCCGACAGCCGACCAGCCGGATGCGCCATTTTTATCAGATCTCAGGTTCACGGGGGGCCGCTGGTTCTCGCTGGTCGAGGCCACGGAACCCTCTGGTTAATTAACCGTGTCCGGAGCGAGAGGGAAACGGAACTGGGTTCGCGAACCTGTCCGTCAAATCTGGCGGAAACCTCTTTTTATTTTTCGCCAGGTTTTATGTTAATTTAATTAACTCCTCGGGTTTTCAGGAGCGGACGAGAGCGTTGGTTCCTTCGTGATTAATCGCAGGCAGGAGATGAAAGCCTTTGATGGATTCGTTACGAGTGTAGTTGGAGTTATGTGTATCTTTACAATGTTTTTTATTCGATATTTATTAGAACGCTCTAACGATACATCGAGTTACATGGAAAAAGGGGAGGGGGCAGTTTAATAAATGTCCGTCTTCCATTTCTTTCTATCCGTATTCGTGTCTTTGACACGTGGAGGACGATACGAACGTTTCATTTTACGAGCCCATCAGTTTAGCATTTAATTTAACGAAATTGGTTCACCGGCCGCTTATTAGAGGATTCCCATGTCAGAGCTCGTAGTCGAAGGGCCATGACGCGCAGATAGGGAGCCGTAACCAGAAGCCTCTCAGTCAATGGGTCGATACCCCGAATGCGCCAGTGCATTCGGTCCCCGCTATGCAACGACGATAGTCCCGAATTCAATTCGGCTAATACCGTCTTACGGTCCTCGGAACGGTCCTCTGCGAATCGACGGGCACCACTGTCGCACACAATGAACCAGCGGAACGGAAAGCAGTCACGCTCCCCGCATTGTTCACCGTTTTCGAGTTCGAAGCTTGGTTACGATTCTTTGCTCGTCACGACGAATGCTAGATGCGTCCCAAAATTCTAGTTACGTCCTCGATCGAAGCGAGTGCACCAGGAATTTGTCATGAGAATCGATTGAAATCGAATTCTTGTCTCATCGACTAATCAACAAAACAGCGATCGTTGCAAGATCACAATATTTTCAACAAACGACGATCTTCCAGAGCTTCCACGCGCCCATCTCGCAGACCTCATCAGGATCCACCCGTGGAACCCTCCGCCTTCGTACCCTCCTCGTATCTCCTGTCCGCGCGGTTTTGTCTCGCGGCGGGTCGACTTGGAAATTGGCAGAACGTTTCGCGGCCCCGTGGACCGGGCATTGATTAATGGCGCGCCTGTTGCAGCCCCGGTTACAATGCAATTTGCTTTGCAACGGGCCGCGTGTACGTATACAGACCCACGAGGGCCAGGATCCATCCCGCGCGGAGTCTGTGTGTTTGCGTTTCGTCGGGGCGGTGGGACGCGCTCTAGCCGCGGCGGTATTTGCAGCGAAGTGACAAAGCCGTGACAAGAGTGACACGGTGGCATGGAACGGACGACAACTAATTAATCATCCTGCGGAACTGGACATCGCGTTGGACGCGCGCGGGAGCCGATGCAATGAATGCACCGGCATGCACCTCGCGTCCTTTCGATTCGGACGTGTGTCGAAGCCACGCGCGCGCGCGCATCGCCCACCAATTGTGCGGATCGGCTTCGTTTTCGACCTCTCTCTCCTCTCCACCCGCGCTTCTTGCACGCCTCTCTGTCTCGCGTCGGATGCACCGGACACTACGATCTCGTCTTTCGTCAGGGCTGTCTTTGTTCGATGGACACCCTCGAGCACACCGATCCGTCGCCATTCGATTTGCCTATCGGCACTGTTGCAGCTACGCCCGCCACCCTTGCCACGTCCCTTCGATCATCACCACCCTCCCCCCCCCCCCCTCTTCAGGTTGATCGTGAGCTGGCGTCACGCTTACTGTCACTACAAGCGCAAGCCACTGCGCGTCGATTGTCTCGATAGGAGGCGGCCTGGACGCGATGGCATTAATTACAACGCGTAAGTGGTGGAAATTAGCGGGCAGGAATGTAATGGATGGACTCGCCGTGGTTCGAGGTGACGTTGGGACTTTGCAGGCTCGCCAGGTAGGCTTTTGATTGATTACGAGAGGATCACGGCATCTTCTTCTTTGTTACATCGCGTTGTCCTGGCTTCGCTGTGGCTCTCGAAATTTGCTTCGTCCCGAAGCAATTTTCACTTCGACGATGATTAACTGGTCGATTATTACAAACCGCGATATTTGCTTGGGAACTAGAAAGTCTCTTAACGAAACGAGGGTATCGGGTTAAAAATGCAGAGACCGCAAACGGGCATCTCAAGTGTCCAAACGGACATGTCGCTCGAGCGAGTCACTTGACGTCGCACGCGAACTTGATTTTATATGTCCATCTATTTCTGACTGTTGCGTTGATTCCGATCAATTCTGCGGTGAACGAGAAACAGCGATATCAGACAGTGGTTGCTCCGCCGCTGTCCGTATCATGATTTAAACACAGTAATATACAGTAAAGACAAGCAAACCGCTCTTCGTTCTCCGTATCTTTCTATCTCCCGCAGACCATAACTCGCGTATCATTTTCCTTAACGACCCACGGCTCCGTCTCCGGCTATCGGTTTACTTCGCGACCCGTTCATCCAGCCCTGGTATCGCTCGAAAACGAGAAACACCGTGAAAAAGCAGCCAGTTTCGAAGCTGGGAATCCAATTTCTCGCAGGCGAGGCGAGGGTGGAGGCGTCGACGGCGATCGAATTCGGTCATCGGGGCCAGACGGTCCTCGTCGAATAAATATCGTAGCAGCTCCGGGAATCAGATCGTCTCCCGTAGGAAGAGAGAGGCAGGCGTCCGTGTGTCTTCGGCAATTTCGTTAAACTATTGAAGTCAAGTGCACCCTCGAGTACAACCCCGGGAGGTGGAGCGCCCCGGTTCCGTTCCGCTTGTTCCTTCTTTCACGAGAGTTTCAACGAGACGATAAGCATTTCCAGCGAGCGGTATACGCGATACGAAGCCTCTGGCGATCGAGAGTTTACCCCAGGATCGCGGCGTTCCTTTTTTCGCGCGACGGGGGCTGGCCAACTTCCTCCTCCTCTCGTTTCTTTTTCCCTCCTCCGCGTTCATTTTCCCGGGCCATTAGCGAGCGAAGGAAGACATCAGCTTCCACTCAGTGATTACCGTCGAACGGGATTTGCATAACACACGAGTCGCGGCGCTCGCACGACGGGCATTTACATTTTATTCGAATCGCGGTAATCGATCGGATCGTGCAGGCCGGGGGATGAAACGAACGCGACAAGGAGGGATCCCCAGCCCGACATCGGCCCGCAGAGGGTTTCGCTGCTTTAAATAAAAATAAAGTACCCGTGGACGCGGCCAGGATGGACGCATTAGCGATTGGGAAAAGGCTACGAGTTAGTTTTAACGAGCTCGCCTCGAAACTTCTCTATTACCGGCTTCTGCCTCCTTTTCGGTGGATCTCGCGGTCCCTTTCTACGCTCCCGTCTCTCTGCCTGTTCCTTCTTCATCGCTGCTCGCCTTTCATGGGAATTAATCGCGAATTGCGATGTAGTTGGAATGGTTGATACAGTACTTCGTTACACCTTCTGAACGCACGATTTGATTAAGCTATTCAGCATTCCTGAGACACCTACAAATTCGATTAAATACTTTTAAGAATAATTCAGAAATTATAAATACACGAGTCTCCGTTTAGGTCCCATTTTCTTAATTACGTTCGTAAATATATAAATTCCTATGAGCATCCATAGTCGAGCGTCAGCCTTTAGTCACCACGAGTGTATACGTTGATTCATCGTCCTCGAAGGTCTCCCAACTTATAGCCGCCATACTTGAAACGCTCGCGCTCCGTTTCGCGCAAAGTACCCACGGCAAAAGGACGAGGTATAATACAGAGACGCGCTTGTATACAAGGCTGGCAATTCTGAAATGGCGTTACGCGGGGAGCTCGTGTATTTTCTGGCTAATAATTTCGACGGGATCGTTCTCCCTCTTCTATTACCGGCCACAAATTACCGCCGCCGCGGCGCGGCAGTAGTTTTGATATACGATCCGTACTCCTCCGCGATCAACCGCGATTTATACGGTGCAACAATAACGTTTACCCTCGATACTGGTCCCCGGCGTATTTTACCGGGGACAGTTTTACCGCGGCAAGGCGCAACCAGTGCGAATCCATAACCGCGTTTTATACACTTTATCTGCATTAGCAGTCGCTGCGACGTGGCCTTCTATACACAGGCATATATTTATTACGCGATACAACTTTTATTTTATTTGCTACCCCCGACGACAAACCGTTCTTCACGGTTCCTCAGTCTAGTACGCTGCCAGGGGTTGGACTACTTAAAGGGTTCGTTTAATGATGATGAAAAAAGGGAACGGTTTTCGAAAAATTTACATCGCCAGCGTTTCTGCCTTTTATGTTCTATAAAAGGGAAGAGTGTATAAGGAGGAAATGTGGAAACGTTGGGAATAAACGTTATCGCGTTGGCCAGCGAGGGCTGTTACACGCTTTTCCTATAATAATTCCAAGCGACAAAAGTTCCTCGTAAAACAGAGGCGAATGTAATTCCGATGAAACGTTTCTCGGTCTGCAGAATTTTTTAAGCATTCGTCGCTACCGTCCGTAATTTTCGCCCGCGGTGCGCTCGCTTAGGACATTAATTCGATCGAGTTCCACTCAAGTTCCAAGAAAACTTTTAATTCCAACAAGTTTCGCCGGCCTTAAATGATGGTTCACAGCTGACTACTTAAATCCCCTCCGTCGAAATAACACGTTACGCGAAACCGAACTCCCCGTCAATTATCCCTCTAAGAGAAAAAAAAAAACAAAAATGCATCCCTTATCCGGTGCATCGAAGATCTCAGGTTGCGCGGCGTTCAAGTATCGCTGCGTGCACGGCCGCGCATAATTCCGGCTGCATTTCGATAATAATCGTAATTGAAGCATTTAATGCCCGGTGGCGTCGATATTCCAATAATTCACCGGGCTCCCTGTCACTGCGCCCGATGGTGTGAGGCGCAAGGGTGTTCCTACCACCCTCCTACCTCCCGTTCCGCCGGTTCGATTCCCGTGGGATCTGGTCCTTCTCGGGTCCAGGGCAATGCATCACTCTGTCCGCAGCCCCGTAACTCACCGCGGCGCTCGCACGCGCGTCCTCGCGCGGACAGCTACGCTTGGCCAGTGTACGTGCACGCGTGGTCGATAAACGCGCGCGTACTCGCGCGCGAGTGTGCGTGAGCGCGCGATGCGCGACATAGCTATGGAAAGACGGGGTCGAACAGATATATGGCCCGAAGTGAACGACGTATCTAATCTAACCCTTCTGGACAAGATACTCCGTGATGCTCGGGCCAGGGGGTTGCCCAGCCATGCGTTAACCGTAGCCCCTGGGCTCGGCCAAGTGTAATCTAAAATTACAAGAATCCACTGCTGGCCGGATGGGCCATTTGTCAACCTGCCGGACAATTGCCATCGACACTTCCCGAACGGTGGATTTAACTTTCGTAACTGATGTTGAATGCCGTACGGGGTGCAGCGTTAATAAGTCGGGAAGGGTTGGCGAGGTTTTGGGTGAGCTTAGGGTGGGCTTCGTTGGATTTACTCGTGCGCGTCTCTTTGTCCAGCAGAGGTTGAGCATCAGCGAATTTTCAAACTCGAAACGAAACTCGATCCTTTATCCCTGACGAGCTTCTCGAGCCGCGCCTCCTCCGCTTCGTTCATCGAGCGAACTCGACGGCGTCGAAGAAGCGCGACGGCAAAAACCGTCCGCAGCGTCCGCGAGAAACCATCGCGTGACTCACCCTCCGCGCGACGTTACAAAGTTGCAATCCGCTGGCGGCACCAGGCTCCCGTCCCCGAGATATTCATCTCCATCAAGACGAGGCTAATAACTCGCTCGCTCGCTCGGTTCACCGAGCAGAAAGAAGCAAAACCGTGGCTCGTCCTTTCGACTCTGCCCTTTGAACTTCCTTTCTCGCCTCGCTTTCACCCTCCCTCTCCCTCCACCTCTCTTTTTCTCTCCCCGTGCTGCCCTCCGTCCCCGTTCCCTCTGTCTCCGTTGCGTTTTCCGCAACACCGTACGAGCGAGAACCATTAAGGCTGACACAATCGCGCCGCGGGTGGTCAAACTCGAGGAACGCCGTGGATACGAGCAAAAGGAGGCCCCCGCGCCGCTCGCGGGAGGCGTACCAGGCTATAATAGAAGCCTCCATTATCGTCGGGACTCGTAAAAGTGAAACGATCACCGGCGCGCTATTTAGAGTAACGATCCGTATATACACGGGCGTGACGATCAGATACCATCGGCAGATAGTGCCCGCATCGCGGCATCTGTCCGCGCTCGTTCTCGTCACGCGGCTACCGACGCTGATTTCGTTCGATAAAATTGTGCGACGCGTGCACGCGCGTGAAAACGGGACGGCCGAGGCCCTCGACGGGGTGAAAACCGCCTGGGACTCACCCGATGGGCACCCCCGCTGATTTGACCCACTTACCGCGGCCAAGTTGACTGGTTCCGCTCGAGGATACTGGGACCGTTTGTTAATTTCAGAAATGCATTGCAGGAATATGTTAGAAGTGGAACATTGGTCATTTTTGAGGATGTTACGCGTTTTGTATGAATTTTGCGCGCCGTTGCTTTCCTCAGATCTGACCTGAGTTAACGGAAGAGGGGTGAAACTCTCTCGTATGATTTTGGGAGTTTTACAATCTGTTGCGATTCACTTCGCACCCGAATTGTTTCGTACAATGTTCGCTGTGGGATATGCGTTCCTAACAAACGAAATTCCTTTGACCCCTCGCGCATAATGAACGATGTAACGCGTTCACGCTTTAATCCATCATCGCCGGTCGAAATCGAAGCGTTGCAAGCGGCTCGGGGCGATAACGGGCCGGCTACGTGGACGAGCGCGTCTCGCCGCGATAGTTCATTAAAATATCCATGAATACGTAATTGTCGACGCGGCCAGGGAACGCGCGGACGGATGAATCGATGGATGGCGATCGCTAGATGGAACAATAATTCCGGCAGGTCCGCGCGATTAACCGTGCCACAGGGTAAAAATATTCCATTGACTTCCGGTCACCGCGCCATTAAAACGGTCCGCGATTATTTATCAATTTATTTACACGAGGATCTCCCCCTCGGGGCTGAATTGTTTCAATTTCCACCGCCATGGGGGTCAGTTACAAATTATCTTGATGCATTCACTGTCTGGTGCGCGATACGTTATGCACAGGTATGGTCAGCGGCGTTATTGCTGCACTGGAATGATTGACACGCACTCGAAGGATCATTTTAATTTCTAATTCTCTTTTTCAATCTATTATCTCACCGCATGCATACAATTCATTAGAAAACAATGAGGAATAATAATTATAACCTTAGAATCTTTGCTCACGCTTACACGAGTAGGAGTCGGAACGTCTACGCTAAACCCTCGACCATCGAACGTGTCAACATCCCGTTATTAATAATGTTCAGCAGCCGTAACACTTGAAACGATCGAGCAACACGGCGAGCAATTTTCCGTGGCGCCGAAACGGGAGGCGGGCTTAACAGAATAGAAATCGCGTTTAGTCACGGGCCATTTTGCCACCAGCCGTGACCCACGTCCGCGTCTGCCTTTATTTTCCACCGTTAATTCAGCCCCTCCTCTCTCTCTCTCTCTCTCTCCCTTTCTCTCTCGAAGAGGATGAGGAAGTCGAACCCCTCGACGAGCCTTCCTCCGTTTTTCACCGCTGCGCGCGTTTTAAAATCCGGCCCGGTTCGCGGTCCGGTCACGTGCCGTCGCAGGGGTGCATCATAATGCGCGCTCGTCACCCGTCCGCCGTTTCGCCTCCACGGCCGTTCGCGTGCATCGAGATGCATACGTAATTAACGGGAAGCATTAACGGGAATTAACAGCGGACTTAACAGTGCGGAAAAGTAACGTGGGAGCCAGGCGGCCGGAACACGCTCGAGGCGGCCTCTTCGTCGCTCGCCCCGGTCCGTGCCGATTGTCTCGTCGCCGGTCTCTTTTGTGCGGTGATTGACGTTTGTTTAGCTCGCGAGTTAATTGGACCGCGGATGAGACGGCGGGATTGTGGGTTTAGCTGTTTTCTCTCTGCTTTTAATTATGACGGAGAGGGGCGACGCGATTGGCTACGATCTTGTAGTCTCCTAGTGAAATGTCACGAACTGAATGAAATCGGAGTGAAACGATACAGTGGAGCCAAAGGTCTACCCCTTTTCATGGTCTTTATTTTTCTTTGCGATGTTTATTTAATTTTGTTCGTTTTACGAAGTGTAGTGCAGGCGAATCACATATGTTGTATGGGTGAACGATTGCACAGAACGATCGAATATCGAATCGACACGATTCTCGAAATACTTGTGCGAAATGTATCGATGACCGTGGTGGATTACTAGTCGCGGTGTAGGCAATGTGCACACAGATCGTTAATGCAAGCTGCCGTCAGGCTGAAATTACCCAGGTAGAAATGATCGATCCAATTAAGCACACGATGTAACGGAAACGTATAATCGTATCTGGAGACGGTTAAAGACCGTCGTGCGTATAATTGGTAACGTATATGCCCGCGCCACGGCTCGCTTAATGCCGTGCAATGATAAAATCTTTAATAAACTGTCTGTTACCTGGCAATGAATCTTTACGTAACTGGCATTCAATTTAAGAACGTAATAACATCCCGTAAAATATCGACGATGAATTTGCACGCGTCCTCGATCTTCCCTCGGATCTGCTTAGAATTTACGACGGAAAAATTGGGTTCGCGGCAACGTTGATACGAGAGAACGCCGGCTCGCGATCGTTCGAAGGTCTCAATTAGACGGAACAGTCGTGGTAATGAAGGCTGCAATCACGATCCAATCTTGCCATTTCCAAAAAGGGGAACAGAACGATATCCGTGGAACGGAATTACGGTATTATAATATTCGTTACGCTCCATTACTTTCAATTTATTAATATTCCATCATTATCTCAGAACACTTCACCCCTTTCTCATTTCCTCGCGTTTCCTGTTTCCCACCCTGTTCGTCGAGCCGAAGCGCGCACCCCCGCGAACATCCTCTCACCTATTCCATTCGCCCTTTAACAACGAACGCGTCTGAAAACGAAGTAGACGCGCGGCGTGTTCCCGCGCGGGAGCGAAAAAGAAAAAAAGAGAAGAAGAGGAATCGTTCCAATTGCACGCGATCGTTGGCAGTCTGAAAAGGCTGTCGTCGGGGCCGCGTTCCATCGTTGTCAAAGGCGTGAAACGCGGCTATCGGCGAAATGATCAAAATAATCGAACGTAGACGAAGAGGGGGTGGCATCGACGCGACGGAGACACGGCGCGGGACAAACCCCGTAAAGTGAATCTCATTAGCGATGCCTTGATGCATAGCGCGGCCTGTGGGGGGCATCGCTTTGATGTCGAACGAGTTGGCTCGCCACCCTTGAGGGCCGCGCCACGCGGCATTATTGTTATCGCGAGACGAGGCTGTTTCTAATTATCGGAAAGGAACCGGAAGTCGCAGCCCTGCGACACGCTCAGATCCTCCCTTTGCTGCAGAGGAACGTTCGCCATTTTCCCTTCCTACAGGGTGTCGGCGCGAAACGTTGCGAGACACGTAGATCGAAACGCGAGAAAATGTCGAGCAACAAGTTCGAGAGCTGAAAAAATAGGAGTTTTGCGTTTCTATTGATAATTATATAGTTTGCTCACCTGTCTATTACGTTATTATGGCATAGCTTGGATTAATTGCATAGATAGGGACACCCTGTGTGCCACGAATTCAAATGAAAAGAGAGAATCGAAGGGAAACGGCAGAGAGAGGTCTGCTCTTGGTGGAGGAAAAGACAAAGCGAAGGGGTCGATGGCCCACCTGTTCTTTCGACTCCCTTTGATGAATGGCGCTCGCGAACGCGTTTCACACATGCCTCGTCCCCTTTCATTAATCATATCGACGCCGTTGGATGATCGGTGTTAAGTGCGTTGCGTGTCACGAGGCCTCCTCGATCGCGGTTTGTTTGGCTTCCATTAATATTCGATTTCGATGCACCGCGCCGGAGAATGAATCTGTTCCCGTGGATTGATTCAGGATCGAGGCGTCGTTTTATTTCAGCTTTCAAGCTGTCGTTCGATGGCAATGGCTTTGAACTTTAATGCTCTTCGCAAGGAAATGTATCGAAACTGAAAAATCTATCTCATTAATTAAAAAGGGAAGACTCGAAACGAGAAGGAAGCGGGAATCTGGTTTCTCGGTGAAATTAAATAGTCGAAAGAGGATGTGCTCGCACCTGCGCGTCAATCACGGTAAAGCAAATCGACTCAGGTTTTATTCGTTTGATTGCGTTCATATGAAAACGCGAACGTCAGCCGTCTAATTATCAGATATTACTCGGCGAAGCATTTTTCGTTTCGAAATGGATTAATATTTTGTAAAGAAGCGCGCGGTTATCTATGCAACGCGCGACTGATAAGCGTGACTCATCGAACGAGAATTGAAAAGAAGGAGAAAAATGGAATTGGAAATGAATGTTCCCAAAGCGACCAATAGAAAGAAGTGCGCGCACCTCCACACCTGCGCGTCGCTCAAGGTGACGTGACTCAATTTCCGCGCTGGAAAGTAGACAAATAATAGAACGCCGGCGCGCATCAAGCGGAGCGGCAATTTCTGTTTAATCGCTCGTTCCGGGATCAACCCCGTGAACGAAGCGACGCGAGGAAAATAAATTCGCGCCGGCCCGCCACGAGCACATGTCACACTGATTGCACATCCGCTTCCGCCGCCAGCCTGCGAAGACCCGATGCCATTATAAAACCGGCCCCACGAAAAAGAAACATAATATTTATTGCCAGCTTCCGTTCAATTAGGGGTTGACACGCCGTCGCGACTACGCGCGAGGGTTCGCGCCACCGAGCCCCCTTTTCGCCGCCCCATCGAAACCACCCCCTCCGCGCGACCCGCCTTTCTCCGTCGCTTGTCGATGCTTTCGAAATCTATGTTCACTTTCACCCCTGACGGGGGGTGTGGGCTGTTCTGAATTTATATATTGTTCGCCCTCTTCCGATCCGGGACGACACTCGTGAAATGGCTCAAGAGGCTTTTTTCCTTTCGCCCCACGCGTCGAACGGGGTGGCGGATCCTCGAGCCTCGGGAATCTGGGAGAGGGGTTTGTAAATTACCAGTATTTTCCTCTCCTTGCTTTTCTTTTCTCCGCTGTCCATCCTTCTCTTCGAGGGATGAACGAGATGATCGGGATTTGTTTGCAGATTGTGGCGGGGGGGGATGGCGTGTTATCGAAACGTGAAAGGGAGCGTGTTGATGTGTGCTCGCGTCGATCGTGTTAATAGTTGTGTCGACGGATGTACGTAATTATTTGTTATGCGATTAGAACTGTAAAAGAACTCGCGACAGATAGTAGTGCTACAGTTGCACGATTATACACGCAGTGGTTATATAGAAAGTATATTTATACTTCGTTTGCGTACGTATTCTAACTCTCTCAGAGATTCTGTTCGGATATAAATAACTCTCGCACGCGATTTATATACTATCGACGTTTATTAATAACTAACGATATAAGTAGCGAATAATAACGAACATCATTATCGATTAAAATTTATCGATCGACCCGAAATGAGTGGCAATGAGGCATCGTCTAACAAGAAGGTCCCATGGTGTAATGGTTAGCACTCTGGACTTTGAATCCAGCGATCCGAGTTCAAATCTCGGTGGGACCTGGGTATAATTTTTTTGCGAATTCTTTCAATAATTCAAACAACTATGCAATTAATTATTTATAACCGATAAAAATTATTCCACGTAAAAATGGTTACACATTTAACACATCGTTAGACGTCCGTCTACCCTTATCGCCGTGTCCGCGCACGAGGACTCGGATATCATCTATCGCTGCCAATTATACCGTAGCAACTGTAATGGGCTTTCCTTGTCCGATCATTTTTAATGAATCGACGATCGACACGTGACGCGATTCCGTGCCCGCGAAATCCTCGTGTCCGCCGCTTAATCGGTAATTGCATAACGCGTATACCGCGCGTTCGAACGCGATAATTCATTTATTATACATGTAATTCAGATAATCGAGCGCGGAGGCGTAGTCCGCGCGTTATCGTCCGCTTCCACGAAAGCCACCGGCTCTTTCTCGCGTCGCGATGCCCGGTTATCTCGGATCTCGGGCCGTCCCGGCTACCTGGCGTGCGGCCCCGCGAATCAAAAATGCATCGAGCCTCCAATTACCGGCTGAATTAAGCCTTGCCACGGCCGAGCGTTGTAAGTAATGCGCTTCCTGATGACAGATTACGCCGCGTACACGACGCGCCATTAAAGATTGATTAAAATTGTACAAATTATAGGCACGCCGTCCCTTCGACGATGCCTACCCCCGGCGATGCGTGTCGCGCGGGCATTCTCGCTCGCTCCCGCCACGATGCCCCGTGTGTGCTTTGCGCCAAGTGAAAATGTGCTGATTGTGGTAGAGACTGACGCGCGATTATTCGATCGTTTATTTTGCGGTAATTGGAACGAGTCGAGGCAGATGGTCGTGGTACGAGCGAACGAATAACTCTATCGTGCAGCGTGTAGGTTGAAAATTCGAAAAAGCGTGAAAGATTATCGCAGCCAATTTGTTTCACCGTTTCGAGCGTCGAATGTATACCCGTTTAAATCGAGTATCGATAATCAAAGGTGCGAACACGGTTCACGCCCGATTACCGGCACCAACCGCGTGATAAGCGCGGCTGATAATTTTCCCGCAGCGAGCATATTCGCGACAATGCCGCGTCTAACGTGGCCGCCGTTGCTCATCAATCACAATTACAAAACGCCAACGCGAATAGTAAAATCACACAAATTGCCCGTTCGTCGCCCTCGTCGGGCCGGTTCGGCGCACGCGAACGCATTATTACTGGACGTTTCACGGTATCAACATTAATCACACGACCGTGTCCGTCCGATATCCTCGTCGCGGCTGTCGCATTGGTTTCGAGCCTCTTAAATCAGTCGCGGAAAAACTCACCTCCACTCGCGACGGCGACGTCGCGTGAAATATTCCTATCGAGTGCGCGGTGATCTATCGCGAGGCACGCGTCCCCCTGCGCTTTCTTCTCTCTTTTTTCTTCGTCACAAGGCTACGCGCGTAGGATACGTAAACAGCTGCGTTCCGTTTCTCCGTAGATACGCGTATCATCTGGCGAGCAAACACTTTATCAGCGAGCACTTTCTTGCCAAATTGTTTGGTAGAAATAAAGATAAATAAGATAGATTCGCGTGGACGCGGTTAAAAGATCATTGGCAAATTCAAATATGTACTCGAACGATTTTATTACTGAACCAAGCACCATTTTAATATATTCTCAGTTACTGTAGTTGTGCGCCGTATGTTGGTCCAATAGATCGCTTCCAAATCTACAGGTGTTGAGTCAAGTCGAACAGACGCGTGCATATAGCAATCGGTTATGATAATCGCGAGCTGCGGTCTGCAATCACGGATAAATGAGCCAAATAAGCGATCAAGGTTCGTTAATCTCGACGAAACGGCCGATCTTCCTGGCAGATTCCACCGAGACGACGGCGGATAACGAAAACGGGAACCGGAGTAGGATGTTACCGCGCGATCGTTACCGGAAGTTCATCAAGATGTGACAACGCTACCGTGAAACTGTCGCGGCGCTCGTAAAATACTTTCCCAATTTAAATTTCACCGTGACGGTCCCTTGGAAGTTTCCGGTTAACGAGCGGAAACCCCGTAACTCAGCCGGACGATAAAATACCGGCACCGTAATGACGGGACGTGTAATCGGGAGTCACACGGGCCATCGTCCCTGACACTTCGCCGCGCGGAATTGCGCGCTCGTCCGCGGGTAGATCGTGGGTACCAGACGGGCCCAGACGGTCTCGAGAATCTTGGCACACCGTCCTGAACCGATCCTCGAGGTCATTCGAAAATCGTGCCGTTTCATGCAATCTCCTGCAAGCTCTTATAGCTCGACTGTGTGTATTCAAATTAATTTTCTATTAAAACACAGCGTAGTCAAATACGGATTAATATAAGAATTTAATTTGGAGTCAGAAACTTAAGCTTTTGGAAGCTTAAAAAATCGCTTGAGAATAACTCTTACAACGATCTATACCAGCATTTATCAACGTGGAAATTATTCGATACTTTTATCAACATCGTATCTCTCCGAAACAGTCACGTCCATCAAATATCTATCATGAAAATCCCAATAAAAAGGAACCTTTATGCACGCGTGCATAGAGGCCAGCCACAAAACTTCCATTCAATCATCAACAAACTATCCTCGACGTCACTACGAAACGAGACAATCCCGGGCAGAGAAGGAACCGTCCATTCGACGAGCGGTTCGAGGCTGATAGCTGACGGAAGCACGGAAAACTCGATCGTCCGATAAAACCGCGGCGGCGTATCGAGTGCCTGTTGGGCCATAACTGTAAACGGGCGTCGAATGGTGCACCTGCCATAGAGAGGCCTGGCTGCGAAATACACGACGGTGGGTAGCGGCCGGATAAAACTGGCTCTCGACGGTGAATTAAGGAGGATTTACGCGCGACGTGGCGGGCTTATCAGCCGCGAGCAGTCGCGTTAACTGATCGACATCTTCGAGCGATCTTCGCGCCACGCCACGAAGGGCGAGAGAGCCGCCCAGAGCGGTTCTCGCGGTTGTAAAACGCGCGGGCCTTGTCCCCCGCCGATACCCCGAGCCAGGAGGGCGACCTGATAGAGCGCAGTTGGGAGAGCGTTAGAGGCGCGACACGATTGGATAACAAACATTTTATCGCGTTTAATTCCGCGCGAGTTGCCGTTCAACTTTAACAGCTTCTTCGGCAATAAATAATATTATGCACGGGGAAAGTTCGCGGCGCCCCTCCGGTAAGAGCCGCTGGGCAATTAAATAAAATGCGATACCGTTCGAGTTATGACTGGAATCTTTTATGGTTTATGAGCGCACCGCGTATTCCTTAAATCGCGGGGGTGTAAAGTGAGCTTCGAGCAGCTTTTGCCTGCTTTCTTCTTCTCTAGCTACAAATTTCCCACCGAGAACAAGGGTTACGTTCACGATTGTCTCGAAGCGTAATCTCGTGGAATTGAAAGAGGCAGACGAATTCTGAATAAAATTCATAAATTAAACTGCTGTCATCCTAAAGAAACACGAGACCGATATCGACGTTTCAGCGTTAAGGAAACTTTGCATATTTTTAATAGACGGAAGCATCCCTGGCCAATTTCCCGTTTCCATCATAAAACCCCAAAACGGCCGAGATTTATGGCCGTGGCGTCAATTATAATCCGTTTCGTTCTAAAGCCGCGCGCACGCCGTTCGACGGGCCTAACCCTTCGCGATTCCGCGGGCACACCCTCGAACTTATATCGTAAAAACGATATTAGACCTCGCCCCTCGTCTCCCTCCTCGGCCTTCCTCTCGCGCCGCGCGCTCGAGAGGGAACGTTTAAATAAGACGCGAAATTTTTTATACCGGTAAAACGCGCTCGACGAGACCGTCCGTAAAACGTATCCCGGCGGAAACGGCTCCTCCCGCGCCTCGCGTCGTATCGAATGATTACCACGATGGGACGCGCGGGCGTCGCGATTTAACTACCCCTTAAAAATTGTTTGTCTACGCGGCGTTTTAACAACGCGATCCACCGTATACGATCTCTCGTCCCGTCGTTCCGCACCCCTGTTCCGTTTCGCGCGGTTTTAAGGTGGATTTTAATGTATGCGCGCGGAGAACGGCGGCAGACGCCCCTGATGAGCGAGCGCGTTTTAAACGCGAGAACGTACCGAGCTCAGGGGGGATGTAGGTTGAGGAATTGAGTTGTAAACGGGACACGGCTTCCGCGAACGGTTTTTCAGGGTAAGCGAGTTTAACGAGCGGCATCGTTTGTTAATAGTAATTCGCGATGGCTGCCAGCGATGCTCCGGGAGAGAATGGAATTTTAAACGAGAAGGGATCGTATTTGGCATTCAAATGGATTCGTGGAACGTATAAAGTTAATCGAAACCAAGGGAGAAGTATATATACTTCCCTTGCCTTCGATGTTCGATGAAAACCTTGAATCCTCCGCGCTCCTAGATAGAAAACTGGGTTAAGAGTCTAAGGTTTTTGGTAATACGAGAAGCGCGGAGATAGAGTACAGAATATCTGGAAATACCATCAGCTGGGTAAGCAGTTTTATTAAAGAAACATCGCTTTCGTTCCTTCCTTGATTGCACGTCATAAACCCGATAAGCTTGACCTCGATTTCCTCGCGTACCTCTCGTCCTGCGAGCAAAAATCCGCCACGCCAGCGGTACGTCTCGCTTGAAGTATCCGAATCCGTTGCTTCTGGGTCAACGTGGACATTTCTGACCGGGACACAAAACGAGAAACGTACGCGTCCGTACGAGACCCGCGCGAAGCGTCTGCTCCTCCGTGTCTGACCATGACCCGGACGAATCTACTTGCGCTGGTTCCGTCGTGAGATGAGATTGCTGCGAATCGGGGGAAGTTTTTCAGAAAATGAGACCCAGACTTTCGACTCTACCACGCGAAATGTTACTACGAATTCATTTCCTTCTCCCTTCGCTAGCAAGTTAATTTAAAAACACGAATAAATAAATATTTACTACCGCATAATTTACTCTTCGATATCTGAAAGTTTTCGAGCTGAAGAAATCCAGATTTGAGTGCGTCCTGAAAATATCTCTTCGCTTCGACTTTATTCTCGCTGTGCAAAACACGAATAAATAAAATACTCTTCCGAGCTTTCTCTTCTTATATATCTCGCGTTAAACGCGTTATTATAAATGAGACGAGCTGGAACAGGAGGGAGTATGAAACTTTTCATACGAGAAATCCTCCGTTTCCCTTCTCGCGTTCTTGGCTAATTGAAAATCCCAGGCTGGTACAGCGCGCGGTACAACAATTTATCCTTTACACCGTGAGAACTGTCGCTGGGATGCGCAAAATACGGGGCCACGGGGATCGCTCATTAAACATTCGTCTCTCATTAAAAGCGGAGCGCGATCTGGCCTCCTTAATTCGGCGATGAGGAGTAATTAAGCGACGCGACGAACACAGGGGACGGGTGTACGGGGGTGCGAGGGCCGCGCAGACCCGCGGAGGCACTTTGTTTCGCAGTAAACCGGGTTTAATGACTTCATGTAAAAATACCCCATCGAGTTTACGATATAGCCTCCGTCCCAGCCACCTCTGCGTCGCGTACCACCGCCGTCTCGTCGACGCTCCTCGCGCCTCCTCCTGGATCCTGTCTCCCGCCTCCTCTCAGGGAGCCTTTTCGGCAGCTACGGCCATAATTTTATAGTTTTATGTAAACTGTATCGGGCCATGAAAGAACGGCGGCTGGCTACGATGGGTTGATGGTGATTGGCGTGCGGCACGGGATAGAGCCGAGGACTCCTGCGGGGCATAAAATTTTCACGACGCTCAGTCTCGGCCCTCGGCTTTGACACGCGATTCTTTTTCGTCCGCCGCCTCGAGACGTCGTAAATAAGTGATAACTGGATCGCGAGCACGACGGATCGCGAGATTAAATCGCGTCCTCGACGATGCCCAACCGCGACTTTCGACGTGTCTTCGTTCTTTTTTGGGTAGAGAAGTATTGTTAGTGTAATAGTTCTAACAGTGCTGTGTATCGCCATCTTTGATTAAAACGGTCACGTCTCGTAGTTAGGCGACAGACGCATCCCGCGTGCGAAGATTTTTTTTCAGTCGTTCACTTTTGTTCTGATGGAGAACAAGGATATGTAAAGTAGAATACCAAGATTGAAATAAAGTTTAGAAGACAGTGTTTGCTTCGAATCGATACTGCAGTTGGGTTAGATATGTTAATTATATTGGTCTTATTGATTATCGTTTGACCTATTTATTCAGATTTTTGTCTTGTACGATGAGCAAAGTTGTTCTGGTGTATATAACATTTTTTCATTATTGGTAGTTAGAAGAGCTGTAAATGTTATAGGTTTTCTGTGATTACTGATTAGTTTAGATAAGATTAATGGTTTAGAAAGATGACTGTAGGTTATATGGAGAAAGTAAAAAAACAATCTCAACAAGCCTTCGATAGCTCAGTTGGTAGAGCGGTGGACTGTAGTTGGAAATTACCAGATGGATATCCATAGGTCGCTGGTTCGAATCCGGCTCGAAGGAATTTTTTTTAATTCCTCTGTCATGATTATTTTGTATTAAACACTTATTGATAAATAATTGTTCTCTTACCATTTCTAAATAATCTTTTATATTTCAAATGGTTTGCAAAAGGTATTATGCAATGTATGTGTAAAATAATATTTCTGGACATCAATAAGCAGCTTCTATGTAAAAATCGAAAGCTAATTAAAGTTGAAGCTGTGCCATGAAGTATTTGTTAATAGAAAGGATAAGTCTAACTTTACATTGATTGACGAGAGCGGACTGCATCCACTATTGAATTGGGTCTAAACAAACTACTGTAGGCAAGTTTAAACTATTTCCAACTACGTTATTTTTAGTGCAGTATGCTTCTGATACATTTCTCTTATACAAGAACAAAAGGTAAACATTCTATACATATTTGAAGGAATGAATTGCTTATTGAAACAATTGTATCGTCTTATCGCCATATCCCTTCTAGAAATTAGAAGTAAATACTCAGAAATCATTGCTGATTGAATTAAAAGGAAGATTCTTCTGTTAATCTGATAAAAAAGCGATTGCAAAAAAGGTAGAACAGGTCCCACCGAGATTTGAACTCGGATCGCTGGATTCAGAGTCCAGAGTGCTAGCCATTACACCATGGGACCGCTTGAAAGGGGTAGTTTTTCCCACCCTTATCGGGAGCTTGCAAGCGTTTCGAAAATTATCATAAAACTGTCCCAATAAAAAAAATCTTTCAGGTTCCACCGAGATTTGAACTCGGATCGCTGGATTCAAAGTCCAGAGTGCTTACCATTACACCATGGAACCGTGTGGTCATCGTTTTCTTATGTATTCTTGTCACACATATGTACTTTAAATCGTGTATTAACAAATACACGGGCGACGATCCAAAAATTTCACCAGGTTCCACCGAGACTTGAACTCGGATCGCTGGATTCAAAGTCTAGAGTGCTCACCATTACACCATGGAACCCTACGTTCGGTCGGATTTTTCATAATCTACTGCATGGAATTAAAAAAAAAAACATTTTTCAATACCTTTAATTTGACTGTAAATCTTCATACCGTATCAATGAATATCTCACCGTAGTTTCTAATTTAATAATTCCATAATAGGCAATGTTATGGGAGAAGCGTTCCCTTAAGGCCATCAGGGAGAGCTTTTGCCACCCCTGTTCAATAGTTGAACTCTTTAGGAACAATACACCCTTTTTCGAAGGCAACGCGGCGTCGAATTGCTTCTCGTACTTAAACACTCTGTCGTATCTTCTTCCAAAGAATCAATCTTATGACATCCTATACCTGCGTTACTCCGGTGGCCATTGTTGGACATCTGGGTGGCACATTCAGGCTTTCAAGGACCACATACAGGTTTGGTCCCTGCCCATAAATCGTGCGAGGACAAAATAGCGTGGGGCTAATGGGATACGACCCTTAACAACGCGATGTCGTTTACAGCACGCATTATGTTAGTTTGTCGATGTATCTAATTGTAAAAGATTGTGCTGAGACATCTTAAATGTCTGCTGTATCTCTAGAATACTGAAAATGAAACGAAATTGGTGCTGCCACGTTAACTGAATTCATGGTGCAATAACGAGACCTTTAATTGGTAAGCTGCAATGACTTGAATGAGGTTCGAATTATTGATTTTTTAGCTGAAACTTTCAAAATGCAAAAAAACAAACAGGTCCCACCGAGATTTGAACTCGGATCGCTGGATTCAGAGTCCAGAGTGCTAACCATTACACCATGGAACCGCTTGTTATCGTTGTTTTTGCACATTTTCGACGAGTTTCGAGGATTTGTTTAACAATTGAAAAGAGACGGCGAAGATGAGACTGTGCAAAAGAAGATGCAGGTCCCACCGAGACTTGAACTCGGATCGCTGGATTCAGAGTCCAGAGTGCTTACCATTACACCATGGAACCACTTGTTCAAACAACCCTCAACCCCTTCAGCCGTGATTCGAGTAACTTTCAAAGTTTCCAATGAATCAACTTCGACGAGAGTGTCAAAAATGTAGGTTCCACCGAGATTTGAACTCGGATCGCTGGATTCAAAGTCCAGAGTGCTTACCATTACACCATGGAACCGCTTTCTGGACGGTTAATTGCCATAGTTAATCGATTATTAAATTATTTGCATCCGCTAAAGATGTTTTTGGACCAAAAACATAGGTTCCACCGAGACTCGAACTCGGATCGCTGGATTCAAAGTCCAGAGTGCTTACCATTACACCATGGAACCACTTGTTGGATTGTTAATTGGCTTAATTAATTAATTATTCAATTTTTTTACAAACTTTTAAAGTATTTCTAAGCCAAAAACGTAGGTTCCACCGAGACTCGAACTCGGATCGCTGGATTCAAAGTCCAGAGTGCTTACCATTACACCATGGAACCACTTGTTGGATTGTTAATTAGCATAATTAATTAATTATTCAATTTTTTTACGCACATTGAAAGTATTTCTAAGCCAAAAACGTAGGTTCCACCGAGACTCGAACTCGGATCGCTGGATTCAAAGTCCAGAGTGCTTACCATTACACCATGGAACCACTTGTTGCATTGTTAATTAGCTTAATTAATTAATTATTCAATTTTTTTACGCACATTGAAAGTATTTCTAAGCCAAAAACGTAGGTTCCACCGAGACTCGAACTCGGATCGCTGGATTCAAAGTCCAGAGTGCTTACCATTACACCATGGAACCGCTTATTTGCAATATTTTCGTGAATAATTTATAATTATCGAATTCGCGAGTTACGATAATGCTCAGAGGCCGCATCTGTAGCGATTAAAGAACCGACCAAGTACCTTATCGTCGCTCCGATTCTTCTCTCGTTCGCGATTCACTTATCTACCGTGGTCCCCAATTTCTTTTTTCAATGATAATCACTGTAGCACAGTATTTCATCATCAACACATTGCGACACATTGACACTAACAATTTCATCGACAACAATTTCTATCGATACGCACACGAAATCGCACGTTCCTCGACTTTCATCGAGATGCCACGCAAACTCAACAGTACAACTCAGTCCTACGTGACTTCGACAAGGGCAAAGTAAAAACTGAAGGCGACGAAACAGTGTTGAACCTTCGAGGAAGGCGAGGAAAGTGGGATGTCGATAGAAAGTATACAAAAATAGAAGTGGGGAAAGCACTCGAGAAGGAAACCCTAAAAAACAGATGCGTCTTCCAAACACTGCACCAGCATGGACACATCCTTGGAACTAAAAGGACAAAGAGCTCCCTCAACCATTCCCAAATCTTACCTCTCTCGCTTCATAAATCAATCAACTACGATCTATCAAATACACAAACCTCTCGTTCGAAAATATCAACCAACTAACCACTAATCGCATACGGAGCACGCAATTAAAATCAAGCAATAACGAGTACACGCATCGAACACAGAACGGATATAAAAAGTTCGCGAAAAATAACCCAATGCGAATGTATTAACGGGTCAAAGATATAAACGCATCATAGTAAATCCTCGAAAACCATCAAGCCAACACCTTCCATGATACGCTTCCATCTCGCTAGACGCGTCTAAACATCGCCCCGCGTACCAATCAATTCCACCGTCGCAATCAAACGATCCTGATTCACCAGACAATCTGACAATCATCCCCACTTTCCCGAGTCGTTCGCCCCGGAAACCAGCCGAATTAATTTCCAGTCAGAGCATATTCCCTGGTACGGCGCGACGCGTCCTCCCGGGTGACGTCCAATCAGGCCTGGGCAACCCTGGCCCTGTTCGACCCCCGATCGGCCCGCGACAGCCCCCGATTCCATTTCTCTGTTATACTTTCGCCGACAATGGCCCTCCTTACGGTTCGCTGGTCCTTGACTGACAGCATCCCAAGCCGACGGCGCGCACGGTAGGTGCGGCCCCCGTCAACCGCGGATGACAGCGCGACGGTGCAAGTGTTATTGTTCGCCAGGATTCCGGGGCCGCGGGGATGATTCAGCCGCCGTGCGCGCGGACACGCTCGATGCATTTAATTAATTTCGTAATCCGAGGCACCGTTTCGGCACGCGACATCCTTCGACACGAGTCTGTTATTATTATTATCAGTTTTTTAAATTGTTGCGGGGTTCTCTCTTTCATCGGGGATAGACTCGGATGATTGGCATTTTTATTTTTGCGCTGAACGATTTACCACGTTCAGAATTTTTGTTCGTAGTAATAAAAATATTCGACGACTTGATGGCGTGATAGAACAGCTCGGTGAAGAATTAATCCGAAGGGTGGGTTTTATACTTACGAGTGATTGTGTCACTTTGACGCGGTGTAAAGTGATTGTACGCGATGTCTCCTTGGGAACTTGCCGTGCGGACGTCAAAGAGATCCATTCTGTTTAAATACCTCGGTCGAGACACACGCGCGGGATCGTCGTTCCGTTTGCACTGTTGCGCAAAGTTATAAATTCCCTCTGCAAGGATCGTCCGCGTTTATCCTGCTCCCTCGCGCGTTCTCCTTCCTCCTCCTGGCTCGCGATTACACCTTTATGGTTTTACAGCGGGGACGGATTCTTTTTATCTGCGGATTCGATTGGACAGGGAGGATCCGCGTTTCGAGGACGACCGTTCGTACGCGTCCTGCCCTTTTCCCTTCGATATTCGCTTTATCGTCCCGACCCGCCGGTGTGTACACTTATTTCATGCTCGGTGGAACATCGGGACTCGGAAGGAAAGCAGCTTGCTTACTCGATAAGAGGCAAAGGAATTCTTGTCGGATCCCACACTCTCCATGGTGGAACGACGTTCTGGGCGTTGCAGGCTGATATTTCCGCTATTTTGTATCCTCGCGAACGTTCTGCGTTTCTAGGGAATAAATGCATTGCGATACCATTTCGAGATGTTACGACGCGCAGGTACCTTATTTCGTATACCTTCCGATCAGCTGTAAAAGCTCTCGAGGTATCGCGAAATATTCGTAACCAGTGTTAACGAACGCGACGTTGGTAGGTCAGCAAAGTTCTCCCAAGGACGTTGAAATGGAAAAAAAAAGGCCCGCGGGCAGACAAGCGGGATCCACGAAACGCTTGCCTCCCCCGCAGCCTGCTTTCTAATTAACGCGCGACAAGCGTGAAGCATTGACCTCTCTCTGTCTCGCGATCCGGTGGAATAAAATATTCGACCAGGCGCGTCCCGAGGCACAATGCAGGAAGTGCTCGGTAGCGATGCGCGTCCCGTCGCTCACAAAAGCCCGGCGTGCAACCGTTGCAGTTGTCGTGCTCCCCTTCGACCCCCCGCGCCAGCCCGCTCTCCTGCACCCTCCCGCTCCCACTTCAAGCAGAAACAGAAAGATGCCCCAGCGGCGCGTTTCTCCCGCTAATGAATTCCTCTTTATGCCGGCGAGTAATTGGTACCTCGCATTATTCTCAATCAGCACCGAGAGAGGGAGAGAGAGAGAGAGAGGGGGAGTGACTGTCCTCGCGACGACGTTGGAACTAGACTGCGTCGCGGTCTGGGGAGCGAGCGTGGATCGAAAGAATCACCGTGTTAAGGGTTGAGGGAGAGAAACAGAGAGAGAGAGAAAGAGAGAGAGACGTGGCAGGGACGACAAAGGGGATGATGTGGAGCAGGAATGCGGAGGAAAAAGGGAAACGAGGAAAGATGTCGAGGAACCGAGGGAGTTAGGGGTTGAAGGTGGTATGCGCGGTACCCGAGAGAGGAGAAAACGGGGGAGGGAAGAACGTGGAGGAATTAAGGGAGAAACGAAGAGATACGTGGATGTACGGAATACGAGATGGAAACGGGTGGAGAAGGAACGCGGGAAAACCGCAGCGAAAAGTGCATCAGCGGAGGGGGTGGTTCGCTGATTTACGAGCGGCAGTTGCTGGGAGGGCATTAATATTCGTGACGGAATATTAAACCGCGAGCGTCAATGGGCAGAGCTTCAAAGGGATTTTCCGGCCGCGCTGGGGGACAGCCCGAGATAGAGGATAGGGTAAGAGGGTGGAAGGGAGAGACAGATCGACGTTCCTGCAAGATTATGAGATTCTCGTTAAGTGTCACGTGTAAAGAGTTCTTTCATACGCGAGCCTGCTGCCACCGTCGCGCTCCTCTCGGCACGAGGACGTTTATAAAATATAAATCGTCGGATAAAAGGATAAGGGAGGATTTATCGAATGCGCCGGAATTTTCCGAGCTGGAAATTTTACAGACGAAGATACAATTTGCGTCTTCCGCGCGATGCCCTGCGACGTTCGTACGATAATTTTCATTTGGAAACGATATTGCATAATTAATTAAAAACGTGTACAAGAAATATCTGTATCAATTTATGAAGCGAGAGAGGAACGAAAGAAGACACTAATGCGTCGCGTTCCAGCACACTTTCTCCTACGACTTATTAACTAATTACCATCGTCAAACAGCGGAACCGTTCCCCAAATATCAATTTACCGCCAAGCAGGAATCCCAGCGTGAAACGTCACGCTGCCATCCGTACCAGAGTCTGGCCCCGATTCAAGGGAGGACATTAACGAGATAAAGCCGTCGCAGAGGGTAGTTCCTCCTAATAATGAGGAGCATTTTTATAACGAGGAGATCACCGTCGCGAAATCATCTGGGAGGGAAAGACGGAGCGAGAAAGAGAGAGAGAGAGAGAGAGAGAGATCTCCCTCCATCTCGTCGGTTTCCTTCGTCCTCCTCGTCCTCGTCGTCGACGTCGCGGGGAGACTTAATTATCTAATTAATTAACCTCAATCAGAACGATGAGTAATTTCTCGGTTCGCTGGCGCCTTTGCCGGCGTCGAGACTTTCTTGTCACGCCGACTGTGGCCCCGAATTACGGATGAGTTCACGGCAAATCGATTATGTCCCGATGCTATTGCCCCGCCTCTATTTAGGCGAGCCGCGTTCACAGGATGCACGCGATCCTCCGGCGTTATCCTGTTTTCCCTGGCCCCGACCAATTTGCCAACGCCAGGCCGCCGTTCGCCATTCACCACCCCACCGTCGATTCCGCCTAGCTCGATCCCGCCCGCCTTTATCTTCGCCTCTTACGCGCCGATCACGCGATAACTCGCTCGTGAAACGACCAGACGACGCGAGAGTTTGTTTTACCGAGGCTCCCTCGGCTGGAAATTGCATTTCGCTCGGCACGTCCACGCTCTCGTCTGTGTCTATCGAAGGCACATCGAACGCGCTGGAGCGGATCTTCTCACAGGATTTTGGAATATGTCCTCTGGTGCGTTTCGTTGAGATGTCGCTCTCTCTCTTTGGCTATGGGTATTATTTATTGTAGCGATTTTTCGAAGACTCGTGCGATATTTCTTGCGCAAATAGGTATCGTGTTTCAAAGGACAAACTTCTTCCGGTCGAAGAATTCAGTTAGAGTAATTAATCTGCGCGTAGCGGATCCTGAAAGTTTCAATTAATCTAATTGACAGTATACCCTGTTTCATTAAACAAGACTAACGCAACCACTCTCGTCGAACCCCCGATTCCACTCGTTCATCCCGATCCTCGGCACCCTCTTCGAAATAACAACACCGCCGCCCCCTCTCCCGTCAGAAACTAAAATTCCTACCACCGTTCGCGTTTCTCGATTCAGCGGCGACAAAAGCGCACCCCCTGCGCCCATCCGCCACCCTCTGGTATCAGTGTAACTGACGTTTTTGACGCGTCAAGTGGATCCAGCGGCCGCGTTCGACGCACACAGACAGACGGAACCGGACGGAAGCTCGTCGATCCATATCGGCTACTGTTTTACATAAACATCGTCAACGGCAGGGACGGAAAATCGCGGAGGGGCGCCCCAGCCTGGGGTAAACTAAACGGTGATTCCTCTAAGTGATCTCAAGTGTTTTCGCAGTTGACTCGCGGCGTGTTTGCGAGGAGCTTTTTTTAAGCGCGGTTTAACCCTGGCCCGGGGACTCATCTCGGGGGCTAACTTCGTATTTAGTCAGTCAACCCCGGCGCCGCGATGGGAAACGACAAGTGGCTCGAAACGCCACCCCCGTACCGCTATCGTTCTCTCTCTCTCTCTCTCTGGACGATCGCTCGAGCCAGCGACGAGCGACTCTTTCATGTGCTAATTCCTGTTTATTTAATTGAATGCTGACGCCGATCGGACCCGCGAAAGGGCGAGCGATCGCCCGGGGATTAATTTCTAATATGCTTTAAACGCGACTCGGCTGCGTGAGCTTCTGTGACGCGGCCTTTGCGAATTGATCGAGACTTGACGGTAATTTAATTCTATCTGTGGGGTTTTACTTCCATCGATCGCGACAGTTTTTGAAACAAGAAAAAGAAAAAGTTACATGCATTATTTTCTGTAAATTGCTACAAACGTGAGATTGGTAAAACATGGTAAAATATTTGTATGTGTAAGGTAACGAAGAATAAATTGTATCGTTAATTCTTATGTTCCTTATCGAGTTACATAAAATTCATTTTTCACGGGAATGGACACGTATACGTGGCCAGGAATTACAGGACGAGTAATAGGTACCACGTCGATGATCGATTTTTGTTTGCGCGACAGCGGTAGACAGATCGTGCGAGGGAATTGTTGCGGCGCATTGAATTTTTCACGACGCTCGTTCCACGTTCCCCGGTAAATTACGGCTCTGTTTGGCCCGTTGCATTCGCGCGATTCCTGATCCAGCCGATTGTGAGACCTAATTGCGCGTTAATTCCGCACCCGGGTCTTTTTTAATCCGATTGATGGATTGCTAATTACGGCGTCGCGTTTCAATTGCGATCTATCGTGAAATCAGTACCGAATAATTAATTCATCTACCGTGTTTCTTAGATATTAATAATATTACATATTAATGTACATAATATCCCCGTGTTAAACCAAAATTAAATCGCATGCATGCTATAAATTAACTAACACGCTCGTGGCATACGCTCGTTATCTTCGTAGATAGATTTCGTTGTGGATGCTAATTGCAAGCATTTTTATCGCTGCTTTTAAAATGAGGACATTACGGATATTACAGAATCGTTTCTGAATGTTAGCCAGAGCGCTCGTATTAATCTGAATTTCTCAGGGACGGTAAAATGATCGCGCTTCGAAGGCTCAGCCGCTGCTGCGTCGCGTCCGAATCGGACGGAAGGGTGGCATTATTCGGGCAGAATGCGGCGGTAATTTCGTGTGCGTCGGTTCCCCGGATCGAACCTCGCGAAATTACGAACGCGGACCCGCTAAAAGCGCGCGCGGACGCCACGGACCAATTAGCATCTCCGTATAAATCACCGGCGAATTACTTTACGAGCCTGGTAGCGATAAAATCGCTCGACAAGCCTCATCTCGAGCCGAGTCGCTTAACGAACGGTAACAATGATTCACGAGGCGGATCTAAATAATCGTTCGTCTCTGTCGTCGTGCTCTTCTGTTTCCATTCACGTTTTATTTGACTTTTTCGCCCTTTTCAGCCGGTGCTCGAGGTTTCCTTTATAATCCAACGATAGGAATTTGTTAAGATACTTTGCGCGATGAATAATTTTGGTTTTGCTGATTAGTTAATCGTGCTTCCTTTCTGTTATAGATGGTGGAAGGAGAACGCTGTAGAATCTCGCCAAATAGTCAGCAGCAGTTAATCGGACAGTTAAAAAGACACGAAAAGAAAAAGGAGTGAGAGAAAAAGCAGTTAATTATATTAATTACATTATATATCATCCTATTTTACTTTTAAACAAATTGTTCTAATTTTTTATACGATATATACTAGTATCTTTAATTGTAAGAACACAAATTGAAGGATTATTGTATATTTCATGAGTTTAATTAAATAAATAAATTATTTGAAAGGAATGAAATAAGTCTTATCATTTTCCTATTGCCTCCCGTAATCCTTTTCCTTATCATCATTAATTTAAAACAATCTTGAGGAGAATTCTAAGAATTTGACGTCACTTCCAAGAATCGCCAAAATTCCTGGAATTTACGATGACGTCATTTCCAAAAAGTGGCGCTTAGGAATACCTCCTATAATGTTTTTAGTATTATTCGTTTCCTAATGAAATCCTGCGCACACAATTAATTATATTAGTATCTACATAATTATTACACATGCGATCGAAATGAGATAAGAGAAACCAATCGTTAAAAGCCAGTAAAGTGTAGAGAGCACAAAAATTCTGCTATTTATCGTTGCTTCTTATCAGGACTACTGTGTCGCAAATTAGAAGTCAACCATCGAACCTCAGATTGTACAACAGACATGTACAATCGATTGTACAATATGTAAACGATTTAATATTTTATTCTCGTGCTTAGAGAAGTATTGCACGGCGCGCTCGCTCTGTTAGCATTTGTTACGGCCAACGATCTATATCGTAGCACGAACTAATTGAATCCAAGTCTTGATAGTACCGTAAGAATAGTAAAAAACTAGCGTGACTCACCTGAGGTCCACGCTATCGTATATAGTACGAACTTATTATGAACCACCGGTGAGTCACCCCATACTGAACGCGTTACTATGTGCTATCGAGTAAACGTTCTAATAGAACCTCATTTCAAAGCCATACACAATTCCCATAAAACGACTACTCTCACAATTCTGACAATTTGTCACGAATCAAATGTAAAACCGTCTCCCATCACGAATTTAACAATAACTCTTCAAACAATGAAACGCCTCGATTTCTCGACTGTCGATTATCCAAACGTGTTCACTTCAGAACGTTTCCAACTGGCATCTGACAGATTTCCGTCTCCGCTCTGCCAGAGGGACGTGTCTCTCGACTGCTCTTCCTCTCTTCCCTTCTATCCACCCCGTTCCGTAAAGAATTTTCCCGTAAACCCTTTCGAGTCGACTAATGGATTGCGCTCGCGAGAATGTTCTTGCAAAGGCAGAGCTACTTCTCTCGGCTGGCGAGGTCCTACCCCATTCTAAAGCTCGTTGATATATACGATCGCCAGGTAAAAGCTCGTAAAAATCGCGTGACCGTCACCAATTACCATCTGGTTGTTCCTCGCAGTCGTTCATACGGGCGTACGTGTTGGACAACGTGTACGTTTGCATACTAATGCACGTGCTTTTCTACGTGGCGTTATGGTACGTCACCACGGTGAGTGTTGTCCGCCAGAGAGGCTTGTCTTTAAGAATATTCATTTCCATCGTATTCATTTTTATCCTCGACCATTTATCAATTTAAAACTCGAACGAAAATTATTTAAATAAATGGAACGAAGGTGAGGCAGGCAAAATAAAATTGTTGAAACTGTAGGTGGTGAAGAAAATGGAGAAATCGAACAAGGAGATGCAGAAGATCGTGGAGGAAAATAAAACGGTGCGTCGATCGATACTCGCTAGTAGAAATTAAATAGCACCCATCTCTCGTCTAAACGATTGTTGCAGAGACTGGAGGAAGTAATGGCGTTAAAGGATAAGAAGACAGAGTACGACGAGGTGGTGGTCAAGGCGGTTAGTTGTCCGATAGGGGCTTCCAAATCTCTTCAACGCGACTGCGATCTCCTAACGTTTCAATCCTCTTGAATTTCGACAGAAAGAAGAGCAGAAATTAACATCGCAGGAGCTCGATGACGAAGTAACTTAAAACCTCTTCGATGCACCCACAACCCTCTAAACGAGCCTAAAGATTTTGATCTAACTTCCATCATATTTCAAAACCCTGCAACCATTTCAATGAACCACTGAAAACAATCCTAAGCGCCCAAAATCTTCAGCTTCCAAACACACCCCCAACCATCCTAAAAAAAAAACTAAAATAACCAAAACCCACAATCTAGATGCGGCGTTTGAGCGCGGAGCTGATCACCGCGACTGGCAAACTCACGGAGCTGGAGAGACTCGTCGAGAAAGTAGCGAAAAATATCCTATTCCATCCGAGATCTCGCACCCTCGACAGACTCGTCGATTGTCATTAAGTCGTAGTTGATTTTCAGTACAAGTCCAGCGGGAAATCGCGCGAGAACTCTGCGGGCGACGTCGTCGAAGGGGAGGGTGAGCGCAGGGTGCGAAGCGGCCGCGAGGGACAGGCGGGTTCGCTCGAGGATCTCAAGGTGCGTTCCTATTCGAGCCAACACGGACTTTCCTCGTGTAATTGTCAGCCAAATCGAGATAGAGAGAGACAGAAGTAGAGAGACGCGGTTTACAACGAGCCACCATGTTCGACGGTTGTTGTAACAGGTTGGGTGGAACGGTTCCGCGAACTGGTAGCCCGCAAAGCGGAGGAACGAGCAGATTGCTCGAGAATTCTGTTAGGGAACTCTCGCGCGACCACCACCGGCGAACAGCGACGGTGCAAAGTTATTTCGATGTCTGGGGAACGAGATTGGGGAAAACCATGGCACTCGGTTAGTTAAGACGCATTCAACGGGCCTGGCCGCGGTTCTGCTCGCAGAGGAAGGGTTAACGCTGACGTCGTTTCGGGATTATCGTGTATTATCGTCGGGATTATTGCGCGTCGCGTGATTACGTAACGTATCTACGGATCGCTTGGATAATGGACTCCGGTAATCCTTCATTGATAATAATTGTCGTGTATATAGAACGGGTTCATTATTGTGTAACGGATATCTGTGACGTTTATCTAGACGGGAAATGGTACAATTAGATGTTTCCTAATGATGGTTGTTACCGCGACAGTGATTTGTCTGTAGTTAAATTTCGAATTTAGGAACCTGTAGTAATAATTAATAAAAATAATGTCGAGTTAAGAATTAAATTGTCCAATGGGTTGAAAGTTTGGTTGATTGCATCGATTGGTTGATTTGCTCGTTGAGCTGCTCAATATTTAATTCACCTGGCAGAGATTAAGAGAAATTAATGGAATTGTATTATGTTGCATTCGAAGATACTTGAACCGTCCTTTCCGCCGCCTCTGCCGCCGGAACCTCCGCCCAGGAAGTACGGGATCTTTGTCGCTAGACCTCCTGGCCAACGTCGTCCACCTCCCGCAGCTGCAGCTGCGCTACCAAAAATCGGATTCAAGTAATTTCGCCTCCGTCGAAGCTTCTTCGGAGTCCGCCATTTATCAGCGTGAGTCTTTTCGTACCTCGTCGCGTTAGAAATGTTCCGTATCTGCATTTTAATGGAAACAAAAATCTCTCGATGCAGACAGTAGATTGAATAATTATCAAGGTGAATGGTAACTCGTTTACCATGATTTATAGCGAGAAGGATGGAGTAACGTACCTTCGATCCAGCTTTCACCTTTCGCTCTCAAAATGGCTACAATATTCGCTAGGAACGGAGTCACGTTCTATCGTGACTTTCTCAAATGTATTACGGGCTAAAAGGACAGAGAATTATTGCACTTTCGTACATTCAGACTGATTAATGCGAGCTGGTGCGATTTCAGAGGCGAGCAAGTTCGTTTGGAGCGGCGGAGACCGTCGACGCGACGACAGAAGGAGAAAACGTGGAAGGCTCTTCGAGAACGTCGTTTCATCGCGTTACAATGTCAGAAAGGTGCACGGTGATTCTTTGAGGAACGCAACACCGTTTGCGAGATCGTTGCTGGGCCTCCTCACCATTTTCGCAAACGAGAAGTGCTAAATTTTTGTATTCGCGGACGATCTTCCTAAATAAATCAAGTTATCGAATAATAATGGAGTATTGGAATCGATCTGGTTTCGATTTTTTCTTTCGCACACACGCAGAAGTTAATTCGCTAAATTTTAATGGTTCACTATACGGTAGTAACCTGACTAAATAATTCTAAAATACACAACCGCGCGCAGTAATTTGACCAAATTATACTTAGGCATTCGAAACGGTAATTTGAGTGAATTATACTAAATTGCACAACAGGAATAGGCAAGAAATAATAATAGGTTTATCTCGTTGAACAACTGGCTGCTGGTTTACGGGTATCGTTTATTATTTGTATCATGGTGCAATTTAGATAATGAACTTCATTGTGCAAAATGTAAGGTTGCAAGTTCTCGATCTATATTTAGCTGGAACGTAATTGGAGCACGCGTTAAGAAAATGCGACAAGGTACTGCAAAAACTTTTGATGTTCCTAGAAAAATGATACCACCGTGAAAAATAATAATCGTATAAATTTACGAAATAACAGTGCCATTATGTTGTACAGCTACGAAGAGCACGAATAACGAGAAACCTGTTGCGTTCTTCATTTAACCGATTAACGCACAGCACACTAATAAACGTTCTCAATTTTGCATACATTACTAATCAAAGAAATAATAAATTAGATCGAAATCGTTACACCTCATTAAAATATTTATTACGCCTTACCGTGCTCCATTTTTTCTCTCAACACTGTAACCCACGATTTGCATAAAACAACTCGACGTTTACGCCGCGCGCGATCACTCGAGAGGATAATTAATTTCCCGCGTGCGCAGGCCGCAGATTTTCCGCTTCACTTTTGCGCGATTTCCACGATTATAAAACCGATAATCGCTCGCGATTAAAACGTATCGCGTCGGTGTGCGTGTGTAAAGGGAACCTGGCAAAACGAAACTGAAAATCGAACCTCGCCTGCGAGAGGGAGACCCTCAAGGTGAACGAGTAATTGCACTCGATTAACCGGACTCGAGAGAATTTATAAAAGTGAACCAGATGTACATGGACGGGTTCCACGCTGGTCTGATTTAGACGGGCTCGTATCACTGTCCTTGGGGAACTGGTCGCCAAGGAAAACTTTCCATTGTCCTACGTACATCGAGAGATAAACTGAGAAAGAAGGGGAAATTGTATACATTACATAAAAAAAAAACAATTAAATATAACAAAAAGTCAACAAACAACACAGCAACGTCAATAAATATACGATAGCAAAAATATTCATTGTTTTCTCTACTTTCCCACATCCTCATCAATGCAAATTATTTGCAAATTATTCCACGATTAACTATCTTGTAAGCGGAAAAGGTTTGCCAAGGAATAGAACTCGATAAGCGAACGGACTCGCGAAGCTTATCACTTTCATCGTATCCAACATTCCACGGGAAAGAATTCGTTTCCGCCCCCGGTTGCTCGAGACGTTTTCCTCGCTGGATTGCACCGGTTTCTCTCCCGACGTGGTGGCAAACAAACGAGCCACGGACGGGGATCGGCCGATCGGATCGCGGCGAGCCACGACCGTGTGCCCAACTTTCACTGACAACTCGTTGGGTCCGCCGCCGTGGTTTCGAATCATTCACAGTCATTCCGCGACGTCGGCAGACCGCGGCCGCGTCGTTCAATTCCTCCGTCGTGGACGCATCCGTTCGATCCGCGCCTCGATCGCCAAGCGAATCGACGAGGTAATCAATTTAAAAAAAAAAAAAAATCGTACGAAATCGTACCAGGACGGGAACCTGGTAAATTCCGTCACGATCGTTGCCAGTGGCGGTGTCAGTGATTTCACTTTCGGTAGAGCCGCGCACGAGTGACTTTTATGGACTGCAGACGGGTTTTAACGGATCGATTTTTTCAGATAACGAAGTACCCTTGGGATTTTGAACGAACAGAATCGTTGCAGCTGTTCGATTTTAATTACAGTGAAGTGTATCGTTGTTCAAGATCGAGTCTGTCTGTCTCTCTCTCTCTCTCTTTACATAACCGAGATTCGAAGCTGATGGAAGAAAGTGGAAGTGAACAGAGAGCGAAAGTAAGGCTGTAACGTCGACCGCGCTAAGAGTCGACGGCTCCTCGGCTACCGGCTGCTCGCATCGTCCATGCTTCTCATAAGTACGTATTGTCTCATCGTAAAAAATTGGGTTAAGGCACTGGCGGCGTCGCTGTTGCGTAACCCGCACGTTCTCCTTTCGAATCCTTGCGAAACCCCTTGCGCGTTCCTCGATTTCCATCGTGTAAAAAAATAATTAAACCTTCCGCAACGGTTACTAAAAATACCTACAAAAACAACCTACGATCTTCCATAAAACACTCGCTAAAAAATTATCATTACTAACATTCCTCCCAAGCACAAGAGCAATAACCGCAAACTCGCATCCATTCGAAGGATTAACCACATCTGTTCGTCCCAAACACCCTCGCGCCATTCCCAATACTCCTTCCTTTAACCATCTAAAAATCCTCCTCCTCAATCTACCCTCTTCATCAAGTCTCAGAGGTCCAAAAACCCTGAATCAACGAAAGCAAAAAAAAAAAAAAAAACAAAAAGCAATATTCGATCCAAGAAAAATCGTTTCTCCGCGGTCCTCGATCGCTGGTCGCTTCCATTTTAATCGGCTGTCCATGTGCACGCGGGCAGGTACGTACAGCGGACTAAAGTTCAAACGCGGGAACCAGTCGCGGCTGGGCTTGGGCGATCCGGTCCGCGCGGATCGTCGGCCACGAGGTGGCCGCACAGTGGATCGGGGATCGCCGATCGGTGCGGACGCGACACGTTTCACGGCGGCGACACCACCGTCGAGGACAGGCGAGCAGCATGGCCATGGACACCGGCACCGTTCGTCTGGTGATATTCTTCGGGATGTTCCTCATGTTCGCCGGCGACTACAGCTACTTCCTGGCCGCGATCTTCGGCAGGCCTGCTGAGCAGAACGTCACGGAGGCGATGAAAAAACCGGAGCAGGCCAAGATGGCTGGGGACAGGATAGCCTTGGCGACGGTTAAGAAGGACGACGAGAAGGAGAACGGTAAGGAGGAGCTGGCGAGGACGGTGGAGACGGTAGCCATTGAATGTGAACGGGGTAACTTTCGAGGGTCCTCTTTGGTTGGTACGTGTGGCTCGATGGACTTTAAGGAGACGTGAATTTCGATTTGATGTTAGAATGTAACAGAACGTTGAATGGTACTAAAATTTCGATCGAACAGTTCAGTAGAAGGGTGGAACGATTTGTACCGATCGCTCTGAGACGAGATACTTCAACCAAAGTGGACTGTCTGCTTTCAGTTTGAAACGAAGTCGCGTTCAAAGTTAGTTTAGACAGGTGTAATGTATACTTGATTGATCAGGCGAATGGTTTATGTAATGTCCGTGAGAATGGTAGAACTGTGTGACCATTACGACCTGGCACGTAACGAGAAAACGATTCTGGTCGCGTGTCATTTGATTAGGAGTTGTTGAATAATTTCGCGTTCGATTTTGTTTGATTTCGATGGATATCGAGGGATTGACAATTTTCTACTGGTTTTCATCGCAATTTACCTTGTTCTCGGTGACGCTGCTCATGCGGCGTCATTGGATTTTCTGGGATTTTCAATATTTTTAGCGTCCGCATACCTCGACGCGTGTTTATCCTGTTGACTCACTTTTTCGCTGCTCACCTGCGATCTTTACAGTGCGTGGGTCATTTACAGTGCGTCATTTTAGTCGGGTCAATTTTAAAGCTCGTTTACGTATGCATAGTACATGCATAATTTACTTTTAAAGGCACGTGTAACATAATGGTCGATCAGACGGTGAAGAATTTTTACGACAGAGTACTGGATAACAAGTATAAATCTCTCACGTTGTTTTCACAACATCTCTGACAGGCATTTTTCGCTTAATACATTCTTTTATTGACATTCTCACGTAATCACCGAAGCTGGATCAACTATCGCAGTGTATGACGCTCGGCAGCAGCAAAGTATTCCATGATATACGCTATCCATTCAGCTTAATTAACGTCACACCGTAACGAGGCTCCAGTCTGTGCTAATTGCACGCTAAAAATGAAATCGAGAAGCTTGTCGATGGCTACGAGATACAGTGCTAAATTCAATTTCGAAAAACACAACTGGCGATCGATCAACGAGTTTGTATTCGATTCGCGATTTCACGTAGCTCCACTTATTTCTCGAAAGCTATGAAATAAAAGCGTGACTTTTACACGATTTCATAGAGAACAACTGGAGCAATTATAATAAACGAGAGAATTGAAGACTCGAAATAAAAGATCCAAGGGCACGATTAAACCGACTGATCTATTCGCTGGTTAATCGGATGTACCTCGTGTTTCCTCGTGGAATAAATCGCCGGATATAATTCGAATAATTAAATCGCCGCTCATAAATCAGATTAAATTAAGCGGAATATTCCTGAATACGAACCAGTCTAAGCAACCGAGAATCTATAATTGAAACATTGTTCTGACCAGCTTAACGATATGTTATGTTTATGGATCACTTTGCAGCGGTTCTACGACGAGCCAGGATAATGGCGACGATCAAGACGGCTTGCTTGCCCAAGCTGATATGCGAATTGACCTCGTCCGTTCATCAGGATCAGCTGAGCGAGATGGAACGGTCCTTGTTAAATTTGATCAGGTAAACAGTTCGTTTATCCCCACCTTGTTACCTTATCTCTCTCGCTTTATTAATTACGTAGCACGAGGTGATGGTTCGATCGATTTAATAACAATAATTAACGAGAGAGCAATTTAGCTAACACTTCGACGTTAAGAAAACGGTGAAGGAAGCTTCTACGATGTATAAAGCTAATACGAATATTTTATCTAACGTTATAATTTCTTATCGATTATTTAGCGTCACGAAATTAATCAGACTTCCATTGTAGCTGCAATTTCATATCTCATAGCGCATTATCACCAAGCATGTCCCACCCAAAGGTAACCACGCCTCGCCATTTTCTACGACCTTCTCCTGCCTCGATGTACTTAAGTCGTTAGGAGAAGTCAAGCAGTAACTCTTGCCAACGACTCTGAAAAAGCTCTCGCGCGGTCGTTCGTCAATATTTGACGTTCCACGGCGAGAAATTTGTTTTTGCCGGCCGATAAGTCGCTCTGAACCTGGTGAAAGAGGCGAGATCGAGCGCAACGAAAGAAACCATAATTAGGTTCCGCGGAAAAATTTGCGAAACCGTTTAACGAAATGATTGACGATCGGAACCCTCGTGTACGTCCGACGTTTTCACGGTAGAAGTTTTACGACGGTGCGCAGGGTGCTCGTATCTCCTCTACTTTCATCTAATCCGGCACTTTCACTTTTCACTTTCGATCGCCGTTCCTGGTAACCGATCCAAACTTTGCATCGCGCGATCGAACTTGACGAGGCTCGCGAAAGGTCAGCACCACCCATATCGCAGTGGCCACCCATGTTACCTCGCGATTTAAGCGTGGACTGAATCGGAAGCGATCGTCCTCGTTCCTCTTACGAGCTGTCTCTCGTTTCGATATTATTCTCTCGCGTCCTTGATTCCACGATCAACGTTCGATAATATTTGCAGATTTCATATTGCTTGAATATCAACGATTTCCTTTTTACCATCGATCGCATATGTATGACCAGTCTCGAACATATGTCATACTGTACTCGAATCACTCGCAGAAAACGTTCCATAAATACAATTTAACGACCAGTGGAATAATCGGCAGAAATGATACAAAGTGCTAATATCAGGAAGAAAAGCAAACATGCATAATGTATATTACCCATAAAGTGTATGTGCTTAACGTTCAGCTAATGCATCGATCATCCAATAATTATTCAACACTGCAAGATCAATACCGTCTATCTGCGCGTCTATCCCTAAACAACGCGTGAGTTATCAACGAATCAATCTATAAACCTACTTTTTCATTATACTTTTAAAAGAACGTTCTCTCGCCTTCGCGATTTAATTGAGATTAAACGCATCGCTGGCAAACAACGATAAACACGTACTCCCACTCGTCTGTTCAAGAATTATACGTCAAATCGTTGGATTAAACTCGCGAATCTGTAGATCACGCCAGGAACTAGAAATTCGCCTGGATCGACGCGCAGTGATCCACACGAGTAAAACGACAAGCGAAACGAACGCAACCGTTCGATATCTCGCTGAACAGACGCAGTCGAACCGCGTCGACGGCGATATTCCCTAATTTTCCCGTCCGCGAGCGCGGAAGCGTCGCGACGCCGCGTCGGAATTGGATAACCGCCGCGTGTCCCGCAATTTTCGATCGAAACGCGCGGCGCGGCTGTTATTTGGATAATGCGAGGCCGCAGCGGTGACAATTTTCCTCGCTGATTAAAAGCAAAGTTATGTTAAACCGGCCAAATATTGACTGCGAGGCTGCGTCGCGTTCTGTTTGATTCCTACTCGAAGTCGCAGGCTCTGTGGATTTTAATCTGAGCTTCTCTATTTTCGATTTCGCGTGTGTAACAATGCTGTCTTCTGTAATTGGAATTCTTCTATCGCTGTGTACAAGTGAAATAATAAAATAGAAACGAACGAGAGATTCAATTGATACGCGACCGCAATATTTCAAACGTGAATTGAAACAATTCTCCGTCCAGAAGAAAGTGAAAATCGTATAAATGTATAAACGGTCCAATAAAATCGCAGAGAAAACGCGAGCCAGATATGGGCCGCGAAAATTTCGAATTTACCTGGATGACGCTACCACTTCCGGTCATTAAGGCGCCAGTGGTTCCTTTTGAGAGGAGGAGGTCGAGGTACCACGTGAAAGTTCTTACGTAAGCCGTGTTGAAAAGGTGTGCGCTTCTATCTTACTATAACAATCCGCACTTTCCATTTCACGGGTTATCCAATCCTTCAACTTTCTACGACGCGTCGAGGTTGGCCAGGAATGACAGCGTTTTGTCCCTGAAATTACTTATTTTTTTTCAATCTTCGACGACGCTTTCGACAGATGATCGATCGTTCCGTTTCGCAATCGATGATAAACTCCTCTTCCTTCTTCGCTTTCGATGTCGCAGGATGTACGATTTGGAATGGCAGTTCCGCTTTAACGATTAATTCACGGCAGGGCTGCGACGCTTCCGTTCGCCACGCGAAAATACCCGCGACTCTTCCACTTTCCCCGTTGAAAAGGTGAATTTACTTTCGGCCACGCGTGCTCTAATTGACAGCAATTAAGCTTTGAATTACTCGCGGACCGCGCGCCTTTTTTTCCTACTCATAATTAATTAACGGATTAATTCCTGCGTCGAAAGGTAGGCGTTCGCGAGAGTATGAATAAAATTATCGTCAGAGTTTGTCTTTCGTCGATGCCATAGAAATCTTTGGAAAGATTAATTAACGCAATGCTAATTTACGCAAAATCAAACTAATTGAATCGAATTAAAACACACGAAGACAAGGGATATTATAAATAAAAAAGGGGAGGAGTTAAAAGTAAAACGAGCATCGAGCAAAGACGCTTAGAGGATCGCCACGGTTAACGTACCGGAAGTATCCCAGCATCTTCATATTTACTTTTATGCGTGTGTAAACGCCGCGTCCCGTAGCGAGGACGATTTTTATTGGCTCGCTTAACCGATCAAGATGGAAAAGGTAAGAAGCCGTCTTGCGTTCGCTCAGGGTTGCTATCGTAAACGTCTATGGGGGTGGTTTCCCTTCTACAGCCGTGGAGACGTCTTCTTCGCGAGCCGTGCGTGACGAAATTGCTTCTTACGACGTGGTTCCTTCCTCCTGCCGCCTCCTCTCCAGAGAATCAAGAAACGCGTTCGCTCGTTTCACGTAGACGTCATTTTTTTGCCGCGACATCATCGATCGTTACTTCTCGTCGCGATCACGCGAACTTCTGCGTGGATTTATTAAGCAGCGATCCATTTCGATGACTTCCATCGAATCACAAAAGGATCTTACAATTTCTTGCGAGGCCATTCTTCAACTGACTAATTGGAAGCTGTTCTGGTTGATGACTAATGGTACGCGATTATATACACGATAATTCTAGTAGTATATATTATTATATTGCCAGATATATAATCAGTTTGTTTCTGTCATATTTGATGGAGGCAGCTTGGCAGTTCAGTAGATCAAGGAAAAAGTTTCTTGCAGTCTTTTGTTTACAGCTTCCAGCGAGAAGCTACGGTTGCCATCAGAAACAGAACATTGCTATCTGTACATAAGCGCAAAGTAGTAATTTCGTTTTTACCACGTAGCTAGAAAGTGACTGTGCAAATAAGAAACAGCGATCAATCATAGAGATCTGTACGAGGAGCAAAAGTAAACAATTGAATTATTCAAACGCGAAATAGAAATCACCAATTAATCAAAAGCTTAACAAGTATATCGCGCTAATAAATGCTCAGCAGCATACGTGTATAGATGCATTGCGAAACAGAATCGATGAGAATATTAAAGTTCAAAGGAATTCATCAATTCCAAATCAGTTCGATCAGAGAAGAAACGACACGCGTGTGGCGTCGATGGCGAACGGAAGTGGCCATCTTTCCCGCGTTTCTTCGGAGCCTGCGCGCACGCGTGCACCAGGGAAAGGCTCTTTGGTCGCGTACGCGTATAATTTTCAATCCTATTCGCCAGGAGCGTAACCGGATTCCGGGGCGCGCGTTTACCGACGCTCGTCGATATCGAAAGTAAAAGGCGTCTCGCCTTGTGCCTGTTCTTACGTGCCTCCTGGTACCCCCGACCAGTTTATCATGGCCAAGCGTTGCGAAAGTGGAGCCGATTTCGCGCGTATCAGCCATCCACTGGCGTCAGGCTGTTCGTTGCCGCGTTTCGAAACGCACTTTTCGCCGCGCGAACCTTGCAAAACGTACTCGTGAAACGCGTCAACTTCTGCTCTCTACGCGCTTTCGCGAGCACGTGAATTATGGAATTTTCTCCGCGAAGAGAACGTCAGTGAACCGCGCGATTCGTGGATAACAACTGGTAAAAGGAAACGCGAACGGTTATCGAGAGGTGTGGAATGAAATTATTGGATTTGATCGATGTCTCGCGATAGTTCCGCTTCGCGGATGCAACGTAGGTACGCGTGGAAGGCTGTCGAAGTGTTACATCGTACGCTTCATTGGATCGAAAGAGAGCTTGCGAGGAGTTGGAATAACTCGATGGTATTTAATGTAGGTCTCGCGTGTCGCGGTTATTCAGGGCTTATCTAGTACATATAACCGTGCAATCAGCTTGATAGGTGTTCAAATTAATGACACTGGTATCCAGATTCATTTTTCAATTAATTCGACTAATATGGCAAGATAAACGATCGCGGGATCACGCTGGAATCGCTTAACATCGAACTTGACAATTCTGCGTTCTACATATATCCATGCCTAATTAATTATTCAAATGTACTTTCTGCAGCTGATTAAACAGAGCATGCCTCGTTAACGCTAGCTTCGATCTATAAGAATGGTAGTTAACCTTGAACTTTGCCGATCTTTCATGAATAATCGATCGATTTGACGATAGTAGAGCGACGGTTTCGACGGTTCGATGAAGGAGGAGGAACGGACGATGAACGTTTTGACGGAAACTTTTCAGAGACACGAGTTTGAGCACTATGGCGGAAGTGCCATCGAGGTACCACTTCGCGGCGCACATGGGTCAGCTGATATCCGGGCTGGAGGGTCAGGGATGCCACAACTTCTACCCCACCTGTCCGCTGCCAGGCTCCAGCGTTCTCAACATGATGAAGAAGATCCGTTTGCGCTGACGCGGTCGTGTCGCGTCGACGACCTGACGAGGAACGCGACGACGCTGCCTGTGATACCGCGGACGGATCCTCCTTACTGGTTTCTTCGACGACGATTCGAGAGTTCGCGGACAATTTCTCCGTGGAAAGAAGAATCGGATCGCGAGTAATCGTAACGACACGATTTTCGAAATGTTACACGAACGTCGAAGTTGGCTAACGCTTTGAGATCGTACGTTTTGGTCGATCGAAAGAGATTTGCGCGTAGACTAAGTGTACATAGGATACGAGTTTTATTATAATCGTTCTCGACTCCAATGGATACTCGTTGGATTAGTAGATTGGATTCAATCGACGTAGGATTAAGAGATACAGCAGTGTCTAAAATGTCTCGTGTACTCTTACGAGAGGAAAAAAAATGTTAAACTCGCGATTATTTATTTGTTAGTTAGCGGAACTCTGTGTTTCGCTGTGCTTGTACGTTTCTACACGAAGTGTAGAATTACGGATAACTGTATTATAGCTGTAGCTGTGCGTATTTTTCACCGTCGAAAATAAAACATGTTTAAACGCGAAGTAATTGAGAAAACTTGTCGAGTCCTTTGAAAAGCTCCTCACTTGACGCATTCTTGTTATGTTTCACCTGTTTTTGTATCGTTCGAAGTTCACGAAACTTCTCTACCTGATTCCACGTCTCGCACGGCACAGTGTCTGGAAGACAAATTGTTTACCATCGGTGCACAATGCCTGGCAAGCGTAGAAAACATTCGCAGAAGCGGCCAGACGTCACAGAGGTAATGGCCCCTCTCGCTGGAACACGCTTCTCGCGATTATTTCTCGCGCTCATCAGAACGAGCAAAGAGTGCTGGATCTAATGTGCGTTACGCCAATTTATCCTCTCCGTGGCTCGTTATCTACGTGGCTTTAATGCATCAAAACGCCAGCTCAGCGTTCGATCGCCTCACGACAAGTTGGAAAAATAATTTTCTACCCATCGTTTCTCATGTGTATTTAACATAATCTTGTGTTTCGTGTGTATGTGAGTCTAGAGTAAATTAATTACGTCCGTACGAATTTGTTCAACCAGTACTGTAGCAATTTAACAATAAAATTGTATAAATTGTATGTGTCTCACGCCTTTTAGTTTTTCTACACCACGTCCCATCCTCCAGCTTGTAAATTCTCCGTGCAAAGCACTTTTCCTTTTTACGCGTACGACCGTAGTCTCAAGAACGTCTTCCGGTTCCTCGAAGTAAAAAAAAAAGTGGATGCGATTCCGCGCGAAAACAATCCGGACAATTTACAGCGGCGCTGGCTGCGGCGAGAAGTTATTGTAATAATCTCCGGCGCCTTTATCGGCCTAAGCGCGATGCCAAGCGAACGATCGCGAGCGAGCGAGTGCCAAAAAACACCGTAGAGCAGTTAGGATCCGCGATGTTCCAGCAAAAATGATCGTAGACGGTCCGTTTATCGCGCCAACTCGCGAGGAATCGTAATCCACGTCGAAAAACCCCGGACCGCCCGCTGCTCCGTTGCGAGCCAGCGTCGCGACGCTTCTAGACGTCTCACGAACGATCTACGCTCACGTGCGAACGGGATTCAGGCGAAGTATAATTAATTTTCGATAGAGTAGTCGAAATAATCGAGTTCGAGTAATCGAAATCGTGATTACGGGGATGTTGAGTGATAGAGGGAAAGTAATTTCCACGCAGGAAGTTAATCGCGTAAGAGGATCGTCGATTCATTGGCGAGGTAAAAGTGCATCGTCGACACACATTCTGGCAAACGTGATCGAGGGCACCACCACGGAGGATCGCGTTCATTGAGCAACGCTCCGACTAGATGCGCGCGTAATCCGTCTCGTTCACTGTGCCACGCAAGAAACCGATTATATTCTTACGGAGTATCGGCTGCGTGATCGCACTTAAGTGGCTGGCACCATTTCTAGATTCTGTTTGGAAACGCTGCTGACAAAAACGACTGCCAACATCTTCGATGCACGATTTATACAAAAACTCCACGTAACTTTCAAAAACCCTACCCACTAACCCTAAAAATCGAATCTCTCTACAATTCCTGTATTCACAGCAAGCCACTGTCACAAAATTTGTCGTCTCAAATCTAAACTAAAAATCCTTTTAAACTTCTCATTCAATAGCCCAAAAAATCATTACAAAAGCGTTCTCCATTACCCACCACAGTTGCACCAAACATAAACGATCGATTTTACCAAAGTGTCCAAGCGTCCAAAGCGAACTTACCACGCGAGAAGCGGCTGGAACGGGTCCAGAGGTTCAAGGTTCGATTCTGAGGGTCCACGAAAGCGCCGCGACGACCTCGCGGAGGACGCGCTCGATCTAGGAAGAGAGCCAACCGCGAGAGAACGTCACGTACGGGTTCTGGTGACGCGCGAAATGTCGCAATCGCGGCCTGTCGCCGTTCGTTTGAACGCGACGCCAAGGAAGGGGCGATCACTTTCTCTCGACCGGCGGCGCGAACCAGCGGCACCAGGCCTACGGCCACCCGGAGGAACATTCAGCCACGAGTTTTTACCAAAGGAACAACTTAGCTCGCTGTCACGTTTTCCTGCCGGTGCTCCTCCTGGTCGCGGTGCTGTCACGGGAAACAGGTCCGCGGGACTCGATTATCGTCGATTTACCACCGTGCCGATTTAGGGGACAACGCGTCGATCGATCGGACGGGGAACCAGTTTCGATCGAATGAGTCTGTAGAAACTGTTTGTGTGTCTCTGTGACTGTCGTAGAGCGCGATCAAAACTTTCAATGGGGAATCGATAAGATAGAAATGAATTTCTGATCCACGTAAGAGTAGAACTATGTACAGTCACGCGCACGCTGTGTACGATTGAATTCGAAGATCGCGGAGAGTGCAGAGTTCGAGCTCGTCGAGATTATATTAACGCAAGAGCGCGTAACTGTACATAGTTGGGCTGGGTTATGAATGATCGTTGGAAAGCGGAGAGATGAACGGAAGTCGTGCGAGTGGAAAATTGATCGATGGATCCCTAGCGAGCGCGAACGCGCACGCTCTCGTGACGAATGTGTTGTCTAGTTTCGAAGTAGTGAGACGCAGTATCGAGTCGACCGAGTGATTCGAGTTAAAGAGGAATAATTTGATTCGTTCGCCAGGTAGCAATCCACGATGCGATTGAGCCGCGTGTTTCACTTGTTGGGCTGTTACTTCTTGGCGGTGACGTTGGTGAGCGCCGCGCCTGCTCCACAACAGGAACCAGCGTTCCAGCTTCCGCTAGAGCTGGTCGGCTTCCCGGTGCTCATCGCTGCTGTGAGGATCTCGAACTTCGTGAAGAAGCTCGCGTACTCGTTGAGTCCAGGTAAATACCATCTTTCTTCTATGTTTTCATCAGAGAACGCTTCTACTCGATCCAACAAAGTAAAAAGTCGGTTCCTCGTTTTTCTTCGAATTGAATACGCGGACAACACCAAGATCCTTGCCAAAATCCTTGTTACACGCTAGAAAAGAATACAAACCACACTGATTTGAACGCGAGACACTTAAACGCGTGATTTCGCTTCCACGCGAGAGAACCAGAGCGACACTCGCGTTCCTCCACTTGCCACAACGTTCGACGCGAACAAGTTCAATGTTCTCCCATGGTAATTCGCGGCCGATCGGGTTGGAGCGAAAAACCAGCTGAACTTTGCCAGCCAGATAATCCTAATCCGAGTATACCCACCGGTGGTTGAACGCGTGAATCGAATCGGCGAGCAGCGAAAGCGAAAGCGTTCCACTTGTTGCGACTTCCACGGCTGGGTCCCATGTAACGTCCGCATAACGCGCTGCTGTTTCCGGTTGGAGAACGTTGACGTCGATACGCGCCAACCGTTTCTGACAATGGCATCGAGCTCGCTTTTCGTTCACGCTGGTATTCGCGGATTAAAGTCGAGGGGTTCGTTGCGCGGAGAAATTATGAAATTGGCGGAAAATGAATGCTCAGATTCGATAGTCGATAATATAATGAAACGAGTAGTCGACGACGCGTGTCTGCAAGTTGACGAGCGGTCATCGACGACAGGCGAACGCGCGATCCTGTTGCGTCGGTCACGTCGATATTCGTTATGGTAAACGTTGAAGAAACTGTCTGGCCGATTGGTCATTAATTAGAGACCGTCATTTCACGGTTCTGAATGATTGAAACGAGGATCGCCACTCGGATTGATGACAGTAACCTGTCTGGCCGCGTGAAGAGGTTGCATCGGTACACGTACCGTGCATTAACCCGGCTGACAGTGAGGGGCTGTCGTGGGTATAATATTGGAAACGTTCGAATTAAGACAATTAGATTGTGGAAAAGGGGTATAAAATAAATGATAGATATTGTTCGAGTGAGGAAATACGAGAGGAAGTTTGGAAATTCGATGAATGGTGTGGTGCGAGGTTTTACAAGAGTTTATGTTAATAATTGCGAAACGGTGTTTCACACTTTACCACCGTTTGCCGCTCGTTTTCAGATACGTATGTCAGCCGCGTGAAACGCGCGCCGCAGTTGGTCCATGACGAGGAAATCCTGGACGTCGGTCAAGTGGAAAAGAAGCTGGTGTCAGAGTTGGGCACTAACGTTTGCATTTACGAAAGGATCTGCGCTAAATATGCGAGCCAAACGTTGCGGAAACGAAGTCGGGAACGGGCTCTGGATTGGAATGTTGTTTTCAGGTACGTTTCGCAGATCCTTCGTCAAGATTCGCGAAGAGGTAACGCTTAATCGAATGTAATCTTGCACTTTGATAATTTTCTCTTTCGTGCGTTCGCGGTCGGGGCCAAACTAGATTCTCCGTAATTATCGATCGATCGTTAACTGTCATAACTAATTATTACAGTCGCCTAGTCGTGTAATTTGCTCGACACGCTGCATTTGCTGCTCCACTTGTAAAACCTGCCTGTTCATACGTTTCTTTCGCACCTTATCGCACAATTATTCCACACTTTTGACCCTACCTTGTTTCCATTCGCTTGGACAGTTCATAAGAAGCGAATTATATTGCGAAACTCTGGTCCACTTTTCAGCTAATCGATTTTCCATGCGACGCGACTTTTTTGTCGCGTCGATCGTTTTCATTTCGACACGAGCTGGTTTCGTTCGTATAATCGAGAGACCGAGTGGAAGGCGAGATGTCTCGCGATCGAATCCGAACGCTGTACGTCAACGTTCACTCGTACTACCGATTCCTTTATCCATCATCGACATCGTTTCTTGTTTACGCAAGAAGCCTCTGCTCCTGTTTTCTCGGAGGTTCCATCGACCCTGTTGAAACTGTTCGCATCCACCCGTACGCTCAACCGCTCTCTACCATCCTCTCATCAATTTCAATCTCGTTCGTTTATATCGTTTCACACCACATTTATTATTCAAAGCGCTACCTCATTCATCGTGATCGTTGATTTGTACATTCACAAAGTCCGCGATCTCTCTCTCTCTCTTTCCAACTATCGAAGTTGCATTGGCTACGATCGATCATCTTTAACCAACACTTACGCAATTTTTATCGACACGAGGATAGAAACAGAGAGAGAGAGAGAGACACGATGATTTGTTTGATGTTTTAATTATTACGACGCGCTCTTTACTTTGACGAACTCTGTACACCTTTCAGCGTACATTTGCATAAGTCTCCCGGAATTCATAATGTAATACGAAGAAACTCGCCTCTTACACGATACATACAATAAAAACATTGCTCTCTGTGTAATTATACACGGTTAGACGCGAACACAAATAACACAAAGTTATTCTTCAGTCGATGTAAGAGAAAGTATATTTCTACTTACGCATTCGATGTTATCGTTTATGAAATTGTAACTTTATAATCGTGAGGTGCGAGTGAAACGAGGGATGCGCGTAACCATTACCCCGAAGTTTACGGCATCGAGGACTGGTTTTTCATCTTCGTTTTGCTCTCGAGGCTTGATAACTGGTTGGTTAATGCGCTCGTGGAAAACTATTGGCCCGTTTGCTCGACCAGCCGTGAATCGATCAGCGACCTGACCCCTGCCGCTCGCTCGTCTTCTTTTTGCTCTACTTTTTCACTTAAACACACTGCTCCCTGCCTAAGAAACAATTTCTCTGGGTCATCGAGGTATTCGCTCGAAGAGGAGAAATTTTTTCAAACATCCACGATTTCCAAAGTCGCGTTGATATTCAATTGCACGGGGGTGACGAAAGAAGTTCGATCGCTTGCGACGCCGGGTCACGTACAGGCTGGAACATCGAAGTCTTCGGAATCGATTGACAGTTGGATCACGGACGTTTGTAGCTGGTGTTTCGCGTGTTCTTTGCCTCTATTGTACTCTGAGAAGATTTATCGTTCGCGGAAACTGAAGTGAAAGCGTTGGGAGCAGAAAATTTACACAATACCTCGATGAATCTCTAAACCCATTGGTCGACTAGAACCGCAGATATCGAAATGTACCTCGACTAAAACAAAAATGGAAACATCATCGACATTCATCGTCTCGAATAGAAGAATACCTACACAATCACATTTGTCCGTTTCGACATTGTAACTCAGAAAATTTCAACGAGTCTACTCGATTATTCTCTCACTCGTAACTTCCACCTAAAGGTACCTCCACCACCAGCTCGTAAACTTCCAAACGAATAGAACCTCGCCGAATAATTCCCGCGTAACCCTCGCGTTCCCTCGACGTCCACGTCGAGGATGATCGACCAAATAAATCGTCTGACGCGTGGAGTCGACCAAGTGGCAGGCAGCCACCCCCTGCGTTCCAAATGGCCCGTCGCTTTCTTCCAACCAGCGAGGACTAATAGAAATCCCTGCTACCGGTTCTCGATCGTAGCCAGCCACGAAGCTCGCGCTAGATTCGGTTGTAAGTAACGCCAGCAGCAGATAGCCCCTAATGGCGGCCCTCTCCTACGGGCGTCCTAATGCGTCCTGATAACTCTTCGTTCCGGCTGGCGGCGCCCCGCCAACCCTTACCACCGTCGTTTTACGACCGTCTCTCGAAACTCTCCGAATTCGAACGGCTTATCTGCGACTTCTCCGGCTACGAGGTGGGCAACGCGCAGCGTGGGAGACGAGACGAGCCGGTTAATCGCTTCTGTCACCTGTACGGACAAGCTGGCGCGCGAAGGGGCGAGTGGGTAGGATGTATCGAAGGTTGGAGCTGGTCGAGAGAGGTTTTCGAGAGATTTAACGGACCGTGCGAGGGACTGGGATCGTCGAGTCCCTCGCAGAGAACTTCTGGGGCCGAAGAATGGACGTTTAAAGAGTTTTCCTAGCGGTCAATGTGGGGGAGGAGGTGTCTCGTGGTTCAATTTGGTTAGGGATGGACGGATTTTCGTTGGCGGTTAGGGGGTGGTTCGAGGTAGCAGGGGTTTGGGATATTGGGTTCGATGGTTTCATGATTTTTTTATGAGATACCCGCGGATGGAATCTGATTGTCAATTTCGTTCTCGTTCGATTATATCGTCTTGGATGTTATGGTATAATAAATCGTTCATCGATGTGCGGAACGAATCGTAACGCGGACTCGAGGGTCTAATTGTAAAAGCGGCATAGCGAAAATGATTTTCTGGTACATTTGCGGCGCTGCACGCCCATAAATTCTGCCATTAATCACACTCCGCGTCGCTCTTGTTAGCGCGCGGCGGAAAAACACGAGCGATCCAGTTGCTTTGGCTCGTTCGCCGCCACGATTTATATTTCCCGCCGCGGCGGGCGCGCACGCGCCCCGTGACGCTTTCACAATTCCAGCTCGTTAGAGACGCTAACGCGGGGTATCAATCGTTTTCCAGCGAGTACAAATCATCGCCTAACCCGATGAAGGAGAACTACTTGCTGAGCGTGTTCCTGGGCGACATCGTGGGCAGCCCGCGACTCTGTCATCAGCTGGCGAAACGAGGAAGAGGCTGCGACGAGGCGGCGCGCACCGATTAACTGTAAACTCGTGCCGTTCCAGCGCGATATCCCAGCGACGATTGTAAATATCGCGAGACGGCGTGCTTGTGTCGGTTCTCCTCTTGGATCGTCGATCCTGTTCGACGCAGGTCAAACTAACCAAGAGAGAATCGACGATTTCAGGACACGTTCGTAACATCGTGTTCCGTTAGCTGAAACTGATTGCTTCCGCAATATTTGTTGATTAATTGTACTTCTGCGTAATCCTTGTAGCCACTGTTAAACGAAATGTTATAGCTTTTTGTAATTTTTGTAAGCGAAATATGGAATCATGTATATTTGGGTGAACGAAGGAGAGATGTATCGTCGATGGAACTTCTGTTGATTAATGAATAAAGGAGTTGGAAAATAATCCAGGACGTACCTGTTTTAAACCGTAACGGAGCGGCGAACGCGAGCGTCGTGGACGAGGCACGCGCGCGAAAAACGGTCACAGCGAAGTGAGAGTAGCCCGCGATGACGTTTCTTCCTACCTACGCCTGAACGAGCTTGTGTACCAAGAACGCTTTCGAAGAAAGTTCCAGTTGCCGTGGAACTGTGACACGATCATCCGCGAAGGCGAAACACTCGAGCGTTCCGCGAACGGAATTCGACGTTTGGCGAACCCAAAGTCCATCGAAATCGGGATAAACCAATTACATTTGAAAAAATTAATATGTGACGCGCGACGATTCGAAATAACAAATTTGTCGAAACCAATTATCCAACGCGTATAGTGTACCAAAGAAAGAAATCGATTGAGACATTAAAAAAAATGAATACCTGTGAACTGGCGTTCAGATTTGTACTAACTTGTTTCCTTCTTCGTTACGATGCTCGTGCTGAGTATCAGTATCCAAGATATCCACGTCACTGCGACTTCGACGAGGCTCGAAAGGACTACAACGCGACAGATTTACTGCAGTGAGTATTGTAAATCGCGATATTATTGCTGGTCGTGTAACTCAAGTGCGAAACAACGTTGATCGCGTAGGTGTATCGATGAACTGGCCGTCGATCTCGTCGATCGAGAAAGCGGCAATGTGACGAATGGAAAAGGTCGGGGGAACGGGTCCACTGGCAGACAGATCTCTTTCATGGACGTTTTTTCGGGTATTTTCAACGATGCTGTCACGGTACGTTTGATAATTAATTCGGTCCATTTGATGTCGCTGGCTTGTTTCACATCTCGATCGTACTCGTGCGAGGCCACTGAAACAGAAGAGCGTATTAATAGGAATAATAAATAATTACGCGGGACAAGTGGAAACCTCCGTGGAATTGTCGTAAAAGGCATCGCACAGTTTATTATTTGATACGTACTTAAATTAACAATAAATTACCCCGTGAAATTTAATACCAACCTTCATCCTGTTCATCCTGTCTAAGAGATGCCTGTAATTTTACTCCTCGTAAAGAGTTTAATATATTACTAATTACGAGTTCTTATGGAAGTGCATAAAACATTACCGTAAATCCGTTTCAATTCTTATTGTTCTTTTAGGACATTGATAGATTCATTCCTCGTGGTATCAAGGCGAAACGAGGGACGCTGGTTTCTTTTTTGGCGCCACTTAAACACATCCATTACACTCCACCTAAAAAACAGAATATACATATTAGTCTTTAAAATCGTTACTAAATTTATTATACTACCCAGAATGATGCAACGTAGAAACTAAAAGAAAAAAAACCTTTCTAAATCAATTCCTATTCGCAAAGTAAAATCACTAAAAGTACTCAACGCCAAAAAAAAAATAAATCGATGGTCAAAATCCGTCAGAGAACATATTACACTTTAAAATCGTTAATAAATTTATTATACTACCCAGAACGATGAACGTAGAAACTGAAAGAAAAAAAAACCTTCTAAATCAATTCCTATTTGCAAGATACGATCACTAAAAGTATCCAACGCCCTAGAAAAAAAAATAAACCTGCCCAAAATCCGTCAAGGAACCGCGTCGTCCGTCCACGTCTAGAATTCTCGAGACTTTTCTGGTTGCAGTCGGATCAGAGCAACCCCAAACCGACTTCCGTTTACCAGCAATCGAACCGCCCGTCCGGGACGGCTGGTCTGTCGCCCGGATTCCAGCTGAATCTACTTGACGCGCTGTCCGCGATATCTCGCCACGACGACCACAAGTGTGTGCCGAGGATACTCTGCGAGATGGCCAGCGGGCGGCTTCCTGGCCGATCGTTAGGCAAACGAGGATCCGGCTTCTTCGAGTTCCTCGGCCGGAACGTTTTCACGGAGTACGTGCCGCCCGGAGACATCGATTCGAGTCGTCGTTTCTGGGTCAGACGTTCGTCCGTTCGACGAGAGCCTCGATTGATTTTTATCCGCGTTTTCAGCTGGCTGACCAAAATCGACGTCGCCGCCGCGTCACCGCTGCTGTATTTCGGCCGGGCGATGATCCTCGGCTACAGCAACCGAGGGAACAGTCGAGCGTGTTACGAGGCGTATCCCAAGTGTCCCAGAGACATGAACGGGCTGATTTATTACCTGAATAATTACAACGGCGGATTTTTCAGGCTCTTCAGCAAGTTCCATGGAGGGAAGTATAGAGAGTACGATAAAATTACTACTCAACGAGGTAAGAGACTTAGAGAATCGTACGATCAATCAATAAATTCATTCATTTCCTTGTTACTTAAATTATTCGGTTGTTAATTGCAAGATTAAGTTTGTGGTTAATGAAGTGTTTGAATTTTTTATTTATTCAGTAGGTGGTCAGTCGAAGATCGAAGTGAGAGAGAGAATAGTGGCTGGAGCCTCGAACGAGTACATTCGAGGCGAACCACCCCGAAAGGAGATTCAATTTCCAGTGGTAAATCAATACCAACAATATTTCAAGCAACGAGAATATCCAATGCGCGATGGGAACCTGAAAAGTGGCAATGAAATCATTTTTCCTGGCCGATCAGAGTCAGACAGGAAGCCAGCGATGAACAGTCTGAAAGCTGATGCACTGAAATCAGAATCGAACAGCTGGCGAAAGGACAACGTCGCGTTCTTCCCTCAGGTAACACCACCAAGCATTAATAGATCACTAAAAGCAAAAATTCAGATGTTCTTCGCTAATTAATATTATTGCACGCATTTCAGGACAGGGGCGACAGAAGATTCTCTCGATTCCGCTTCCCTTCGAGCTCGATAGTCATACAATAGTACCAATAAAAAACAAAAACCACGCGTACCTCACTAAATATAATTTTTAATTTAAAAAGAAAAGAATTCGAATAAAACAGACACGCGAGATACTACACCCGCTAAGTGGCATTTGAATAATCATAGTCGCGAGCGACAGTCGATATCCCGTCGAAACGAACCGGAAACTCGAGTCCGCGCGTCGCAAATTTACGGATTATCAGCGTCCAGAGGACTGGACTGGGGACTCGCCACGGGTTCTCCGACAGCGTCGTTTATTTCGTCACCGCGAAGCTACCCTGTCAGGGATTTTCTCTCCACCTGCACGCTCGCGGACGCGCTCGTAACAGGAAGTCCCGAGTCGACGTTGAACGGCGCGCGTACGCCATTTGTGGGAACAGCATGGGGCGCCGTTAGACAACTTGTCCAATGAATCTGCTCGAGCGAGTGGTACGAGCCGCTTTATGTCTCAGTTACGCGGCCCGATAAATTCTATTTTATCCACCTTCGATTTCCCGCTGGCTTCTCGCGTGTGCGAGCGCACAGGTGCGCGGCGTTTCACGGGGGCGTAAAAGGACGCTGGGTGACGGATGAACGGAAAGGGGGTGAACTTTAATAGAAGACTCGGGGATACTTGCGACGGTATAGAAAATGATTGGCTAATAGCGACGGTGGCTATAAAACGCGTGGGATATTGTGATGCGCGGTCGATTTCAATGCTGGCGGGATAAATTATTAAACGTGCGCGACGATATAATTTATGGTTCGAAGATCGTCAGGAGAATCCTTTGCGCGAAGGATGGTAGTATAAGATAATTTTAAATGCGTGTGCGGATGGGTTTGGAATGTTAACGAGTGAATTGCAAATTAGAATGTTGCGTAACGATATATATGTATTGTATATTGTGTGTACGATTTATCGATGATAATAAAACACTATAAACGATCGTGGCGGTAGCTTCGATAAAAGTTGCATCAGGCATTCGATCGAATGCGAGCGATACGAGAGAAGTCGCGATTATTTGTGCGAAAGTAGACGCGAAATTAATATCTACCCGGGTGTTTTATTGGTAATACCCGGTGTCTCGTTCGTTATCACGATCGTCCTTTTACCGATAGGAACGTCGCCGTTTTAAACAGCGACGAATACGAGGAGGCGCGATATCGTGACATTTGCATGACCATTTTAGTAGCAATTAACAAGGCGGAGTTGCAAACGATTGCGTTCGCGTTCTTAGACACGCGAACGATCCATCGATAAGTCACTTCGTTAAATCCACACTTACGGAGTAAGTCGCACTCCCGCGTCTATATTTTGCCACACCTTCTTTCTTACCCGTAACGATCACCTGCGACCATTTCGCGCGAGAGAATCGACAATTTCCGCGGCACGGAAAGACAGCAAGTAACAATCAATGAACGGTACCGTGTAATTATCAACGCTGTTACCGAGGAAGTATTAAATTATGGAAAACGGCATAATAACCCGTTAGAATCAACCCTTTCTTCTCGCTAGACAACGAAAGGGGTAAACGGCGTTATCGTACGCTTGTTAAACCCGCACGTATCTCGCTAAAAACTATCTGTCGTTTATCTAAATGGCACTTTCGCGTTTTCTCCAATCGCACGTGCCACCCCTTGCTCCTTAACTATACGTAGAATCATTTTCACCGCAGATAACAATACTCCGATAAGCTTGAAACGTCTTCTAACAGAAACCTATTTCATCCCTCGCGATTTATAGATCAATCGCTCCTTCGAGTCTTCCAATAAGCAACTTCGCCCCTAAAACACGTTACGTTCGAGTAAAAGAAACAGAGTGGCGAAGGAGTGGGACGAGAAGGCACGAGAGGCTCTCGTCGCGAGAGAAAAAAATGAGGGAGGCGCGAGTGGGGGACGACGTGTAATTATTTTATCCTTCGTAGCGTGTAATTCGAGGCGTGCTCGCGCGCCCAAGAGTCGTACGGAGGCGATCGCCGTTGCCTGGAGGGCGGTGTGCCTCGGACAAGCCCGAATAGGGGGTGCAACTGACAGCGAAAGACAATTAGCCTTCTGATACATCCGATGTCGCACGGGCGGGACCGCGTGGGCGCGTTTGCGAACACTTTTCGGGGGCGTGCGCGATTGTTCCTGGCAACCGAACGTGCTCCTTCGACACGGCCGTTGCGGCCTCGCCGTAATTGAAACGGTGATTTTTGTATCGCGGTTCGACAGGGGGTAATTTTCGGCCGGCTTTGTGGGAGACGACGGGATTTAATTTGCGAGAGATTTGGGGGAGACGACCGGCTGGATTTCTTTCGCTGGTTTGTTTAAGGCGTGTCGGGATTAAGAGCGAAAAGCTCAGCAGGCAGAGGGGGTGCAATCTATTTTATCCTTGACGATTAATTCGTGATAAATACAGTGAATACGATAATCCTCGAGTCAGCGTCTCTCTCGAGCCTCCACTTTCTATCAATTCAATAACAAACTTTAGTGAAAACGTTACATACAGTACTACTTCTGTCTCTTATTTCTTGCGCTTTCATTTTGGAAAGTCACGTTCCTTCAACTTCCTCTTTTAAACCGAGAATTTCTCGTCTACACTTTAAAACCCAGCCCACAAACCGAGCACCCCTCCATGTGTGAGGCCGAAATTGAACACACAAATCAAGGAACTGGCTGGTGGTCGCAAAGGAGCGACGCGACGACGGCGTCGCGCGTAATCTCGCTCTATTAGGGCGGTATTATTTTCCGTGGTAGACATCAAAGAGGATTTCCCGCGGGCTCATTGTATCGCGGCGATAATTCCTCGTTATTAGGAGCGGCGCCCGGGAGCGCGTTGGTCTCATGTCGGCTTACCACACCCCAAGTGACGAAACAAATCCTCCCGAATTGGAGCCGATGCAAAGGAGCTCCCGCGACGAAGGGGTGGTACGGTGGACGGCGATCGCGTCGCGACTAATCCCCGTGAAAAATGCGACGCAGGTGAACCAGGTGAAGGGAAATCGAACCTCCCAGTGTACGAAACCACGGGCTCGATCAACTGTTCCTGATAGGATCAAAATAATTAGATACTTTCAGGGGTGGATGGTGAGGAATCTTGTGATACTTCGATGGTTCGGTTCGAAGAGTACTTTCGACGTCGACGGATAGAGAGAGCAATATTTTGTTAGAAACTTCACGCAATTAGGGTGAAAATATCTTTTACTTTAGAATAAATCGTTTCTATTTTGCCAGCATCGCCTTCTTACCAGTGAAAACAATCGAAAACGAGGGTCGTCGATCCGGTGAACTGGAGACGTTCTCACGCGTGGGGTGGTTCAGCGAATTACGAGTGTTCCAGGCTCCCGGTTAATCAAGGATCAATAATACGGTAGACCGAGCCGGGTCCAATGGAATAAGACATAAATTCCCCGCGCATTCCGGCTCTCCGTTTAACCATAAAACACCGCGTCCACCGGTTCTATTTAGCCATATATTTTTCTCGACGAGCGCCCCACAATGGTCCAATATCGTCTGTCCGTAATACACCCGGGCCGGAAGGACCGTCCCACCGTTTCCACGGATGGACTTTTCAATTTAGAGGCATCTCGGTCGCGAGGGGACGGCAATTCGAGCGGACAAAAGGAGCCCAGGACGGTGGTCGTGGATATCGCTGGGAAGCGCTGGCCCTCTCTCTCTCTCTCTCTCTCTCTCTCTCTTTCTCCCATCGGTTCCCCTTGATCGACGGAATAATTCGTGGCGCGGGGGATGAAAATTTCGCGACACCACCAAGATCTTGGGGACGACACCGTGGCCGGCACGGATAAGTGGATATCCACGGGGGTAGCAAGATATCCCTGTCACGGGCTTCTCATTGTCGTGGCCAACGAGAGATTCCACCCCCGGACCTTTTAAAGCGTCCTCGCTCGTGACAGGCCCTTTGTGGACCGAGTGTCGAACCGTGGACTGATCGATTGTCCCTTTATTGGCCGCTGTTTTAAATGCTTTCAACGCTGCGGTTTGTTTTTCTCGAGGATATTCTTTTCTAGTCTTTCGCGGGGGTGTTGGAATCGTGTTGGGATGCGCTGGAGGAGTTATGCGACGCTTTCAGAATCTGATACGTCACGAGTATTATTAATTGTAGCGCGTTGAAAAAGAATAGAAGAGTTCTCAAATTTTTCGATTAATAAAAATGAATCATTCAGTCCGATTTCCACGCGGAATATGACACTAGCCGTTTACCAGGGTAACCCCAGCTCATTAAAAAAAAAAAGGAACCACCGCGATGCCCTTTATCGGATCGTCAAACAGCGATCCTCCCTTTAAAACGCCGCGGACGATCCTGATCCATCGGATAGGCTTTCAAATCGTTCATAAATAAAGCATCGCGGCTGCGGGTCTCGTCTCGTGCAACGTCAGTCAGCCACGTTGATTGCAGCATTGAGGGCACGTGTCGCGGATCAATCCCGCTGGCCGCGTGTCACTATTTTCGTATCATCGCCCAAGGGTGCCGCCGACTTGTTCGCTCGTCTCTCTTTTTTCAACGAGACCTCGAACCTCCTCGTCCCACGTTTCATCCCTTACCAACCGCTCTCTCGCGGCCGCTTTCATTCTCTGACCGCGTCTTTCTCGTTTCACCGAGCCAAGCCTCTCGCGGCACGAGCAACGCGAAAAGAATACACACAGCTCGCTTTTCTCGCCCTCTTCGCTTTGTTCGCTCGGTTTTCTCTCTCTCTCTCTATCTCTCTGTCTCCCCCTGTTTCCTTTTTTTAAACGACTAGACGACGCTTTAATGCGACAGGATTATGCGCTCGGTCGAAAGCCGAGGATTTTCCTCGAGATTGTCACGGATAAAGGACGCGAGCAAACAGGGGGCAAAGGACACTCGCTGATTATCGACACGCCTGGTTCGCCGTGTCGCGCGGCTGGTTTTTTAATTAAAGTATCAACCGACCAGGGACGCTGGCTTCCTCGCTTAGCTGTCTTCTGTCCTTTGATTGGAAAATTGCTAGGACGCGGCAGGCTCTGCTCAAAGTGATTCGTGTTGACGGAGGTTTAAAGATCGAAGATCAGCGGTTTAAACGAAAATATAGTGCCTGCTTTTAGATTGATTTCCGTGCACTCGACAAATTAATTGCACGAAAGAATTATTCGCTACACGGTTTTATCAATGTTTTAGAAACATGGAATTTTTGAGTTACGAAATTTTATGGCTGAGAGTTTTTTAGCAGCAACGGAGAAATAAGTCACATATTTTACTCAGTCTGCGTTCGCACCCCGCAGGCGACTCGCTTCAACCACCCCACGGATCAGAAGCCTCTGTTCCGCATCAGCAACCTCTAATTCGTCCTCGTGGACGCGAGTGCAGCTACTTTCGTCGCTCTTCTTGCGACTCATCGCGAACGGTACGAGCCGCTCGTTTCCCCCCGCCGTGGTTGCGGTGCTCCGCTCGCAAAAACGAGAAAAACGAGGCGCTCGCCGCGCGGAAAACTGCTCGTCCCTCGGTTTTGCGCCGAATCGTGAAACGGGGCGTGTTTCTTTGCGAATTATGCAATTATGCGAAGCGGAAGGGGGATCAAAAAGGTCTGCCCACTCGCGTTTCCGTGCGATCTTCTTTTGCCAGCTACGATTCGAACGATTGAGTTGTACAACGTTTTACTTGAAAACGATCGAAAGGGGTTGAAATGTTTTTGCTTCAGAGATTTCAATTAATTGCTTTCCCCGTGCAAAAAGAATTACAAAATATCTCAATCAAATCATATAAATAATTACTAGCACGTTCAACTCATTTCTTAAAAGTAACCAATATTAATCGACGATGGTACCTCGATTACGCGCCCACGCGCGCTCAAACTAAGAATAATCCACGAACATTCCCTAATTATCCAGGACAGTACGCGTACTATACACCTGAAGCAGACTCACCCCTGTCGCAAGACGTCAAACCTTCTGTCCACACGAGGGCCGTCCCCAAACCGACGAAGGGCTGCAATTATCAAATTTACGGATGCGCCCGTCAACCAGCTACGCCCGCGACGAGTTTGCCCCGGTTTCCCGGTATTTGCCATACGTAACAGGCGCATGAATCATGGCCAGGAGGTACGAACGAGATGTGATTATACGGTATCAGCGTGTACAGCGCGAGGAGCCCCGGCACTTTGTGCTTAGCCGTATTATTAAGCCGACAATGCGACCGGCTGGGGTTGGTTTCGCGGCTTCGCCTCCCCCTCGACGTGGGGTCGAAATTCGTATCCCAGCGTGCCGTAATAAAGAGGCGCGCGTGCGGGCTTGCGAGCTGGCCGCTTTTAAAAAGTGCCATAATTACACGGTCAACGGGTGCGCTGTCAATGCCCCGACCAGGCAAATCGGCCTCTCCACGTTTCTCACCGTTTCCAGGCATTGTCGATCTCCTTTTCTGTTCGTTCTCTTTCTTCCTCCTTTTTGCTGTTTCATCGGACGGGCGGTGTAATTGCGCATAATTGCTGGCTGAGTGACACCTGTGAGTAAGAACGAGAAGGAAGTTTACTCTTCGAAACCGCTGCTGACGTGTTTCTCTGGTGTTAGGGTCGATGGTGTGGGGTGAATTAGGTGCGAAGTGGATGGAGATCGATCGTGATCGATTTTAATTGTAATAATCAGTTTCTATGGTTGTAATAATGTAACGAAACATCGAAATGTCCTTTTCCTAGGAATCATAATATTACGATTGTAGTTACTCGACGGGAATTCATAGTGGTCGCTAATTAAGCGTCTCTATCAACGGATAATGCGTATAACACGATGCGAAAGGGGGCGAGGCGGAGTGAAAGACGGCTGCAACGAGCGCAACGAGCCACGAACGATAATCGGCTTATTTGCTCGAGTCGAACGCGACTCGCGCGTTTGTCATCCGTGCCACGTGCTGTCGTGCTTTTCGAATCGTGCTTTTATTTGGTGGCGCGTGATTAAACGATCCGCGCTTGATTCGATCGCGGCCGTTCGGCTCGAGTGCACGATTCCCATTGACGTCGTCGTAACGAGAGACCAATGGGAACGATATGTGCCCCAATTCCAGATTCCTTTATCGAAACCCTCGACGTGAAAGTATAGAATATATACGTATATGTATTTTTTTTCTCTGGAATATCGTTTGCTGTGAATCGCGAATAAAATGGACACGCCCGAGATGGCGTTGGATACCTCGTCGAGTACGATTCGCAATGCGAATTTGCATCCCGTCTTGTCGTTGGCGACGAGTTACCGTGAAACAGCTCGTCCCGACGACGTGACTTATGACCGAAAGGGTTGAATTATGTACGGAATTATTCGAGCGTCGAATTTATGCGCCGTGGCCGCGACTTGGCCGGGATATCAAGTGATATTAATTGCCGTGATAAAAAGCGATGCCGGTCGAGGGGTTCGCTCGCTAGTTGCCCCCGTTGCCTCGAGCAATTATGCGTGACGCTCGTGTGCATTAGACGCTTCACGGATTCTGGTTCGAGCGGAATTGTCACAGCCACGGGTGTGCTCCTTTGATATTCAGGGTGGTTACCGAGTATCAACCCTTTCTGCGCCCTGGGGTGGGTTTGATTCTGTAATGTGGGAATTAAGGATTCAATTTTAATCGTACGTTTTCTGTTTGTATCTCGTTGACTCTTTATCAGGATCGTGTTTGGTGTAGGGAGACAGTCAGCATCGAGAGGTGTGTTCAAGCGAAACATTGTAACGTTCGATGACATTTCTACCAGTCGGAAGACATTTGGCAGCCTTGACCAAAGACGAGAGCAAACAGAGTGCAACGAGCTATGCCCCTGAACTGACTCATGCCTCTCAGTCTTCACAGCTGTGTTGATATTCGTTGATAAGCCGAGTTGTGTCGCTGCGTTATGCAACGATCATTGCGTTACCCCTTTCTTCGCTTTCCTCGGTCGAAGACTTTCGCTCGACGATAAATTCTACGTTTTTGATCAATGTAAAAAGTATAATTTTAACTGTGTGTATGAAGCATAACAAGATAATACCTTTTCTTTATGACATAATTTATAAGCAAAGGATTGTATCGCATCAGTGTAGATTCTCGAGGACGAACCGTAGTACGATACTTTATGAAAACAAGTCCAAGTAAATTGTAAATGTTGACGATAATTTCTGAGGAGGAGCGCTTCAAATAGATTAGCGAAAGTTGGTAGTTTGATAAGTCGAGAGTGTGTACGCTTGATATCTCACGTACGTCAATTATCTCAACATAACTACGCATGAATCACTCCAGATAAACGCGCGTCATTTGACAAGGCCACCTTACATTGCATCTCCTTATCGCATTTTCTATTCCCACCACCTAAAATACATATATTTTCGATTATTTATAATTACAAACATCGCACACCGTCAAGCTTTCGAGTGAACCAAAAATTCTATACATATCTGCTCGCGCAACCCTCCTTAGAAAAAAAAAAAGGATATAACACTCATTAATTTACGTGCAAACAATTTTGGAGAACAAACATCCCTTAAAATTTCTAAAATAAAAATCGTACTCTCATCAGCAACCCCTTGTCTCTTCAAAAACAATACACAATCGCCAATTAAAGCCCCTCTGGAGAGCATCCAGGAGAAATTCGACCCCATGAATCAACACCGCCCACATCCCCTCTCGACGTCCCTCTCGACGGCGGGCCGCGTCCATAAATCATCCCTCGAGCTCGCGGTGGGTCGCGTGCGCGCCGCGACGCTCCGCTCGTTTCACCGTCGATCGCGGTGAAAACGGCCTCGAAGGAAGCCACGCGGTTCGATAAAACCGTTTCGAGAGCAACGGTGCACAGGTGTGACTCTCGCGGCGCCACGCGCCGCGTGCCTACGTGTACGCTAGCCTCCGTATCGCTCTAGACTGCCTGTCGCCGCGGCTTTATCGCCTTTTTCTCGCCGGCCCCTGCTGCCGCGCGACGACTATCGTCAAGGCACACGACCGATAATGTGATTCATTCCGCTCTGCGCGTGGTAAATCATACGGTTATGGGTCGCGTGAAAAGTTCGTCGATCTACGTTCGACATCGAGGCCCACCCCTGACGAGCGAGGGTGGTCGGTGAATTTTTCAGACCTGGCGTAGGTGGTTTTTCAGGGCGCTCGAAGAAGTTGGAGAGGCAGTGGGTTGGGTTAGTTGGCGGCGACGAGGAGAATGATCGAGGGAAATGCTGTTTTCGAGGGTGCCAATGGAATTAATAGTGAATTGGTTGAGATAATGTACTGTCGATGAGATACAACATGGATTGGGGAAAAAATTATGATGATGCAAACTATAGAAGCATTTTTGTAATGTTAGTCGAGGAATTATGTGGCTTGGTGTTTAAATATTTGATAGATATTGTAATTGGGTACTTTGGTAGAAAAAATACTAGAATATGCGAAAGAATTTTTGTAACAGTCACAGAATACTTTACAACCGATGACCATTCGGAAAAACCAATGGCAAATGTCTATAGTCATTCACGGAAGGTTACAGTCCTTTTAGACTCGTGGTACTGCGTGGTTAAAACTTTTAAAGGTTTTAGGTGTCGTTACACTTCCATTTGTCTCGCGTGCGGATTTTCCAGCGGGGAATCTCTCGAGAGATTCATCGAGGTGCGAAATGAATCACCAGGTGCATTTCATGGAACTACTTCCGAGACCGTTCCGTAATGGGAGAAAATCGATGTTTTATCAAAGCCCTCTCGATAACCACCCAGTGTATAGATGCCATCGACTCTACTCGCTGTCCGGTTGGACACGTACATACCTGTGCGGTGGTGAAAAACCGCATGACTCACGAAACGCGTCACCCTGTTTACTGAACTTTTCTCGCAGCTTTCTTTCACGGCAAATTGGAATGCTTTTATCTGTGCAGGATTTTTAACGAGCGCGTAGAATCATCAATTCTGATTCTGCTAGTACAAATAGCCGTTCCGTCTCAGCTAAGTGACGTCCAACGTTGCAAACGATTAACGTGCATCGACGCAATAGCAACGGTCGAGCGCGCAATTCAATCGCGATCAAAGGTTTTCACGATCCAAAGGTGTTTTTATCTATCGACTTACTCAGAGCTAGGATCGCACGGCACGGCACGTTCGCCACCTTGAATCACTGCACGCGCGTGACCGCGTTTGCCGTTTCGCGATTGAAAACGCTACCACCTGACGTTCGCGGCAAATCGACGCGAACGTTTCAGATAAAAGATGGGATTTGTCGATATCGCGGTGAAAAGCTGCCACGATTGTCTGCTCGGGTGTTTACTTATTTGGAACAAACAGGGATCGCAGATAAAAAAAAAACTGTACGATATCACTTCTTGCTTAACGCGTGCAACTACGCGCGTACACAAGAGATGGTAATATTAATTTCATTTGAAGAAACGTTTCGCAATCGAGCATTAAAGCAGATTTAATTACGCGTTAATATAAGAATGACGATAAGCAAGATCGATAATAAGATTGACAAACCTAAACATCTACCATTTTATACATCTCGATTTAAAAAGTAAAGGAGGAAGCTGGTGAAATTTGTCCAGAGAGCTCGCAACATGGTTGCTCGTTATCTAGAATACGAGGAACCACGGACGAGCATGTTCCCGCGGCTCGTTAGCTCGATGAAGTCCCTGCGGAGGAGTTAGACCCAAGCAAAAATTCTCCAACGCGCGGCAACTTTTTTAACAACGCTCCTACTTCGCCTCGGCTGTAATTCGTTCGTTATACCAAAATGGCGTTGCAAGGGGATTACGTTCGCATAAAACGAAACGTCAAACCGTAAACAAGAAGCAATTAAAAACGTATGCAAAGAACTCTCCCACGCGAGTCGACGAGCCGCGCTGGCATCGCGACAATTAACGCGTCCGAGGCTCGATTCTTAAATTCCGCGTGGTCGAGCCGTGCTCCAGTCATTTTCCAGCTGGCTCGTCACCGCAATTCGCGGCCAGGCACCGCTTAATATCGGCGACAATGGCTGGCGCGCGTCCCATAATTCACGGGCCAGAGGGTGGCCGATAAAGGGCTAACCGAGGCCGCTAACGCTCGACACGCGCCCGCCCCACGTTGCGGCGTCGCGCGGCCCATTGTTTCTTCCGCGTCCCCAAAGAAACCGCGAACAGCGCCCGGGTACGCGTCTCGTTTCGCCGCGGACGCTCGCGACACACAGGCGAGGGTCGCGCGACGAGAAGGGGTGGACGCGTGCGATCAATGGGCCCTCGAATTCATTTCTGCCGGACGATGATTATTCGCCGGACGGATTACGCGTTATTGCGTGTTCCATTTAGCCTGGCTATTATATCACCGCTTCGAGATAGCCAGCCGAATTTATTATTAATAACGATCATCGGTGATTACAGGGGATCAGGTATGCGCGTCAATGGCCATTGTGCTCGCAGGTGTCGTTGTACTTGGAGTTCTTTTAGTAAAGATTGTTTTAAACAAATATTAACGACTCCAATAATTGTACTTTGTATATATGATGGTCTTAGAATGCTATGAAATACAGAACTCACCCTTACGTGTATGTCGTCTTCGTAAATCGTTGTTCAAGAATTAAAAGCGCCTTGACCAACCCCTATTTGGAATATCGATCCTCTGGTTGCACGGTCCGGAACGAGGCGATCGTAACCACGTCGAGCTCGTCAATCGCGTTCCGATTCCGACGCGAGAACGCGAGGCGGAAATCGTCGCCTCCGCCAGGCGGGAAGCGGTGGACGGTAAAAAACATGGGTCGCGTTTGGGGTGGGATTTGCGCGGGATCAAACTGGTCCGCGAATGTATGCAAATAGAAATGTAATCTGGTGTCAGCGGCGCGACCAATAATGTCAATCAAACGCACTGGTGGCCGAAAGCCAACAATGGGGAATTGGCGAGCGAGTATATGGCCCAGAGCGAATATGCAGTATGTAAATGTTGTCATATCAATGGGGATCTGCATATGGATGCACGCCAGATATACCGCCGCTAGCCGGTGACACGCGCGCTTTGGCGACATGTGCATTCGGTTTAACCCGTCCGCGGACCCCGCTCTCGTTTCTGCCCGTCATCCGCCTTCCATCCTCCACTTTTATCGCTCGCGCCGCTACACGCTCGTCGTAACTACGCGTGATGTGCAGCTTCGAGCAATTTGTTGCTTCGTTTCACGGGAATTTGAAAGTGGTTACTTTTTAACTCATTAATTTCGATTTTTCGTGAACCTTGGATGCACTTGTGTTCTTGAACATCGCAGAGACAATGTTGTCAAGTTGTAAGGGTTGAATATCTTACGCACAGCTATTTCTACATCTACAGCCGCAAAGGGGTGTTCTTCTCATAGAAAATGAATTTGCATGCTCATGACTCTATCATAAGGGGGATGTGAATTGATTCTGTTGTACGAACTGCTTGTCCACTGAAAGGTCCACAGAAGTAACGTTCTACTGCCAGTTACGTCCTCGAAACACTTAACAATCTATACTCACCATTCGCCCCAGGATCTGTTTCCGCTGTTCTGCACCTACTCGATCAATTAATCAAACGAAACGCTTCATATAATTCCAGCAAATATTCCAGCACCCTCTCGACGCGCAACCCTGTCCATCATTCGTCAAGGGATGTCAGCCACCCCAAAGTGACCAACCTTCCGCCAGCTCCAACCCTTACCTGTCCCCATCGGTCTGTCAGGTCTGCGCTCCGCCCACCGATCGAACCAATTTGTTCTTATTAACGCGTCCCGATGCATTATGCGCGGTCTCGCGGACCGTCTGGCAGCTTCTAATCTACGAGCACGCGACAGCGTCTTACGACCACCACGAGACCCGGGGACAGGTCGTCGTCGTCGTCGTCGTCATGCTTCGCATCGGAGGGTTGATTGGTTTGCGGTCGCATCCCTTAGTAATGAGGTTCGCAGATGGCACGTCTCAGGAAACCCATTAAGCCGATTCTAAACACCGGAACTGGCCGCACCGTTGATCGATACAGATTAAACGGGCCGGATACCCTCTGGAGGCGGTCAAAGATTATCGAAATAAATTATCGACGGTCCATAGATCTTCGTAATCGAATGACACGGTGATCCGAGTCGGCCACGCGTGGACGCTGTCGACGGCGGCATCGACGCTGATGGTTTCTGACTTGTGTCTGGAGAAATGTCGCGAGCAATGATCAGCTTGAAGTTTTACTCTTCAGGGAGGTGTATTGTAGTAATCGAGATGCGTTTAAAGATGGATGATACAGGAGGCGATGTGCCGGTGGGAAAAACAGAGATCGAACTGCGCTCGAAGAATCACCCGAACGTCTCCATATTACTTTCGGCGTGTTCACATTTATTCAATAATAAAAAAAAATGAATCAAGTACAATAATAGTACGGCGACACATAATGACACCGCCGCAATCGACGTTGCATAACGTTACGATATATCGATAACTATATAAAAGTGAAAAAATCTGTACAATGAAAGACATGCGGGTAGCGAAGAGATGCCCCCGTCCCTTTGCGAACTCCCAATGGTCGACGCTACGCCACGCGAAGAGTGTCAATCCTTATGTACCGTGTATGTGTGTGTACGTGTACATAGCTGAAAGTCCCGTTTAAAATAAAGGAAGCGAAACAGTGGGATGGGGAAATTAATCGAAACGAAATGATACGGGGAGCAGGGGAGTAGAGGAGAACGAGGGGGCGTCGCGACGTCTTCGAGGCGACGCGTCGACCTGCGGTCAAGCAGCGGACGCGAGAACTATTCGTAAAAGTAATCGACCATGGGGAGTGATAGTTACAGAATGTTAAAATTACAGAATAATAATATTAATAATAATAATAATAATAATAATAATATTCAGATAATAATTCAATTATATAATAGATAATAATAATAGATACAAAATAGATAATAATAATAATAATAATAATAATAATACACATTCGCGTAGCACTTAAAATCGAACTCAAATAAAATTAATAACATAAAAAAATTGTCATAAACTAAAATCAAAAGTAATCAATAACGTATGGTCTGTAGTGACTTATAATAGCACAGCATCGTATGATCGGGCTTCGTTTTGCGCCTCCCTCGTTGGTCCCTCGATTCCCTTTCGAAATGCGCGAAATATGGTACCGTTCTCGGTGGCGATGGGAATCGGGGGATCGACGATCGACGCGCAAACTCGCGGCCGTATGTTCGTTTAAAGAGTAAAGAACCTTCGACGGAAACGAAAGAAGGAAAGTGAAGAGCGAGAGAGAAGCGTGACAGAAGGGAAAACAGAGAATGGGAACGCAAGAAGAGGAGCAAAACGTCTCAGCGTTACGCTCACCCCTAGGCGAATGTGGGTGAAACAGAAACGGCGTAACTCTAGTTCCCTTTTACTTCCAGAAACAAATGCAACCGACTCAAGGAACGCAAAAGGTTCTCCGTTTCGTGTCCATTCCAAAACCGCCATATCTTTCGCAGGAGAAAGTTGAAAGAAGCGTGAAGTAAAAACAGGGGTAGAGATGTTTAGAGTGAGGTGAAATGTAGAAGAGAAAATGGTAAGAGAGAGGAGAGCAGATGAAAATAAATAAACGGTACCGCACTTTTCTCGCTTATACGTGATCTAAAAGGGTGGCCTGTTACACAATACGATATTTTACGCTTGTAAATAGCATATCACGTGACCGCCGGTACATCTTCCGCCCAATCACTCGCATCGGGACAATCGTCAAGCGAAAACGCAAAAACTCGTAAAGGCAAACGAAAAAAAAAAGAAAAAAAAAATAAAAAAGGAAAAAAAGGAAAGAGAGAAAGAAGTCTGCTCTTACGCACACGTTACGGAGTTTACGCAAGTTAATACAGGGTACAGAGTAGAAAAATCGGGTCTGTGTGCATTTTTAATCGTTTCTCTATTCTCTTGTCTTTCGTACTGTTTCATCTCTCGCGTTTTGTCAAGCACCTCAAGCGTTGTGCAACGGCTCGCATCGTTTTCCCTCTCCTTCGTTTATTTGGTCGCTTCTTTGGATTGGTCAGCTGGACGAAATTTCGTTTCAAAATATATATATGTATGTATTTCATTTCCACGTTTCGCAATAAAAACGGTTTTCGCGCAAAACTCTTCTACTATACGCCTCTAAGCATATATAATATATATATTATATATATATTTCTCTCTGTTGTCCTTCGTTCGCTGTTTCGCTGCTTTCGTTTCTTTTTCTTTTCTCTTCTCGATTTTCTTTTCTCCCTCTCTCTCTCTCTCTCTCTCTCTCTCTCTCTCTCTCTCTCTCTCTCTCTCTCTCTCTCTCTCTCTCTCTCTCTCTCTCGTTACGGAGGTGAAACGATCGCGTCGAATCGCGAGCGCGAGTCACGGGCACCGATATCGCGGCGATCGTTTCCCTCTCGTTCCTCGCTTCTTCGCCTCTCTCGAGCGGAAAAAAAAAGAAGGAAAGTAGCAAAGGTGAACAGGTTTTCTCCGAGTCCAGACTCTATCACAAGGTTGCTGCGAGCTTTACAAACGGCTTGAGAGTCGCCACGCCTCTTTGTCTCCTCTCTTTCTCCTCTTTTCCCCCTTCACGTTCTCTCAGACTCCTCTATTCGTTTCGTTTCGCGTTAAAAATCGGCGATACCCCACGAAACACGTCCGTCTCCTTTACCAACCGCGTCGCCCACTACCTCTCTCTCTCTCTATCGCGCAACTCTCTCTATCTCTCTCTCTCACACGCACTCGCGCGATCGCACGGGTCTCTCTGGCTCTCTTGGCCCTTTCTCTCTCTCGCATACATTGTGTTAACAAACAGATCGCGGCGGTCTATATGGTCCACGGGACATTTGGCTACAGGTAACGTTATTATTTGCTTTTTTTTCGTGCTTTTTCTGTTTAATCATGCGTTTACTGCAGGGGGAGGGGGATGGAGGGTGTGTATGTGTGTCTGTGTGAGTGTACGTGTGCGAACATCGTCGTCTTACGGTTAAAGTGGAGCACATTCAATTACGGTTACACACGGCGGAACATTACAGGCGGACTTTTTTTCTCTTCTCTCAGACGTGACTCGCTGGAACTGATCTGAATCTCGTTAAAAAAGTATCTTTATCGAAAGAAGGAAATTTTTCTTGGTGTAACTTCCAAACGAAATGAATTGTAATGGACTTTTTCTTTTCCTCCCTCTCTCTCTCTCTCTCTCTCTTTTTCTCTTTTGTTTTTACTTTACTTGGTGAACGAAACGGACTCGTAGCGAGCGATAGTTCAAGACGAGGGTGAGAGGCAAATGTCGGACAGTGAGTCACATCCGGAGAGATGCGGACAGACGAATACCATCGATGAAGCGGAAATCGCGGAACAGGGGACGTCGACGCGACAAAAATGGCAAAACGCGCTCCGCCCCTTTGGCGAGAGTACGGAAACTATTCGCATGGCTAATCTGCCGTGGTTGGCACCCTGAATATACACACAGCGGCTGGAAAGTAATCGCAGTTTCGTTAAACAAAAATATATGTATATGTATTATTATAAAGAGACGTTAGTCTACACGCGACGCTTCCCACTATCTCTTTCGCATTTTTTTTTTTTTCTCTTCCCTTTCTCCTCTCACGGCGTATATGGCAAACTTAGGACAGTCTGAGCAAACGAAAACTCCTCCTCTGTCTCGATCGTATCTTCTCGATTCTCTCTTTTTTTTTCCTTCGCTCGACCTCGCGCGCGATTATTACAACATTTATGTCTTGTCTTGTATATTCGTGTATGTGCATGTACGTGTGTTACAGATGTATAAGTGCCGCTTAAATTTCATATATTTAATTCTCTTCCTCGTTTCCGTGTCTCTCTCTTCTCGTTAAATACATTCGAAACACGTATCGTCGGTCTCTCTGGTCGAGCCGCTCGATCGCAATTCGAACGGCACTGGTTTCTCGAGACTGGCGGGAGGTTCGAGTCTCTCGCAGTGCTCGCAGTGCGACTCGATTGCCAACAGGACGAATTTAAACAAGTAGCCACGGCGGAAATTCGCTTCTGATTATCCGCGAACGACGCAACTTCCCCATTTGCGGGAGGGTAGAGAAAAAAAAAACATCCGGTGAAGCCAGGCGTCGCCTCGCTCGAGGTCGAAGGTCGCGAAACGAACTGGCGCGTTTCTCGAAACTAGGAATGAATCACGCGAGACGTTCGACCTCGATCGATACACGTCGATACGGAACGTGGTGAGCGGAGGAAAAGGGAATCGACGCAGCTTCGAAGAACAGAAAAAAGCGAGAACGCGCGCGAGAATCGTAGTGGCGGGAGACGCGAATGTAAGCGAAATAATACGGAAGAAGAACACGGACGACAAAGTCTTGGAATCGTAACGTGTGTATCGAGAAACGAAAAAAGAAGAAGAATCTCAATGGCTGGTCCGATGAAGACTAGGCAGAATGAAACGATCGATCTTCGTTCCGCCAAAGATCGTTCAGCGATTTATTTTGGGGGTCTTCGAACGCGAATCGTCGACCCTCGCGCTTCCGTTTCTCCCCTCTTCGAGAGCAGGTGCTTCTACTTCCTCGCTCCGTAGCAAAAATTACGGTGGCGCGATCGAGAGAGAGAGCGAGCGCGCTGCTGGTCCTAACGTCGACGAAGAAGAACGGAAACGAAACTGGCAGGAAAAGAAACAGGCGAACCGACGAAAGAGAAGTGCTGTGCAGAGATAAAAGTGAGAACCTACGGAGGGACCACGTGGTCGCGAACAATCTCGAATCCAGCAGCTCTGCACAGCACGCGTTTAGAACGAAACGACAGCCACCGCGATTGACCAGCTCGCTCGTCGACGAACGCACCACCAGGAGATCATTGGAAAGTTTCGTTTTTAACGTACAATGTATTTAACGATTACGATTACGAGCTAACGCGTTACACGAGAGGTTTCGTTTGGGGAAACAAATTAAAAAAAAAGTAGAGGGTACAAGGGTGGGGGTGGGTTTGAAAGGGGCGAGAAGGATGGTAGGAAGGGATGAGGAACGAAATGAAACGAAAGAAACGAAAAGAAAGCGAGAAGTTAGGGACGATCGACTCTGAGAATCGAACGAACCACCCTCCGCCCTTGTAACACGGGGTCTTCTCCTCTTTCATTCACTGGAGGGATGGGGGTTAATTGGGACAAAGGGAGGGGGGAAGGGAACGGGTACATTATAATATTCAATACGATTATTCGTTACAATAATCAGATATTTCATTAATAATTACGAGATCACAGTGACGCTTTGACGCGCGGGGATCTCGGATGGGCGGGCTGCTTTCGTTCGACATTTAATTGGCTAGCTATATACGGCTGGCTAGATAATTACAATGATCACGCTAGCCTCTCCTTTCGTTTCGATCATTGCGGACGATTGATCTCGGCTTGAATTCTTTGGATTCCGTGAATTTCCTCGATGATCAGCAGAAAGAGACTCGACTTGAATGAAAAATTCTGTCGCAAGTGTATCTTCTTTCTCTTCGTCTATTTTTTTTTTTTCTTTTTTTCATCGATATTTTATTTGTTCGTTTTCGTTAGAACGCGTCGATTGAGCGATCAATCGACGCGTTCGCGAGCTGGATGGGTCGGTGCTGATGATCGGATCGAGAAATTGGAAATTCGCGACACAGCCTGCCCCCCACGATCCACATAGTCACAGTTACAGCTTATGTCCCAGCCTCGGCTGTCGTTCCTCCGATCTTCGTCAATCTCAAAGGAAAAATCAACTTCTCCGAACGAGAAAACATCACCGCGTTTGTTTTTCGTTTGTCTCATTTAAAAACCACGATTTCTACATTATAAACCTCTCTCATGTCTCCTCCTCGATTCGTTTAGTCTCTCTCCGGGCTCGCCCCTTACGAGACGCAACACGACTACAATTATACTTTTTATATCGCACGGTACGCCTCGAAATAGCATTTCGATAATAATATAATATATCCAAATATACCATTTAAAATATATATATATATTTATATATATAAGTGTTTTCCATTATAATATATATATATAATTTTATTCATGTTTATTCATATAATTAATACGTTCTCAATATGGCTGACTACTACGCTACGTAAAAATGCTCCTACTGGGGTGAACAAGGGGGATGATACTTAACGTTTCTCTAAAGCGTGGTAAAAGTTAGAACCGAAGGAAAACACGAAACGAGTTGACAGCGGATGCGACAGGGATACTCTGCTATAAACGAAAGAAATATATATATTTAAGAAAAAAAAGAAAAAAAGAAAACACGGAAACAAACGAGGGGTATTATCAAAGGGTATAGCAATCGTAGACGGTTACGGTAGTTTACTGCCCCACGAACAAGCGGTTATGTACATGCGTTTTTCATTTTTCTATTCTGTGGTCGCGTTTAAATCTTAATCCATTGTGCTTGATTGGCTTATCCACTGCTAGTAGCTTCTATTCCGTAAACTAATCGCATTTCACATTTTATCACGGCTCGCAAAGACTACAATAGGGGCGACGTGTTTCATACACATGGGCGAAAAATTTGTCCGTGTTTCTCGGTGCTCTATTTCTTTTCTTTTTCCTTCTTCTTCATTTCTCCCTTATGCGTTACGCGAAAACGGCGAGGCGAAAAAGAAAAGTAACGAACGTATACGGGGAAAGATATTACAGGCGAGATCTCTGGGTTTTCATCGCTGGTTTCACCGCGTTGCAGGGAAAGAGAACGGGACAAGAGAAAGCATAGAAGACGAGAAAACAAGAAGAAAAAAAAGGAGAAAATCTCGCGTTTTTCTACGCGCACGCGACGTTCGCGTTCGAACGTCTCCCTTCGTTTTCCTTTGGTCGGAATGCTAATATAAAAATGTTACGCGAACGCGACGAGAGCCCTGTCCGCCGGCTCCCTTCTCACGACGCCAGTGGCGATTACTATCTTATTAGATCACAATTGTACGACGATCCTGCTCGCTCTCGCGTTTACCACCTCCTCGGGTAAATAGAGAGGAGAGATGAAAACTCGATCGACGAAAAACAGAACTGAATCGATTCTAGTCAATGAAAAAAAAAAAAAAAAATGAGTGGGAACGAAAACGGAAAAGTACGACGAGAAAGCCGGAGAACAAGTTGCTTGGTAAACCCCTCCAACCGAGTTTCAACGGCCTTCGAAAACCAAGGAGCACGAGGTTCCTCGTCATGATCGATAAACGACGCTCGTTTAACCAAAACCTAACGAAAACACAATTAAATGACACGCGACTTAACACGGATTCGACCAGGTTTTTAAACTGATTGGTTCGAATAAGTTCGATGTCGGAAGGAAGAACCAAAACGAAATCACAAGAAATGGAACGACAAAAGAACGTAGAGATCGGCTCAACACACTGTGTTCTTCGTGTGACGAGTTGCGAAAAATACACTATATATTAAGTTACTATTTTTTTTTTTTTTACTTTTACTACGAGAACATGAAGAGGTTCTAAACCAGACACGGGCAACTGTGTTGGAACTCTTGAAAGAAGAGAACTCTTATCCAGCTACTTCCGATATTTATTGCATATTTAATAATTCTCCGTTTTAATTAATACTCTTCGCGTTTTGTCCCGAATATTATCGTCACGGGTCAGGAGCGTATACAGCCCACTGCGGTCAAGAGAAACCGAACTGCCCGTCGTTGTTCCAGGCTATTCGTCCGTCGAACGATTAAGACAGGCGCGACGATGAAGATGAACGGCTCACCTGTTCGCGACTGATCGGAATTCTTCCCCGGAGGACCAATCGAACGATCCGTTCCCTCTTAAAACACGCTCTCGCTCTAAAGGGACCGCATACGTCCCGCGCAATGAGGGGACGCATTGACTTTTCTCGACAGAGGGAACAAACGTGCCTCACCTTCGAGAAGCGTTCGAGGAAGGCTCTTACTTCATTTTTTCCTTTCAATTTCTCCTCCTCTCCTCTATCATCCGGGAACGACGCGTACCTTTCGCGCGCGTTCGACCCGTCAGGACGAAATGGCAGTACAATTATCTCGCGAGAATACGGGCCCGCGCGATGGGCCCTCTCCTATTAGACATAGACGAGTACGCGGTGTTTTTTTTTCTTTTTTTTTTTACCTATAAATAAATACTATTTACTGTCTATACACACTGGAATACTTCGACGGAATACGTCACGAAAGCTTATCTGTTATTTAAAGGTGGAAGAGAGAAGGGCAAACAAACAATGATAAAAAATAATAATAATAATATTAATAATAATATAATAATAATATATAATAATCGTAATAAAAATATTAATAATTAAAAAAAATAAAAAAAAAACAGAGAAGTCTTTACTCGGGAGACAGAGACAGACAGAGAGACAGATAGAACGGTCCACGGGAATACACTATCGTATCGACAGCCTTATGATGATTTTGGTTTCATCCCGTCCGGGATGCCCGAACAGGGACACTAACTATCCTTTAATTACAAATTCCTCTCCGATTATCTACGTACCTTCCCGTCGTGGTGAACGGGAATCGGCCTGGAATCGCCAACACAAACAACGAAGACCTAAATACACGCTAATTAACGAGATCAAAAGTGATTTAAACAAAAAAAAAAGTACAGAATCGCTCAAGGATCGACGAATAATAGGATAGAGAAAAGAGAAAACAAAAATTACGAAAGAAGAAGAAGAAGAAGAAGAACACTGAGCAGATGAAGGATGCGCGTAAGACGAGAAGCTGAAAAGACGTAGTACAAGCGAATTTTTTAAAAAGTCGAATGAAAGAAGCGTGATCGGGACGAGAGCGTCTCAATGAGAGAGAAAAAGGAAAAATATGAAAAACAGAAGAGAGTATAATTAAATCGCAATTTAAGGAGAGAGGGAAAAAAATGTAGGAGAGAAATTAGAGATACAGAATGAAAGATAGAGAACATTGTGGCACACGCGAGCAAAGGGTGAGACACCCCTTCTGCTCGATGCGACATGAAAGGCGTCCTTCGCGAAGGAGGCCGCCACTAAGAGCTAAGCTACCGGAGATCATTCGAAAACTGTCCACGGGACTCGCAGCGAGCCAATTAAGATGCTGCGATCCTCAACCTATCGATTATCTACTTTAATTATTAAACGTCGACTTATTTACTGAATTTTAATTATTTTAGTTAAATCCTCTATACAATTACAGTACGTTGCTCCCCTCCTCACGTTACGCGTCCTCGCCCGTTTCCCTACCTGCTCAATCGCGCGTTCTAATCGATTTTCGTTCGCATTTCGCACCGCGTTCATCCTCGAACGGTATCGGCTTCTTTCATTTTTTTTTTGTTCTTTTGTTTTTGGAATACACTGAGAGAGAGGGAGAGAAACTCCTCTCGAAATACTTTCTATGTACAAATGATTGGACCATCGCCATGAACGTCTAGCGGCCACGACCCTCGATATGACCGTGGGTCGAGAGATGATCGTCTGAGATCGCGCGAAAATGAAATTCACCAGCTTCTCGCCGTCGCGTTTCGACCGTTCGCGAGACGACATGGCACGGTGTCATTGTATCCCAGATAGAGTTCTGCCTTGCCTGTATCGGCTAGGTAACCGCGTTATCTACAAGCCACGTCAAAATACTTCCTACCACCGGGAACGGGACGGATGGGTGCGTGTGTCTCCCGCGAGCAACAGGGATAGCGCGAAAAAATCAAATGAAACGAAACGAAATCATAGACACAAGGAGGAAACAAGCAGCGAAACCGTGAGAAAATAGAAAAAAAAACCAGAAAATAAAAACAGAACCATCGCCCGTCTGTCCCGTTCCCGTAATCGCACTACTTTATTTAATTCTCTTTATTTTATATCCGTAATGAGATCATCATTTGATTATTGGGTTAAGTCCTCTTTGGATCTCGTCTTTAGCTCCCCGTCACCCTCATCCAGACCCGTGTCACGAACCAATCGCCACCTTCCCCTACGAGCTGTCGCGTTCTCCCGACTCGCAAATACGACTCCGCGCGAAACGGAAAGCCACCCCGCCAAAAAAATGGAGAAACGTCATATTCCTCTCTTACCTCCTAGCCGTGGAAACCAAAAACCGGAAGGCGAACGATCGGCGCACGGTCTCGTACCGAACAGTCTCTGCAAAGACGACACATACACGTTCTGCGCCGCCACCACCGATAATGCACCCGTTACGAGATATCGATCGCGCGACGCGTCCACGGGGAGGACCGGGCTCGAGCAAGGGACACGCTGCGAGCGAGCAAAGATCGACGCGTCTTCCGGAACGCGGTTGATCGATGTCAAAGAAACGAAACAAAAAAAAAAAAAAAGAGAAAAAAAATGGAAAAGAAAAGACAAAAATCGGGACGCGACCCTTGATCGTCACCGAGCCAGAGTCACATGGACGTACGCGGCACATCGGTGCCGTCTAGCGCGACGAGTGATCGTCTGAAACAACTAACATCGAGCAAACATGAAAACGGTACTTGGCCTCAGGTAACTCTGACTCCTCGACGAGCAACGAGCCGGCAGTCTCCACCCTCGTCGTCCTCGTCGTCCCCGTCATCAATGCCGCTATCTATACCTACGTCTCGTTCGTCCTCGCCGCCTTCTTCGAGTTCCTCCTCTTCCTCCTCCTCCTCCTCCTCATCTTCGTTCTCCATTCTCTCATCGTAGCACGGGAGATACCCGTGGAAGGGACAGGGACGATGCGTTACTGATGCATTTTCGACCGTGGCTGGCGAGACACACGCATACATAGAAAATAGATCGTATAGATGGCGTTGGATGTCCTGGCAGGACGTCCCTGAGGAGTCCTCCCGCTGGAGCCCACTCTGCCGGCTCCCTGTCGGTCTGCTGACCATTGAAACAGCCCCGAACGATAACGCACGGACGCTTCTGTCGCGTACTATTCTCCTAGCCGTGGCGTCGCTCTTGGAAGAACCTCCGGAACAAGTTTGGCAATCCTGAAGAGGAGTCCTCGACGAGCTGGACGGACCAGTCGCCGGGTGGCCGTGATGCCTGTCCCTGGTGCCGTTCCAAGCGTCGATGATCGTTCTTCGAGTCCTCGAGGCATCGTGGCCGTCTGTCGTGGCGACGACACGACGACACCGTCGCGTCTATCGAAGACGGGAGACCAGCCTCCAGCCGAGGTACAGGGCCACCGTCGTCCACAGGGTCTCGCGTAGCGGTGCGGGGATCAACAGAGACAGGATGCTGTCCGTGGAGCCGTTCGTGTTGCTGGAGTTCACGAAGCCAGAGTTCATCACGGGCAGCCTTGACTTCTCGATCTCAGCGGCCTGAAACATGCAATACAAACGATCGATTCTACGCTGTGTTCTTTTTAAACGTTCTCGTCGATGACAGGCTACGTCAGATTAACGACTAAACGTTGTTCGCGGTTTGGAAAAGTGTTTACAAAGAGCACGATACGCTTTTTATACGATCAGCCGCTGGGTTTCTTCAGAAATACGAAGAAACAAGGAGGACCAGGGAAGAGAGGGACGAGGTTAAGGCTCCTCTAATTGGGAGTGTCCTAATTGGACGGAATTACCGTCGATTCGACGCTCCTTGCGGCTAAGCTACCAGCGTAGGAAAAGCGCGCTCTTTTTATCGAGTCCACCCCGATCCCTTCGAACGTATACGAGAAAACGGGACGCTCGCCAAGAGGGGAGAGAACGCCGCGCAGCGATTAAGGTCCACGGTGTACCAACCCTTGGGAGGCCAGCGCGGTACTTGCGCGAAACACAAATCACGACTGGGACCGCATTACTGCCAGTTAATTGTCAATTAATTCCCACTTTGAAGAGTTTCCACCGGAGAGAGGCTCCATCGGCCCGCGAACCGTTCCTCGCTCGATTCTCGAGCCACCCCGTGCCACCCCTCCAGTTAAACCTCGTCGAGTACAAAGGTCTTCGTTATAACTTCCACGGAACGATTCATTATCCAATTAGTCATTAAGGGTGAAATCAGCCTCGTCGAAGGAAGGTTATCGATATCGTTGCAACGATTCGCTCCACTCTCTCCAACGAAACGAATTTATCCCCATACCACGGTTCGTTAAAATATTAATCATCTCGTGAGATCGAAGATCCGTGGCAATCTCGAGCGAAGGTTGATAAGCACCCCTGGTAATATTTCCCGACGGGCAATAGTTTCTGGCACTGCGAATATCTGTCGACCGGTGTATCGTTCCCAGCTCGTGGATCGAGGAGGGTGGGCCCTCCTCTTTGTTCCCTCGATCGCACCCTCGGCGCGCTGTGTCCGCGCGCGCGACTTCCGATCCTCGTTTCGTCTTAATCCACTCGTGGTGGCCGGACGTGCGATAATAAACGGCGAGAAACGGGGATGGCTCAATCTCCGTGAGCAGAGGCTTTTATGGGGGTGGAGTAGAGGAGGGGTGGTCATAATATCTGGTCATCGTCGGTTTCGATACGCCCCCGATACCGCTTTCGTCTCAGGCTGTTCTACGTGACGGAAGGATAGAAAAACACTTGGTCTATCCACGAGCGTCGTCCACTGGCGAAGAAATTACGCGAGGAACGGCTGGGGTGCGAGAGAGCAGAGGAAAGCGTCACATTAAGAAAGAATTATGGTCTATGGACGCTTCTCGTGGGAGTCCTCCTCGTCAATTAATAGCGATACCTTCCTCGCCTCTCTCTCGTCCCTGCTTCTCTTCCCAGCGTCTAACTCCTACGTGTTTCCACGCGTTTGCCACACGTTTCGTCGAAACCGCCTCCCTCTTTCGATCCGTCGCTATTTTTACCGCGTTCGCCACCGCGAGACAAAGTCCGCGCCCTAAACCGCGTAACGTTTTCTAGGGAATTCTAAACGCGTCCTTTTGTACTTGTACGTTGCTCGTCTCGTGCGAGACTCGCATCGCATGTCTCGTGCGCGTTAACAGGCGAGAACAATTTAGACGTGTCTGAAATCGTCGTCGCGAGGAAGCGCGAATGGTGCGATCGTTTTCACGCGTCCCTGGCGTTATCATCGAACCACCTGCGACTCGGTACTTTCTCTCCGCCGCGTGTTCGTATGGGCGTATGAAAAGGTGGCGGCGGGCAGGTTTTACTGCTCCCGGCCCGGAAGAGAACGCCTCGATGCAGCATTGGGCAACGGCGTGGTTTCGCTCGCGCTTCGTTCGCCGTTTAAACGTGAAATTTATGCGAGACCCGCTCACTGGGATTACGTTGTCGGGCTTTATCGTTCCCGGGACGGTAAATTTTAATTGTTCGAGACGGCTGGTTGCGCAAAACCGTTCGCCTATCGTTCCAACGGCCGCCACTTTTCTCCGCTTTTCCGTTCGGGAACGCTTTACGCGCGGCTCGCGTCTGATTAATGCCGGGATTAAAGAGAAAGAGCCGGGGTTCCGGCCTGGCGCGGTATCGCAACTTTCATTCAACCGTCGTATCGCGATTAATAATTCAACGGAGAGGAAACAAGCGAATTTAACGCGAGAGACTGTATCGTCGATTCCGAGGGCGCGTGATGCAAACTGAATTAAATTTCCTCGTTTAACCTGCGTCGTGGATCTTTCAAAAAAATCTCAGCTATTCTCTACTCTATCGCTACGTTAAAAAATTGATTTAGAAAGCCATAATCGCCTCGAAAACTGAGTTATAATTGGTGTTAAAATAAAAGCTGATTAGAAACACGCGGCAACGTGTTTGGTTTATTTGAACCGTGACACGTGCCACGAGTATGACTCACGGTTACGAGCGAAGGAGTTAAGAGCTAAGGAGACCAGAGAACACGACGGTTTAAAAAATCGCGTCAGCCTGAGGCTTAACGGTTACATTGTACATCAATGTTGACCAGAACGACACGGACGAGGAATAAATATCTCTCGATATCCGCGTGGAAGGCGAACAACAGCTCGGTTCGACTACCGTGGAGACCAGGACGGACGGTTGCGCAACGTAATTGCTTGGCTCGCCGTGGAAACGGCCGCGTAAGAAAAAGCCGGTGGAAAACGGAGGTTTGCGGTCGCGGCTGGCGAGCTGGCCTACGCTCGCAACTGTGCAACGCACCGTGGACGATAAAATCCACGCTTCCACGCCACGGTGCCTCGACGGACGATGGAAATAAGACATTAATCGTAAAACGAAACGGTCGATCGCGTGCTCTGGTGGAGGCCGTCGATATCCTGGCTGTTATAGAAGCAACAGCGAGAGAAGCGGACGTGGACGTTCCTCCTGCAGTCGATCCAAAAGATCCGTTGTGTCTAACGTATCGATTCGAGCGGTGATCGCCTCGAATCATCGATAAACGTCGATGGAACTGTGCCACGATCCAATCGCGGCGAGTTCGAGGAAGCGCAAGAGTTTCTTGCTCCGCAGAAACTGCTACACAGCAATCGTGTCGATTATCTCGATTAGAATTGAAAATAAGATCGCTTGGATCTAGTTTTCGGACTTCTCTATTAAGGTAGACGAGAGGGATGTTCGATCGAACTGAACAGACTGCTCTTCGAAGCGAGGTTTCTCGCACGACAGTTCGCGGAACGACGAACAGTTTCTCCGAACGATAAATCACGTGTAGGTTCGTAAGTCACGAGGAGGAAGAAGAAGAGGTCGAAGCGGATCGCGAGCGAGCAGGAGAAGAGGCGAAGGGGGGCCCACGATTGCACGAGATAATTGAAGATAATTTTCTCGGCCCGTGGCCACGGCTCGTGCTGCCATGCTCACTTAACTTTCACGTAAGGGGATGTGACCACTTAGCCGTTACATGCTCGCTTACTCTCCATGCATATGTAAAGCGGTGGCTTCCCATGACAAATGGGGAAAGAACGGGGACCGTGGCTCGTAACTTGCACCCGACCACGCGTTCTCCGATCGACTGGCTCCTCTTCTTCCGCGACGACTCGCTTCCAAACTCGAGGAACTCACGGTGACATCGAATCGTTAATGTACCAAAGCGTTTCGCGTGGCGCGATGTCTTTGATGAATCAATATACTTGATGTGGACGCGGATGAACGTGCAGATAGACAGATGATTGATAGATAGATACATTCCAGAAGCAATGTTATTCTTCGATTATACACCTAATACAATAGTCTCTACTCATCCGTCTTTGGACTTCGATCTTACATCGACAAAAAGATTCAGAAATCAATTGTAGATATCGTATTTCGTAGGTATGAAATTCCTTGCGAGTGGAAACGAGACGAAGACAGATATACAGAATAAATTTTAATCTTCAAATAAACCATAGACTTTCCGCGCTTGTTAGCAAAAGCAACCAGCAAAAGGAACGACATGCAAAACAGAAATCTATCCACGGAGATCTACGCGACACAGAGAATACAAGACGATACAGAGCAGCTTCTCTGCGGTCCATCGACGGATTAATCCGACACTTCGATTCCCCCAGAGGGTGAAGAGCAAACACCGCGCCAGGGAGAACTCCCACGACGTACAATTCGCTACGACTCGTATTATCAACAAGCCCCGTTCCTCGAGTTATCGAACCGAACCGATCGGTACGCGATGCCATGGCAATACTGCGGAGGATTTCTTCAATTTCACGGATCCGTTCGTCCACCCCCTCTTCAATTACCGCCACTTAACCAACGATAATTAGACGGTCTCGTGGATTGGACATCGCGCTGACGCGGTTCTTCCTTCAAAGCGGCTGAAGTCGACTGGACTGGGGATAAAAGAAGGAACGCCCTTCCGGCTTGTTCATCTTTTTCACCCCCGTGTCTATCCGCCCTCCATCAGATGGATCGCTCTTACTCCACCCCGCGCGACCCTGTTTCTTCAACGGATCGGCCACGGCAAATCACGGGGTATACCTCGTAAAACCGTGAAAAGGAGTCCCTCTTTTTCTCCGCGGTGGCTCCGTAGTCGAGCGTGCACGCGAACGAAAAGAACGACCGACCGTAATAATCGTTCCACGGGATACGATTCTCTTCCGACTGTTCGATGATTACCAACGGTGGATTAGCTTGCGTTTTTACGATCGTTCGCGGTCGTCTACCAGGATCGATGCTTGTTGCTCCCTTCGAATCGCGAGGGGGAATTAACGCGATATTAATCACGAACGAGTATTCATCCGCGATTCTGAATAATATAGAAATCCCGTAAGAGTCTCGTATCGATAGGGGATTTTCCATAATTCGAAGTGCGACCGTCGTTTACGACTGTCAGCGATACGAATCTCGTTCGTTCGCGTTGGCGCAACAATGGAATCTCGCCCGTAAAATCCGCGCGCACCCCGTCCGCTCGTGTGTCTCTCACCTCGAGGTCCGCGAGCAACAACCGGGGAACGGTCCTCGTAAAATCAGCGGAGCGTCGTTTCGGGGCCGTCGATACATATTTGATCGAGGTCGATCGAAGGAGGCGGCGAAACGGGAGGAGGATCGCGGTGGATCGTGATGAAGTGGCGTCGGGGTTCATACACGCTGGGAGCAATGCTAGACGTCTTAACGGTGGCGAGCTGATATTTATTGCGCCCGTGGGACCGTGTCGGTGCCATCGATATAACTAAATTCGCGTTTATGGCCACGGCTGACCCCGCTCCAACCCTCCAATTTCTCTCCTTTCTTCCGCGGAGAAATAGGAGACGTTTAATCATTCCCTGGCTCACTAAATATCACGGACATCCAACGAAGATAGAAATTCTATATTTCATAAAAACGATTATTAATATTTCACGCGTTTCTCGTGAACGTCGCAGAAAACGATTCGATATCTTCGCTATTAAAAGGGGAACGCGAAAGAGGACACTGACGCGAGAGAAAAAAAAATAGTCGAGAAAATTTGATATCACACGCGACGCGCGACGCGAGAGGGCGAACGGGCTGGAATTAATTTAGAAATTGAGGGCGTAAAAAATGCCGTCGCAGGGCGAATTCTATTTTACAGGGCCCGCGGCTGGCATCTGCGTATTCAGGCGGTTTTATAACAGCCGCGGTACAAGGGTGGCTTTACGACGCGCGAAGAGTATCGCGCGGGGGTGCTCGGGATTGTGACGGGCAGCGGAGCAACGCAATTATTTTTACGCCGCGTACCAGCTACCACCTGTACTCCTCGCGTCGTAAACACTTGGCGTTACGCTCCCGGTTACGACGTACCCGCTATTCAACCGCGAAAAAAAATTCGAAACGAACCCGCGCAAGATAGCTTCCATTAATTTTTTAATCACGGAGAACCGCGAGATTTAATCGCAGTTGGTAAACGTAGCTTTCGATTAAAAATCGCGTCGCGTTCTGAAAAGCGAAGAACAGGATAAAATCCACTGACCTTGGTCTTGGACGCGTGGAAGTCATCTGCGATGTTCCTGAGGTTGGCGCCCACGCTCACCCACTGGTTCTCGTTCGCCTGGCCGAATTGACTGCAACAGTTCTTGCAGATCACCTCAGCGACGGGTGCCTTCTTGATGGCCGTGGCGCCGCCCTCAGACGCGAGCCTGCGTCTTCGCGGTCGTGGCCTTGGGCTCGGTACCGGTGCCAGGCTGCTCTCGTCGCTGCTGCACTCCGGAAATTGGAACGCGACGTCCCTGGTCGGACTGCTGGGCGCTGACACGGTCACCTGGGGTGTCGGCGGTGGAAGTTGCTCCACGGCGGACAGCACCAGGTCCGGCAATGGCATCCGGGACAAATCGGAGTCGACGAGGACCACCGGATGTCGCTCGTCGCCGACTCGTCGCGGTAACCGATCTGTGTGCAACAGAGAAAATTCCTGGTTGAGCGCGAGACGAGAATTACATTTTTTTCAGCAACTCTTGAAGAGACAAGAGTACGCGAATGAATGAAAAACAAGAGCGTAATATTAACGAACAGTCGTCTGTGGTGTAATTATGTGAAAGTTTCATCAGAATCGATGTTATAATTTTGACCGTGGTATGCAAATGAAATAGCGAGGGGGGTGACAAACGGTGTTTAACCAAACAAAATAATCACCAAAATCCAACAAAGAGTACATCGTATTACTACCAACAAGGATACAAACACCAAACCCAATGCACAATGGTTTTAAAGCGCTCACCAGAATTCCGATGAGGAATATAAGCATGAATGAATGTACGACTGTAATGACTGGACAGTTCGTGAGTTAAGAACAAGTACAAATTATGTAAAAAATCATATTTACAAGGCTTCCTTTTGTGCGGTATTATTATACAATTTAATACAACTGTACAAAAATAACTGTACAAATATTTACATAATTATATGTACACGTTCACTGAAAGTGTTATATTTCAACATTTTTGTGAATAGACTGCACGTTATTTCCAATCACCCCAGGTATGCAGTATTCACAAAAATGTTTTGTTATCCTTTCATCTCTTCACCGTTCTTATATAAAGTATTTCTCTTGCTACTGAAAAGATTAAAAGAAATTCTTACGTTCGATCAAAATATGACTATTTTAGTAATGTAACGAGACGAGAGAACCAGATTAAAAATCACACGAGACGTTTTACGAAAGCTGATTAAAATCTCTAGAGAAAACGTACAGCATCGGGGCGAAGAAATTAAAAATGACTGTTATTAAATCACTCTAATCTCGACTCGAATCTGAACAGCCGCTAAATTTCCAGATACCATCGTAACCGTCTAATCACCTTCGACCCCGATTTATCAATCTAACAAACCGACGACCGCTCTCATCGAGGTTCACTCGCTGTCTCTCATAAATCTCCCACAAAATTCAACCCGATAAACTCCTCTCCGCTCCAAGCGCGAGATCCCCGTTCGCGTTTCAATGTGAACCTCCAACTCTTCTCGATCGTACGATAAATACCAACCGTGGCGATTCGTCATCGCTACTTTCGATCGCACGTAGAGATCTTCTTCCGACTGTGTACTGAAAAGAGAAAAAAAAAAGAAAAAAAAACAGATAAAAAAAATGGCCAGTTACCATACCATACGTGATAATTGACGAAATACGCGCGGTCGATACGGTATTCTGGGCAGTATCTGGATTTGCCATTGGTAATTAATCGCAGCAGCGTTGAGAGGGCTGGTTGCGTCACACAATGGAAACGCTGCGATCTACGCAGGCGACGCGTTGCTCGCGTATAAGGTTTAATGCCACGGATCTAACCGGACCAGTGCTGGCCAAAGTTGTCCCCCAGGAGACGTGTGGCCTGTCCTCGCGATCGTTCGCCATTACCAAGGCGCGCGAGGGGACGTTGGCCGGCACTGGCCCAGACAACGGGCAATTCCTACCACCTTATTGGCCTCTAATGGCAACCAGCGACATTGTTGGCTAATGATTGTCTGAAAATTTACAGCGTTCCATACGACAGCCTTCGTCGTTCCGTGATTTCGCCATACCCGACTTACACTTGGACACGCGATACACGTCACCAGTATTTCATCTGTAACCGGCAACGAACTCATACGCAGCTACGTTTAATTCGATTGTAATACTGTAACACGATGTTCATGTGCATACGTGAATGGCAATAAAACAAAAGAGAAATTGCGTACAATCAATGGGTCTCGAGCAAGCTGACAGAAGTACGTGCCGTGCGTGGAAAGTGATTAACGATACCTTCGATATGCTCCTCGAGCGATGTCCCAAAATTCGATGTTCATCTAGTCTTACGAAGCGTACAGTGCATTCCAACTCTGTTCAAACGATAACAAACATGCGCATCTTAGAGTACTACGAGGAGACTACGTTAAAATGTGACAAGTTTACAAACGAAAGATTCTGCAGTCGAGGACAGTGCGATTGCGTGCGATTCCCGCGAAACGAAGGAGTTATCAAGAGAAAAAAAGTAAAGAGTGGAGAACCGTGCGATCCGAGCTCGCAATGGTATCAAAAGAGTCATAGAGCTCGCGATAATCGTACGGCCGCGACAGACAGCCTGTCTGTCGTCCGAGAGCGCGTCAGTCCCAACATTTTTATCGCAGCCAGTGAGAACGAAAATGTGTTTTTCAGTTGATAAGTGGCCACGCGTTTTACGTCTACCGCGGCGGCGCCAGATAAACGCCGCGTAATTCCGGCTGAAAGAGTTGGTAAACAGAAATGCATTTGCCTGGCGCTCGCCAGTTTTTTTACGACGCGCTCGATAATTAAGCGCGGGACACCGGGGAGGTCAGGGCCGGTGGTAATTAGTTTTAACGAAGCCTTTTTCGGCTGCGAGGAAGATTCGTCGCGAGAAAGAGAGAAAGAGAGAGGGGGGAGTACGCACAACGAAACTCGGTTCATTGTTTGCGCGTTCTCCAGTTTACGAACCGCGAAAATGGTACTCGCGAACGAACCGCTGCCTGGTATTCGAATTTTCGAAGCTCGAAACGTCGTCCATCTTCAGCGAGGCACTCGATAGAGAACACGATGAGATAACAGCCGATAGAACGCGCGTCTCTTATCAGCATTGAAAGCACTAAGGAGGTTCGAGAAATGTCGAGTGTGTACTTCGCAGTTTCAATTACGAGCCCAGCTGAACCGTAACGTACAGCGCGGACGTATAATATGAATAATCACGCCGTTATCACTGACTCATCCGCAAACTCCGCTCTTCCTATCGATACCCTCTGGTAGCGTGGGATTAATGGCCTTAATCGCTTTACTGTCGATCGATCGATAATTCCAAGCGGAATCGAAATTGCTCTTTCAACCGCTGCTTTTCTTTTATGAAGAAATACGCGTTCAGAGGGTGGCGAAGACTCGCGAGGCTGTACAGAATCAGAAGAGTAGAAAGTTGCCCTCGAACAAATCGGTGAAGCGCGATGACATTTTGAAAAGGTACCCGAGAGACTGGCCAGGATCAAAGGCCGCAGCGATCGATTCGAAGCTTCGCCCGTATCGCTGTTAATGCGCGCTTGAAAAATGAGCAACCCTCGTCGACGATCGATAGGATCATCGGCGTGAACGAAAAACAGAGAGCGCCCAGGGGGGGCAGGAGCGTTTCAACAGCGACGAGTGTTTTTCTCGCGCGCGGAAAGCGGCTCGCGCGTAAATCGAAGCCGTGCGTGACAAAATAACAATTCCCTCGCGCCTCGGGCCGTCATTGTGCCGTGGTCGTGCGCGCGCGAGAGAGCTCGCGTTGGTTAAGCTCGCAGTTGCATCCTTGACATTTCGAGTAAGCGTCCGCAGGCCACGCTCCACCGAGGCTCTCTTTCACTTCTGCAGCGCCGTGCATCAGACACGCGCTCGGTTCACCGTTCGATTCTGGATTTCCAGCCGACTCGTGGCCGCGAAACGGGGAGAGAATTCGACTCGATGCGAACGCGATCGATGTCACCTCGACTTCGAACACCTGTTGCACATCTACAGACTTTCAAGACGCATCGATATTTGCGAAGACACGAGGAAGAAGCGTTAAACCTTCGAGAGTTGGACGAGCTGAATTAATTACGCTTCAAATGATTCAGAGCCTACCATTGACCATGCGATCAACGATACTCAATACAAGCATTGCTACGATTTGCGAGCGAGCAGAGCTTTGAATAACGACCAGTCTAAATTCGAATCACGCTGTCAGGATGATCGATGCGTTTTCGTGTCTTATCACCAGCCACGGTTTCTACGATCTCTCGTTATCATCGAACGAAGCCTCCATACCGATATTTGTTACGTTGAAAACGTATTCGAACAGTGGTAAGAGCGTTGCACGTTCGAGCGTCGCGCGATAGCGATCGAGAGAGGCGCGCAACCGAAAAGGGAAGGAGAGCACGGGACGGGTCGCGCGTCCCATAAAAGCGTCTCGAGCAAAAAGTGGTGCGCGCACGTGGCCAACACCCGCATGCACGCTGCCCGTTCGCGGTCTCGCGCGCGTGCACTTTGGCTCCGCGTGCAACGAGGTGGCTGCTCGAGGGAGACGACACACGGGAGAAACGGGTTGGGACCGAAAAACAGGCGAGAGAGAGAGAGAAGGAGAACTCGAGCGTACGTGGAGTGGGACGTGGCAGAGGGTAATACAAAGAACGAGACGACTGTGGGACGCACTCGAAACGAGAGACGGATACGAGTTGACGAAACGGAGGAGAGAGAAGTATTTAGAGGGGAAAAAAGGAAAAAGAAAAATGAGCTTCACGATACACGAGCCAAGGAATGCACAAGAGAAAGTTTCACGTAGAGATAGGACTTGGAAAGATTACTCTGCAACGGTAGCTGCTAGGACAAACACTTTGGGAAGTGATACCATGAAAAATGGTATCGAGACAAAGTACGTTTTACAATATATTTGTGAAGACAGCTTACGAGAAAACGGGGAGGATGTTGAGAAAAGCAGAGAAGCGTGGACGAAGAGTTTCGAGCTTGCGTTACGTGGACGCGTTATGTCAAAGAGGCTGAAGGAACGTAAGACGTGGAAAAGGGCGAGAACAGCACGTGACTCACACGGAGCGCCCTCTGTACACGTAAGTGCAACGCAACTTGTTACAGTACGTGTAACGTCAACTCTAGCGGAGCCAGCACGACTTTTGCGCGCGCGTGGGCGCTCGCGAGCGCGCGTCCCTCCATGACGCTGTACGTGACCCGCTCGGCGAACGCTCGTTTGCACAAAGAAACCCCGCTCAGGGCCATCGCGAGACCGCTGTACACCAGCGATTTTCCCCTTTTTTCTTAGCCTGTCGCGGGTTCCCCGCTTTTCCGGAACAATGGGACGGAAACCATTGTCGAACCACCGCTGCGATCACCTATTTCTCGTTTCCTCGACGCTCACGATGAAGACACTGAGGCGTGAGTTACGTGTTCGAGCGAGATGAAAGTCGAATTCAGAGTTTTCGTAAACGTACGAGAAGAGGATAGCTGATAAAAGGTGGTAAAACCTTGTATGGTTTTAATAGAAATTGACGGCGTTCGCTGTTGAGGTACCAGTAAGTCAAATGCATTGATGTTCCACTGAAAGAAGACACGATACGAATTGTACGTGCAGAAAAGTTATGCACACGCAACTCCACATTTCACGTTCCGTTACTGAAACTGTCTCTGGTTCGAAGCTAACCGAGGGAACGAATGCAGTAAACGCGCGATGATCGCTCGACGATATGGACCATCGTCCGTGGAACGTTCCTTAAATCGTACCACGGTACCTTCGAATGGTTCGCGGAAATCTCGTAAAACTTGCGGCTCCGACACGAATGTAACCCTTAGTTCGAAAGTGGAACTCGCTGTCGAACGAGCATTGGCATCGCCTACCTGGAAGCCACTTCGACGATCTTATCCGTCTTATCGAGTTCCAGATGCACGCACGGTTCTTTAAAAACCGCAGATGTCAACTTGAAATCGATCTCTAAACAGAGACTCACACTTTCGACTGAGAATAGATGGAAGAATCATGCGTCGTGCGACAGGCAAGCGAACAGAAATGCGTGCTGTACGTGACAAACGAGGTTACAACCACGAAGACACCCGTCCATTTGAAATCAAGTTACTCTCGAACCGTAAATTCGAGACAGAGTCATTCGAACCGACCGACTCGAATTCATATCGTCGACTGTATTAATCTGACCACGACCTAGCACACTTCCAGCGAGACAAGATAACGTACAACGCGTCGTTCGAGCGCGATTCGTTGACACAGACACGACGCGAAGAAGCGCGTAATGGCGACAGAAGCATCGAAGAAAATGGTAGAAGCGAGCCATCGATTTTCAACGATTCCTCTGTCTCGCGAGGAAACGGAATCCACGATGCTGCGGAGGTTGAAAACGTATCGCGCGGCTCCCTCGACCGATTGATTAGATACGCTCTTATTAACTACGTGACTCGCGATTCTGCTCGCGACAGAATTAATCGAAGCGCGGACTTGTCGACTGCTGCTACTCCACGGTGATCTGAGAGTGTTTTTCTACGACCGCGGTGGATGACGAGGGAACTGTAGCAGAAACGATAATGAGAGGATCGTGGCGTCTGTAATTCTGAACTCGTGCAAGTTCGTGTAAGAGAGGAACGATCTGGAACGATTAATTGGACCGCGCTGATCGAGGACAGAAAAGTATATCAAACTGCGAATAAATACGTGAACTAAGCGATCCAGCGAGCCTGTTCCAAGCGAGTAGCAAAAAGACGATGCGAGCTTCCGTTGGCGACGTTATCGCAACGAAGCTGCACATCGTTGATTAGATCGTTAGTCGTGCGGGCCACTTGTTACGTTTCGCAAACCACCACGGGTCAGTCAGGCTTTACCACCGTTATTCGACGATTATAATTACGAGCTGCTTTTTCCTTTCTGTTGTAAAATCTTAAAAGAACGTCGGAGATTCTGGTCTAACAGAAATCGATCTCTCTAAAAGCTAACTTGACGAAAGATTCAACGAGTCGGGAAAAATCACTTTGCACAGTTCGATGCGTCATCGTGATAAAGTCGAGTAAGTTGATTCGATTGGCAAAGCAGCATATTCTAGTTCTATGCACAAACGTCGTAGACGTTATCAATGCATTGTGTAAGGTAGGATATGATTGTGAATGATAAAGGAGATGGATACATTATTTTTTCCAAAAGATATATTCCGTCACGTAAATCGTCGCGTTTATTCCTTTTTTCATCTCGCGTTTCGAAGAAAAATTAATTTGTAATCTGTTGTTTAATTTGGAAGGTAGAGAAACTGACCTTTGATCGATCGATGGGTACTCTTTAGCCGTGGCGTATATATCTGTTCCAATTACAGCAGGTCGCTACGTGTCGAATGACTTTAGAAAATGCCTTGCACAGTTTAATAGACACTAAATCCACGGTAACAGGTGTCTACGAGTTACAAGGTATACTCCAAAAAAATGTTGACAGCAGTGCATCCAGTACATATAAGCTACCATCTACGGAATCCATGAAATTGCTCAACAAACATTGATAGTAAATAGCATTAAAAGAAGTAAGCATTAAGAAAAAGAGTTTTTACACTTACCATCCACCCGTTTGACGTGAAATAACAACACCAAGATACGTTTCTACAGGTATCTAACAATCGATGATGTAATTCTCCTCTCCTGGTTAGCCCATAATATACAGATCTAATTCACGATGTCTATGCATGCTTAATTACTAAGTACAGGTATAGTTTTAACACGCTATCGACAAGCGAGGGTTCAAGGTTAACGTGCGTATAAGCAAATGTTAATACAAGCTTCATAGCAAAATATGTGCGCAGTGCGAGTGAGAGTGTCGGATGCATTACTTACTTTTATACATTTTTATCGTTTCTATACCTTGTACCTTTGTACAAGAATAAATATATCTACATTATAATATACCTACGACGGTCATGGATGATTAGGCAGACAACTGATCGTGTTTCGTACTCCCAAAACCAACATATAAAATGGGAGTGACATGGCAGCATCTTTGGTACGTGTCTTCTAAGCATCGAGCTCGTCGAAATCGCAAGAGAAACATGATGAACGTCGCTGGACGTTAAGTTGATCGAAGGGTTGTCGAATAGAATCGCGTGGATAAAGGGTACACGCAGGCGAGCGAAAAAATGTATAACAAGGGCAGAACGAGGCGAAACCACGAGTAAATATGTTCGCAGCTTCGGCTCGATAAATATTAATGACTCACCGGTGCCCACGAGTATGCGAGCGAGCACTGAAATTCGCGGAAAGCACGTGACTTCAGGGATCGTGAGATACCCTGGCTTAGACACATGTCTCGATTAGAGCCTGGAGATGGAAAAGTTTGCTTGGTTTACTGAAATTCGCATAATACATACTATAATATAATACAAAGCATATAATACAAAGCAGTCGTGTAAATGAATTCACCTTCAACCTCATAATCGATAAGAATAGACAGCCAAAGGTAAATGGAGAAATCGATTACTCTGACAATAACTAAACTAAATAAAAGAATAACTATTCAACACTGGACGATCGAGACTAAGACAGTTTAAAGCGTATCTAGAGACTAGTCTCTCAACTTCCGCTGGAAGACGTAACAACAAGGTATATCGGATAAATATTACGAGAACCACAGAAGATTTGAGCCACGGAATTTGTTCTTCGATTTGAATCGCCGTGGAAAGAAGGTTGGAGAAAGCTGAAAGGGGAAAAAAGAGGGCAACGCGCGTAATCGTTATTACCGTGGTCGCGTTTACGCGAGCACGATGACGAGGGGGAAGTTTTCTGCAAATGTCACGGGAGAAGACTCGAACGGGGCTGGCCACAGCTGTTTCTATAAATAACCCACCTCCGACTCGATGCAACGACGCGCGTTCACGACCCGCCGGATTCTGCATCTTCACTCTCGGGACTGCACCGGCGAACTATGGTTATTGACCCTCACGCCCGCCCAACTATTTTCGTTTCGAAAATAATGAAATCCCCCACCGAAACTACTTTGGATACCTTCTACGTGTTAATCTCATTTTTCGATACGATCAATTGCGATTGATTAGAAACAGTTGCATCGAGGAGTCTCATGTCGATCGATTCGACTGAAGAAATTCGAAAGTACGATGCATCGAGGTGACGCAATGACACTAATAAGATACACTTAAATAATTTCTATGTATTGCTGTTTCTAGATTATAATTAAATATTACAATTAAAAAATTATATAAATTATAATTCAAATCAAAATGTAGAATATTCAAGATTTTATGAATTTCAATTAATTAAATTATTGAATAATTATTTTTAATATCAATTTGAAATAAAATTTAAGAGTAAATTTTAATGGTTATTAAAATTGAAATGAATAAAATTTTAATTAATTTGTACACGTGAAGAAACGTGTTGCATCGGATGCAATTTGAGTCTTATCTCGAGACACTTCCGCTGAGCGGTGACGCCAAGGAATTGCCGTGAATCGCGCGACCGATGTCCAACGGCGTTCGATCCAAGGCTTCTCATAGACGCTGATTTAATGCGAAATTATGATCGCTCCGATTCGAGTACACCGCGAATAATAGAGAACCTGCTTAACCCACGGTTAGGAACAAGATACAACGGTGAAGCAAAGAGTCTAATCTTGAAACTGCGACGATAAACGACGATTAAAATAGTGGCAGAATCGTGAGGGACGCGTTCGCGAGGTATCCGTCGGGCAATAGTCGCGACGCGGTTCGATACCGCAATCTCTGGCGCACGACCGGATTCTCGAAACGAGCGGTTGCATAGCGTTTTACGGCGCGTTTTACTCGCGGGTGTGCCTGACCATCGCTCGCACCGCCGTCTCGCTTCCACCCGTTCGCCGTGAAGGAGGCTCTCTCGACGCAACGGTGCAGGGTCACGGCCGGACATCGTCTGCCACACTCTCGTCTCTACACCCACGCTACATCTGTTACACTCGCCCCCTTTCGCTCGCTGCACCCTCGTAAACCCGCGTTTCATTGTGCACCGAATATAAGTCGCGATTTACGCTCCTAGCCTGGTTCCTCTCTCTCTTCCCTACGCTATCGGTGCTTCGAGCTGTTTCGTACGTGTTACACGACGCTTCACCAGAGAATTTCCGTGCACGCCGTTGCGATAAAAACGAGACGACGGGCGCCAGTGCGACTCGAGTATGACAATGCGGTTAAAATGCGTTCGATTAAATTTGCGGATGGAAAATTGCATTCGAATCGAGATTCAAGCGTGCGGATTGTAATTTGCATTACTCGTTGTTAGTTTCGCAGGGATTGGAAAATTATTTGCACTCGAAGCTTGACAGGAGGTTCCGAGAAGGGAACAAGTTAAAGATCACACCACCAAGAATATACTGAAGCTGAAAATGAATGAAGCGTGTAGAAATTAATTACAAGGACGGAAAGCCTGGACATGCGAGCCTCGTATTTTTTCCTCAGCCAAGTTCGAAATCCTTGGCAATTGGGAAATCTCGCAACAGTGACGGAAGAGAAAAATTTGTCGACGTTGAATCACATCACAAAACCGCGCGTCAACAGCTTGTTTCGTAACGATTCCTTCCGTGACTGCGAGAGCACACGCGTAGGTTTTTCGGGTTACCCCGAACGAACAGAAAGCAAACTTTTCCACGCTCTTGAACTTCTAAAATTGGCAAATGGCTCTCGCGTTTCGACTTCCACGCTCGCATCCTCCAATCGATCGCCGATCGATCAACTTCGCGCGCATCTCGTGTCCGTAAAACGGCACTGTTCGTCCTTCGAGACGGAATCTGCACGGGCAGGCTCGTGCTCTTCCACGCGAAAGTGGTCTATCTTTCACGCGGAAGTGGTCTATCTTTCACACGTTGTTGCGCGTGACAACCACGTGTTGCACTTCTACGCGGCGTGCTTGTACCCTCGACGCGAGAGAACTCGTCGCCCCCTCCGGGGTTCGAAGTGAAAATTAATCGAGTCGCGTGTACGATGCAATTTCGAGTCGTCGCCTCAACGAAGCGCGCGAAATCTTCCGCGACGAAAGTGAAATGATAAAACTATTAAAAAATAAATTCAGCGAGTATGGTTAAAAGAAATTAATTTATGATCATGTAAAAGCTACATAATTGAGTCGAGCAACGAATTTTGTTTTAGCTCAACTGATTGACCGCCTAATACTACTACATAAATAAGAAAAAATACGCAAACAGAAAAAGAGATGCTACTTTTTTCTAAACCAGAAGATGCGTTGTACACCAGCTACGACCCATCGTGATAAAGTGTGCCATGGCAATCTCAGCAATAACTGAAATATCACCACATCTTCCATAACTTCGTTGGGTTCCAGAGCCAACCGTTCCATTTCTGGCATGCGGAGGTATCGGATGCACGTCATGGAGAACGTCATTATTATCAGGACATTCTCGATCAGCGCTGTTAAGACAAACTTAACGTCAAACTGTTATGCGAGAAACGGACTTGTTGGCGCGATTTGTTAGTCCGTGAAGCGTGCACGGATCGTGTCGAGGAATTGAAAGATAGACAACAAAGTGCGAAGAATGAACGTTAGAAGATCATACAACTCACGATTACGCGATGGATGCTGCGAACTCCATTGTCGAATGTAACGCAAGATCGCCTGCATGTCTTGTATTATCCGTTCTTCTTGCTGTTCTTCCGCTCCGCTCGATGGCATTGAAAAAGGTATAGCCATCTCTTGCCAGTTGCACTACGACTCTTCCTGATTATACTTGCCGGCACTGTAATCGAACCAACGTTTGCGGACTATTAAAAGCACTGTCGAACCACTTTCTTCTTCTAACGGGTAGAGTTCGTTTGTCCGTCCGTTTTCTCTACTCTCTCTCTCTCTCTCTCTCTACGTGGAACGATCACGACACGGGAGCTCGGACGTTATCTCTCGTCGCTTGCTCGCGTCAAACTGATCGTAGCATCGGGAAACGGTAGGATGGATGCCTCACCGGTCGCCCCTTATCGCCTGATTGACCGTGAAGAGAACGTGCGTACACAATCGAACGGAATGGCGACACGCGAAACGCGAACAAGCGTGCTAGGTGGGCCCACGATCAGATCTACGAACGGATCCACTTCCCATGATCAGTTAAACTGTCCTCTGTTCGGTACCGAACCGTCGACGTTCACTTTGTACCATGTACCATGTACTGCGTACCACCCGCAACGGACAATCGAGGATAGACGGCGGCGAACCGTGTTTTCTCGTTACACGTGCGAGGCGCCTTGACAGGGAGAGCGAGAGCCGTGCACAACTGCAACAAACAACCACGGATGACAGTTCGAGTTTCCCGTCACGCGGCCACGGGAACCGACACAGAATCGAACGTCCTCGAAACCAATGTCCTCGGAGAACACGACACAACCAGAGAGCACACTGGCGAGAGAGTCTCTCTTTGATCAGGCGGGTAAAAACCGTCGACACGCTTTCCTCTGACACGAGGCACAGAAGAGGGTTACGGAAACCGCGTGTTCCGCGAGGGAGAAGAAAACGGACGGGCGGACGGGCTCGAGGGGTGGGGGTGTGCAGACGACCTATTTTCCTACCTTGCGTTCTCTACGCTCTACCGGACTATTCTCTTATTACACACACGATATGCACACGGAGGTACAGACGTCAGGTGCAGCCTGTAAGACACGTTGCGCCCTACTGCTGCTGCGGTGCTCTGGTCCTCTCTGGCGCGACTACCGCGCGACTGTCACGCCACCACGCGTACGTAAGCGTTACTCAGTTGCGGGAGACAGGGAAAGGGACTATGCGAGGTAAGGAGAACAATTCCTGACTGGTGCTTTGGGTAACGGAGAACAACTCCTGACTGGTGCTTTGGGTAACGGAAAACACGTCCACACTGGTTGAGCTGCTCTGCAGTAATGATTCTGTGCTTTTCGACTAGTCGGCCGGCCACATTCTACCTCACCGCACCTCCCGAGTTCCATCCCCACCATCCCAACGATGCGCGCGCACCAGTCGTGTCGGTTCCACGCTCGCGAAACTCTCTGCCCCGTGTGCTAGCGCGCGCGGTTCGTAGCGCGCTGGAAATTTACCGGTTAGGGCTCGAGCTCTGTCCACCGAGAGGGGCCCCTTGCACGGCTTCGTGCCCCTCTACGTGTCATCGCTACACCAGCCCGAAGAGAGTCGAGGAAAGCCACGGGGCCCTCCTCCAACCATGTCCGCGTAGAACGCGCGCCGCGCCAACCGTTCCTCGACGCTCCAACATCTTGCGCTCGCCTATACGCACCATTTCCGAGGATCTTTCGAAACACGAGCACCCGCTGGTATCGCGACCTCGAGGATCAACAGGTTTCGTCCAGCTCCCGGGTTTTTCTGTACCTCGGACAGGAATTACGCGAGGATGAGAGGAAAATCGCGTTTGATCGTTGAAAAGCGTTGGACGTGAAACGCTTGCGGTGGCTTCGCGGAAAGTACGTACCAACGAGATATCGGTAGCAAGTAGAGAGGGAGGCTCGCGAACGAGCGCTCCGCGCTTGCATGCACTTTCGACGGATTTCTAGGTTCGCGATGACACAATCGAACAGCGATTTCCTTAAGTTTTTTATTTTTGCACGAAAAGAAATTTCGCGAAACGCTGCAGAAAGGGTTGCTAGATGATTTAATTTATCTGCGAATGATCGATTGTCTTCTTTCACACGATCGTCAGCTACGTCGCTATCTGATTAGTCACTCGCGCAAAGCGTTCGAAGGCACGGGAAATTCGAGCCATTTATGGCTGTTACTACGTTATCTAACTCTCTCGAAGGATCATCCCTTATCGGTCCCCAGAATTACGTACCAGTGTTCGCACGGTGGGTCGTCGATAACGAATAATCGTCTTTCGTTACTCGACTCGCGGATCCTCGCGCAATCTCGCTGCAATCCACTCGACAAAGAGTCCAACGAAACAACGTGGAACACGGCGCGTATATACGTGCACGCGTTATCCCAAGTGGGATGCACCGATTCCAAGCAACGATCGAGCGAGCGAGTCACTCGAATCGACCAACGATCGAGGACTATCTGCATTCACCGAGGCAGGTTGACGACAAGGCACAAGAGGAGAATAGATTAATGGCGGGAACAGCACCGACAGACCTTGTCATTGGATATCAGACGTGAGAAAGCGAGAGAACCTACGCAAGGGGAGCTCTGCAAAGAGAGATGGAGGCAAATGCACGTATATTGACAGATATATGTGGAATATTAATAAATAAAAGGCAATTACGAGATATTAAGAAATCGACGGACTGTTCTTTTCGATTGAGATGTGAGTCTGAAGATGGATGACGACCAGTTGCGCTTGGAAAGTTCGTTCCTTCAGCATGCATTGTAGAATATTTCGCGTGTATCGTATGAATCCTAAATTACTGATTAATTGGCAGGAGGATAATTTTATTATCCTTCGTATAGATGGATAGACAGATAGAGATGAAGAGAGAGAGAGAGAGAGAGAGAGAGAGAGAGTTAAAGGGTAGGTGAATCCTCCGCGTATCAAGGATAGCGTTACAGAGAGATGACATTACCGTTGTGGACGATCGAAACTGGAGTCGACGAACAGAAACACGGCACATCCCGATGGAGAATGTCGCATCGATATCGACAGATAATGCCGGCCCATAGTTGGTAAAGGCAAAAATTTTACGCGAGCAATAAACTCGCACATGTTACGGCGATAAGTAACTGGTACGAATTCAATTTATGCGCGATACGATCGAAATGGACGTATCCCTTATTAGGAGATATGACTAAGACACAGAAATCCCATCGAAATCAACCACCTTACCGCGGCATAACTGCTTTTACTACGTCAATCTTGTCAGAGACTAAAATAATTTTGCTTCGAACGCTATTCTGAATTGATAACGCTTGATGAGGAACCTGTGCGAAGTAATCGCTGCGCAATGTCGTGATATAAATACGTATTACGTTCTACACTGTGATTATTCGACAGATCAGCACAAAATAATATGCCATGTAAGAGAAAGAGGTGACAGGAAATAATATTGGCTCTGAGCTCGAGGAGTAGCTAAATCTTTGAGTCATCTTTCAATGGCATCGATAGAAATTCGGTTGCTATGCCGTTTAAATCAAATTCGCCCGCGCGCGGACGCAGAAAGATATTAATCGACTGGACGAGAGAAATGTCCATCGGAAATGTGAGCATCGTATTTACTACATATATGTAGGATAATGAAATTATCTTAATTTAAAAGATAATCGATAATTCAGGTTTCAAATGTTATGTGCGTGGAATATTCTAGAATGCGAGCGAGAGCGAATGTGCGGAGTAAATGAGCTTTTCCCGTGAATGTTTTAAAACGATGAAGCAGTTGTTTGTGAGCAGTCTTTCAAGTAATATCTCAATTTAAAAGAACTATCTTATGATCTTGTAATTTTAATTAATTAATAAATTTCCTACATATATAATACTTTTCCACGTCGTGGTACGTTCTCGATCATCTGATTTACGACTGACTCGTCCGTTACATTTTATCGGGGTCTTAATTAGCTGAATTAACGTATACGCGCATAGAATACGTTCGAACAGCTACCGGAACGAGAAACTGCGATTCTGACGTATTATCTTATCTGTAGCTGCAACACATTTCGATCGTCCTTGATCCTCTGCGTTCCGTCGCTGGTTAAAGTGAACTAAATTTGCAAATGAGATGAAAGCGCGAATCAGTCCGTTCGCGCTTTACCCCCTGTTCATCGCATCGTATTCACTGGCCGTGCTGAGCGGATGTCGAGCGGCCAAGCTGCGAAGGACGAGAACGCGGTGAACGACGAGACGGAGACACGTGACGCGACGCGCCACGAGGCCACGTCGCCCCAATCGAGAGACGAAAAAAATGGAAAATAACGAACAATGGCCGGAAAACTGTGGCCACGTTATTTATTCGATGCGTATTTCGCGTAAAAAACGAGCGCATTTTTCCATCGCGATTACACGCGATCAGCAAAGCGCTGCTTGCTTTTATCGCGCTCTTGTCTCACCCCGTAAAAATGTAGCTCGAGTAAATAAGACGGATAGTGCGGTCGATTTTTGCGTCAGGTATCTTAACCACACAATACACGCAGATAATCGTAGCCAGTTCCAATCGTTTCGAACAATTCAACGCGTTCGCCGCCAGCGACAACTCTGTGCTATTCTAGAGCGTTCTCCGTTTAGTGCTTCGTCGGAGTGTTCGTCTGACCGTTTTGTTCGAGAACGTGTGCAATAACCACTTACAACCATTCGCTGTGTTTCAATAATAAAATGTAATAAACTCGTGTTGTATTTAATTGAAAATTGAACGTCCCAGTGTCGCCAATAGTCAGCCAAACATCAAGGTTACTCGGTAGAAAATCTCGCAAGCTAATTGGACAGAGGTGGTGTCGTGAAATCGTTGAAAAATGGAATGGAAAATTCCGGATGCGTTGCGGTCGAGCTGATCGAAATCGGGGTCGCATGCTGCTGAAACCGCAGACACAGACGCAGTTCGCGCTTTAAATAATAGGAGCTGGTACGCGCGATTCAGACCTTCGACGGTCAAAGTTCAACTGTTATCAGTGCGAGGTAAAACTCGACCTTGCCTTGACTAGCTACGCGCAGGAAATCGAGGGCCAGGCAAATAAAATGCTCGTATCTCAATTCGAGAAATTTTGCTCGCGTATTTAACGAGAAGGCGAATCAGCGGCGAAGATTCGTGCGGAAGAGAACGAATGCCCGCGCAGTGAGTAAGCCTGGCCTGGTCTGGCGTGGTCGCAGGTGCATTGACGTGCATTCCCAGCTGCGAGGGCGTAATATGCAGGTAGACACGCGGAAATCGCAGACGACCAGTCGACGCGAGGTGTATCATCGAGGTCTGATAGAAAGGGATATAGTTCGTTTCGGAGAAACGGGAAGAGTATCATCGAACGGGCTAATCGTGAGACACGTTGCCTTCTATTAACGACAGTCTCGTAAAACGGCAACCTGCTCTATCCGGACTAATAAGACGATTCACTCGCATCTTAAAAGGTCAAGGTCTCTTCAGTGGTCGATAGAAAAGTGCTGCAAAAATCTAGAAATAAACTCTATCATTGCGGTTGTGCGTTCGTGTCGCATGAAGAGCCTCGCATCGCACGCTGTGCAGAGGCAGACGGTTAAAGATAACCAACTGCGCGCTTGTCTTGAGTACCCAGAAAGGAACCGCATTGACGATCGACGATTTCAATTCGCATTCGCTATCGCGAATAAAACGCGAGAGAGTGCCTGGTAACAGCCTAACCAAACACACGATGCTCCACAAAGAGAGCAGGAACGTTGGTCGTCAGGGCAGGTATCCCAACAGGTCGCATTGTTTGCGTGTACACACAACGGGTCTCTCACTCTATCTCTCTCTCTTTCTACGTGCACCATTGACTCATCAAGGCGAAAGGCGGTGGGATTCAGCGAAATATCAGCCAGGTTAGTCAGAACGAGATGAATCACGTGACTTTTCGAAAGAACAGGTTCGTACCTAGCAACCGTCCAATCCCAGACGGTTCCTCGTCGCTCGGAAACGCGGAGCCAATCCGAGGGACCGTGTCCTCCGACCGCCTCGGATCAGACACGTAGTCAAATCTCGACGAATCAAACTCGATCTTGTCGTCTAGGCACGATGACACATTCTGCATGTCCTCGCGAAGCGTACGATCGAAAAGGACAAGTACAGGGCCATTCAGAGACATTACGTAATATTCTTATCGTCTGAAGATTGATAAAGGAGAAAATAAATTGCATCACCCGCGCAACGTCATTTCCTCTATCCTCGCGTATCTAAAGTCACGCGATCGTCTTCGCATATTCCAACAATATGCTATATATGCGATATTTCCAATGTCAAAAACGAGAATATACACATACATGCTCGTATACCCGTATATCGTTCTGTCTAGCGAACAATGCGATGATTCAATTAACACACGCGATTAATTGTAACAGCGTATTTCAGTCTACGTCATCTTACCCTATGTCACTCTAAGTCACGTACCTTGAAGAAAATATTCAAGCAAGCTTCCGATATACTGCGTACTTCCTCTACGCAACGTTCCTCAGGATCCGGAGAACCGATTGATGCGACGCTGTCTTCCCCACTACTGAACACGCTCTTACTCTACAAACGTATTTATAGGCGAACAATATTCCGATAAGACGCGTCTCATTACCTAGCGACGACTCGCCACCACCACCACCACCACCACTATTTAACCTCGATGGAACAGCTTGTCCAGTGGCAAATTTTACACTCGTTAGAACACGATAGTTTCGTTCTTTTCTCTGGCGGAAATCTGCGATCGCGTATAGTTGTAATCGGTGGGCACGAGCGGATATCGCAGTCCGTCGCGACAGCGACCGTGCCACTATCGCCGGATAACAGACATAGACGGATATCAAACGGTGAGAGGATTTCTTCCTCTATTTCCTTCTACCTCTTTAAAGGGCTGCCTTCTCCCAACACTCTTCATATTTTTATTGGCCAGCGTCTCCGTTAGAGTGTTTCTTTTTCTTCGACCACGTCTGCGAGTCCGCAGGGACCGAAATTCTACTTTTTTACTCTTCCATCACGAGTCAAGCACTAATTCTCCAATAGACTGGGTTGTAAAGCGTTGATTAAATTTGTCGGTGACGATCTGCAGAATTGATTCACTGTCGTTACTCTTCTATGATGTAGTCGTTGATCCAGTGTATGAAAATGATACGATTTTTAATTGGATAAAAATTAGCTCCTCTGTTGTAGCACGTGTTACGTTTCAGGAAGTGTACGAATATTTCGTAGGGTTACAAGTATCTTCTTCTGTCTTTTTTTTAAGATAAGATGACAATAGGATAATCGTTGACATGTTTCTGATGGACAATCGGTGGTACGAGACGGTGGAACAAGCGGTTTCCAGCGGCGCAAAAGACGCGCCCACACCTCCCTTTGTCCTTTTTCTCGGTCGACCTGTGCATTATTTTCTTCTTCCACTTCGGCCAGACCCGGATCGGACGAATGCACCTGCGAGTAGGAACAGGTCCCAACAGGTCCCATCTGGCTCGGATTCCCCTGCCTCGACGCTTCTTACCTGTCCTCGGTTCGTTCCCCGGTCTGATTTCAGGGTGTCTGTCATTTTTCTTCGTGAAAACGGCTCGATACAATACGAATCGATTTTACTTTCCGCGGCTGATCGTGATTCCCCGCCACTCTCTCCGACGACGGGAGATGATAAAAGGCATATAAAAAAGAATTTTTGCTCTCGATTAGCAACAGATTTCGTCTCGATATTCTGTCGATGTTTCTTTCGACGTAAAAGCTTGCTCGAATCTCGAGCGAGACGATAAAAAAAGTATCTGCCAACTGCGACTCGAATCGTTCGGTGTATTCACCTTTGGTTCCCACGGCTGGGAAAATCGAACACGAAGAAAATCAAGAGCCGCGTCTCTTCGGTGGCGTACGGAAAGTGGCACAGATAAAGCTTAATCTACAGATAACAGTGTAAATGTACGACCGCGAGATTTATGGCTCCGGATCGTGGTCGGTAGCGAGCAACATCGACGTCCGCGCTCTCTGACCTGTTTGATTCGAACTACGCATTGCTAATTCATCGTTGCAGACGTCTCGTGTGTACCGCAGCATCGTCAGGGAAAATAGAGAAAAAAACGAGAAACCATCGAGCTGCACGTGACCAGTGAAAAAATCTCGTCAACGCCCGTGTCTGGTACGGAAGAACCGAACAAATGTTCCAACTAGTCGTTAGGAGACGAATAATCCCATTTCGGGGCATCAGTCAACAAGCAGACCAGCTTTGGAAGCTTCGCTCGGCTTCTATTCTTCATTTTTTCTCTTTCCTCCTCTCTTTCTCTCTCTCTCTCTCTCCGCCCGTCGTGGCTGGTTCACGCGACCAGCCAGGGGATGGACACACTTGTGTAAACGTGACCCAGAGAGTGGAGATGACCAGAGGGAAACAGGAGAGCGCGCGGACCACCCCGCCCCATCCCTTGCCGAGAGGAAAAAGGACGCAGCCCGGCGGAATGGATTTTGTTGCGGTAAAAGCGGCGGAGGATCGTCTCGAGCTGGTGGTTTCACATCTGGCCTTGCCTTTTCTCCGTTCGTTTTCGTAGGATACGGCCGTGAAAAGATCCGCGCCGCGTCACGTAATAAATGGCATGGGGCCCCGAAAACTGGTCCCTCTCCGCGCGGTCGGCCCTATCTTTATTGGATCTCTCTCGTGAAGGTGGACAAAAAGGGCTCGTCCCCGCGCCAAGTCGAAGGGGACCCGGCTTCCTGGAATTCGTCGAGGTTTTCTGGGACTTTCGGCCCCCTTACCACGAAACCACGTCCACTTCGAGGGCCTCCTTATTTTCTTTTTTCCCCTGTCCACGTATCTTTTTCTCTCGTCTCCCCCGCGCCTCCCTTTTTCCTCCAGCCGGTGAAAAATCCCGTGGAAGTTTACGAAGGTACTCCTGGACACGGTGGGACACCGACGGACGCGCGGTTGGTCGTTAAACGAATCGCGACAGGTGACCGCGTCGCGTACTTCTCGCGATGGAGGGAATATAAAAAAGGGGAGGAGGCTAGATACGGAGGAGAGAAACGGGAGACGAGCCTGTCTGGCTGCGAAGCATCGTCGACGAACGGTCGTTGCTTCTCCTTTGTGAACTGCTTGGCTACTCGTCTTTCGGGATGATTAATGAATTCGGGAAGAGGCTGTTCGATGATGGTTTCCAAGTTTATTTTTCACCGCTCACGACTGGCGAAATGACGTTCGAGCGTAACGTTGCACGGGGTAGAGGCGTTGGCAACGGGGTGATTCCATCTCGATGCAATTTCACGATGCAAATGCGTGATTATCTCTCGTATCTCCTGGTACTTGAAATTCTTCAAATTGTTCCTCCAGCGATTACGATCGTGATTAAGCAGAAACCGTTTGCAGAACGGCCACGAATTTACGCGATACCAAGAGTACCACCGAGACGATTCTCCACGCTCGAAACGAGAATCGAGAGATCCGGACGGAGATCGACTCTGGTCAGAAGTTCCCAGTGAAGTTCGCAAGGGAGGAAAAATTAGGCCATTAGAGGGCTGGCTGCGTCTCCCGATGAAGGGGACACGAGGAGAGGCGCGTGGTGCGTTCCCGGTAACCTTGGTGCGTGGCGATCAAAAGGAAAACAACGGTGGTGCGCGCGGAGCTAGAATTAGGGCAAGTTAGAACGGTGGTTAGCGTGGGAGGGTGGACGGGGTAATCACAGTAATTTCTATATGGGAGCCACCAGGAACGGGATCCGCCTCGCTGCTCCTCCGCGCGGTGCATTTTAATAAACGCGAGGAATAGTCGAGCGCGGACGATGAAGAAGGACCGTGGTAAGTGACAGAACGGAACGCGATAGAAGGGATGCGTGCTCTCGACGAAGACGGAGAGAGCGTCCAGTCCGAGGGTGGACGTAGGAAGAGCCCTGTGGTGTTGCCGTATGGGAAATCGCCCGCGGGCATGGTCAACGCGCGCCCATAATCGGTGGGCGTAGCGCGGATTATTACGGGAAGCCAAAAAGTAATGATGAATTATTCTAACTCCGCGCAGCACCCGCAACAACCGTGCCCAACCCTCGACACCCTTCGACGGTGCCCACGGAAGACGTTCCTTGACCCCGAATTGCAACGGGGGAGACCGCAGGTATAAATGCACGCCGTGGAATCGTTTATCGACCCGCTCGCCTCCACCCCAGCGGGAGGAGATGCCTCGCTCGTCGAAATTACGGGTTCGCGTAGACATTATGGTGATTCCCCTGGTGATTCTCTCGTCTTTTTCGTACGCGTTACCTTTCGAGCGGTCGTTTCCTAGAAAAAGTATCTATTCGCTCGGTGGCAACGAATGGCGACTCGATGGAAAGAACGCGAGCGGGTTTCGGGTGTCCAGGACCCCTGGTATCTATCCACGCTCTCCCAACGAAGAGTCTCAGCGCGAGACGAGCCTCTGTTATCGGTGGAATAGGCGTTCCACGTTCTACTACTGTTAATATTGATACCCGTTATCAGTCACTCCCGTTCAGTGTCAAGATAAACCGAGCACAGAGGTTTATTGATATTAGAGAAACTGAAAATCTCGCGAATACCAATATATCGATAAACCCGTACCGAAGCCGCGATACGATCTGTCAAGCGTTCGTACACCGCTGAAACGAGCCCAGCGTGTATCATATTTTCGTCACTCTCCGCTCGTCCATCGAAACCCTCGAGAACCATTGGAAACCGAAGGAAATTGATAATCCAGCGCGGTGCCCGCGAGGCACGGACCAGCACGGAGGACGCGTTTCGAAGCGAGAAGAAGAAACGAGTCGACTGGCAAATAAAGTGCTCGTTAATCCAGACCGCGAGCCGTCTCGCTCGCTCTTCTACGGAATCCTCTTTGGACGAAAGTATTATTAGGGGAGTGAGGAAACGAGGCGCCGCGGTCATACTTATTTTTTTCTCTTCCCTCCCTCTTCTCCACCGCTCGGACACGATGGTGAATAATTAGAGAGCTGCACGTCCCCCGCTCGCCTTCTCCATCGTCTCTCGCCCCGCCTGCTACGATTCTTCTGGCCACCCCCGCTGAGACTCGCGGGAGATACGAAGGCGAAACCGCAAGCAGAAGCGGACACCGTGGCCGCCTGCAGGGCTGGCGGGGCGCACTCGTTATCTCGTTGTTTCCGGGGCCCTGTTCCACCGGGCGAGAGACGAGAAAGAAGAGGTGCGCGCGTAGAACGGGGGATATTCGAGTGGCGAGGCCCGCGGGACACGTCGACCAACCGCGATACAAGACGCGACGGGAAACGTTATCGCGGTCGAACAAGCTCGCCAGGGACGTTATTTTCATGAAAATACGAGCACGCTCCGTCTTCTCTGTCCCCCTTCTGTGCGCCTTTCTTCGCTCTTATTTCATTTCCATTCGCGAAATCATTTATTTATAGATCCTCTTTATAAGGAGGAATGTTCTCCTCGATATTTATCAACGTGTCTACTCTCGATTCATTGTGGTCGGAGTTTCTAAAGTAAATTGTACGAATAAGTGGAACTTGCTGCGTTGACAGCCATGAGTCAGTCGGAGCGGATTCCACCAGCAGAGAGATTGCAGACGGAATGGCGCGTGTGTCGCGCACACCCGATAACCTGGATCGCGCGAGGTGTATAAATATTTAAAGCGGTTCCCCTGGTCAACTCGCCTTCTCGATTCGTAAACTGACTCGTGTCTCGACGGCTGATAACGGCCGCGATACGCGCAGCCGGTGTATGTACACAGGTTCAATGGGACACTTCTTCGAGGGTGAAATCGATAAACGATGGGAGGAGAAACGATAGCGGAGAAAAAAAAAGAGCCCACGACTAGACGGGCAGTCGATCGATAAAAATCGTACGATCGATAGGATGATTCACTCTGGAGCGGTTCGTCTGGGGATCGAGGGCCATTAACAAGATCGTACCGCGATTTTGAACGGTGGTTAGCCACCAGCGAATCGTCGTGGAATTGTGTCACCTGCGCCGCTGGTTGGTTCGCGTATGCGTCACGATTCGGTCGTTCCGTCATGCCTCCTCGAGGGGGCATCGTCTGATTGTGCAACGGTCCCTATTTCATTTAAGAGGCTGAGGAGAGTGCGCTTTCGCCAAACGGACGGCTGCTCTCTCGCTCTCTCTCTACTCTCTCTCCTCCTCTGGCCACTGTTTGAGCCCCTCTTATGTGCGCGTCGCCACTGAAAACCCCGACGGCGGAGGAGCACGAGGGAAAAGGGGCAGAGGCGACCGGCAACGAACAGGAAGGATTGGACAGTGAATCATACCTTGCTCCACCGACGTCAGAAGACGCTATGGTAATTCTTGCACCGGTAACACGACACGTTGTCCCAGTCCCTCGGTTTCGTAACTTTCTCAGACAAAGACGCGAGGGCGGGCGAGGCATCCGGAATTTCGACAGAAGCTAATCGATGAGAAATCGAGATTATATTTCGAGATATCAAAATTCGCGAGGAACATACTTTACTCCTTCGTCATTTCCAAAGAAGCTGGCGGAAGAGGGTTTTTGTGGTACCCTCGGTTGACAAATAAGGGACGGAAAACGAAACTCGATTCTAGCGAGAGGTAAGCAGTCTCGGTTTAGCACAGACTCGCTGGACTACTCCCAGCAGCAACGAGTGTACCGAGAGGGGAAAAAAATATTATCCTCGCCACTGGCTTCGGCTATTCCGCGGCGCTCCCGTGCGCCGATGAACACGATTAACCAATTAGCGGTACCGTTCTCCTTGTTCGACCCGCGGCAACTTTATCGTCGCCCAGCGTACTTTACGACGCGTTATTTGGGGAGCGGACACGGGGAATTTCAGTCGACGGAGCCGGCCACCTTTTTGCCACACCATCGCGAGAGCACTCGTAAATAAAGAAATCGCGAGGCGAAATGCTCGCGATAACTGTTTCGCGCGTTGCATCGACCTATTTTCAATCGATTCGCGACGAGAGGACAGCCACATCGCTACATTTAGCGTAGCCAGATTTCTTCTCAGCATACGAAGACGACTATCCCTTTCTCTCTCTCTCTCTCTCCAAAAAAAAAAGACGAAAGCGCAGACCAGGTTAGGAAATCATCGACCCAAGACCCGAGAGACGGAAGACGACACCTCTTAAATATTCAACGAGACACTCTTCCCAGACCAGACTATCCAGCGTTCGCCAAAAACGAGGCCCAGCGAAGTCAACGAACGATCAACATCCTCTCCCCTGAGTTCCACGAACGAGCGATCATCGCCATAAGGTGCAATTCGACCGGCGGTCCCCGGACAAAGTGCAGCAACGCGAACGTTCGTCGACCCCCTGGCCTGTTCGCGATTAATCCGCATTCCGCGGTCCAAATCCCGGCGACAGTGGCCAGGATCGGTCCCCCGTGTCGGTGACTCACGCGGATCGGTAGCGAATCGGTTCGCAGAGGTACGTTGACCTAGACACCGGTCCGTCGACTCGACTATTTAACACGTGCGTCGATCGCGAGCGCACCTAACGTATGTTCTAACCTAACGTTCGCGACACGACGCGCACCAGACGTGGTGGGGGCTGTCGCGGGGTGGCAGAGGCGCGGAGACGTAGGGAAACTTTAAATGGGAATGCAACGGAACGAGTGGGAACGGAAGGCGGAGACGAGGTAGAGGAGTAGAGAGGGGAAAAAAGAGAAAAGAGAAAAAAAAGAGGTAAAGAGAGAAAGGGAAAAAAGGAAAGAAGAGAAACGATGACTAAGAGACGTGCACGTGGATGGGCGCGATGCACCGTTAACGGGGTGGCTGGCTGGAAGGGGCTGGTTAACCACCATCATCATCATTGCTCGTAGCCACCAGCAAGGCCCCGATGAGTCATCCGACCGTTGGTCTCCCGGGCGAAGGAACGACGGAAGGATCAGGGGCGCCTCCTTCGACGTTGGGACCCCTCTGGCCAGACTAGCTAACCTTGTTAGAGCTGGCGCACACCTTGCACGAGGCTGCTAATTATTCCGTGTACAAGTCGAGCCGCGCGGCGGTCCCTGGCTGCCTCGGTTACGACGCTTGTAAACAGTGCGTGGAACTCGCCTGGTTCGTGAGAATTCGGTTGCTGGGGAATTGGACGTATCGGAATCTGGGTTAACCCGTTCCCGCGTGTCGAACGGGTGCATCGCCTTTCCGGACGCGAAAATCGTTTCCCGCGGCCAGCTGCGAGCTTTTCGCCCGGATCGGACGATGGTTTTTTCGTTCTGCAGGGTACGAATGACACATCGAGATACCGCGCGAACATTCGAGTAATTTATTGCTCGCGAGCTTGCCCAACGAAGCCTGACACATACCTTTCGAGTGAAACTTCCGGAGATTAATCGCGTCGTGCCAAAGTGGCGAAAAAAATCGAACGATCTTTAATGGAAATCGAGCTCTCCTCGAATTCATCTGTATAGATCATCTCAAACTGCGAATCGTAATGATCGTAAACGCGCTCGTGTGTCGAGGTGAATCGAAAATCTCCGCTCGTGACGACGGATCCAGTAGGAAACGTAGTAGGAAACTCTGCAACGGATAGTGAGGATAGAAGACGGCCAAGATGCGATCTGATGAAATTAGAAAGTTCCCGGTGGACCTGATAGCCCGATAAACGGCGGCCATTTTCGTTTAGGTAGCCAGTCTCTGCTACCCGGCGAACGCTAATGGCCGTGAAACATGACTCACTCTGTTTACCGTTCTACTATCAAATAATAAATCGTAGATCTATCACTTTCTACTTAAAGGAAACACGTATCTCGAGCTAAGAGACACGCGATCCGATCTCTCGTGATTTCACGTTATCGAATTGGAAGCACAAATTTCCAAAGAAAAAGAAAAGAGTAAAATTCTAAGGAGATAGCGAGCTGGTTAAGTATCTCGCGTAGACTATCGTGAAACCGCGAAATCGAGGCGAGTCTCGATCGTCGTCGCGGGGGGTTGCGCAAAAAGCGTACGGCGGCGGTCGAAGGGAAAAGTCGGGGGAAAAAGGAGGCCGCAGTCATTCAACAATGTCACAGCGCTCGGCCGCCGCGGGAAATAAATGAAATGCATATTTCCATGGAGTGCATACTTCGATACTCGCGGACTATTAATATCTCTATGACAGGTTGACTAATGATCCTCAATACCGTAGCACGGCTTTGACATTACGAGATTAAAATCCTACCGGACGGAGGGAAAAAAAAATTGCCAACCTCGGAGGGTGGACGTAGGAACTTTTAGCGCGCGCGACTTAATACGATTACGTTCGCTCGTTGTCATTTGTATACCCGCGGATCCGTGGCTAGGCACGACCGATCAATCTTCACTGTCGCTCTTATCCTGTCTATTCCCGACGTTTTCTGATCGTCTCGATATCGCGCGGGGGAATATTACGAAATGGTAGTCAAAACAAAATATACTATCAAAATACAGCAAAGAAAGTACGTTTTTCGATAGCACAACCTAAAGAATAAATCGCGCGATCTGTTCGATCGTCTTTCTACTAGATCCTATCGACACTGACAGCGAAATGACAGGCGAAAAACGAGCAAGTCCCTCGGGTAGATCACCGCTGGACAATAAGGGGGTAGTTCGCTCGTGGGACCAGCGAATCCGCGAGCAAGGGATGAGAATAACGGGGTGGGACGGCGCGGAATAACAATCTAGCAGAGTGTTTCTGGATATCAACCTTAATGCTGTCAACCCGGTCAACCAGATGCCCTGATAGGCCGATACGAATTTTTTTTATTCATGAGCGCCGTTCTGATGGGATTTTCATCGGTGATCTCACCTGTCCGCCACCCCCGTACGATCGACGCCAGTTGCGATTGAAGCGCGCGGGCTACAACGACGCCACCACGAAATCCGCCGCGTTTATTTATGCAAAACGCATCCCATCCGATGGCTGCCAGTTCCGTCCGGCCGGGAAAATCACCGGGGACGTAACAATTGCCGCGACACGTACCAGAGAATGGACGATCTCGAAGCGACCGGGTTACATTCGTTAGTCCATGGACGCGACGAGTGTTTGGCGGTCTTTCGAATTCCATTACTCTGGAATACGCTCGAAATATCGAGCTCGTTTGACGTAGAGACTGCGACATAGGTATTGCCGGCAGTTTTGCAAAATTCTATATGCTTCGAGCGAAAAGAATGCACCAGCGTCTTGAAATAACGCGTGGGTTGAACAGTCTGTTGTTCTATCAAATGTCAAAGTTCGTCCGCACCTAGCCAGTAGACCTTGAATCTTCCTTACTCATTAAAAAGCGAGGGGGCAAAAAAAAAAACGAGTAAAATCCGAGCATTCCAACAGTGCCTCGCGCGGTGAATCATTCGCTCGTGCCACCGTACGCGAAAAACGAACGCGCGTCTCTGGTTCTAGGAAACCAGGCTTCCTGCCATCGCGCGCGAAGATAATTAGACCTTGCCAGGCCTGTAAGCAGGCAAGCTCGAACGCGTACGGATTTCCACAGCTTCTAACGACAGATAACGCGCGATTCGATCGCAACCACTGGAATTAAGGCTGCCTCGAATTCAAATAAATTATTTCAAACAATTTTCCTGCATAGCAAGTCTCTCTCAAGTTCCACAAGTGTGTTAATCCTTTATAATAATAATAAATAGTTTAGTTTCTCTGTAAAACGAAGATTTTAATTAAATATTAGTTATATATGCTATATACAATAATTACAAAATTACCCGTAAAACAAAGAAACAGCAATTAGAGTTTATTATTATCACTATTTTGATTCACTCAATTAGCACGAATAACACTGTTAAAAATTCTCTCAACGTAATGTCTTATTAACAACGTAAATTCTTCAATATCTGCTAGTGATACTCTCTATTGTTCCATCTAGCGGGAGTTAATTAAAACGGGGGCGCGTAGTGTGTGAAGCGCGGCGAATTCAAATGAAGAAAGTCTACTTTCTTTACATATATATTATATATATACTCTCTCCGGGTCATCCGCCCTATGTTGCGTGGCAATTAAAATTAGCGCTGTTAATTACGCGGTGCCGCGACGCTTGTTAGCGACCAGCGAAAACTGCCGAAATTAAACGCAGGACAAAATGTAACGCGGCGCATCTAATGGCGCGCTCGGTAACGCCACCGCGCGAAACCTACCCCCATTTTTGTTTCGTCCCTCTTTTTTATTTCCGCTGTTGTTTTTTTTCTTTTTTTTTTTTTTGTTTTTCGCTCTCTTTACCCGCGGCTGATTTAGATAACAGCCGGCGCGCGGGCGAAAAACATTTTTCGAAACGCGCCGGATTTTTTCTCCGCGGCCGGGAACGGCTGGCGATTTTTTTCACCCCCGCTGTAGCTCACGTTGCACTCGGATTAATCGACCCTCGTTGCGCGAAATTCGCTCGCTAATTGCGTAGCGCGATACCGCTTGTTCGTTCGGCTTAGTCGGTGGGAGCTGTTTTCAGTTCGCTCGTGTTGCAGCCGGTAGAAATATTTGGGTTTAATGGGCGAGGTATTAGGCCGTAATGTATGGGCGCGCGCGTGAAATCTGTTTCACGCGTGGTTCGAGTAAATACAGTCTCCGTTTTTAATTAATTCACCATTATCGAGCGAACGTATCAATTCGCGGCAATGTTTCACTGTCACTCGAATGGAATTATAAAATCGTGTACAATCGATTACGAAATACGCCAGGCGTGTTTAGAAATAGATTCGACGCGAAGATTCAGCATTATTAAGAAGGACTTTGCATTGTTCGCAGCGTTGATCCGCGAAATCCCATGGAGTAGCGTAAAACGCGCCCCTACGGCCCTCAGTATTTGTTAAACAGTTGTGTAAGTGCCCACAAACCGTGCGGTGATTGCGGTCACGTGGCGGCTCGCATCGCTCGAACGGAAAGTAAAACAGAGACTGTACACGCCCCGGAGGGTGGTTTCTCTGAATGGCTGTTGATTGTAATCATCGGGTGTAAGTAATTCCCGCGCAGCGCGGAGCTACGCGAATCCGCACTGACTCGAGGATGTCGCACGAAAATATCGCCCAAGAGTAGCGTGGTAGGCGGGGAGAAAACTCGATCACGATTCGTCGACCCCATTTTTCTTTAAAGCGCATTTGCGTCGATGGGCATACGTGATTTATTCGGCGAATTAACCGAGTGGGCGTTCGTTCGACGCTTGCGTGGCTATTATTTCTGATTATTAACCGATTAAAAGACTAGCCCTTAGCGCTACCAATATTTCCCACGTTTTCAACGATCATTCTCTAAGAAACATTGCTCACTCAAGGCTCCCCAATTTTTTCCCAATCACAGATGCTTCTATACAAATTTCAACAAAACATTATAAGACCTCTAAATAAGGATGCGATCAGCAGAAAATTTTCCTTGAACACGTAAACATCCAAAGTCTAATCATCGCGGAGAATCCATCACCGACACCGCCTAAATAAATTCGAACAGTGCTCGAAGAGCGAGCGGAACCAACCCTCGTCGACAAGTAGACGGCGGTTTCCGGGGCTGTTTTCACACGAGATGACGTTTAATTAATAAAACGCACATCCTCCGGGTGCGGACGGACGCGGGCATGAAACCGCGGATGTTTGAGGACAAGTGTCTGAGCGGGCTGGAAACGGATCGAAGCTGTTTGTCGTCGACGAGCGAGATGGCCCGGGCGTTCGTCGAACGGCAGGTACGAAATGGCTCTCGGCAACGCACACAGCCGAGGACGACGACAGCCTCGATTCTAATTGGCTGCCGGCGCTGCTTCTGAACCGCGCTGTACTCCTTGACGGTTCTCTCGGCAAATTGAACGCGTATGCTCGCGCGGCAAATTGAGGAATTGAATATTCATACGGCTCGAACCCTCTCGCACAAAGGTGAATTCAATTACGCATGATTGCCCGGCTCTAACCCTTCCTCCCCGTCGCTCTCTTTCGGTGGCGTCCTCCATCCGCGTCTTTCCTGCCGCCACGAGGTTCGCCCTTGCTCGCCTCCTATCCGCTCCATCGGCTTATCTATCCGTTCATCTCTTTCCGTCACCCCTCGCGCGATTCGCAACCCCCCTGCCACTCTGGCTCGCGGAGCGGTTGGGCCAATCGCGCGCTTATTGGTACGTAAATACGGACCCACCTGGCGGAAGCTGCGGCAGAGGTGCGAATTCTATGGCGAGAGACAACCCTTTCGCCTCACCTTCCAGGGGTGAGATACAGACGCGAGAGGTTCTCCGTCTGGCTGACTGGCACCCTTCCGAGTGCAATTAACGTTGCTCTCGAGCAGAAGAAAGGATCCGACCGGGCTCAACCGTCTACGCTCGCCGATGGTGTCTCTTTATGAGATTCCTTGATTGCGGATGTGTCGTTGTTCGCGTGAAATAATTCATTCATCTGGGAAACAATCTCTCTTTAGACGCGTTCGTATATATACTGTCTGCATGAAAGTTACCCCTTTTGGCGAGCTTCAGTGAACCGCGAAGGTGTCTTTATTATTTTACACGCGTTTCTCTCGATGACGAACGGAGAATCGTTTTCAGAGAGTGTGTTCTGTCCCCTCGGTCCATCGAGAAGCGGAACCCTCGATGCGAGTCGCAGCTTCCCGCGAGGAGGACCGTCGATGGCTCGAAACCACCCCCTGTCGACGGTGCCCGCGAACAATGCGGATCGAAAATAACCGGACGGACCGCTCGTTAACGGGCTAATAACTCATCAGTTTTACGAGCGCGAAGGTCGACTGGGGCCTCGGATTTTAGGGCGACATGCACCGGCTATTCTCACGCAGGTGCGTCCGATTCTCGTTCGCGTGAAAACTCCTCGTTTTCTGATTTGCCGCCCTTCCACTGACCCTACCGTTCTCCGATTATTTAAACGTGTCTCGTTCCGCGTAGCTTGGACATCGAGACAGTCACGTAATCAGGACAGTTAATAATTATTTTAGTATCTTATTAATCGGTGGCTCGATCTGGATGTGGTGAAGACAGTCGTTGCGTCAGTCAGTTCGCGTGACTTTACATAGATAAAGAAGCACAATAAAGCCACCGAAACTAAATTTCACCGCCTCAACGAGCACGGCTAGGCATGACGCATCGACGCGTCATACGTTAACCTTGGCATACTTAATAAAGAAGCGCCGATCATGATCGATACGGGTTATCGATCTTGTAATTATTAATTCTATCCCACGTCCGATTAAAATGTTTAGTCGTTCTTTGAACGGATCTCTGCGGTTCGGAGCCAAGCATTAAAATTTAAAGGTTGTTGCATAAATTAGTGGAGCTAAAAGCTCCCGTAACTCCGCGAAGAATGCAGCATAAATTGCGAACCATACCGGAATCCCAGACGCAAACGGGCCGTCAAATTCATGCGAGGCAATTAAAGAACTATCTCAAAGGAAATCACCGTCAACATTGTGACTCACGGAACGAAACCGCAAGAGATGGGAGCGGGGCGCGCGGGAGATAAGATACGCACTGTCAGATAGCCGGTGCTAATTACACCGTGTGCGGGCACGTGCAAATTAACGGCTTAAACGAACAAATCCACGTTTCATTAAATTAATCGGTAATATCCAATTACTTGTGAAACAATCTCACGGAATTCTTTAAAAAACCTGGCACCCATTCGAGATCCGTATGCATATCGTTGACGATCGAAGCGTATCGCGCGTACAAAATGGAAGCTTAATCCGGAGTGGAAGTCGAAGAACGAAAAAGTTGATCAATTTCGATATACTCAGAGGCATAAAGATTGAAACGTCACGTGCGCGCGTGTGTAGAAAATTGAAGACCAAACGTTTACACTTCGCATACCGTGCGATAAGTCGAATGCAAATAGAATCTTCATTATCGCAGAGTACTTATTGTGTAATTGCCTCAAATATACATAACGTAACCCACGATTCCTCGACTTGACACACGCGTGACAGACACTCGAGGATCGAACGATAAATCGTGCGTGGCTTTCGGAAATTGCCTGGCACGCGACGATACCCGCGAGAGAGGCAGCCCTTTAAATTCCAACCCCCAGCGCGGTGCCAAGAGAATCGCGGGCCAGCTGCCAGCGTTTAAGCGGGAATTAAAATTTCGTGGAACGTGGGCAGGGTAAAAAATATATATATATGTGTACGATCGGTCGTCGCGCGCGAAACGACACGTGAAATCTGTTGCAGAGAGCGTCAGAACGATTCTAGTCGAGCTGGCACGATTGTCGTTGTCCCAACGCCGTTAAATCGGTTGCTTTCCAGGCTTCTCGTTCCATCCTTAAGCGGCTCGTGAAATTTTATCGACGATCGAACCCCTTCGCTATGATTTCTCAAGATTTCCATTATGCAAGCACCAGGAAATTACCAGAAATTATAATCGTGTCTATTTCGCTTTGACGCGTTTAATTGTGCAATTAATATCGCGAAATTAAACCGGTAATACCGATTATTAATAATCCCTCTCGCTTCTAGCGAAGATACTAATGACAATTATAGCAAAGTGATTCATCAACCAGTGAAATTAATCCGTCTCTATCGATGGAAATATAATTAATAATATCGCTTGGTTAATATCGCGCAACCCAAGTTTTGAAAGTGAAAACTTTATCGACTTCGAATTATGACACGTTCAACGGCGGCATAAGTACCGAGATATTGGCGTGTGGTGTAACTGGCGAAACGAACGCGAAGAAATATGACAGGAATCGATTAATTCGAATTGATTCGGTGAATAAGCTCGGCAACAGAGAAGAGAGAGAGAGAGAGAAACGAGCGAGAGAAAAGGGGGCTAGGAAATACGAGGCACGTTTCGCGAGCATTGAAACATCAGGTCCGTGTAACACCGATAGAAGGAGGGTCAGGCATTGAATAGAGGTGCCAATAGAAGGGAAACGAAACAGAAACGAGAGCGCAACAGTGGTGGTCGCTTCAACGGCGCGTGTTGCTCGAACACTTTCATTCGTTTCATTTACAGCCTGTTATCCATTCGAATGATTCTTCGCGCGACAGCCAAACCGCAAAATTCGGAAATAATTAAGACAATCTTTTATCAAACTCTCTTATCAAAGTATACCATATCAAACCTACGCGTCCTCGCGCATCAGAATGCGATTCCACGTACGTCGCTCGTCACGTTTGTTAAGAACACCCACAGTGTACCGAATGTATCGTATCGATACGCGCATTCCAGCGTCGAAATAAAGGCGGACGAACGACGCCCACCGTCCGGTGGACTCGACACAGGTCTCAGAAATGCGAGGCATTTCCTCGTCGCGGACGAATTCCCATTACGAGCGACGAAGACGTCGGACGCGAGGCGATGGGGATGCGACGACGGGGTGGGCCCACGAACGAGGGAAAACGAGAGAGAGAAAAGAAGTTGGACGGTGTTTTGTTTTGTCCAGCGTGTAGGTGGACATCATGATGACAGGATGGAACATAAACGCGGGGGCTCCCGAGGGAGTTACGGGACATAAAATCCCGCGTCGCCCGTTCCACCGTCGGCGTCGAGATGTCGGGACTTCCCCGTTTTCCCATATAAAACGTGCCACCGTCGCCCTGCCCATCTCACGGCCCTTCCTCATCAGTCGCTGACAGTCGATCCTCCCTTCGTCCTCGAATTCGTATCCTGGATCGGTCCAACAGATTGAATCGTACCGTCCTCCTTGATTCTCCACGACGACAGCGATCGAGTTCTCTCCGTCCACTCGTCTCCATTCCTGAGACGCGGAGGAACGCTTTCGAGGGAAAGTGTTTCGAATGGGACGATAGGTGGAGTTCAGTCCTTTTCGCTGATACAGAAGGAGACACAATCTCGAAGCTGACCGTGCGCTGGTGGAGAAAGTGAAGTAAAGAATTCGATGGCAATTAATTTTTCGAACTGTGAGATCTACGATCGATCAGAGCCACATTCCTTCCGGATACCAACGATCCAGTCTGGTGCGAGCGCGTAGGTAGCAGAAGCGCGTCTGTCCGCGTGTAGTATCTACGTCTACTATGCTCGTTTCGAATATCTAGTCGCATTGTATCGCTGGAAGCTGTCCGAGCAACCACCTGGTGAAAGGTTCCCTCCGCACAGCGGTCCCGTGGCCAGTGAAATTTCTTGCGTAACTCCAGATTACGCACTCACGACGGTTCGTCGCGGTGCTTCGATTATTTATCCCACCAACGAGGACGGTCATCGTGCAAGACGACGTGATGCAACGAGCTTGTAATGAAGCGATCTGTGCACCGTTTGCGAAACGCGACGTTCGCGACTGCCGTTCGATTCGATCGCGGGAACTGGTCGATATTTGCGGTTTTTCAAACCTCCAACGAATTTTTGCATCCTGTATCGGAATACACTGTTCGATTAAGAGGAACGAACGAACAGAGAATTAAAAAGTAAAAAGAGACAATGGCTTTCGATTGTAGTTAGTTACCAAACCACTTTGATACCCCATTTCTCTAATAAAAATAAGTGACCACCACTCGAACCTGGCCGTGACAAACAGCATGCTCGCGCGCCCTATTCCACTCTCATAAATCAACGAAAATGGACGTCACGGTAATTAGAACAGCGACGGCGATTATTACACGGCAGGGTTAAACAACCTCGAAACCCTGATTTCATTCTCGATGGCCTGGCCACCTTCTGTTCACCCCGTGTAATGACTTTGTTTATCATGTCATAAGGCGTCCAGGTGAAATATTGCATCGGATCGGCTTAATCGAACGCGGCCACGGTAGTTTCCAAACGACTTCGCGCAATAACGATCATCGAGGGCCGGGTGTACAGGTGTACGCGCGCGAACGCATGAAATTACGTGGTAATACGCGCGTTTCCGCGTCCCAACCCGCGCGCGGCTCACAAGCAAATCGGGATGACTCACGTGTTCCCGTTACGCGCGCCGCAGAGAGTTTGTTTCCCTCCTGGCCTCTCCGCGGATGCCACCGAGTGCTGTCTAATTTTTCCCCACCATTCGTCGCTCGTCCGTTCGTTTCTTTTCGCATCGCGATTAACGCGAGCCACGCTGGAAGCTGATTGTTTCCCAACGCAAAGAAATGGCCACTCCTGATGGTTAGACGGATGCGTTCGAAACGAAAGCGACGGATCGCCGCGTAAAAGCGGCTTTTGTTGCAGCTGTTGCGACCGTTTCCGGCTCTGCCTCTCTTGATCTCTCCGGGGTACTCGCGGTGAAAACGAAAACGCTACTGTGGCCTCAGCCTCGGGTCGATAAAAAATAAATGGAAATAATGAGATAGCAGTAAAGGTAATCCGCAACGTTTCTGCCAGTCCTACTCGATCGACGTTTCCCATAAGAAGCTGCCTCGCTTCTTCAACATCCTCGCGAGCGATTTACTTTTTTTGAGTGACTCGACTATCGGAATCGTAGCGTAGGTAAGCGTTAGGTCGCGGACAAATTCGTGGAGATGTGAACCGTCGAGCACGCTGGTCCCCCGCGTGACGAACGAAACGTGAACGCTTTCAGCGATCGCAGCCCTTCCACGTGAAACAACAATAGAGAACAGAGTCCCCTCTCTCGAGCGTTCGGCTCGTGTAACGTGTCACGCTCGCTCCTTGTCAATGCAAAACCAACAAACCGAATCCCACAGCCAGTGGAAACATTTTCGTGCTTCCTTGTGTAATCGCTGTTCCAACCGTCAGCCACTTCGACGACCGTCGAGCTGATAAATCGCGTTTATCTTCGCGTGCGATCGCGAACCGCTCAACGTCGAGAGACGAGGCCGATGACGGACGCGAAACCGCTCGAATTCGAGTAAATCGTCGGCCAATTAAACACGCCGCGTGGTCCGATCTCCGCAGAGAGAGGAAGAAAAAGACGGGTGCAATCGAGCGGGATCGAGGAAGCAACGAGCCGTGAGTACCCTTGACAGTGGACACATCGCGGGTTCTCCTCGTGCGCGCGAAATCGTACCACGGAGCCTAGCGCCGTGAAAGGATCTAGGATCGAGCCACGAGCGGTCCGCTGCTCTCGCTCGATTACACGGTAGCCGGACGGACCGATCGGCGGACCCTTGCCTCGCCAGGATTTCTGTTCAACGATCCGTTTTATGAGTCAGCCTGACTGCCTTCGCGGAAGGGACCCCGGGAGCAGATTCGCGGCTTCGCTGCATCGCCAGCTCTGTAACTCCACAGAGCTATAGAGAGAGAGAGAAAGAGAGAGAGAGGGAGCAGTTGGCGAACGACGAAGAGGCGAAGGATGAAGGAGGAGACGAGCACGGGAGGATCGATCGGTTCGAACGATCCGCAAAGAAATTATTGCGGCTCCGTTCCGACCTGATAAACGACCCCTACACGCCATAATTTCGATATTTATGTTCTTCCTTTTTTTTTTACCACCAGCCACCTTTTTTTTCACTGCCTTCTCTATTTGGGAAAGTAGATCGTTTGGGAGACGACGGAAGATGAGTTAGTGGAAATGACGGTAATGCTGGCAGGAAAAAGTGGAGCAACGTAATAAAAGCGTCATTGAGGGGAGTGTAACTTTGTATCGAACCAGCGAGGGATTGACAAGATCCTAGGTCGAGTTTATGTTTCTCTTAAGACACGATGCGGTTCAGGTTTGAGATGGAGTTACCTGGAGCAGTTTGCTGACCGCTGGAGATTGCGGTAGACTTTGCTGGTATCTCGTAAAAATTTACATGGAAACTGTGTTTGCGTAGACTTCCGTGAAACAATTGCATTAATTCATTACTACTATCTTACTGTCTTCTGTATCTATGAATTATTCTAAATAAATGTTAATTAAATGCCAATCGTTGCATATTATTTTCCTGTCCGTACATCATCCACTCGCAAGTCAACCCAGAGGACTACTCTCGATTCTACTACTTCAAAGAATGAACCTGTCGCACAAAAAAAAAATGCATAGAAAAGAAGGAAACGGGGGCTGCGAATCGAAGCACGTGTTTGGCGTCGCGCGGTTACTCATCGAACACGAATTCTCCACGGGCCCCTTTCCCGATCGCTCTCGCCAGCCACGATGGATCTATGCTAATGGAAATCATTAATGCGTCCACGAGGATCCTAATCGGCGGCGATAATCTCGCGACGGGATCGCGAAATTAAAATGCACGCGCGCACAGGTGGGCACGTCGCGTGTTACACCGACGGTTCAGCGGACCAAAAATACGCGTACGCGTGTTACGTCATCGGACCACACGGTCCGCATTTCCGGATCGTGCTTCTCCTCTCTTCCGCCCCACTTCCACCCCCTGTTCGACGCTTCGATTCGAAAGAGCGCGGTGCATATCGACCGAATGAATATGCATTAACGTATCAAACAAACATCCAGCTTTTTAAATTTGTCTCCGAGCATCGCTGTTTGTAATTGTAAATACAGCGGCGAGCGTACGATGTATTAACGAGGCCGCCCTCCGTCCCTTTCCTACGAGAGGGCGGTTTCAGCTGGGCTCGCGGCTTGGGAGCTCGTTTGCGCGCGTCCAAATGAAACGCAGATTGATAAAACGACCACGGTCCGAACGGAGTTACTCGTCCTTGATTGAAACGCGCCGCGTACACGTTGGGATACCACCGCCCGCGGTACCAGAAAAATTATGCCCCGGAAAATGGAAGCTTAATCTGGGTCGGATGGATGGGAAAACGGGGGAGAAAATTCGAGGGTAGTTTCAGCCAGATTTCGTTCAAATTTACCGGGACGACAAGTTTTAATTACCAAATGAAAATCGTGCGCGGAGCACTCGCAAGTTTAATCAATTCAATTCTTGAAACACGAAAATTCGAAATTACCTACTTCGAGAGATCCATCGACTACCCTTCGCGATTATAAAATAACAACCCTGCATAGTGCACGCGTTACGAGTCGATCATCGTCGACGAACGATTGCTCGCGATCGCCTCGTCCGCGGCTACCTGTTCCCCAGGCCCGTCGAGTCATGCACGAAATAATAAATCCCGTAAACGACGTAAATCCCGCGGCGCATTAATGTAAATTCATGCGGAGCGGCTCTCCTAATCGGCTTCGAGTACACCTGCACGCGCCATATGGTGTTTTCTATTCCAGGAGCGGCGTGTTGTCGGTTCCGAGCGGTGCGTGTCCTGCGGGGGTTGCCGGAGAGGCCCACGGAACCCCATCGCAGCCGAGCCTAGGAAGCCACCACCGCGGACGCCCCACTCGACTCCTCGATCGTTGCGTGTTGCCGCCGCGCCGCGGATTACGAGCCATTATCATTCCGGAATGGAGAGGGCCGTGTCCACAGCCTGGTGATCCACGAAAAACAGTGGCATATGTTTAATACACCGCTTGTATGGCGTACCTTGCTCGACGCCCTTCGAGCTCTGCACCCCAACCACCGCCTCGGACGCCACGTGAACGAGGAAGACGAATGTTGACGCGCGCGGTAATTAAATTTCAACGACGGAGTAATTGGAAAGCGTGGCGTTCTTTAATAGTTGTTTGATCGGCTGGTGGTAATTAGGAGAACTACATTAATCGCCAGCAGACTGTTTGAAAGTAGATATTCGAAAGGGTTGTGACATATATGTACGATACCTGGGTATTCTGAGAGAATTTATTTTAGTGAGATCAGAAAATGAATTTATTAGGAAAATTGAATCTCGACACTCTCGACTTGGTTTTGTGTAGTATGTGCTATTGCCACGAACGAAATTAACCGGACAAACCTGTACGAGATCCAGGGAATATCTCTGGTATCTTCCCCGTTTCATCTTTCCCCGCGATAAGGCGGCAAAGAGCTCGAGAGTTGGAAATATTACGCGTCCACCTCTTTTTTACCCTCCCAGCGCGGCGGTGGAACTTTTTCCTCGAGGTTCAAAGGAATTTCTATTTTCGTCCCTGCCACGCGTATCTCTCGTCGCCGCGGACGAAGGAACAGCCGGGAAGCTCGCGTCAAGATTCTACCGGGCATTACGGACCGCGACAGTTTATTATCGCACACGTGGGTTTAGTCTGAGAGTTGTCTCCGACGAAGAAGCTCCCCTCGACCCTCGACTCGCGAGGCCGCGGAATGAAACGAGCGTCCACTGACCGAGCGAAGCAGCGGATCAACGATCTTACTATCCTCCGCGGTCAATTTCGAAACGAGACGGCTGGTTTATCCATTTTATACTCTCACCGCGATAGTCTCCAGAAGAAACGATAGACATCCGTAGAATCTTCGCACGAAAATTGATAGCGATTAGATCGCTGAAAATTTATTTGCTCGAGAGAGTATACAAGTGGAAAAGAACGCGAAGCAACGTCGAACGGTATCGAAGTGGTCGCGTAGCGAGACGAACTTCGAAACGAAATCAGCGGGAATCAATAAACGGGAAGAATCGGAGAAGGGGGAGAAGAACGCGAACAAGAGGAAATCTCCACTCCCGAATTAACATGAAAAAGGATTTCGTACGTGGATTAACGCGCGGCAGAGGCGTTTCTAGAATAAGTCTTTAGAAATTCTGATCGTTGCCAGCGCGATAAATAACGAAAGTCCTCCCGAGTGTATATCTTTCGAAAGATCAGGTTGGGATAATGAGAGGCAGGGGCTGACCCGCAGGTGTGGGATGGGGACCTGCTACCGGGCTACGCGTCATTGGCGTAGCCACCAAAAAATCGTTTCCTGCCCGCGCCGCACGGACGTGCGTGTATCCCGATCCGCTGGTTCCTTCACCTCCCAACCGCCCATTACCGACCTCTTTTTTTGCCGGAAATTTTGATTTGCTGCCACCGCTATAAAAACATCGTTCCTCAATATTCGATCCTCCATTATATCATTGAAGGAGCGGCGCAAAAACCGCGGCCAACTATCTTGCTGGCGGTCGAAGAAGTCGGGACAAAACGAGAACGGTGGGCAGCGGGCAGCAAAAAAATCTTGTGAACACTTCTCGACGAGGGCAGGGTATGATTTGCGCGGTATAAATTGTACAGATTTAGTCGCGTATCACTGCGCGATATTTATATACAAATTCTATTAGCCTCGTCCTCCTCTTCGTTTCGTCTAATATCTTCCTCTCGCACCGTTCGATCCGAGAGTTCGATGGTTGGTAACCAGGTTTCGAATAAGAATCTTCTATTTCCTCAAGTTGGTAGACACAGCAAGATACAGTGAACCTTTATCTCGGAATATACCTGTTTCCAGCTGTTGTAAATTAATGATGTAGAAGTAGCTCAAGGATATGGTGTTAGACGAGCGATGACGAAATCGTGGTGTAAAGTGTTTCATGAATATTGTTGGATCGGAAAGATTATATTGTTGAAACTGTCGAGGTTCGCGATTGAGTCTGAACGCACCCGCGAACGGTTCGAGTGACCAGTTTCCTGTCGTACGACAATCGAGCGAGTCGATGGAATTGATTCAATCTTTCGACGAGCCTCGATTCAGTCTTCCGGCTCTCGGACGTTTTAAAATTCCAGATTACTCCTCGACGGCGCAATTGTACTGTCCTACGCAGGCAGTGGAAAACGTAATGACATTCAGGCGAGTCGACATTTTTAGACTCGTTCAACGACCGAGCTACCTGTAAACGACAGCCCAGCAAGAACGTACACGTTGCGTCAGCGACTCATCTTCTGGTAACGCGATCTGACGTGAAACTGTGTACGAGATTAATGAACGAAGATAGCTACGATGCGGAACACGTCAAACTTCGAAACAACGAGCCACGATGCGATATTTAATACATTCAATTAACTGCAATTTTTCAAATCTACGAAAGTACAATATAATCGTAACGAAATAGAAATGATTATCGTCAGACATGAAAAAATGAATCTAAACATTCTAAGCGACGAAGAATTTTAATTCCAAAGAGACTGAGAGACGCACCCTAACCCCTCGATAATTCTTCAGCCGGAAAGAAACAATTACCCAGGCAATAAAATCGACAAATTTACTTTCGAAGCCAACAGAAGTAGCGGCAATCTCTCGAGGATCACGATTTACAGCCGCATCGTTCGCGGTATTCGAATAAATTCTCCAGGACCATACACTGCTTCCGCTGCATGAAGTCCGTGAAAGAAAGAGGGAGAGAGAGAGAGAGAGAGAGAGAGAGAGAGAGAGAGAGAGAAAGACAGAGAGAGAAGCAGACACGAGAGAGGAGCAAATAAATTTCCGGGATCGAGGACATTCGCCAGGGAACGAAGACGGAGGAAAACCGAGGCTCGACTAATTGCGGCCAGGGGAGGACGGTTCCCTCGTGCCAGCTGGAAAATCCTCGGTCCGCATTCCGCGTGGACGGGCTCGTCCAGGACAGCGAAACGGCCGGAAGCCCATCGACCGATGTCGGAATGTAATTTCGTCTTGGCTGAAATTCTGCCGCGAGACGTGGCCCCTGCGCCTTATTGGCCCTTACGCGACTCGTCGACTGCTGCTGCACCTATAAAACTCTCCGTCGACCATTATTGTGAGCCATGCCACCTAGAGACACTGCCAGCCTCGAATATGTATACGCGGAGGAGAGGAGGCTGCGAGCGTCTCGTTCAGATGACCGCGCGTGGACGAGAAAGACGAGAATTCGAGGGGGGTGATGGTGGTTTATGAGAAGTTCCGAATTGTTTCTTCCTCTCTTCCTGGTGTTCCGCGCGGGATATTGAAAATTTATTGCGGTCAACAGGCGAACAGTCGCAGGTGGAGAAACGGCGCGGCGAGTCTGACGCGAAGGGCGCGAGGCGTGGTAAAGGAGAGAGGAGGACGAGAGGTAGATCCTCTCTCGACTGTGCTGCCGCGAGGTTATACATAGCCGCATCGTATTCCGTTAGACGAGATTAAATGCGTGTATAACGATCCAATTAGGACGTACAAGCTATGTATCTCGTTTAACTGTATCACTCGGATTATCCCTCGACTATCCTCGGTTCTCGCGGCCAACTTTTCTTATTCGATCGGGACTTTTTTAATTGCTACGTAAAAGGGGAGAGCGACCACGAGCGAGCGTGTTGAAAAATTCTGAAGGATCGCTTAATGGATCCCTGCTGTTACCCATCCACGTCTAGCGTCGACCATAAATCCAAGTTCAATAACCCATCCGTACGTTACGCCACGAAAAGGAATAACTACGAGAAGAAATCACCACTGGACCTGTGTTATATTTTTTTTTTTCGACTCGCAGAAATCCTCTCCTCGGTTTCGATAATGTCCCACGATTATCCCTAATCGCGAACGGGCTGGTCGGACGGGGCCAGCCCGACCAATCGCGGACAGAGCCACTTCCGTAGCCCAGGATCTGACCCGCAGCCGGATACGGACGCGTGGATGCGCGCACCAGCGCCGACCAGTCATGAAAACAAGTTTTCTGCGCGTTGAATTTCAGGGTGAATCAAGAGCGACGACCCTCGACGGCGACCTTTTAAGCGGCGTGCACAAGCGTGCGCCGAGCGTCGCTCGTTCGCGATCATCATTTCCATCGAGGAGGAGAGCGGAGGGTGGCGACGAGAGGGTAGACGCGATGACGGAGCAACGATGATGACTTTGATTCGCAAACACGCACCCCAATTACAACCTCGCCTCGCCTCTGCTATCTCGTCCGCTAGCTGACCGTGCATTAGCTGCACCAACAATGCATTATTCAGTGCACACACGTTCCCGTTGACGTATTTGCCCGTTTCGTAATATGATTCCCGCGATATTATTCCCTGTGTACGGGCACCGCCCACCGCGGTCCACCTGCGGACGGTAAGTCGCCATTTCGCTGCGTCTCGACTGACAAATATTAACACGATCGTCCCAACCCTGTCGTCCCTCGAGTCTCGCGTTCACAGGATCGTTTTTAGCTTACACGGACGCGAGAGCTAGATCGTTGGAAAGGTTTGGCGAGGATTCGATCGAACGTTTCGCGGACGGGATACGCGGGACACGCAACAGGGTGGCAAAGCGAATTCGGCGTCAGAGTTCCTCCACTCACGCTGTGGGAACAATTGTAACAGTAATTTAAGGGAGCCTTCGAGCAGTCCGCGCACGTACACCGGACACAACACGACTAATAACAACCGGGGAATCGATAATTGAGCCACTTAGAAGTCAAGCTGATCGACTCCACTTCCTATGTGTTTCTCAGGCTCGATGTACGAGCATGTGTAATTCAATTTCAATTCTACATAAATTAAACGATATATCCGCGTAAAGATAATCAATCTGGCTCTTGAGTAACCCATAACTAAATTCTTAATCGATCGTTGATCGAATTTGAAACATTGGTGCACGGATCCGTATGTAGATTTCCAAAGATCGAGCGCACAAACAGGAGATTCGTAACAGTCGAGGGATTAAGACAACGATTACCCCCATGCTTCCACCTCGTCGAAGGCAGCAATCGCAACCGTGAGAACGGCGATCGTCGAAACGGATCGGACGTCGCACCGCTCGAAAACGATCACTGGCTGAATTTCTATAACGCGGCCCAGCGCCGGTTGAAAGAGCGAGCGCGAACGACTCGCGTTTCGCACGTATGCGAACCGTGACCGTCCTACCAATGCACGCGCCTCTATTGTATTTTTGCAACATGTGCCATTTAGCTTGCTATTCTTGGCCGAACTTCCGCGTACCTGCCTCGATTGACACGGCGGGGTGGCGAGCGCCGCGTCTTCTGCGGCAACACGCGTGTTCGCGGACGACGGTTCCCGCGGATACGACGGGATCGGTCCTGGTCTCTTCCTAGTGTCAACTGGATGGCAAATGCGCTAAGAGTGTCGCAACTTGAGAAGACTCTGATGGATCGACGCGATTACTTAGCTTGGTTTGGATTTGTTCTCGAGGTGTGAAAACCAGACAGAAATCGAAATTCGAAGTCTGTCGAAGTTTCGACGAATATCGAAAAGTGACGCTATCATCGCTGACCAGCTCGAAACCGGAGCCCCGTATCCGCCCATCGAACAGCGTTCGCTCCAATTGAAACGAATGACCCTCGAACCGCGAGAGATCGAAAAGAAATTGCGACATGAAAATTGCAAATCGTCCGTTGACCGGAACCCCTCTCGCAGCCTGGCCTCTCGTCGGTGAAAACGCATCGATTCCAGTTAATGCGATTCGAAATCTAATTCCCGCTATCGGGGCTGGCGATCGAGGGCCCAATAGTTTGCTCGTGTTTTCATTTTCCCCTTAATTACTTTAGAGCGTTCATAGAGGCGAAACGAAAGCATTGAAAAAAAGGGGCGATCGAGGGGCGGAGGGATGCGAGGCGGAGGGTTGGAAATATCGGAGAATTTTCATGGGGAGCGGCGAATCTGGCCGAGGGTATGAAATTCCCGCGAGTTGAGCGCGAATCTGTCGCGATACAAGCAAATAGATGCAAAAAACGCGGGGGTGGAAATATGGCGGACGGACGCGGACGAGCCGGGCCGGGGCCTGGCCACAAATATTTGCGTTGCAGAGTGCCGTTCGTGGTAATAACAAAGGAAAATAGAGCGTGGCTACCGACTACAAGTTCGCGATGGTTATTCAATTCGCGTGACACGCAGAGAATACGCCCTTCCGATTAAGGTACGCCGCGCCTGCCACCGAGTTTTTAGCGTTCTCCACTGGGCTGCCAGGCGATTACACACTGCTAGCATCGACGCGTTACACGCGACACGAAAGAAACGTCAGGTTTGCTTTTTTAAATCCAACAAACTCTATGCGTTCTTCGTGAAACTCTACCAAAGATTAAGTTTCTCAATCGAGGAAAAAGTCGCGCAAAAATGCCAATAATTAAATATTTAATCGTCCGTAAAAATCATCTCCGACGCTTTCTCTAAATACCAGAAATACTTCCTCCTCCCACTCGAATCATTCCACAGCCGTTAACGGCCGTCACGAAGCGAGGAGAACCTCTCCCTCTTTCACTCTGGTCGGCACTCGTGGCGGTGGCCGTGCGCGCGGTCGATTTAAATTAATAAAGCTAATCGAGCCATAATCTATCGGGCATAGACCGCCTAAAGCATCGGAGTGCGCCGCGGCCCATTGTTGATGGCGCGCTTCAAAATATGCAAATGAACGGAATCGAGGGTTGGTGGAATGAAAGCGCCCCGACGCGCTGTCCGGCCGTCATCACTCAGTTGCGCGACGCCAACGACGCCCGCCTTCCCTCGCGTACGCGCGTCGACACGCCGGTGATAATGAAAATACCGCGATGCCAGCGGGCTCGACGATCATTACGGTCATCAGCGAGATGACCGGCTCGATAGTCGATCAATTAAACGACCCTGCCCAGCCAGCAGCGAAATCGATGCTGGCCCTGCTGGCGAGCGTCGCGTTTCGTCTCTCGCAATCGAGTTCCAGTGGATGCATTTCGCGCTCGTCGATTGGGTAATGGCATAGCGGAGTTATTCGCAAGACAGCCGCGAATGGATATGGAACGACTATGGAACCATTGTGCTCCACGAATATACGAAATTCCAATCGCACGGAAAAATTGCTGGCTTCGTTTATAATATGTTGTGGGAACGCGAGGGAAAACGCAGTCGAGCGTTTTTTGCCCTGCGTCTCCGGCTTCTGCCTACGAAGCGAACATATGCAACGTGGCACTGCATGTAGACAGAAGTTGTTGCACACCGTTGTAATAAAATAAGATTGTACTCCGCAAAAAGACTCGATTCGAGCACCCTGTCCCGAGCAACTTTTACGTCCACGCTTTCCATTTAAAACCACCGGTGTTCCCGAGTCATTCGAACGCGCGTACGCAAGTTTTTCACGCTAGTCGCCTCGCAACAAGTTTCATTCCCGGGTAATACGGTTCTTGTCCGATCCGAAGGTGTTCGAGTCCATTTTTCATCGGGGTCGATGCGGCCTCTTCGTCCCGCCAACGTCCGCGGATAATGATATTCGTTCGAAGTCAGGCCTTTTTACGCGCAATTTGCCCAAGAAAATGGTCGTCGCTGGGCGCGAAACGCGATCGAACGAACGAACGAACCGGCGCAACGTCCGGCGGATCGGCTGAATTTTTCTTCAAAACGACCGGCTCGCGAAACCGTGTTGAGCGGCGATAAATTACCGAGGCTGAACACGCTGGGCTTCCCAGTAAATAATGCTTCCCCGAATGGTTTCCATTACTAGCGTGCGCGCGCGAGAGCTGCCCGTGCAAATGCCGTGGTACTTTTTCGGTGTAAATTATTGCACACTCTCGAAGCCATCGGGGATCCTAGGGCATCGCGCGGATTGTAAAAACAGGCAATAAGGGGCTCGGCCGCAACTATCCGCCCGTTTCTATGCAACTTCTTCGGCGTTACCTTGAAATACGAGCGAGCAGCCGTGTTGCAACCGCGATTCTAACGGGCCACGTGGCCACCTCGTCGTAAATATCGCGGCCGGTAGACAAACGGCTCGTCCGCCTTCCTTCCGCGAATTCGACCGGCTCTCGAACGGACCCCTCTCGTAACCGTGCGCGAATTCGTGCCCCGTGTGTTTCTGCTCCTCCTCCTCCTCCTCCTCCTCCTCCTCCTCCTCCTCCACCTCCTCCATCCTCCTTCCACGTTCTTCTTTTCTTCACCCCCTTTTTCTCGTCCCCGTCCGACGATGGTTACGAGCGTGGCGCGTTTTTGGGGGGAAAGGTAATTGAGTTGCTCAAGAGGAAACACAGTCGGACTCGCTCGGTAAGTGCTTTAATTGGGGCTACCGTGGTACACGTTTTATCGTGATTGTAAATTAACCGGGAGATTTACGGTGCTGATGTTTATTGCCGCGCGATCGCGGCTGAATGTCGTATATCTCAATTCATTATCCGTGGGATACAATCGGGAACGGCGTGACTGACAATAACGTCGTGTAAATCATCGCGTGCGGAGCTGTTACCGAGGAATTCGCGATTCCACTTTTTTCCAGCCGACTATAATTTGCCCACGCGGCTCGATCGAACAATGCTCTATAAAATTATACCCCGACGCTCGAGAGAGAGAGAAAAACGGAATCGCAACGGCTGCAACGAATTTACCCAGCCGGAGAACTTTCTCCGCATATCGCTGGGAGCTCGCGAACCGTTCTCCATTTCCGCGTGAAGGCTAAAAGGACTCGAATTTCCTCGAGGAAACTCCTCGACGCCAGGAAATCACCGGACTCCGCGACGCTTATCGCGGTGACGATCGTGATCCATTCGACCATTCGAACGACGTTTATCGCGATCCTTCCTCCTTGGCGTCTAGCGTCGTCTCCTGACGCAGGATATAGGCGCAATTACCAGCGCGGATGAGGACTTAGCCAGACGACACGGAAAGAGCAATTCGCGTCGCAAGGGTGAGAACGCGACCCGTGAAAGTCGGCTGCATCACGCTTATACAAGGTGTAAAGACTCGAACATTTGTCGAACACTCAAATCGTACGAAGCAAGCACATTCTCTATCGCAATTGATTTCGCACGAGAAGTCTCAAATACGATCTCGTTATTTTTCATTTTTCGCTTCGCGTTAATTTACAGAACCGCCCCTTAAATCGCTTCGACACCCCAGCAATCGTCGAACACCCTGTACGAGGTCTACTTCTGCCAGCAGCTACTCGCGCGTTTCCTCTCGTCTTCGAGCAGAGCTTTATTGGGCTAATTTAAATAACGACAGAGGAGGGGTGCTATCTCGCAGCACCGTCGGCTTTCTATTCGACAAGCCCGAATATCCTCGCCGCGTCTCTCCCTTCGTCGTCGTCTTCCTCTCCCTGGCCGCGGCAGCCGCGATGACTGAAGGATTTACGGACTTTTATTGCGGGCGAGCGTTCATCTCGAGCGAATGCAAATTAAGATCTCGCTGCCGTCCGCGCTCGTAGACACGTACCGTTCGGCTGCACCGCAGTGGCAACGGAGAAAAGGAGCTTTTGTCTTCGGGCTTCAACCGTTCCGACTTAACACAATGCTCGCCTTTGTGGCGGGTTGTTGCCGAGCGGGTTGTTTTTCTCTGTCGTTCGCGGCCTGCCACGATTTTTACCCTCCCGCGTACTCTCTTTCTTCTGCTCAATTAACAAATTCGAATGCTACCTCTTATTAATTACCAGGCGAACTGTTCATTTACGCGTTGCTTGCAATTATCGCGAGGATTCTGCGGTCATATCTGTTGCGATTACGTTGTTGTCAGACGTTTTTCGGCTAAATGGTAGGAGTTTCAAGCTTGAAGCTTCGCGAATTATCCTTGAATTTCCAAGGAAAGAAGATTCATTGGTTCTAGTAAAGCACGCTCGTGGATGGAAAGGTGGAAACGTTTCTGCGTTCCTACTGGCAACGCGAGTAATTCACCTGCAATTTTCGGCTCGAATGACCCGGGTAATAAACCAGTTTATACGCGTATTAAAGCCGCGCTTTTTCGCTGGCGGTCAGCAAGGATCGCGATATGATAATTGCTCGAAACCAGCGTGCCTCCACCCGACTAGCCTACTTTCTAATTCCGCGTCGCGTAACGCGCAGCAGCCGTGAACTTTATTCGGCACGCCATGTATCATTTCCCTGAAATTCTCCCACAGAACTCTCTCTTTCTCTCTCGTAAACTGTGCTTACTTTAATATCGTGGACGTATCTGATCCAAACGCATCGATCGGGGGAAAGAAGAAAATTGTGGAATTATTGCGCAGACACGAGATCAAAGGAGACTCGGCGAGAAGATCCAGCGACGTTGGGGAGAAATTGAAGGTTAAAAATGCAGAAAGCACGCGGAAGGTGGAAGATTGAAAGACAGCTGGGACAAGATGCACGGAGATTAAAAAAATCGTACGAGAAAAAAAAAGATTGAAGTGTATCTGCCCAAAGAACGAACACTGACGATTGTCTAAGAGCGAGAGAGACGCTGAAGCTTCTCGAGAAAGATTGAAAAACACAAATTTAACGACAAAAATTCCGTAAGAAAATTTAGAGAAACAAAGAAAAAAAGTAGGAATATCCAGGCTATAAGAAAACTTAACCACGATCGAAGCATATTACAAAAAGCTGTCGCATCGCTACGACTCCGTCGCAGGAATCGCCTATAATTACAGTGTCTACGCGCATGACGATCGTAACGCATGCATCACAGAGTTTTTCGTGACGCTCTCGTCATGTGTTTCAGGGCTCGATTCGCGAAGTGTACACCATATGACAGCCACGACGACAACCAACGCCACAGCACCGGTAACAAGAGGGTGGTGTAGTTGCTCGCACGAGCGACACCCCATATTTTCCGAAGGAATGTGTATATCCCTGGTGGCACGTGATCTCGATTAATCGGTCGCTGCATATGGACGAAAGGATTGGCTAGGAAAATTAAATGCAACTGCCGCGCGAGTGTTCGAGAGCAGGAGCGAGAGAGGGAGAGACAGAGAAACAGAGGCAATTCCTAGCGCAGGCCGCGGGTCTGTCACGGCGACGTCAGTTAGCCGGTTTTTCGAGGGTCCGGTTAAACGCATCATACGGCCTCGAGGATAAATACTGGCGCTGTGCACGCGGTAAAGGGGTGTCGCGATTGGGGATCGAAACGAATGTGTCATCCGGATCGGTCGTGCTCGAAAGCTTCCGAGGGATCCTCGACGCTGACCGATCGCTCTTTATGCCCGGATAATCCCAATGGCTGAAAACGGAGGGAGAGACCGCTGCGCGCGTGTTGTTACCCAGGGCCCTCGATTAATACGTATCCCCGCTACCGTTGTAATTCCTCGCGACTTAAACTCGTCAAACATCGGCCGTCGTTTAATTAACGGGTTATCGGCGATCCAGGCCTCCAGTCCGGGGAGAATAGTTTCGGACGATGATATCGATTCCACGCGGAGGTTCGTCGGTGTTGCTCGACGATGGGGTGCGATCGTCAAGCGTGACCTAACGACAAGATTCTCTGTCGACCAACGAAATTTCAGTTTCGTCAGAACGCGAAGAATCGCGGAAGTTCTGCCGCAATTTCCCGCGAATTTTCCATCGAACGACCGACAACCCGCGCTTTTTCTCTGTCAACCAAACACGAACACGATCGTTTAGAAATCGCCGGTGCTGCGTAATCCAGGCGAAATGAATAGAGGCGCGCGCTCGAAGGTGCGCAATTAACGGGTCCGCGGTTTCTTGCGAAACGCGAGGCGAGTCAGCCGGACCGTAGTAAGAACGTGGAAGTTACGACGAGTGTTGCGCGGTGAAACGGTTCCGGGAAATTCATTGGTTCGCTGTCCGGTGTGCTAATGGGTTTAATCCCGGGCACGGGGATTATTACACGTAGGTAGCCGTCCTGGAACAGCGTCCTGTTGCGGCGAAACGATCCACACGGATCGGACGTTAACTGGCGACAATTAACGTCGCAACGGGGCGTGCGCGTCCGACGCGGCTGCTACGCTCCTACGGAGAGGAGAAGATCCGTAACGAGCGACGATTGCGTGGGATAACGAACGGGGACGAACGGAACGCGGTTGGAGATACGGTGATTGAGTTGCCACGGTAAGTCCCGCGAGGTTTCATGATGAAAGTGTTGCTGTTACTTTTAATGAAACTGTAAATTCCACCAGAGTGGACGGCTCGTTTTCGTCTCGAGCCGTTAATGCCGTATTAATCGAACCACCAGGCCAAGTGGAACGAAGGTAGCACGCGGAAAACATCCGAAATTAACTTACGCGGCAATTTTTCCATTGATTTACGTTACTTATTAAATACTCCAGTTAAATAAATACTCCAGTTATTGCTGACACGTTGATCAAAAATATATCCAATTATTAATTAACCACGGTTCTTTGACGTTCATTTTCAACCCTATATTTGCTCGAGAACAGACTACGTACATCATCATCCAGCAGTTGAAAATGTATACGATCAAACTACCGTAGAATATTGATACTAAGTGTATTACTCGAAATCAAGGTTCACCCGAATGATCGATATCAGCAGGTTAACAAGCTCCACGCGTAATCGCATAACCGACGAATATCGCCTCAATTACAAAAGGTCGCGCACCCGGTTCGCGTCTATTAAACGATCAATTAAAACTTCATGCGCTCGTCGATCACCCGGAAGGTTAACCCGCGCGGTCTGGCCAAACACAACAGAGAAATCGGTAAGTTAAATTGTTAATTTATATTCATCAGATACAAATTGAATAGCGGGCTGCGCAACGGTGGGGTGGAGCATCCCCCAAAGGCACGGGGCCAACCCCCGCAGATCGTTGCCACGGGCCATCGCGTGAAACCGCCGCCGCGATCAACGGCTAGACCCGACGAGTTGACGAATAGACCGTGTCCAGGCGATAATACGTCTCAACGGCACTAGGGTTGGCTTTTTATCGTCGATGCGACATCTAAATTGCCGCGATAATGCGCGTTTCGAGAGAATCCCGGGAAATTCGCGGTGAAAAAAATTGCGGATTTATTTCGACAGCCGATGCTTATCGAAGGAACTCTTGGAAACTTTGAAACGACTCTGTACGTACATTCATCACGCTGCGCTACAAGTGACTTTTTTTCGGCCCCGAGTAGCCCCTTGGGAAGGCAGACGGCACGTTAAAAAAACGACACGGTCGATACTGTTCTCCCTTTATGCTCGTTTCTGCAGAAAAAATCCATGCACCGGCGACAGTTGCGCGACTTACACGATAACAGATCGCGCGTTAGTTATGGTTACATTTGACGTTTGCGTGGCTGGGATAGTTTACTTTGACACGCTGTAATTATTTTAATACACGTCAGGGCATTGTATGCAAATTACCATTTCCGTCGGAGGTCATCTCGAAGGTAGTCCGACAAAATGCTACTGAACGAACGAGAATGAATCTAAACTTATCACGCGCTGAATACTAAACGACTGAAATTGCAAATTCACACCCCAACGAACCACCCTCCGTAAAATTTGTCTCACACGCAGAAAAATGTGAATCGATAAAAATACAGACCAAAGTCTCGATCAATAGTCCGCGCGACGAACAGTTAGAAATACTCTCCAGGCAATCCTCGATCAATGAAAGAGGCTCGAAACATCAGACCCCTTCCTAACCCAGTCTCAGAAAACCCAAACAGTAGCCGAAACCGGCTCGTGGAGCCTGTCGTGAAGCGAGGCAGCGACGCAAGGGACACGCGAGGCGAACGGAAAGCGAGCAGCCTACAAACCAGCTCTCGAGAGCCAGGGACCTCGGTGGAGGAGAAGGTGGACGACTTCCTTCGCGTAAAAAGACTCTTGCGATGCTATCAGCCGCTGACCCGAGGATCGCGGTTCGTCTGATTGCACGTTCCAACCAGAGATCTCGTACCACTGTATTCACCCACCCTTGGCCCTTCCTCCGAGTGAAAATTACGGCAATATACGCGAGCACTAACCCTTCCTTTGCGCTCTCTCTCTCTCTCTCTCTCTCTCTCTCTCTCTCTCTCTCTCTCTCTCTCCACCTTACGAGAGGCAACGCGGGATTCCTTTTGTTGCGTCGGCCTCAGCTCGAGAAAAGACGTTCCTCGCGGTTGAGCATAGGTTCCCGGATAATTTCAGCCCTTTTGTACGGTGCGTACGGCTCGTGGGCGTGCGTCACTCCGGCGAGGAGCCACGCGAGGAAGAAAACACGCTCGTCCCGGTCGCGTGTGCCCATGCGTGCGCCGCAACGTGTTATGAAACGCGAAACGTCACTGCCCTCGCGGGCTACCTTGCTAATGAGGGGTTCTTCCGTCTGCTCCTCGCTCTCGCCGTGCTCTCCTCCTTCGCTGGGAGGCTCACCGTCGTCCGTGGGCTCGCTGGCCGCCTCGTTCCCTCGTCTTTTTGCTCTCGCGCGTCGATGCGTCGTGTCGCGAACTTCGAGGAACACGCTGCCCGCTTCGCGGAACCGCCGCCAATGGAGAACGTGTTCAGAGTGGAAATTGGGTCGAGAGTCGATGCTGCTGTTGCATTGGGAATCGTTCTTCTCTTTTTTTCTTTATTTCGTTAGCGAGAGATTTGGGGAGGGACAATGGTCCATTTGAGTTGACTGTGGTTTGAGTCCTGCTGTGATTTTGGAATTTAGTAGCATTTTTCTTAATGTTATTTGTATTCTTGCTGCGAGAACCGCGAGTGATCATTGGAACTGGTGGAGGCAGAGAGAGGTACGCGTATTATTTCTCTTGGGAACGAACGCTAAATTCCTGTTTCCCGGTTATTCTAAAGGACAGAAAGGACTGATACACTTCAAAGAATCCTTCAGTGCCTTTGGCGGAGGCAATACCTTTTTTGTTCCGGTTTCGTTCCATTCAGCAGCGGCCGATGAAAGTATCGGGAGAGGGTCTCTCGATAAAGGTGGTGGGCGTGCACAGCTCGTATCCGTGTCTTCCTTTTCAATAAGGCGTAATCAACATTCGTAAACATGCAATCAAAACGAATGCATCCTGAATTTATTCCGCGGTCAACGTCCTGGCTGGCCGAAAAAAAATCGCCGAAGCGTGCCCATCCTGAGACACGCGGAACCCCCCCCTTGGACAACCATTAAATTCGTACGCCTCGATTTTATTTAAGATCGACAACCATAACGCGTGTTCCTCAAAAATTCAACCCTTTGTATCCATCAGATACAAAAGAAATTAATTACATCGAAGACTACCCAAAATAAATGAGAAACACTCCGAAGAATTAAAGAACAGAAGAGATCTAAGCAAATAGAGATGGAAAAGAAAAGTCTGGAGCTTACGATCACCGACAGCGTCCTTTAATCCGGATCGCGCGCGATCGTTCTTTCTAATTAACGTCCGCTGGACCGGAAGGGGAAAAAAGTCCGGACGAACGAAGAGGAAGGAGGAAACGAAGGAGTCGTCCGGTCCGATAAGAGAAAAAGCTCCGCTCTCGAACCGTTCGAGACGGTTTACCCAGGTGGCCGGTCGACCTCGTGGCAACCCTAATTGAGGGGAAGTTGCAACCATTGCAGAAATGATTAAACTCTTAGGAGACGGTCGTAGAGTGGAAATACGTGCCACTCGGCTTAATGGAGCCACGATGACGTGTCTCCACCTATCCACTGTAATAATTATCCAGCATTACCAGGCTGATGATACCTGTACTCGTCACGCGTTACCGAGCGACACTGTTCTCCGTTCTACGTAACCCCCCTGGCTACGTTAATTACGACGCAACCGGACTCGCGGTTTACCGCGTTCGAAACGATAAACTGTCCATTGTCGCGTCGCGAATCGTGTCGATCGAACTGGCTTTCTTTATGTTTGCTCGTCGACGACAAATGACGCGACGATTGCCGCTCGATCAATCCACGAGTATGAGCTATCGATTACGTTAGTCGTGAGGCTTAGAAAAATTATTTTCGACGGCAATTTCATAAAAATTCGCAAAGTATTTCACGTGAATTCGTCTAAATCCTTATAATAGACATACTCGAGCCATACAGAGTCTGGAATAGCGACTCGAGCGACAAGAGGAGAAGAACAGCGAGGGTTCCGGATCGACGCACCCTATCGTGTTACGATACCAGGTAACGAGATCATCTTTGATCTCGGATCGTTCGGTTCGAGCGAAAAGGCCGTAGGCGTCGTCGGGTTCCAGTCGAAGACGAACGACCCCCACGGGAGGGAGGCGCGACTCCAACTGGATCCGGGGCTGGAAAACGCTACTAATTATAATCGCATTAGGATCGTTGCCGCCGTTACTCAAGTCGAGCCGAATACCCGGCCTCGCCGCGTTTCGTACCCGCGAACGATGTTTACTTTACCCGTTCCCCATCGCTCCTCACCCTTTCGCCTACCAATTACACGTATCTGGCGTTCCCGTTTCTGCTCTCGCTGGTAACGGCGGCGTTTGCCAACTTGTAATGAACATCACCTCGGGCCAGATGCAGTCGAGGGAAATAAGTGCGATCGATTACTGTAAACGCGTAACCTGCGTACGGTTTTCTATAATCGACGAGAGGAATATCATGCGAATGTCCGCTCATACGTAAGAGCCTGTATAACGGGTGAACAAGATAGTGTTTTGCATCGAATTATCCATCCACCTTTTTCTCGAAAAGTTAATAACAAGCTTCTTGTCTCTTCTTCGTCGACGAGATCTGTGAAGTCGACGTCGAGTCGCGAGTAAGCCTCGATGTATCCCGACTATCGAACCAGTGTCGGTGAAACTGAACCCCAGGCGTTCCCGATCGAAATCGAAGAAGCTCGATCCTCGAGGCGCTCCGTTTACAGGAGCAACCGAACCGTGTCCTGTCCCTACGCGTAGCTGGTGTTTCGCGTGCGCTTTGACCGTGACCACGAAGCGTGGCGGCCGTGCGTGTGTCACTCGATGACTCCTGGCCCGGCGGATCGGTCTCCCGCTCCGCCCAGAACGTGCACGCTCCAGCTTTGTCCCATCGCGAACGCGCTCCGTTTCCGAAGGCAACCTCGCGCTCGCCGCGATCACGTCAACTGCAGACCGCTGTCCGGTCGTCAGCTCCTCTCTTTGTTCGCGTAGCAGAGAGCTGCACCGAGCTGCTTGGACAGGTCAGTGGGACTTTTGTATAATCTCTTTGTTCGATTGCCGGTGGCCTTTTGATACTGCGAATCGATTAAAACCCCTCGCGTCGAGCATTAAAACGCTCGACTACCACGGAAATATCTTCGATTCCCATTGTATTCAGCACATTACAAAAATGGAGCACTCGGTTGAATGAGTAATTCCGCTATCCTTCCAATTATTTATATCCGAGTTTTATATGTTGTATATACTTGTGAAAGAAATTTCCAAGAATCTGTTTCGATCCATTTCGATGCCAGTATATCGAGAACTCGGATTCTGGAGGAATCGAATCTCAGTGGGAAGCATTCAAACATCGAAACAATCGAACGGAACGCTCGAATTCGGCCACTCGCGTTTGCTGGCGGAGCGGCGAAGCAGGCGCAGCAGAAAATTAGCTGTCGATTTGCGCTCCCGTTCTTACCGCACCCGATGTTTCTGTTTCGCGAGGCCGCTACCACCGCCGCGACGCGACCACGTACCGCGAGCGAGCGCCCTTCTCTCTTCTCTCGCTCGCGCCAGCCACTTTTTGTTTCACCCGCGCTGCTCGCGCGTACGGTGCATCAGCTGCACCCGCGGCGTAGCGGTACCGCTAACAGCTACCGACGATTTATTCAAGAGTGAAAATTAGGGTCGGATCCCATCCCAGCTTTTGGCCATTACCTCCAACGATACCAGCCATATCGTTAGCCATCCACGCTTCCACGCTTCTATCAACGAATTTCACGGGAACCTTCTTCGGTCTGGCTCCTACTAACGAACTTGGCTAACGCTGATCACAGAGAAAGGTGCTCCGGAAGAGACAGATCGAATAACATGACTCGTAAATATTTACACAAATTCTATAAAATTCGAGATTCATAGATTTACGTACGAATTCCTGAGAGATTCATAAACATACGAAACAATATGTCAACGTAAAATCGCAACGCGAGCAATTTCCAGCGAAGCGGGACGACACACTGCGGTACGCGGCTGGTAACGAGATCGAATTAAAAACGGAGCAGCGAGAGATTAGATCTCAACGAGAAACCTCCTAACCGAGCGGTCGCCTATCATTTAATTTACCATCCAATCCCCAGTGCAAAGTCGCGGCGTTTAACAACCGGTGCATCGACCACAGTGAAGAGAAAGAGGAGGAGAGAGAACGAGAGAGAGAGAGGCGATGCGTAGAGGATAGAGGAGAGCGGCGCGGGTAAGGAGCAGACGAAGAGAGAAAGGGAGGCAGAGGCACCGGTGGAAGCAGCGGCAACGACCGCGACAAAGAGGGCCGGCGGCGCTGCAACATTTACCGTCGGCTTCTCTCCTTCAGGGGTGGATGACTCGAGAGGTCGCCTCTCCTCCTCGTGGGCCTCGACACGCAACTACTGTTCGCCACATGGCCTCCTCTCCTCGCTTCTGGTATTCCTCCTTCTCGTTCTGGCTCTTCCCGGCAGTTTTCCATCGATCCGCACGCGTCGTCGTCGTCGTCTCGGTGCGGAGCCGCAATTATTGCCAGTGCGGCTCGGCTGACGTGACGTGACGTGACGTGACACGGTGCGCGGGGTCAGCCCGCCACGGGGTTAGCTGAAATTACGCCAGCGAGGCGCCTACGTCGGGGAACGAGTTACGCGTACGCGTGCCGTTGTTTCCCGACCGATTCTTCTACGCTCTCGACCGCCAAGGACGCGAGGGACCTTTTGTCGCTGCACCTCCTTTTTTGGCGTCCTCTCGCGGCTCTTCTTTTTTGCGACCCCTTCGATCCTTTCTTTCCCGTGTCCTTGAGCTATTTTTTTTTTCTCCTCATCGCTGCTCGACTCCTTTCGTGGCGCCCTTGAAACGATTCCTCTGTTCCTTTTTCTTTTTATCGTTGCGATTTGGAGTTTCGAGAATCCTTGCACCGGGTTCCTCTATTCGTTTACCATTTTATATCGCGACTACTGGTCCCGTGTAATTATTGGAATTTCTTTTGTCCCGGTCGCTGGAATATCTTCCGTCGCGGAAGATTGGATTTTCTCGTTGATGGAATCTCCCTGGGAATCTCGCGCAGCCGAGCTCGTTCTCCCAGATGGTGCAGAAATTTTTTCAACCCCCAATTTCATCACAGTAAACATGTAGTTTCGCGAGGCGAACGTTGGTTCGCGCAGCGTTCGCGGGCGAAAGACGGGAAGGGCGGAATGGAACGAGGCGAGAGGGTGAAAGCAGAAGAGGAATAGGAAGATCGGGGGCACGTCGAGAGGCGAGGAGGGCCGTGACTCGGCCGTGACATCGCGATTGCACTCGCGCGCACACCTGCGCGCCCAACTCCGGTTCGAGCCGCGCCGACCTTTTACTTTAGCAATCGTCACGTGCTACCACGAGCCACGCGTCTCGAGACAAATGTACGCGCGGTTAACTTTCTCCGTATATTTAATGACCGATGTTCCAATGTTTAACGATTGGCCAATACAAGAATCAGGCCTGAAGGATTACGGCCATAAATCGAAAGGCGCGCGCGTACCCAGGAAGTCTTCGATGCATCATCCAACGGCGAATAATACATTCCTCAAAGTGAAGCAAAAAAACATTGCGCGCGATAACCGAGAAAAATTTGTCTGAAAAAAGAAATCAGTATTTCCAGACAGTTGTCAGTTCTCCAGATACGTGTAATCGTTTCGCTGAAACGATGAGCGCAACGCGACGGAACAACCTTATTCGAAGAGCCCAACGAGAACGTGCACCAATTGGCGAACTATTTGGAGCTCGGAAATGAACCGCTATCCAACTTTATCATCCACGCCGCGGCGGCGGAACGCTGGCAAATGAACAACTGCATTAGCTCGACCGCGAGCTGAAGGCTCTAAGCGCACGATATCCTGGATTCTATTAAATTACACGGAGCCTCGGGTTCGTAGGCGAGGGCACGTGGCGCGGTGCACGCTAACAGCATCGCGGTGCAACAATTCAAGCGGTTTCCCGTACACGCGGCCAGAACAGAGGTTTACGCGGCGGCCACGCGCGCGTCCACCCCGGCTCTCTCGCGAGCCGCGGTATATAAATTATACTGCCCGCTACGATCCTCTCTCTCTCTCTTTCTCACTCTCTCTCTACCCCTCGCCCCGTATTGATTAATTCCAACTGCTGTTCCAGCGGCGAGATTAAATCTCGGATTCGCGGCTCCTTTGCCGGTGCATCATATTCATAGGCTGGTACGCGATGCTTATAATCAGCGTTGATTGTCACGTCCTCCGTGAACCGATCGGTGTAATCTCGCGATGCCTCTCCGTCTCGATTCGAGAGTGGCTCTTTCTACGTGGGACGTCGTCGTGCCTTCGGATGTATTTATTTCATTCCTCCACGACCGAGTGAAATCCCCTGCGTCCGCGTTTTCTTCTTCTGGCCAATCAGATTTGATATTACGCGAGAATTACACATTTGTTTTTCGAGGAAGAATGAATCGAGCAGCACTTAATGTCAGATGTGAATTACAAATCGTGAGAGGGTGTAACTATGATTTCTAGGGAATGGAGAATGCATGGCGCATCGATCTGAGGGGAATAATTCGTGTACTACAGGTTATGATAACGTCGCAACGGCGACAGCCAATGGCGGCTGGGTCACTTTACGTGTTTTTGCAGCTCGTTCCAATTTGCCTCGCTAAACTGCTCGTTAATATTCCAGGGTAGAGCGTTGTTGTCGCAGTTATCGCAGAATTGAGGGAATCATCAGTTCAATGTAGCCAGCCCGTCTAAGTTTACAGGCAGCGGAAAGTGAAAGCTTGACGAGCGTATTAAATTGAGAATAATCGCCCTTAAACTCTAAACGGAAGCTGAATAAAATTGTTCAAAAATCTTCGACTATCCTTGGGACCCCACCTGCCTTATCGTCTACGCTGATCGATCGAATAAAAATAAAGAATAACAGTTACATCGGACGCGTTGCTCGCTCTACGCTCTCCCTCTCGTTTTCAAAGACGTCGCGTCGTAAAAAATACGAAACGGCAGCGCTCTAAGATCCCCGCGGAGATATCTGCCGGGTGAAACGATTGCTCCGCGAGACGTCAAGATGAAGAAGAGATTACTCGCGACGCAAAATCGACGCGGGGCAAACTCTGAGGGGATCCCAGCGCGGTTTCGTTTCCAATTAAAACGCGCGACCTAACGAAGCGTTGGGGAGAGTTGAAACGGGTGGAGAAAAAAAAAAAAAAAAAAAAAGAAGAGAGGGTCGCACACGGGGATGAGAGGGGAGATCGGTGAAGTTGGCGCATGCCACAAGTGTGCCCAGCACCGGCTCCTATTGGGTTACAACCTGGCGCTGCTCCTCCTCGACGGACGGTTTAGTGTTACCGCTGGTCCGTCCGCAGACGAGACGCTGCGCTATGGAAGCCCTAGGGCCCACTGCGAAATGGGTGCACATTCCTCGTACGCTCGTGAACCCACGAGCGACGCGATCGAAGATGACACCTCGACGAATTAATCTGGCTGCGACTCGTGCAGCGCGGCTAATTAAAAGGGCAGCCTTAAAATCGATGCTCGCAGAGCCGTAGAGCTTCCACTGCAACGATGCTTCTTCTTTCTCGCTGGGACAGTGGCTGCTGCAAAGACGACTGTTGCGATCAGGGTGCGACGAGCGAACTGCGTAAAGATATAAAATGGGTTAAAAGATGTATCGAAAGTATTTGAAATATGAAAATATATAAATACGTCGAATAGAAGTTACAATTTTCTGAATATCGTTAGCGATTATTTCAATATCCATAGCGCGAGCTATTCTAAAACCATAGACACGGAAGTATCGTTTCTTACGATCGACAAGTCACTCCCAAAGGATCCCTGGCACTTTGATAACGCTCGCGATGATAATTCGCGTTCGTATTGCGATCGAGGCGAGCGCAATCATCGGGCAACGGAGCTGTAATCCGTTTCGCGGTTAAGCGAATTTCGCGAAAAATCGTCCGCGGATTGCGCCACGGTATCTTTCAAAACCTTTACCGTATTATTTCGCTGGGCTTAATGCCTGCATCCGTACAATAGAACCGGGGCTGGCAGTTTACGTAACCAGCCATAAGATAAGAAATCCCGTAGGGCAGTAAAACTCGTAACGCTCCCGATCGCTTTTAGTCTTCCGTTCCGTTGGGCTTTCGAGCGGGGCCTCGTTACCGTGCCTCGATTTCACGGGCCTCTCGTACGAGCCAGGGACCCCGCGCGAGTAACGAGAAGGAACGAGACCATTTAACGTTACAATATACACAGACGAGGACGCGAGAACAATGAGAAAGAAAGGGAAAGAGAAGGCGTGTTCTTAGCCCTATCAGATCACGTCGACTCCACGCTCGCCTCGTAAACGAGTAATAGATAAATGGTTGTTGGATGGATGGAAAAATGGCCCCCCGCCACGATTCCTCCCTTTCTCGATTCGAGTGTCTCGTGCAACAATTTTGAACTCTCTGCGCTTTGTGCGAAAGGAAGGTGAAACGGTGTAGAATCTTCGTTTTGCGAGAGTAAAGTTTCTGGTTATAGAAAAACAGAGAGTTTGATCGGATGGGACGTCGCGAGCAATTGTTACCAAAGAGAGAGAGAGAGAGAGAGAAGAGAATGGCCTGCCCTCACAAGAATCGGATCCAACGAAGTCAATACGGACAATAGCTCGATAAGTAGATAATAATGCATAATATAATAAGAGAGCACCGGCTGCGCGTAGCGTACGCGCGAGCCGTCGTGTGTTGGTAGCACGCGCCACATTGAGCCGCCAATTCAGGCTGCTTGAGAGCGGCCTTTAACGACTCCTTTCTACGCGGCTGCGAGTCCCGCCGTCAAGCACAATGCTGTTTCTTAAATTTTATCGTTACTCGTTCACCGACCGTTGAATTTATGTAACGCGCATTAACCGCGTTTGATAAGCCTAAACGACTCGACTCTAAACCCATTTCTTCTTCTTTTTTTCGTTTTCTTGATCTCCTCGATCTCTCTTATCAAAATAGCACGTCCTCCATTGCTCTCTTTAACCCTCTGATTTTTATTCTGCGCATAGTTGAACGAGAAACGTTTCAATTTCTATTCGTGCAATTTGCGACGCAATTTTTGCTGCAAACATTGAATTATTCGGATCGTAAAGCTCTGGTTAACTATTTTGCAGGCTTTGATGAACGGTAGCACGTTCACAGGGAGTTTACTTGGATCATAATCGGGCCTCGTTTGATCGTCGAAGTTAAGCTGCGTTCGACACGGGTTTAGCGCTTACAGCGCGTTGTAAGCTAGTGTTAGATAGATGATCGTTCGCCAGCTACCCGCTGTACAACCAGTCTCGGTTTAGGACTCATTTAACGCTGTGAATACCAGCCAATCATCGACGGCAATTAATTCTGGACGCGCGCGAGCAATTTTCACTAAATTCCAGTTCGAACTGCGAGCCAGAGTCGCGGCGTAAACTACTTCTCCGATGCAAATTCGATAAAACAAAAAAAATATGAAAGCCAGTTATCGACGGCCACGTTCTAAGTCGTCTATTCGTGCAAACCAGTTAAGTCGCCCCTAACAACCCATAACTCGTCACCCTCGTGTTCTCGCGTGTACCGACTTTATTTATATTGTTCCCAGTACATCCATACGCTGCATCTCGTGTACTACCCCTCCTCTACACGCTGCACCATCCACGATTTCCGTTTAACCCGTTCCTCGACGGTGCCATACTTCGAAGCCAACACACTCTTCGCGGAATCTCGCAAAATAATCTCCGTTATTCTCATCAGAATCGACTGACCGAAATAACGCTTTGCTTCTGATACAAAAGCGATTTGAAATCTTCACCTCAGTGTAGAAGAAAGGAATGCAGCGAAGAAAGAGATCGAAGGTAGAAGAAAAGAAAAGAAAGAAAAGCTATCGAGGGGTTGCATCGCGAGCAAGGCAGGGAGGGAGGGAGGCGCGCGAAGACGGTGGCAAAAAACGCGGAAACGAATATAGGAGGGCAACGAAGAAGAAAACGTCGGCCAGGTAAAAGCGAGAGAGCGCAATTACCCGCTGGCGGATGAAAACAAACTAAAAAGGAGAACAGCTCGACGACGCTCGGCGAGGGGGATAGCAGACTCCGTGGAGAGGATACGTCGAAGAGAAAGACGCGGGAATAGGAGAAACAGCGTGACGCGTATGCTTCACTGAGTCAACGATGGAAACAGGGAAACAGAAGACAGAAAAGCTGTGCGGTAAAGCTGGTGTAGGAGCGTGGAGAGAGAGGCGAGGGGTAGAGGAGGCTCTCCACGAGAGAGAGAGAGAGGGTTCGAGAAACGAATAGACACGAGAAACGCGTTGAAACGGGACAGTGGTAGGAGCTAGGCGAGAGGGAGCGAAGGAGATGCAGAGATTACCATATAATGGTGCCCTGAGGGCGCATAAGCTGCGCCACAACGTAATTTCTTCGTCCCTTTTCAACGAACGGTGGCAACCGTGCGGGCACGTATATAGATATACGCGCGAGACCGTCGCCCCGTCTCTGTCCAGCGAATTATGGCTGGCGAGGACCGTTCCTCGTCTGTTTCTACTTACTCTACCCTCGCGAGCGTTCCCCGAGGAGAACTTGTTACGAGTCCGCGTGCGTTGCGTTGTCAAGTCAGTCAAACGTAATCCACCTACTCGCACGGCCCCCTACCCCTATTCAAGTGGACACCAGATACAATTTTCCCGCTGCGTAGGCCAACGAAAGAAACGGGCACGCGTGATTTCGCGCGGAGGTGTAACCGTTGCCACGCGGGACGGACAACACCGTTTACGCGTTGGCTACGCCGCGATGATAACACGCTCGTTACGACGAGCTGACACTGCGGGATTAGGCGAATTAGAGGCACTCCGGGGGTGGTCCGTTGACAGGCTGATTTTCGACGAAGATACTTGCTGTTGATTGGTAATGAGTGGTTTAAAACGATTAAATATAGTCGAGTAAACGATATTCGTGGATCGTTGCGGATTGATGGAAGAGGTTGATTCATTGATATGGAATTGATCGATCCTTATGGAATTTATTTGACCAGGTGATGTCATTGCGACTAAATACGTTCAACTTATTTCCATCGCACGAAGGAACGATAAATATATTCCTATGTCGAATATACGTTTCTTGGAAAGTACTACGAACTTAATATTTTGATTTCTTCTGAAGGACGAGAGCACGAAGAAAACACGCGACGTGCGCGCATACGTCACGCGTATACGTCTTAGCGATAATGGCCAGGGAAATTGCGCGTGTATATATGCGAATAACGCAAATGAGTTAATCAACGTAACCCTAAAAGTAACGACCTAACGTGAACCTCGAAATCTCTCGATCTCGAGACAAAGGAAATTGGACTTACCGAAGAAGTGGTCACTTGGCGTCCATTTCTTTGTCGCAGGAACGACGCCTTCTGGATGGAGGAAGCACAGGTATAATTAGCGTCCAATTGCGTAGCACAAAACACTGTGTTCCTGAATCAGACGATACACAATGACTAAAGTCGCCCGATACGAATAGCCGAGGTTCGTCCTTGTTCGGGTGTCGATGTCAAATTCGGAATAAATACACTTGGCCCGATTGTACGAACGCGCGAAATAGAAAACCCAATGGCCTTCCATCCAATTTATCCTACTACGAACATTACATATATAATATTTAAATTGCATTCTCTTATTTACTTCCTCTAATTACTTATTCAATACCCAATTGATACACAATAATATACACAAATAGAATTCTCTAACTAACAACATCGCGTAACATTTTCCTCCATTTAAAAATCAAGATTCATTATTCAAAGCACGCTTGGAGCACTGCTAGAAGTTCTCTTGCATTATACGCTGAAATATGATCGTCCTTAAATAAATCAGAGAAATGTTTTGCATCGATGAGAAAAAGTTCCTAGAACCACTCGAGCAATTTGCGAGATCGAAAGCAGCCCAAGGACAAGGGTACGAAACGAGGAGCAGCGTCGATCAGAGGAGGAGAAGGATCCCGATATCGCGTGGGAGTCGCGGGTGCACCGGTGTCCCCCTACCGTAGCCTGAGTTACGTCTCACATTTTGACGTCTTCAGGCAGCACGTGACTCGTGTATTTACGAGCGACGCATACGCGAACCCGCGGACGTGAAACGGTGGGCACACGCACGTGCGTCGTCCGCGGAACGCGCGTGTTGCGCCGAGGATGCAGCGGTGGCCAGCGCGCGGCACGCATACGAGGAGGCAATGAACTTCACCTCTGTTCGCGTACGAGCAACGACGAGGACGATGCGCGGCTTTTACGCGTATATAATGGGCCATCTTTATGCCCTTTCGAGCGTTACGCGAGAGAGAGCTGATACGCGGGCACACGTGTGCACTTGCCTGTCCGAGATGTCGTTTAATCGAGGCACCAGTACCCGTTTAACCTGTTCATGAATCCGTTTGTCATAACACCGTGATTTTTAGACTACCTCGGTAGCCACGATCGCGAGCCTGGTACGCGTGACCACGCTTTTGTGAAATCTCTGGAAACTTTCCATTATTGCCCGTTCAAGGCTGAGCGTACTATAGATTTACGCAATAAATCGAGTTTATTCTTCAGCCACGTTCATTAAGTACGGCAGTAAAATGGTGTTTAAGCATCGGAAATCGCGTGCCACTGTGCCCAACGTAGACAGTTGGGAACGCTCGCGCGAACTGGAACCCACGATCGACCAATCTAGTTTCAGCGCGAATTGCTTTCGTACTATAATCGCCTACATCGTGCAGAACAGACCGCCGTCAATTGCATCGAAATCCGTGGGACCGTGGCGAAGATTTTACCAACCAAAGATAATCTGCTCACGGGACCGTTTCGAGAGGCGGCGAAACGCGAGAAACCGCCAATCTTTCCCCCGGACACGTCGAGGCAGCCGCGTTGATCGAACGGACGGGAAAACCGGGGTAGTCGATCGGGTCGATAACAAAAGAAAGGTGAAGAGAGAAAAAAAAGACAATCGATCCGCGCGCGTAACGTCATCGACTCGCAACGGTCAGTGGAGCGAGCGCGGCTGCAACGCGCACGGTCACACCGCGTACCGTGCAATTTTCTTAAGTCCGGCCACTTATTCTCATTTACGTTCACGTTTACATCATCGAGGCAGTAAAGTGTTACTGCTAGGCGCACAGGTGCGCGCCCTGCTTTTTCTTTTTATCCTCACCGTTCGTTCGTTCGTTCGTTCGTTCGTTCGTCGGACGGTCGGTTGGTCGGGTTGGTGGTTGCTCGGCTCGGTTGCTTCGGTCGTACGCCTTTTTATTCGTGGTCTACGGGCACCTAACGAGTCAGGGCCTGTCATTATCCGCTCTTGCTACCTTCCCTAGGCCTGAGCTCCATCTACGCGCAGATTATCCTGGAAACTTATTGCGGTAAACTCGGACAATAAAGGCCGGAATCGAACGCGTTTGCTGAACGGGCCAGGCCACTGGCCCTTGGCCATTTCATATCGTATGTAACGAACCACCGCGATCTGTCGCGTGGCTTCGAGATTCTTCTACGTTCTCTCTTCGCGTTTGCTATTCGTCGACGTATCGAGGAACGAAATTAAGACGCCAGCGAGAAGACGGATACTTGGTCGTTACCCTTCCAATTATTCATCGAGGGAATAATTTATTTTCATTCTCTCTGTTTCATTAAACTAAGCCCTGGTATTAAACTTCTGACTCAGAGAAGAGCGCTGCGTTATTGGCTTCTGCTGTACCTAGTAGAGACGCGCGAGCGCGGTCGATCGGCTACGCGGAAATAATTACGGACCGATTCGATAAACCGAGCCGATAAAAATCCTGTGTAATAGCGCCAGTCATCTCTAACGGGAACTAGTTTGTTCAGGTGTACCCAGCTGCTCCAGACTGCATTATTAATCGGGAAAACTGTTAAGCTCGAATTATAAGTTACGTTAACCTGTCCTCTCCCTTATTCCTGGAAAAATGTCGAAAAGAAGAAATACTTTGAAAATTGATACATCGCTCGTGCGATTTCCCATCGAATTCCCCTCGACTCAATTACAACCAGCCAATCCGTGCGCCTGTCCCCGAACCCTTAACGATCGAAAATCACTCGCCGCTTCCGCGTGCGCGCGTTTACGCAACGCGTAACCAACCATAAATTGAAGCGAAACCGCGTCGAGCATTCCGTTCGACGATAAGCAGGGGGACAGAGGGAGGGAAGAAACAAGGCGGAAAAACGAGAGAAAAAGTGCGGGCGACTACTAATCACAGGCCAGCTCTCTGCGCGCGCGTCCAGCCTGGCTAATTGTAAATATCATTATCGGGCCCTCCTATTTCAGCGCGCCGCGTCGCCGGATAAACGCGACGAAATATCGCCGGCTCGCGGTGCGGATCGCGAAAAGAACCGCGTGGCAACGCTTGTGAATGGGCTCGTAATTTCGAAAAGTCAACCCATCATTTCCATTAACCGCGCGGCGGAGAAGAGCGAGCGAGCGTGTAAAGCGTCGCGAGCAAATAACGCGGTCTCGCGTGGCCAACCGCGATCTTTCTTCCCGAGTCGTCCAATTATCGCGGCCGCGCGCCAACCACCGACGGCTCGCGACGAATAGTAAATAATAGTAAATAATGGTAACGGGTCCGGCAGCCTCCACGTGCCGGGAACGCGCGCGAGCTTCGACGCCTCCGTACGCGTTATCTCCGCCGCCAAGGGGACGACAATCAGTCGTTCCCTTCCACGGTCGAGCCTGGTCGGCTGCCGCGGACCGTCCCGTTCTACTCGCGACAAAAAGCACGGTAATGGACAGGCGTTTTAGGATCCATAGAGATCCAGGCCGCTGTTAAGGGGGGACTCGAAGTGCTCGGTGACAGGGACTGGGTTAAAGTCTGGTTATTTGAGGAGACGTTTCGAGAGAGTGGATCGCGACGTGAATAGGATTGTTTTTTTCTCTTGTTATTACTGTAAGAGGGCTTTTTTTCAAGCGTGCTCGCTGCCCGTTAAAATTCGTCGATTATCGACCAGTGTACGCGACGAAATCCAGAGCGGATCGAGCGACCAACAAACGGAGCGACGACCAAAGCGCGCGCTATTTTTATGCGAAAATCGCACGAGTCATCGAACCCCGACGTACGATGCAGCCTTGAGACTTTCGTCACCGGGAGGCACGGCCTCTTAATACCTGACGTAACCGCACGAATCGCGTCAGAAGGAGGGACAGAGAGAAGCGTGGAGGAGCGGTGCGGGTGAACTGTTTGCGCGCGTATACGAGAGCATAATTACGACACGCGGATAGACACAAACATCCAAAACTCTTCGATTTTTCTACCAAGTCATCATCAAGAAAAACTGTATCAACTCGTCTCTTCTCTCGTTACCATCAAATTACAAAGACGATTGACCAAAAACTTCATTCGTTAAGAACGAGCTATCCTCCTCGAAGCGAACAGTCAGAGAACTCCGTTGACCAATCTTGAAGGAAAACCCCGATCGACTTTACGCGAGCCACGGTACGGGTCGATGGGTGTGTAACCTCCGCGCGGAGCGTGATTCGATCGCGCGTAACCCCGTGTCGTGGATCCGCCAGGCGGCGAGGGAGCCAGCGGCGAGTCGCGAGGGGCGGAAAGATCGAGAACGAAGGACAGAAGAGCGGTGTTCCTGTCCGGACGATACGCGAGGGCTGCGTTCGGTGTTGGTGTCGAACGAGCCGCGTGGGTAACCGGTTTGGCTGGTCCCAACGGCGCACGCACGTGTACGTAGTGGCGCGATCGGGAGAACGCACTCACACACCTGCGGTACCGCGTGTCCAGCGGCAGAGGATCCACCGAACGAGCGTATTGTACAGCCGAGATACCGGTCTAAATATAGCTACGCATTTACATACGGGTCCTAAAGACCAGGGATGGATTAATGTGTAGGCGAAACGGACAGCTGTCCCTCTCTGTCCCGCTTTCTTGCGCCACGAGCTGCCCGGATGGCTCCGTTTTACAATCGGAGCCCAGATTCTCTTCCTGGCGACAGGTAAATCGGTTTCGAAACACGGCTACGTGAATTGCGATTAAAGAGAGAAATAAAGAGAGGGAATAGAAATGTTCCTCGTGGTTCCTTGCAATTTTTAAATGATCCATGGCTTTATGCTGTTGGAGTAGACGCCCTCGAATTAATCGAAGCGGACTTTTTTCATTCGCGAGAACTCGCGCGAAAAGTTAAAACTGAGGATTCTCGTGTTTCAGGCGACGAGCTTCGGGCTTGGACGATCCCTGGGCGAGCAACAGATTTCCAGGAGAGATTAGGCGTTCCTAGGAACTAGCGACTCCGCTGGCGATCCTTTCGGATCCACGATCGATCCTCTAAAACCGGCCTTGTCGATGTCGATACGCCACACGCTTCATCCCCCGTGGATAATCGTTCCGCGCGGCTACGTAAAACCGAACACGCGACTACCGACAAAAAAAAAGGTCGAAACGATGATTCGATAAAGAGACTCGACGAGTTCTCGATATTTTGGAATAATATAAATAAGATGAAGCGAACAACCCTCTGTGGCAACCCCTTGCAACAACTACTCCACTTCTCCATTATGGCTTCCAACGCAGCGTGACTCGCGTAATTTCCCTCGAACGGCCAGATTCATCGTACGCGACACAGAAGTCCGTCTAGAAGCGGGGCTAAGTATTCACTTTCTCGGCCCTCGAGACGGGAAATAAATGACGAGCTCGACAGGTCCGCACGTAACACGGTGAGGAAAAAGGGAAAACGAAGAGAGGCGAGGAAGAAGGAAGGGGTAACCAACGAGGCTGGCGCTGGTGAAAGAGAATCGGATCCTCGTTCTTCTTCCTTCTCTCTCTCTCTCTCTCTCTATCTCTCTCTCTCCTCCTCTGGTCCCCCTCCTTTCCCCTTTGCCCCGTCTGAAAACAAATTATCAACGCATCAAATATAACTTAGCTCGGCTACCGTATTCTTAAGCCGTCTTCGGTTCGAGGCCGTCTTTATTATTTCTTATTCACTCGTCTGGCCTTATTGGCGGGCCCCGGTGCTCGGCTCTACCACTTTTAATTGGCCGCTCGTACGTGCCATCGATGATTCGGTGGTTCGACGAGTTTACACGCGACTCGATCATTAGCGACAGACACCGCGTTTCGTTTCAATGTACCGATATCCGTTGCATTCCGTGCAGTTCCACTGGGAATATACGCAGCGTCGTTAGCGCAAAGAAATACGCGCGACTCGTTGTTATTGCTCTTCTCCCCTGTAAAATGTGTAAGTTTCTCCCGGGATATCCTCGCTCGCGTCATTTGTATCCCGCGTATTTAGCCGCTGGTCGATGGCTCGCTGTTCGTTCATTTGATCGGTATTCCCAGGTTTATTTCTCGCTGGCGAGTGGTTAATGAGCCAGCAACGATTTTATTTATAACGCGACTGCTACTACCAAGGCGACCGTGATCTTTGCGCGACAATGAAAACGACTGTCGATAGGAGACGCGATTCTCGATGGCTTCGCCGAGTAGCTTGAATCTAGATCACATTTCGTGCCGCCCTCTCGTTTAGTGGTAAATATCGCGAGCTGTTTATCGATCTCGATCGAAAGCAATGTACACGCATACTCTGTCCACGAACGATCAGCCAACAACTGATTACACCGCGACAAACAAATATGGAACGAATCGAATCCCAGAATCAGTCGGGTCGCCCCATTCGAAACGCAATAAGAGCACCGTTACACCTTCGAGCCGCGAGCAAAACGAGCCTCCCTTCAGTCTCCACAGGCAGTGTGAAAATCAGCTGCGCAGTACCAACAGAGAAAGCCTCGAACGGGACAACAAAAGCGCGACGATTCCCCAGTTAACAGCCTCGCGAAACTCCCATTTGCCGGTGAATTATTCCGTCCGTCGAACGGCTCAACCCCTTTCGAACCGAGGACGGCTTTTAACGCGATCGATCATCGACGATCGAACAGTATCCCGAGCATCTCGTCCATGGCGACCTGCTCGAGAACCCTGGAATCTTCCGCTCGCCTTCAGACGACGATTTCCGCGGCAGTAAAAAGCTCTCTCGCGCATAATTTAACGCTCTGTAGGGTAATACGGTCCCTCCATCCGCGAGACGCGGTGTGCTCCACTACCCCGCGCGCGTACACCCGCGAGATGCACACGAACACGGATATATACGGCGACTTGTGCTCCCTGGAACGGTGCCAGCCAGCTCCCGTTCATAAATCCGCGCACGTCCTGCGCCGCTACTATTTAGTCACCGTTGCCACTACCAGCGCCCACGGTGCTGCTGCTCATCTCTCGCCAGACTCGTCTCACCGTTGGAGAATCGCGAGTTCTTATATTCCTGCAGGTGTCACGCGGTCACGACCCGCGGTAACAGCATAACAGAAGGTTAGGGTGGAATCGCAGAGGGTGAAATTCGTAGCAAGATTTTAGAGTTGAAGGTTCCTGGAGAACCAGTGGTTCGCGTTGTGAGAATTGCGAGTTCGTTCGTTGGGCATTGTGCATTGGTATTTCTACCCTCTTTCGACTTATCATCAGTTGAATACGAATTTCAATGTATCTATCAATTTACGATGATTATACGGAACTGAATCTCTGATTGATCATGCACGAACGCATGTCTAATGTCCAAACGATATAAAACACGACGCGCAGAAATATCTGGCGTGGAGAACAGCCAAGAATAGACGGACTCCCGCGAGATTCCATCGAGCAAACATCGGTATGCTCCGCTGATGGACACTGTGTGTTCCGCGCGAAGTTAATGGAGCAGGAAAGACGCGAGGATCTCCCAGTCTCGTTGGCGAAGTGGATTACGAGTTCGACGGATGCGTAGCACGCGGCGTGCGAGAGACGGGAACGCGCGACTCTCGTTGCTCGCGGTTGGCCAGCGGCCAAGCTCCGTCGTGGGCTCCTCTTATCTGACGCGAGGAGCGTTATCGTGGCTCCCCGTTTGAAAGTTTTCTCGACACGCCTTTCCTGGAATGGCATTAGCTGTCGGGCAAGGCCGAGGTGACGATCGTTTCGATCCGCGCGGCGCGTTATTGCGGCCAGCGGCGATCTGTGCGCGGAATATTAAAAATCCTGTCTCCTGCGTAAGAGCAGCCAGCGTGGACGCGGCATCCTTCGTGGAAGGATTAACCAAGCGGCGGCCCTGAAGCTCCCGCCGAGAAATTGCGTCTCTAATCTGCGTTCAGCGTCGGCTGCATTGCTGGATCTCGCTCCGCGGTGTCTCTTTGTTTTATTTGCCTCGTTACGTTTTTCTTTCCTCGCGTTTTTTTTTTTTATTATGGATTAACGAGCTTTTAAGTTAAATGTCACGGTCACGTATTTCACAGCGCGTTCTATACCGTTTCATCGATGTATCGATGAGACGGGACCAGGAGGATGGTCTTCGAGGAATTGGAAAAGACACAGAGACGATCTGATCGAGAGAGTTCACGGACACGACGGACAATTTGGTACGCGAGAGGGTTTCCACTCGAGCACCGTGCAATTCCGGTTCTTACGCAATCCCAGCGTGCAGTTTCGCATGCAAAAGCTGGCGAACGGGGAAAAAGAAGTAGGGACGACGGGGGGAAAGAGGAGATCCCTGTGCACGCACGTGCACCGACGCCAGAAAAGTTTTAATGACGTCTCTTTTCCATTATGCGCGTGATACTCGCGCGCCGCCCTTTTTTCTCCTTCGACGACGTTACTCAAATAGAGACGCGCGTGAAAACGATCGCGCGTCCTCCGCGCGCGCAGCTGGATACGAGACACTTGCTCGCGCGACAAGAAACTCCCTGTCCCCGCCGTGTCTATTCTCGGACGAGCGGTAGAGGGAAAAAAAAGCGGGGCAATAGTGGCTGAAGGATTGTACCTTTAAATGCGATTACTCATCAAGAAATGGGACAGTGAACTCGGTCCCATTAATAGCTGAGCGACGCTCGAAATTAACTTTGATACATGTGCGTTCAGGCATGCCAGAGGAACTTTTTGCTGAACAGACTTGTCGGAGACCAGACGCATCGCAGCGGTTTTCGATTTCAGAGACTCAGATTCGAAGGCAAAATTATTTAAAGAATTGGTATTTTTATTTGAAAATCGAACCAGGAACCGTGAAATTCGAAATTCAATTTTTCGTGGTAATAGCCAACGAATGGCATATAATCTCCCATGGAACCTCTCTACCAACAAAACGAGTCGAAACCGCACGACCGCATCGCAAACAAAACAACCCCCCAATAAAATACAAACCGTTCACCGATTCGATTGTTTGTTTGCGGGGGTGGCGGTTAAATCACGCGACAATATTTGGCCACGCGCGAAATCCCGGCCACGGAAATGTAATTTTAATCGATCGCCGATCGTCAATCCCACTTCCATTCTACGCGGCATAATACCGCGTGTCTAATTGGTCGATCGATTGAACAAACCGCGCATAATCCGCCTGGTAAGCTCCTTTCCTCCGAAAACGCTTTGCTCTCTCTCTCTCTCTCTCTCTCTCTCTCTCTCTCTCTCTCTCTCTCCCTCTCTATCTCTCTCTCTCTCTCTCTCTCGTAAAACGAGAGCCACGCCACCGCGGATTTGTACGTCCCCGATAAAAATCAGCCGATGGGAAGGCATCGTCGACGCGACCATCACCGAAACAGCGTCGTTGCGTGCACACGCGGCACCCGCCACCGATTTCTCCGGTTTCGAGGAACACGCGATCGTTGCACGTTCGATCCACCGACTCGACGCGTAACCACCCTCGAAATTCCCGAAATAAAAAAGGAGGAACGAAAAATAGGGTGGACCAGGGGGCCAACTAGATATCGTCCTCGATCTAGATTGCAATGGAAAGGACTCGCGATCAGATACTCGGCGATCACGTGCACCGATAAAACTGATAACCGGACGGAAGAGCGTGGCGGACAAGATCGAATCTTTCGCGGGCACGTTTTAATGGCAATTACCGGACGGGCGTAGCTGACAAATTGCAACAAATAACGCCGTCGAGTACCAGCGGTGTACGCACGCCTCCCAGTGGCCCGTAATTATGCCGCGCGTGTGTGTGCGCGTGTGTGGACGCGTGTGCGAGCGAGCACGGCCGAGAAAGAGCCTTGAAATTTTTCGATACCGGCCACCAGAGCCACCGGTAACTCTGGTTCTGGCTCCCACCCTGTAACGGCGAGACTAGGTCAAGTCTACGTGACTTGACCGCACGAAGGACAAGTCGTACTTGCTCCGCGGCACCCGCCGACTTATGACTTGCCACGACCGCCACGAAAGTAAAAGCCGAGCGGGCAACGGGCCACCGATCATCTCTCCCGCGACACCACTGCATCGGGACACCTCCCGGGCTGCCACCGCGGCTGGGACAGGTTCTCCACCGCTCGACAGTGGTGCAACAAGTATACCTACCCTTTCGAACCTAGCGCAACTTCCATCGAGTATTTCATGAAGAGTTATTTTTGTTAAATTTGAACGGGAATTCTATTTTTTTTTTTTTTTGTTTATACGCGTGACGTGTTTCTGTTGCTTCAGTGGTTTTTTAAGTAGCGAATCGAATGTGTTTGGACACCCCTATGGAGGAGAACTATTTTTATATTTTAAATGAGAGAGATTTTTTATAGGAATGCTTGCTTAATTTATGCTTACATGTCTTGATTGATGTTTGAAAGGTCCAAGTGTTCTCCACCGCTCGACAGTGGTGCAACAAGTATACCTACCCTTTCGAACCTAGCGCAACTTCCATCGAGTATTTCATGAAGAGTTATTTTTGTTAAATTTGAACAGGAATTATATTTTTTTTTTTTTTTTGTTTAGACGCGTGACTTGTTTCTGTTGCTTCAGTAGTTTTTTAAGTAGCGCATCGAATATGTTTGGACACCCCTATGGAGGAGGACTATTTTTATATTTCAAATGAGAGAGATTTTCTATAGGAATGGTTGCTTAATTTATGCCTACATATCTTGATTGATGTTTGAGAGGTCTAAGAGAAGTGACGTTAAAGAGGATATTAAACCGCAAGCGTGCGATTCGCAGCCGCGCAGCTTCGAAGCTCGAATTGAGCCGTTCAGCGCTGGACAAGCCGAGGTATCGGGACCTCGCCGGCGGTTAATTAAGATTAGCTCAATTATACGCGTTTAACCCACTTTCGCCTGCGTTGCGCAAAAGCGTTCAGCGGTCTGAAACACTGCGACAGATGCTAATAACGATTTCCACCGGTTTTAATAAGAGCAGCCGGCAAAAACCGCGCGACCAACGACCGGCTACTCGCTTGGCGGTGGCCGCGCGCGGCGTACCGCCTAATGAGCCGCAATTAATACCACGATTCGAACGTGTATTTATTAACAGCCCCGGTGACAATTGGCACCGTGCTACGTTGGGGATCTCGATGAATCATCGCGATAAACAGTTTCGTTCTGAACGCAACGTGTCGCTTTGTTTCTTTCCTTCTTTTCTTTTTCATTAAACGAAGACAGTCCTGCACGAGCACGGGAACGTATAGTAATTGAAATGACAGAAGATTAAGTGTACGAAATTAGGTTGGTAACGTTCGTTGGGGGTTCGTGGGGAGATCCGTTCGATCGTGCGGTTTAAAAATAGTCGTACGGGGCGATACGTTTAAACGAAACAGCAGGGAAGGCTGAAATGAACCGAGATAACGGTACGTTGGAGACACCGAGTAGTATCTGGTTCAAGGGCTGAGCACTGAGCGCTTTTAAGAAAGTCTTCGACCTCGCGGTAGATGTGAATACGGTGGCTGGTGAACGAACTACCTCCAGAGAGTATTATAAAATCTCAGAGACACCAATCTATAAATCAATCCTTACATCTCACACGATATAACCCAATAATACTTTCAAACAATCCTATCGAGAAATGAAAAGAAATTTCTAAAGTCACGCGAACTCTTCGTGAACTGAAAACGAAACCTGACCCAGGCCTCGAGCGATGCCAGGCGCCATTATTCGGTACGAGAGAAATCGTAGAAAGAAGAAGGGCGAAGGGGGGGAATAATCGCGTGGCCCTTGGAACAAAACCGAAGGCGCATAACCTCGCGACACGAGCACCTCGATGGCACGAGTCCGGCGATCTCTGCGCGGCAGAGGGTGGGAGGACATTGGAGAGGGCACGGAACACACGACGTGCAAGCAACGAGCAAGAGGCAGGAGGGGCGACCATACGTTTGAGTTGGTTGACCCGGCGCGGCCACGTTCCCACCTTCACCTCAACTTCGTCCTAAGGAATTGCCTTCACGCTTGCGATTTCATTCCAACCGACCGCCGCGCTTTATTCCTGAATTGACCCCGCGCCGGTGAACTTGTCGCGGTAATTGACGAGTCGAACGGCCAGGGGGGAGGAAAATTAAACGGACGATAATCGATCTGTCGCTGAGTTCCGTTGCACGATGAACATATCGCATTCGTTCGACGACATTACTCTCAGTGTTTTAAATTATAAATATCTTGAGTCAGATGACAGTTAAAACTGCTACCTCCGTTACTAATTACGAGGTTAAATACATACGGGACTAGAAGAATTTTTTTTCAATTTTTTTGATCGCAGATACAATGTATATTGTGTGAGGATAGGTGCGCTTGAATAAAGCTAGCAACAAATGAAACGCACCGCGGAAAAAACTGGCGAAGTACAAGGCTGAAAGGTTCACCGCACGACGGAGAGAGAGAGAGAGTTGGCCATCGTCACCCCTCGCGATCCTCGCCGACATAATTCACGGGAACGGGACATTTTCCGGTTTCGAGGATCCCAGAGGAAGCGTGTCTCTGCTTGGCGGAGAGGCAGAAACGAAACGAGGATCCGAGTAAAGCCGGTATTACGAGTGGTAGCAGATCGAAATAGTGCGGAAAGAGAGAAAGAGGGACAGAGAGGAGGAGAGAGATTAACGGAGGGCTGGTTAGAGGGAACAGAAAGACGGCGAGAAGGGTAGGAGAGATGGTAGCAAAGGGCAGGAGGGAAGAAAGGAGACGGGAAAAGGGAACCTCGAGGATTGTGTGCCTCTGGCGCGATGTTCAGCTCGTGGAGGATTACTACCTCTCGAAGCAACCGAGAGAGACGAAGAGCGAACAACGCAACAGGAGCAACGAGGAACCAGAAAAAGGGAAGTGAGCGAGGGAAAGAAAGAGGAAGAAAGAGAGAAAGGGAGAGAAAGGGGGGACACAGCGAGTGGTGGCGAAGAGGGGCAGACATCACGTCGTCAATCATGGTCCAGTTGCTCCCATGTACTATATACCGCGTCTCTCCCTCTCTTTGAGCAAGCAGAGAGGACCTGTACATGCTACTGCATTGTGCCGCACAATGTTCAATCATCTCTGCGTCGATTCCTTCGGCTTTAATTGAAGAAAGGGTCCCTCGAAACCACCGTCCGGGGGACGAGGAAAGACACCGCGACGCGGCGTGGCGCGGCGCGGCGGCGAGAAAAAGAAGGGGGCGCGAGAGAGAGCAAGAGTGACGGCTGGCGGGAGGACACAGGCAGGAGGAGAGAAAGGAGGAACGAAAGAAACGGAACACGGCCCGTAGGGTGGGAGGGCGAGGGGAAAAAAACGAAAGCGCCGCGGGGGTGTCGTTGACCCCACGACGACGATATTGTGTACCACTTGAGTGTTTAAGTCGAGGCCCCGAAGGACCCGGGCCAAGGAACAAGGACCTTCTCAGCCACACTCAGCCGAGTCCTTGGGGGCCATGGATCATTAACCAGGGCGAACCGCGAAATACGAAATCGCGCCGAAAATCACGGACCTTTTGAATCGCCAACCCCCTCGACACCCCCATTTCGATTCCACTCTCGTTGGGAAAAAGTTCGAGTGCCGTGGCGCTGGTCGAGTGCGCGCGGAACAGGACGAAGCCAACGAGAAAGGGGAGGAAGGAAACGCGGGAAACGCGAAACTCACCAATTTGTTGCGAAACGCGCCTATCGATTCCCGGTGGTCGAGCATTTTTCGTGGAGTCTGGTTTGGGGGAGCGGCGGAGGTCCTCGAGTGTTCTCTATGTCGAACGACAATGAAACTCTCTCGCCGTTCTGGAGCCTCAATTATGATCCGGCAATAAGGAGAAAAAAAGGAGAGGAGAGAAATATCACCTAACGACCGCGAGATTACTCGTAACAATTAACCCCCTGAAAATGTTCGCAGAGAGATCTACGAAGCTGTTCGGGGATCGGGGACACTTTTTTTCCTCTCTTTCGCCGGTCGCTCGTCGAGCCGTTCCTTTTCTTCCGCCGGCAGCTCCTCGATACTCGTTCCCCACCGTAATGAACCGAAGAAAATTGATCTCGTCACGCTTGTTACCGGTCGCCTTATTATCAATCGACCTGCTTCACGATTCTCGATGCGAATTCAATTAGGCGACCCTATATTTGTAACCAACCCTCGCGAACACCATTTACAGCGCGAGACGCGTACACGTAATAAAAACCCTCTACCTCGCAATATTCCCTACCTCACTACCTTGGAATCCCTCTAAGATCCAAAACTCGCGGTTCGATCCCCTAAAAAGGCAGCCACGCGTGTATCCTCGACGTTTCCTCGGGTTTCCAAAACGCTGTTCCGCGTAACGTACCCCAGAAACGTATCCACCCTAGACGAAAGGGTTTCCACCCTAGAAACAACAGAATCAACTCGCGTCTCGGCTGATGACTAGACGCTGTACCACGCCAAACGGCCGTGCACCACCTTCAGACACGACTTCCGTGGCCGTCGGGTTACGCGAGATGGGATCCATTTCGCGATTTCCTGCGAACACGATCTACGGAGCGGAGAGAAAGCTGGATGGAGAGGAGGAGGAGGAGGAGGGAAGAGGAGTAGCCTGAAGGAGGATGAAGTCCGCGGAATACAATGGCGCGGATCGTGGCTGCTGCTGCCGCCGCCACCGCCTCGTATGCCCTCGGGTTATGGTGAACGCACGGTAAGTCGAGATACGGTGCACAGGTATACGCCCTGAGCCGCTTAGGTTACAAAACAGAGGCGGTAATTAGCTCCGTGGCGCCGGCTCATCCTACTTCGAGGCGTTCCTCTTTCTACGATCCGTTGTCGCGTTTCTTTGTAACGCCAGCGTGGCGGAAAATGAGAAGCCCATGGGGCGAGCGACTTCTACTAGTAGGTGACGGGGTTGATACGGAGTCGAGATACATTTCTCGAGCAACAGTGCTCTGGAACCATGGATAAAAACCTGGTTCCTGTAATGGACTTTTAATCACCTCGTTAGTAGGCTATTTTTTTTCCTTAACAAAGCGCGAAGCAATATAAACTGATATCATCCCTTAAAGTTGCCAAGTCCTTGGTGGTTTAAAAATCAAAACATAAATTGAACCGACCTGTACACGCGTCACGAATGAACCCTTTGCCCCCCGATCCTTTTTCCTCCGCCAGCCTCCAGCCATCGTAAACGCTGTTTATACAAACGTCCATGTTTCTTTCTGTATATCTTTCCTCGCGCCTCCTTCTTTTTTCCCCGTCTGTTTCTTCTCTCCACTGTTTACCCTCGAAGTCATACACCGGCCGCAGAATTCGCTCTTCCATATTCCACAAGGGTTTTCTCGAAACATCTCGAGCACCAACCACCTTTTAACATCCACCGGCAACCATAATGGCGGACCACTCGTGGACGCAGAGAACCGCAACATTCGAGTCCCTAAAAGCAACCTCCGCCATTCCAGCTTCAACTTCGCAGCGCACGTATGATACGTATCCATTCTACTCGAATCGACTCAATCAACCCTCCACTGTTTACGTTTCGTTCCTCTCGAAATTCGTGCCAGCTTTATATCCACCGACTGGAGGAGCAACCTCTTTACCGCCGTTCTCCAGACGCCAAAAGGAGTTCTCGATGCACCAGAACCAATTCGAACATCCTAAAACTTTCCAACGGAACGAGTCACCTTCGAGGGTCTCTTCGAAAGTCTCCAACATCTGAAACGACGCGTCCACCACTACCGTTCTCCTTCAACCCGTTCATCTTCGACACCTACTTTATCTCCGACTTGAAACCCTCGAAACCGGTTGCACCCTCCTAGCCCAGTGCAACGACGGTGTCTAGCCAGCGACTGGCAAAGTGGATTGCATCGAGGATTATCCCGGTGCACCGTTGACCCCCGGTTTACCGGTACCATCGTGAAATCCTGTTTGAACGGGGCTGCATTAGGATAATGAACCTCGTAAAGCAATCGGAACCGTCGGGAGGTTTCAGCTTGATAATGCTGCTTTCGATTGCGTCCTCGAGGAAACGACTTCGAACTGTGCTCGACTCGATCTCCACGCGTTATCGCGCAATCGAATGCAGGGCTCTTCGAGGTTCAGGTGTGCATTTTCTGAATTCGTGATATTCTCTGTCTATTTGGTTCATTTGAAAAATTCACGTCCAAAGTGAATGTATGGGAGTAGGTGGTCAGAAATCAGTAGACGAAAGAATTCCTTTACACTTTTGGAATTCAGACGAATAATTCCACCAGTTGGACCGAACCGTCAAGGTACCACAGGGTACATAAATCTCACGCGTTACTCCCAGCAACTACGGTATAGAACCTGTCACCTTCCACCCCGAAACTCGCAGCGCACTTGCCGCGGCCGAATCGAAGAATCGAATCGATAACGCAAGCCCATCACGTCGTATCCTATGTCACGTAATTGTCCGCTTCCTCGACCGTGCATCGTAACTTCGCTGCTGCTCCGAATACTAAAGGGAGCTAACTCGTTAATAAATCAAACGAAACATCGAGGTTCGACAATTGGTCACCGTTTCCCACCGCTAAATATCGTCGAACCCTCTCCGGTCTCTCGACAACCCCGGTCACGAGGCGCTTGGTGTGAACCCGCCAACGCTTCGACGTCGAGTCTCGTCCAACGCGAAGCGTGGAGATCGTTTTAGAAATCCATCCGTCCGCGCGCGGTCGAGTTCGACTTCTCGCGGTTCTGCTCGAAGGGGAAGCGTCGAGGAGCTTCCTTGAAAGGAGAGACAACCGAGGAGCGTGCACGCGGGACGAGTATACGTGACACGAGCTTCACGCTTGTCGCAATCATATGTGCACGCTGAGGTACCGTTAGCCGAGCCATCACGCGCCACTCGATACGTCACGCTGCGACGAAACCCAGCCGATCATAATGATCCCGTCGAAGAAAGCTAATCGGCCTGTGGATCGATCAAACGAGCGCGCACGCGCGCGCGACCGCGCGAAAAACGTTAATGCGTTCCGCAGTGGAATCACGGCGTAGCAATGGAACAGGAATAAGAAGAGGAAGATTGGCCGCGTTGGCGAAAGAGAGGGAGACACGCGTACCTCGGGTAGTTAGAATGTCACTCGAGGAGATGACGATGATGATTGATACTTTCTGGTGGAAGGTAAAGCCGGTTGCTCGTAAGGACGGATAACTGGGCGCAAGAAATCGGCCCGTTCCGTGGAAATCAGTGAAAGGAAGTTTACCGTGTTTCACGCGGCGATCGAGCGAGGTTACGGTGTTGGCAAATAATTGTCGTAAATCCATGATTCACGAAACGAACGGTAAAACCGTGGATCGTTAAGAACCGGTGAACAGGAACAAACAACCGATCATCGTCGTTCGATCGCATCAGAAACTGGAGTAGCACCAGAGAACGGACCGAACGATCGCCAACTAAGCCGGTGTTCACCCTAGACAACTCCACGACGATCGATTCGTCCCGTTCGAAGTTACCAGTTCGAACAACCCAACGACTATCTCGAAAAAAATAAGAGCACGCTGTGGCTGCTCCGCCTTTGGCAGATCCCAAAGATCACGGCCTGGCTGGCAGGCGAATCTTTTGACGATCGAACATTCTGGATCGACAGCCCTCGCTACCGGTGGTACCAGCAGCGTCGCGTTCGAGATAAAGCCGAGCAGATCGAGCCGTGATAGCGGTGTACACAAGCTCGCAGCGAGAGATCCGCGCGCGAGACTGGCAGATAGACGAGGAGAAGGAGAAGGAGGAGACGAACGGAGACGGCGAACCGAGCAGCGGGGAAGCCGAACGAACGAAACGCGAGGGACTGAGAGGAGGCGAGAAAAAGGAGAAAGAGCGTCTACGGTCGGCGTCACGCTGTCGGGTACACCGGTTTCGCTCTCCCCTCCGTTACCAGAGAGTCCGGAGCGCGTTCTCCACCAGCGCAACCGCACGTACGTAAATCCATACAGACGTCCGCGCCGCGAGGTTGGTACACGCGCAATATCGCGAAACGCGGCACCAGGGACTCGCCGGCGCGCTGGTCTGCCTGCGTGTCAGATAATTGTATGTAATTGCCGGGTAGGATAATTAGCGATCAACAATAAACCTCTGGCTCGCCCTCGACGCCCCTCAGCATCCCCTCGCGCGCCCCAGGACCCCGCAAACCGAACACGCGCTGTAGCGCGCGGGCAAGTTGCGGTCGCGCAGTTGCACGTGTGCCCATACCCGGCACCTACACGTTAAACGCCGCGTTCTCCCTTTCTCTTCGCTCTGGCGAGCCGCCACGTCGTCTTCGAGGATACGTATCCTCTACCTGTCCGTCTATTTATCTATTTATCTGTTTCTCGGAGAGCGGCACGAAAGGAAAGGAAACGGGCCGGCCGCGTTGCACGGTAGCCTACAGGGTCGATCGAGCCAGCCGGGGATGCTGCTAATAATACGCTACGCGAGTAGACGCGTTACTCGCGCTACCAGCCACTGACCAGTCCGGAGCACTGGCTGCTCGTGGAACGGGGTATGCGGAGAGACGATGGCTGCGAGGCGAAACGGGAGCCAGAGGTGGTGGCGTCGTTGCGGAGAGGCTGCGCGCCACCAGGATCCATCGTGGATCCCTCCAGGCGAGGGTTCGATCGATCGACGAATACGCTAGCCACCGGTACCAAGCTTTGACCGAGAAACCGCTCTCTGACGGGCGCCGCTGCGCCTCTAACGTACGCGATATATAATGGGCTTTCGCTTGTCGGGAAATTGGAATCTGACGAATGCTACTGCGCGAGGCGCGCGTGTCCGTGACTATTGCCTATGGAGATGCTCGCTGGCGAGGTTTAAATGTATCGAAGACGAATCGTTGCTCTGTATGTTACGTAGATGGTATTTCTTGGTTGAAAATGAGGAGGGAATTTTCCTTGGGATTTGATCGAGCGTTGATATCTTTTAAAGACGATGTGGGAACGATCGTTTCTATCTTCTTCTCATTTTCTCCTACGATGAGACGCGACCACGTTCGCGTGGATAAAGGCTAATCGAGTCTGGCACGAGTATTTTCGAGAGGGTCTTGAGGGGCTGGTGCGTGGGAACACGAGACAGTTCGCGTCCTGATCGTCTGAGCACGCCGCGGTGAAGTAGCTACAAGTGCCAACAGAAGCTTCGATGATACAATAGTGTCCCAGTTTTTCGTGGGCCTGGTCGGAGTTTCGTGCGATATCGGGAGGAGTGGTTCGAGACACGTGCGAATGCTACCAGGGATGAATAATGGTAACGAGTAAAAAAAAAGAATAAAATGGACAAGGCTCGTTTAGTGAAATCCAACCCCTCGACACACGCGTCCACCAGCGTTGCCCACCATCTTCGATCCAGCCGTACAAATCCTTCCTCGAATTACCCCATCGAAAACCCCGGAGTATATCACGTTCCTCTCATCCCCGTTCAGGCTCGCATCGAACAGAGAGGAACTCTCGCGGGCCATCGTTTACCCGGGCCGGATATCCCCGAGGACAGACTCGAAGACGCCTGGATTTCGATCGACTAATCGCGTCCCCCTACAGGCGGGTCGATCTAGTCTGACGGATATCGCGGCGAGAGCGAGCCGTGTTCGCAAGGTATTACGGCCGCGCGTGACTAATCTCAGTCGAGATCCTGTATTGACAAATCGAGCCGAAGATTTTTTTTTTTCTCTCTCTCTTCCTCCTCTCCCTGCTCGACCAGCGTCCGATTGTTCCGCGCTGTAGACACGTCATGGGAGTGCACAGGTGCGCGGCTCGATCGCCTAATTACGTAGACAGCAGCCGCGGCACGTCGCCGTTTAAGACGGCGTTCGACGAGTCCTGGCGATCGACTCTGGCATACGCGTAGAGGCGTATCGTCTTCAGCTTAGAACGGAATAATCTCAGCCGCGGATAATTACCAGGAATCGAACGTGGCACGACGAGGGGGGTGGTCGGGGTTTGATCCTGTGCGAACAGAGGCAGCGGCTCGACCGAGCCGAGAGCTTTGCCGTTCGCCGATTCTGGGTAAAGGGGAGCTGAACGAGCTGACACCGCCAAATGGTGGTTTCTTGGAGCGAGGAGGCAGCCAGGAGTTTGCTTTGATGCAGTAATGATGATTGTTGATCGTAACACGGAGGGAAGATGGGCATGGTATCGACGCGCGGTGAGAACGCTCTGTTATCAACTAAACTAGCTGATTAAACAGGCCGAAAAATAGGGTGCTCGCTTCCGTGGTTGCACGATACCATAATTCCTTGGTTGTATCTGCTATCAGTCACGGAATATTGATTCGAAGCAGATCCTCGAGCATAGGAGGCGCGAGATGTGGCGCGAGGAATGACGAAGAGCGCGAAGTAAAATAAGAAAGAAATAAAAAAAAGAAGAGGAAAAAGTGATGGAACATTTGAAAACCTCGTGTGTGGAGCAATCAAAGGCGGAAGAGGTTGGCAACCCAGTTCGAAGGACAACAAAAGGCGCGCTCGGTGCCGCGCGATCGGATCACGACCTACGAAGCTTTTCGAAGCGGGCCGCGTCGAAGGAGCGTGGGTCGCCAGAAATAGAAGGGAAGATACGCGAATTCGTAACCGGCCGGTTCTTAGCCCGGCTCGGAAGAAGAAGAAGAAGACCACGACGACAACGACGACGACGACGACGACGAAGACGACGACGACGGTAGAGAAGAAGAAGAAGAAGAAGAAGAAGAAAGGAGGACGCGCGGAGCCGGCCCCGCGCGCGGTTTATCAACCTTATCTCCCTCCTTCTCTCGCCCTCCTGCTTCCTCGTGCGCGTCCCGCAGGCGAAAAACAAAGTCAGTAAAGTTACGGCGAAACGCAAGCAACACGAAACGAGGGTCAAAATCCTTGCGCTTCGAAGGATGCTGCTGCCGTTGCCGCTGCTGCTGCCGCCGTACGCTCGAGGGACGCCTCGAACCGTCGTAGAGGGAGGTGGAGGAGGAGGATGAGATGGTGGTGGTCGCAGACGTGGAGAGAGGAAGAAACGTCGAGGCGAAACGAGCACGCGAGAGTAGGAACGAAGCTTGGCTGAGCCGAGCGAAAGAGACGATGAGATCGCGGACCAACGAAGAGGGAGGAGGAGGAGGAGGAGACGAGATGAACGTACAAAGAGTAAGCGAGAGAGTGGGACGTATAGAGAAAGGTTCGCGAGAAAGGGAGAGGAGGGAAATGGACGAAAGCAAGAGGAGCAAGAGGAGTAGAAAGAGGAGACGGTGGCCACGGGGGGGAGGAGGAGGAAGGGTAAAGCTACTGCGCGTTAGCTGTGCCTGTAGTACTCTACCTTCGCGGCCTCTGCCACCTCCACCTCGGCCGGCTCACCTGAAGACAAGTTACCCCGCAATAAAAACACCGAGAAAATTATATGCCTCCCGGCCGCGCGCGCCAGCGTCGAGCAAAAGGACCACTTGGCTTTCCTACTAACGCGGAGAAAAGGAGAGCGCGGAGGATAGAGAGCGAGGAGCGTGGAGCGAGGAGGACGCGCGAAAGGATACAGACGAAGACCGCGCCAGGGGTTATATCGACGGGATAACAGCGAAAGAGAGAGAGAGAGGGAGAGACGGAGCCGTTCGAGGGGAGAAAAAACCGCGACGCGCGGAGCGAAACCGAGAGGAAGAGATGTAGGAAAAGGAGGAAGAACGTTCGAACCACGCACACAGAAGGGATTTAAAGGAGGAGGAAAGGAGAGGCGACACGGGTTTTTCTCTGGCCCTCTCGCTCGCTCTCGACAAGGGCCCTAAGGCTCGCCGTGGAGCCGGTGAAGGAAAGGACTGTATAAAGGAAGAAACCCCGTGCATCGCCACGGAAGCCTCGATCAAGCCACTAAGGCCGGGCGTCCCTCTAATACACAGGGTGTTCCACTCCGGTTGCAACGTAAGGTCTCGTCGCTCGAGATCGCCGGTCTATTGTGCTTGAAAACGCGTCTTTTTATGCGCTCGACGTCCTGGAAGGATCGGTGATCCTCTTCTGCGGTGGCGTCGCGCACGATCACGCTCCCTCGCTCCGATCTCTTGTCACGGGATGTTGTTCTAACGAGTAACGAGAGGAGCGTCGTTTATCCTTCGACGATTAGAATAATTTCTCTCCCTCCCTCTCTATCTTCCGCGTTAAACCTGACGATTTATGCCCGTGCGTGTCGATCGTGATCGATCGTTCCATTAGATTAAAATCGACGATAGCAGCAGCGACGCGGGGCGAGAGTTCGTTTTTACGCGCGGAACGCATCGTCGCGTAGAATCGAGACCAGGATCCACGAAACGAGCAGGCTGCTCGCCCGTATTCCGAATAAAATTCAGGCCAGTAACAATCTTCCCGGTGACGAACGGAGAACGAACCACTGGGACGGGCAGGGATAGAGCGGGACCGCAACACAACAGACCAGTCCGGCCAGCTGATGAGCCGGTTCTCCGATATACTTTTGTTTCCTCTTGTTTCCTCGCCAGCCCCTGCCCCCTCGCGGCCAGGCCGCACGGTTTTTTTATCGCTAGGGTTCTCCGGTCCGAGAAGGGACCCGTTCGCGGTGTATTTATACCCAACTCTCACTGGTTCCTCCTCCGTTCGCCCGTTTATACGTGACTCCGAATTCAAGGGGTCCCGGGGTCCGCGGCCAGCCGTCCACGCTCGCGTTCCCCGCGGGGAGGCGACGCGTACACGCCTCGCGACTTAACGAGCTTTTTATGTACTTTTTCCTATACGAAATGGGGATTTCGTGTATTCCGTCTGTTGGTTGTGCGTCTGCCTCTCCTCTTCTTCTCTCTGGCCGAACCTGGCCGCGGATAGGAACAGGTATCGCTATGATACGCGATCTACACGCCATTCGACCGGACGGTGGTTTTTTTCAAAACGTCCCGTGGCGAGAGTTTTCTACTCTCGTTTCTCTCGTCGAGCACGGTAACGCGGGGAGATTCAGCCTCTGATAACCGGTATCAGAAAAGACGATACGGAGTAACCAGATTGGCGCGCAACCGGTACACGTATGCATGTACCGGTAGATCGTTTCGCGTAGGTACATCGACGGCACCTCTTTTCGATCGTTTTCCACGTCGCGTTGTTTACGCCTCCTGTTGAAACTGGGACAAGCTGGCAACGAAGTGTCCGAGGCTGGGACCCCGAGGAAATTGCAGGTTTATCGAGATGGAATGATCTCTCGCTGGTGAACGGGGAACGGGGAGGGATCGCGATACGGGGACGCGTAGATCTCCGCGGTCTGTCCCGGACGATAATTTCGTTGCGAGAGGGAAGAAAGCGAGCGGGGGACGCGAAAAGGAAGAAAAGAAACGGTGGGGGAATTCTCTCGCGCCCCTGATCGACCGGCGATCGACGTCTCGATATCGGAGCAGAGTCAGGCAATGAGATCATTGCCTGGAATAAACGAGGCAATAATTTTATGCCACCGCGGGTAGAGTAGTAGCACCCTCGCGTTCTATCGCCTGTCTCGGCCACGGAGGCGGTTGCGCAACCATTTATTTTCCGTTGCGATATATACGCCGTGTACACCGAGGACTGTAGTACAACCGGCCTTGGATGAGATAGGCATTACACGATGGCATAATGCACGAGACACGACGAGCCAGCTGCGTGCTCGAGGGCCCTGCATCATCATCGTCATCGGGGCGTCTTCGTTGTCGTCTTCTTCTTCTTCTTCTTCTACCTCTTCCTCTTTTTCTTCTTCCACTGCTTCTTCTCCAAACCCGTCCTCTCGCGCTTCAACCTCTCCTTTTTTCCATCTCGTCCCTCATTTTCTTCCTCCACTCCGTCCACTTTTGCTACTCGTTATCCTCGTCTCGTTCTACTTCCATCGTCGACGTTCGTTTCGAGAACCCTACCGTTACACGGTAGGTACACGCTGATCGGAGAACGTCCGAGAGGAACCAGCGAAGAAGGTTGTCCGCGTCGTCGCCAACGGTCGATTTAATCCAGGCGATCCCTCCCCCGCCTGGTTTCTGTGCGCGAACAACGGGACGAGCCCAGCGATGCTATCGGTTATTAGTTACTCGGCCCTCTGGAGAACTCTAGCCGCTGGCTGCTCGCCGCGATCCGCGCGAACGGGATTAATATCCGAGCGTTGCAACGCGAACGGCTCTTCTCTCTCTCTCTCTTCTTTACCGTGTTTTATGTACTCGTTATAAAAGCGCGTATACCCTCGCGAGCGTACGGGCAAACGCTTGGTTTTGCGCTTGGGACTCGCTCAGTGATCGCTGCCCCGGTGTAATCATTCGTCTTCGCCGGTGGATCGCTCGTCAGAGTTCCTCGAGGGGCGCGCAGAATCGATTAACCGTCCGTCGATTTTTATTCCTCGAACCGTTTCACGTGATTCCACGGGTATCGATTAACAGGCGAATCTACGCGTCCCAGGCACGACTTGCGATTTACCTTGATCCAATTAACAACGATCAAGTGGCCATCATCGACGCGCAGGGTAAACAGCGGGCCTGATCATTGCAACTGTTGGCGCGATCTTCGTCCAAAGGAGGAGCGGAACGACCAGGACGACTTTCGGTGACGGCACCAGCGATGGAGATCCGACACACGCCGATGCGATCCACCCCGTTGTTTCCTCGTGTGTGTACGCGCTCCGTTGTGTACCTACCATTTGCTACCTAGAAACTACACTGTTTGCTTCGCTAATTAGACACGTAGTACGTACGCATTCTCCATGCTCACGAGACCACGCGCGACAGAGACAGAGGGTGGTGCGCGACCACGAGAGAAAGACGGAGAGAGGCAGTGAGCTGGCCGATAGAATGGGACGGAACGAGCGAACAGCCGCGCAGAGAGGGTACGTAAAGGGGAAACACGCGAGAAAGACGCGTATCTAACACGGACCGGCAGTATTTGCACGCGTTCGGAACACGTACACGGAATATTGATCCAGCTACGTGACTCCATAGATCAAGTCAAACATCGCGGATAACAGGGGACGTTGCATGATTACCTTGGTCCATTGCCTTACTGCTCCCGCGTTTCGAGAGCACAACTCCGCGCTCCTTTAGACCTGTTATCAAAACTGGTACCCGGCTGTACGCGCGCGGTCGATTTCTCGATTCCAGGAAGAGGCTGCGGTGTAGCTCGGTTACGTGGCTCGTCGACGCAGCTGTGATAGAGCGATTCCAGGCGTTGCTCTATTAGGGTTGGACAAGGAACTTTGATAAGCTTCTCTCGCGATCGTGCAAGACGTCCAATTGGCCACTTTGATTATTCCACTGGAGTGGAGTAGTTCTGTTCGAAATTTCGAATCGCTCGAATCATCGAAGACGTTACTGGTGCAGACGAAATGCAGCTTCGAATCGCTGTTTTCCACGATTACGACTAATTGATTAAGCATCCAAGGTCCAGCCGCGGTCTGGAGGAACGGAACGCGTTTACGGAAGTTCGAGGACAGCGAAACTAGATTGCATCATTGCGTCTAACATAAGTAAAACACAGTAACCCCCGGCGTGATTCACTCGGCAATCGACCGACCGAGCGATTACGGTTTTGGCGAGCGCGCGGTACGTGATGCACCGGCGCGCACCTGCGGCACGAACGTAATCACGCGCGAACTTTTCTCTTCCGTGAGAATGAGAGACACTCATCGGACAGGCATCGTCGTCCTCCAGTCGCCTGGGAAGATCCTGCGTGCCGTGGATCACTTTCGCAACGCGTTTCCACCGATCTTCCGCGATTTTTCCATTTCCTCCGCGAGGACACAACATTTCCATTTACCTCGAAGCCAACCACCCGTATTTTCGTAACTTTGTCGGTTTCCACGAAGGGAAACTCTTGTTTCCACCTTTCTTCGGTCTTACGTAACGTTTGTACAAACGTAACTCGTTGTAACTTATTTGAAAGCGTTTCCTTCGATTACGAAACGATTGAGATTTACAATAAATTGAATGTTTGTAATGGTTGTAATTTTTAATTCTCGTTGGTTTTCTAAGTTCGCGGCACGATTGCGATTTAGAATAAATTGAATGTTTTTTGAAAGGGAAATATTTTCTATATTCCCTTTTCTAAGTTCGTGGCTCGATGCTCCGCGACGCGGTCGGAAAATGAACCGCGAAGAGAACTCTCTCGCACGGTTTGCTCCTTACGCGGTGCCCGTTACTCATTCGTGAATCATTACGCGAGAGACAACGAACGTTTTTATTTAGCCGAGCGTCCACTTTATTCCGCGGCGGTTACGGCCGGCGCAGTCAATTTCGTTCGGGGCCGGAACATAAACGGGAAGAGAGAGCCGCCAACCGTTACGAATATAAAAACCGCGTCAACACGCCCGTTCAGATTTACAACTATATGTCCGCCGCCGGTGCGCGGCCACCGAATTTACCGAATCGCTTTTTTTTCCATCTCGCTCGAACAACTTTTCGCGGACCGTCGCGCTGTCCCCAAGGCGAGAGAATGCGTCCCGACAAAAAGAGGGAACTGCACTCGATTGGTTGGTTACTCGCGAACCGCATTTCGCGCATCCTCCGGTTCCTGCGGATAGCGAAACTTTCCAATTATTTCTCGACGATTCGAAATCTAATCTAACTTTACAACTGTGCGATGCGTTTAAAAATAAGAAGAGAAAAGGAAACCACCGTAGTAAAAGACGAAGAACGCAGCGAAGTTTAAAAATACATTTGAACTAAGAAGTTCGGAGGAGGATTTAAAAATCATAAAACCAGAGAAAACCATAAATTCAGCCGGGGACGCGAGCAGAATAAACGCAGCCGAGTCCTTAAACTGTAAAGTCACGTCAGGTCCGCCACTAAACTAACAATTTTTCCAGAATCACACGCAACAACGTCCTGCCTTCCTATAACTGGCAACGGGCCGTGTAACTCGGTCGTCGAAACCGTACGATCCGTCCCTTAAGCAAATCCGTAGGGCGAGCATAAACCGGGAGGACCATCCGCGGAGGCGTAAAAAGTACATTAACGGGCTCGTACAAGTTTACAAGTATATTCTTTGTACCAGTCGTTCCAGTGTTCGTCAGTCACCGGTCTGACAGGCATCGATTTACGGAGCGGAGGAAGCTTTCGAGTTATGCGCGTTAAACGGCCGTTAAGCAGGGGCCCACGGCCGATTTTTTAATGCGCACCCGCGCGCTACAGCCTTCGCCGTAAAACGAGCTACGTTACACTGTTAACGCTGTCTGAACCGGCCGTTTGCGGCTTCTCGAGAGTTTCCTAATCGTTACACGGAACTTCGACTCTATATAACACCTCTGTGTACCCGTTTCATGCGATATTCCGTGCCTCAGAATTTTATCAAGCACGAGTCACGCAAGTTCCCTTTGATCGAGCCGAAATTTTCAGATTTCCGGATAGAAATATTAAATAATACGTTTGATATTAAAGGGACGATACAAGATTCTATTGGAAACGTCGCGAGCGACGTCGATGCGAGCAGGGAACGAGGTGGAGAACTAAAAAATTGGCAGAGACCTCGGTGCATTCCCTCAACACCTTCTTATTCCATCTTTCATCCTCGAAACGATAAAACGGGCCAGGTACGGGGCGCATTTCGTCACGCCTCCCCGTCACGTTCGGAGCGACAAATTTCAGCCTCGAAGACGGCCAAGGAGATTCATCTGGGTGCCTGCCCGCCGTTCGAATCCTTTCCTTTTGATCGTTCGACGCGTTCCACCGCCGCGCGGCACGAGGCAAAACGACTGCCGGGCCTGACAAGGGTCCGAACCTTTTTCTCCGATTTCTTCATCCCGGCGACTCTTTCTCGCTGGGGGCTGTCGCTGCCGCGCCGCTGTTGCTCTCGTTCGTCCCGAAAGGCGCATGATTTATTTTCACTGGTACCACGCGACACGTGTTGCCTCGTAACACGTGGCCGTGCTTACATTTCTCGACGTACGAGCGCGCGTGCACGTCATACTCGCGACACCGGCCGGCTGTTATCTCCTGCCGTATTATTTTAAGGTCACCCGCGGATGGTGCTCGCGTTCCAACGCGTCCCTCGCCTCCTACGCGCCTACTACTTTTCCTCTCGCAGAGGCACACGATCGCCTCCCGACCCGCGAGCCTCCTTCGCGCCGATCATCTGCCTCGCTTAATTCCTCCGTTTATCTTTCCGGTGAATTGCGGTTGCGGCTTAAGTGTTTCGTGGAAGATAGCATCCTTTGTCCCACGTATGACTAATATGAAGAGAGATTAAGGGTTTGGGACATCGGAACGATGTATCAACATATCCCTGTCGCGTGGTTCGTCGAGAGAGGTTTTTAACCGGAGGTAGCGAAATTTCTCTCGAGGAAATAGAGATAACACGTTTCGTTTCGCCGTCGAGCGATATTCGCGACGCGACCGCAGCGGCGATAACTTTGCCGTGAGCGGTGCCGAAATGTTCCCCCTTTAAACGGGAAGAAACCGCGAGGTCGGATACGCGTGCTCTACGCGGAAGTCCATTGGCGAGGGTTCCGCGAACCCTGGTAAATGAAATTCCTTGAACACTGCTGGGCTCTAAAGCGTGGCATCATTTCCAGCAGAACGCATTATCCCGTTTGACGTCGATCGTCTACCGGAGATCCTATCGGGAGACGTATTGTTTCCTCCAGCGAGCGCAATCATCGACGTTAATTGCGCGTCTCTTTAAAAATAAAAAAAATACTATCTCATCGTCGTCCAGCGCGCGGAACATCTGGCGTCTTCTCGTCCCGCTGTTTATTCCATCGGGACACGGTCGTCGATTTCGCGTTTCCATCAAAACTTAATCATCGATCCCGGAACGAGCGAGGACGAACGCGAGCCGCAACCTTCGTTACGCAACCGTGTATAAACGCGGCGCTCGGAAGAAAGAGCGGTGCCGCGCGGAATAAAAAGAATCGCTAATGCCGCGTAATGACTGTAATCTCGAAAACGAACAACCAACGGGCACCGTACGAGCGAGAGGCGCGATCGCGGACGCGAGAGAGGTCTTAATTAAAAAATCACACATCCTTCGAGGTGGCTAATCGCTACAATTTTCTCCGCGGAGGCGTGTACAACGTTGCTCGATTATCGTCCGCTAATCGACGGGGATCGCTTCGCGACGAGCCGTTATCTCTGGCCAGGATCGATGAATCGTCGGGATTCTAACGATTAGCATCGCGAGACGCGTTGTCTCCGATCGCGGCGATCGGTGTTGTTATTAGCGATGTTCGAGAGATCCAGATACGAGCAGAGATGGAAGAAACAGCCTTGAGAACGGGAAGCCACCTTAACGATCGATCGAAAACGCTGTTGAATGCTAAGTAAACAATTAAACGCACCTATAGACAGCAAAATGGATAAAAACGCTGACTCTGAATCGTCTGAATTTTCACTTCAACCAAAGCCAAACCTCTACGAAGTTTAAACGTCGATGACTTTCGAGTTCCTCAACCTTCACGCGTCGAAACAACGCGAATCCTTGAGTCAGCAGAAAGAACTGCCCAAAATGCTAATATCGATTGCGCAAGAAGGTTCGCCAACCCGCGAAATCACTTCAGCGAGTCCAACGCGATGGATCATCGCGCTGGAAGCGTCCGCTTTCCAGTCGAAGCGTGCCTCGAAGCGTACTCCAGATAAATAATTGCGCGTCATTATGCAAACGAGCGCGCGAAGGCATCGCCGACGCGAGCACAATGAAGCTAATGACACGAGATGGCTAATGATCGTAACGATCGGCAGGGATAATCAACCGTTGGGTAAGGTTACGGTGTCATGGCCAGCGGTGTTTGTATTCTCCAGCATCGCGGCAGCCGAGGATCCTGGAAAAAGGATCGCGACGCGTTGCTGCCGTCGCTGGCTGCACGAGCAGCCTCGACACTCGGACAGCCTGTAATCTTGGAATTATCTGTTCTCTTTCCCCGGGACGGGGGATCTATGGAGGAGAGACGGCAAGGCCAAGTTTAGATCATCGACGAGCGAACATCTTAGCGAGTTGCCAGTAAAACCCTCGTTCGCAGTTCGATCGACCGCCTACTATATCGATATCGAGGATCAATTTGCGTGTGCGTTATAGATAAATAACGAGATATGTAAAGTATTTACGATAAAAATGAGAACAGTGTAACTCTAGCTATTGGTAGATTTCAATTATCCGTGGTATTATTGCACGCTGGAAATGAACATTGTAGCCAAGAATAGCGAGCGTGTGCGCACATACATCGAAACAATTAGCATTTCAATTACTTGCGTGTAGCCGGTATCGTAATAGTATTACTAGAAACGTTAAGTGAGATATTGCCACCGCGAGAGCGTGATATAACGAGAGGATATCACGAGAGCGAGTACGTGTGGTCGGCGCGGGACGCGAGCGCGATAATGAGCGGATCGTGGACAGCCTTATCTATGAGGGCAGCGGCGAGCGTCGCGGATTATTATTCGCGTAACGAGCGTGCAAAGCAAACGCGATCCGGCTCGCCGTCGTGTACGCTCGATACGCCGCCGATCTATCATTTGTCACGGCCGCTCGTTGAGAAATTGATTGGACTCGCTGCGAGTTCGCCAGCAGAAAAACCGGGGCTGCCCGTTCGCGGCGGAGAGCCCTGGACCTACCTTTCTTTCCACGCCGGAATAAGTAGAACACAATTAGTTCTTCTACAGTGTTGAACGGCCACTTAGTTCCAGTGGTTCGTCGACTGTAGCCACGATTCTTCGATATCGTTCAGAAATTTTCCGTTTCCCTCGAACGCCAAAATAACTTCAGTTCGACTTCTCGAAGCTAGAAACCCAACGCCGTCGATCGAACAACCGAAGAACCGTCACGCGGAAGACGAATCGTAAATTCATCGAGCGATTTCTTCCCCCTGCGTGGCGAGCTTCCTGAAAATTTTTGCTCGCCGGCTAATTCCAACCATTCCCCGGGTACGATGATTCCGTGGCGGTCGGGTAATTCAGCAAAACACCGCGAGAATCGTTCGGTTGGGATAAGCGCGGTTGGCCTACATTACGCGAGGATCGCGCAGCGAACGGCGCGAGCCGATGATTCCAGGAAGAGGGACGACGGATCGTTCTCTTCGGCACAGTGTTCCTGTTGGCGAGACTAATGGAACAACGACGTCGGGCACGTAACACGTGCAATTCGAAGGCTAGATAACCGATGGTGAAAGAGAGAGAAAGACCCGGAGGCGTATCGAAGGAACAAGAGCAGCGAGACGGGCAAAGAAACGGGTACGAGAACGGGGAGCCAAGAGAGAGAAAGAGAGAGAGAGACAGAGAACGCTGGAAAAGACTCGACTCGGCTCGAAGAAACCAGTGGAAGAGCCGGGAGACCTGGCCAATAACGAGGAGCGGGCAAAAAGCACGCGCGGCCGTCGTCTTTGCACGCTGCGTTCACGCTCGGGACCATTATGCAAAGTCAAAGCGTCGGACGTGGGCGAACCGCGGGCCCCCGTTGTAAACCGTGATTAAAACATAAATCACGCGTAAGTTGGTGGAGCCGTTCCTTACGGACCGGGCATTATGCGGATTTGCCGCGGCAGATCCTACCGTTCCGCGCCGTTTAAGTGATTTCTTGGCGGAAGCTACGCGAGCACGCGAAGAGCCTGGCTTTGTGAACGAACGCCGGGCATTCGGATGACGAATCGCTGCTGGTGAACTCGCTCGAAATGGGAAGGCTTCTTCGCGACGAGACGAGTTCCGTCGAACAGTTCTCCGCGAGACGCGTTGGAATCGAAGGGAGGAGGAGGAGGAGGAGGACGAGCTCCAATTCCGTCGCACGAACGATACGGGTTTACGAGAGAACCGGTACAAGAACACCGCGATCGTTCGAGCGACAGCTAAATCTCGATCGACGAGTTTCTTTGTCTGTCGCAATATCACAATGCCGTGTGGCAACGCGTGCCTCGCCATTAACCGCGCCGATATCGCCGGTGTCGACGCCGCGGTAAAAAACTTTTATCTGCCTCCCGGGTGTCTGTATGTCAAAATCGCGCGATTTCGATCGACGGAATTGGCAACGAACCGGCTCGAAAGTCGCCAGGGATATAACGTAACAGTGCCGCGATTCTAGCCAACGATTCGACTCGACGCGATAATTGTCGCGGGTTTAATGGACCGCGACGATTCGTTACCGATCCGCTCGTCTCGAGTCCCCGCGACCAACGACGATCACCTGTCCCGCTCGAGGGATTACTACGGGATCTGTCACGTTCCTGGCTTGTCGATAATTGGCTGCTACAATTAAGGTTAACCCTTTCAACGGGCGCGTACACCGCAATGGGCGTCTCGAGAAACTGATAGACGCGCGCCAACCGATTCCCATGCGCGTCCATCAAATGTCACGGGCATGACCCGTGAACCGGTGTACGTGCCAATGGCACATGTACGAGTCGAGATCGCGGAATCTGACGTTTATTGGTATCGATGCCGCGGGAATTGAGTACGCGTGGAGCTACCACGCCACGACCCGATTTCCTCAAATTTCGTTCCAACGTGATTCACAGCGAAGCGAAGAATTATGGAGACGTCGAATCGAAACTGTCTCTACGCTCCATTCTTCGTAGCTACGACGATTAACGATCAGGAAGAGAGCACGTTCGAATTCTAAAACAAAAGACCATACGATTCTTTCTCGTCGGAGCTGTAATTATGTAAATTCGCTTTTTTTAAAGGGACAAGTGGATTCGGGAATACAAAGAGTGGAGCATCGATCGGTATAGAGTCGCGAAGCTCCAATTGCGATCGCATCGAATGAAAGAAAAAAAGGCTTGTTATCCTACATAAATAAATAAACCAATTGCTGTCTGGTATCGTTCGACAGCGAATCGTTTGCACGGGCGCAGAGAAACAATTACCTAGCGGCGCGCGGGCGTACAAAGCGTCGCGGTGGGCAACGGGACGAAATAATCCGCGGGTACCGATTACACGGGCCGATACAACCGAGCGATCTACCGAGATTACACAGAAAGAACGGGGTGGCGGCGCGCGGTGAATAATGCAATTAGCGGCCGCGAAATACATTAATTCCCAATGACAACGTTCCCCGCGGCTTTTACTTCCGACACGTTCGCCGCGTCGCGCCCGCCGCTAAACCCGCCGATATTGACCCGCAATTATCGACAGAGGTAATCGACGACGCGGCGATCCCAGCCGACTTAATTATTGCCCCGGCCAGTCCGATCGCTCCAAGTAGATCGGACCGCTAATTAGCCGTAAACCTGGCTACGGATACACTCCGAGTGGACACGCGTACCCTCTATGAATAACGAAAAGGAAATTAGGCGAGCGTAACGCGAGACCAGTGATCAATGTCGTCGTAACCTGGATCGATATTTATCGTTCATCGATCGTGCTTCTTCTCTCGGCTCTTCTATGTCGTCTCTGAATCGATTCGAGTTAAAAAAATTACCTCCACAGGCGATAGACGGCGTTCAATTTCCCTGGCAACACCCGACATCCCTCGATCCCCGTATTATCTCTCACCGCTATCTATTCCACGGCGCAACAGCCGTTAATTATTCATTCCCTAGAACAGCTCTCAGCTAGTAACCTCGCGAGGTTCCCGCCACGGTCTCCCTCTCGCCCTATCGATCCCGCTCCGGTCGAATCGTCGACTTAAACGCGAAACGGTGACAACGAGGACCATTGCGGCGGGCGGTGGACGCGAGAAGGAGCTATTGTAACACGGTTGACAGTAATTCCACGCGTGCGTCTCGGGGAATAGCTTTGAATACGTTTGAATCGATTTGCAGGAAGGTTCACAGCTGGAACCGGGCCAGCAGCGGCAATTCCGGATGGAAATCTCGTTCGGTCCGCGGATATCTTCGGTCGCGCCGCGATCGTATCGACGCGGTGGACGCGGACTAAGGTCGCCTTCCCTTGTATACCTCGCAATCAGCCTCAGAGCTCGCGCTCTTTCCCTTTACCCCCTGGCAACGGGTCCTACGACCGTCCGATCCGGCGAACGATCTTCGATTCCTTCCGCGATTTCGACAGCAAAGAACATGGCCGCTGTACAGCGACCGGCGAGCGAGCGTAACTGTTGTTTCGCGGAGAGGTCGAACGAGTGACTTCGGCTACGCGTACGTACCTTGATGAGCGAACGAATGGTAGGAGAATCGAGGAGCGATAACGGGCTGAATCGGGCCCAGGGAAGGAACGTCGAGAGCTACGGGGCAACGCGTTTCTCAGGTAGATTTATAGGAAACCGGCGGTCACACCTTCGCGCGTAAATCCTCCCTGCTCGCGATGATCTACGACCGGCGTCGTCTACGATATTCATCCAGCGTACGGCGGCGGATATCTGAGATACGACCGCGGATAGAGCTCGTTGTTTCTCTTGGCGATCTTTTTCCCGGCGCGTGTCTAAATCGAATCACGTTCTCGTATCCCCCCTCGACCATATCCCCCCGCGTCCCGCCGCCAGTAACGATCGATTTGCATACCCGCGCTCTTCCTGATACACCGTCCAACTTCGCGATCCGAGTCCTCTGTAATAATAGAAACGCGATAAATCGCGGGACGGAGTACCGGCGATGAAAAATGTTACGCCGTCGTTCGAAGATGTATTCAGTGACCTCGAAATCAACGGGCATCTTCCGCGTTGCGATCGAGAGAGCCCACCGATAGCGTTTCCGATACTCCTTGCGAACGCATCGTCCGTATCGCTCGACGAGATCGGAATTAGGCGGATGGATACGATCCATGATGACAACACCCTTCCAAGCGTCGCCAATTTTCAAATCCCTCCACTTTCGAATTCTAATTAAACGACGGTTAAGAAAAAGGGATTCGTAGAATCACGAATCGTCCGGATGAATCACCGTTTCGAATCCAGCTCGATCGAGACGGGAATCGATTTCGAGCGCGAGAGGGCCCCTACGCGATCGGGATGCTGGCTAGAGGTCCCTAACCCCTGAGGGCAAAATAAAGATCGAGGAACGTCCCCCCTGCCCCTAACCCAGGACGGGGGTAAGTTTAAAAACACATAGTCGTCGGCGTCGATCGTCGCCGGGACTGTGTGGGCAGCAACCTAAGGTTCAGGTTAGTCAACAGGTGGCTAACCTGCCAGGGGAGGCAACCTACACAAACAATACGTCGAATGCACAAATACAAATCTCCCCTTTCGAATATATAAGTTAGGGGCAGCCGGGGGTCCGGAGCGGGACGGCGGGAGGAAGAAGGAAGGAGGAAGGGCCCGGCTCTCCTCGCACGGCGGAGGGAGAGGAGGCCTCCTATATCTCAACTCACACAGCCGAACGGTACCATCTGAACACGAACACGTTTACCGGGGGACCTGGACCGTTCGAGACTGCACGTGTTCCTAACGTACCCAAACCCCTGGCTATCGTCGGACGGTTCTCAGACCCAGCGTTCCGCCGGTTATCTTCGCTAGCTGGGCATCGACTGACAGTTGCCCGCGGTTCTCGTCAAATATTTACCCTCCTCCTTAATATGCCTCCCCTCGAGGAGCATTATCTTCGCGACTTGCGATCGCAGGATACCTGAAGTTAGGAACAGTCTTGAAAAGGGATCGACGAATCTATCGCGGATTGTATGAGAGTTATGTACGAACGAGAAATGATACAGCGAGGTGACAGGAGTTTTTAAATCGCGGGAGAAGAGTCTTTCTGTAATTCGCGATCGATCATCGAAAGGATCGTAACGAAAGAAGAGGATAGGATAGGAGAAACGAGCGAAAGAGAAATCTCGGTCTGGAGGCTGAGAGCCACTGGGACCCTCGCCGCGGGGCACCGTCCGTGACTCATCAGGCCCCTCGATTCCCTCTTGTACAGGAGCAGGGCCCAAAAACGAACAAAACCTCATCCACAGCGAGCCAAAGGCAGTGTCTGATCGATTTACGTCCCACTCGCGCTTTGGGGAAATTTACAACGGAAAACGTGGCTATCGCGCCTCGCAGGGACGAGGGCCCTGTATCTTCGTAACCGGGGGGATCGGTTCCCTTCGTCCCCTTAACCGCCCCTCCGCCCCCATCCCAGTTTTTTCCCCTTTTTAATTCGACCCGGCCCAGTGGAACAGCTGAAAAGAGCAGGCGTGCAAACTCAATCGTGGCCTGCGAAGAGGAGACTGGCAGGACTCCTCAAGGTTAAAACCTCGTTTCGCTCCTCCGCGAACGGAGACGAGTCTCTCCCCCGTCTCTATAATATGGGCGCGCGGCGAGATTCGCTACCAGAACTAAGTGGTCAAGGTCAGAGGAGGCTAAGATCGCTGTCCGATCGGGATCATATCTTGGAAGATATACGGGGATCGATCGACGGATACACACGCCAGGGATGTATACCTGCGAGCTTAGAGGGGAGAGGTTCAACGGCCCGGGTGACGATTCCCCTTTATCGTCCCCTTGCATCGACGCCTCGAGAGGGCACCCCGTTTCTGGAGCAAATTGACGTTCGAAGAGTTCACCGTCTTCCTCCTCGAGTCTTCTCTTTCCCAATTTTTCTCTCGTTTTCCACTATTTTTTTCTTTTTTTCTCCTCGTCGAAAGTAGTCTCGTATTTTGAAGTGCTGCCACTACGAGCAGCTCGAGTATTGGTATTGGTGCGGTAACGTGGAGTTGAATTATTTCGTAAGCGTTTGATAACGATGATATAAAAATAGATATGCAAAGGAGGACAACGTCCATCCAGTCGTTTCGAGGTCAACGAGGAATGAATATTCAGTGGAATCGAGCGTCTAGGCGTAGGAAATGTTTTTTAACGCGCAGCTACGGCTTAGATGCGTTACTTTGTCGTTCGTTAGCTTCGAAACGGATGATCGAGGGGCCCGACCCCGGTGACCCACAGGTACCAGAAATATCTCCGTCGAGTGCTGATAACGAATCCCGCCGCCGGGGTAACCTTCCACGAACACGATTTTATGGTGACACTTTTGACCCAAACTGCCCCACGGTGCGCCCTCGCGAGGGTTCAACGGCCCTCCCTCTGCGCCACTCGCTATCGTCCATCCCACTTATAAAATGTACCTCGAACTCGATTCTCGATCGAATAATTGCCGTTGAACAAATTTTAACGAACGATTAAACGCGCGTTAACGACGCGAGCCTGGTAGGATAATTCGCTGATCCAGGATTACATAAAGAACTCCGGGCTTAACACTTTCAGAAACGATTATAGAGCCTTTCACTTCTTTATGGCGCACCATAACGATCCCTTTCCCCGCGACGAGGATAGCAGTCTCGAGCGTAGGTAACCTCTCGACACGTATCGATGGATGACGCAGAGGGATTACAGGACCGATTGAATTCTCGAACGCCTGCGTGCGCCGTTTCGATCCTGAACCCGTGGGACTTTACGGTGGTACTCTTGACCCATCCATCCCTCGGCCCGTCGTCTCTTTCACCCGCCGTCCGACACCGTTTTTCGTGCACGCGTATACACAGAGAGAGGTGCGCGTCTCTCGGATATCGAATTCCCATGCACGTGCATTCGAGCAGTGTCATCACCTTCGAGCATCCCCCTCGACAGACACCCAACGTTTTTTCCACGCGTAGGATATTGTGTTTTAATATCACTATTACGGCCAGACGGAGGGGGCACCCCCGTAAAACCGAGCAACGTACGAATGGAACGAACGTTGCCCAGGGGCGAACGTCCTCCTCTTCGCTCTTAGAAAACCATGCACCTGTGAGATTCCCATACACGCGGCACCCTCGATCACTCTGTCCCCTAAATAGTGCAAAGACTTGCCTGGCCACCTATCTCTCCCTCTCTCTCTCTCTCTCTTATTCTCGCGTTTCTCGTTCGACATCACCCAGAGAACGTAACTGACAAAAAAGAAAAAAAAAGAGGAACGAGACGCGGCAGGGACTTATGGGGTTGGGATACCAGAAGAGAAGGGGTGCTCGAGACCAGTCGGTGGAAGGGAGAGGGAAGGGAATCACGGTGTAACCGTTTCTACGGGGCGGCCAGCGTAACACACTTGTCCCAAAGGTTTGTTCTTTTGTCGTGAATGGGGTGGTACACCTGCGAGCCTGGTAGGGGAGCCATTGATATGGAAATCGCGGTGTTACGCTACACCGTAGCCGTTCTATGAAAATAAGAAGCCCGCGGAGCTGGATGAACGAGGGAAAAAAAAAAAGAAAGGGGAACACGGCTTTGTCAGGGGTTTTGGCGAGCACCCCGCGCTGCTCTCGAGTTCGTCGTCGTCTCAGCTCCTTTTGCGATCGCAGGTTGAGGGGATCATTATTGCGCGCGCGCCGTCGAAACTTGACCAAGGCTGCCAGTGAGATGAAAGCTCGTCGTCTCCTCTGCGCCGAGTTCGGTGTTACGTTACAGCTTTTTTCACCCTGATCGGGGTGAATCCGTGTCGCGACATCGTTGGCAGGGACGAAGAGAGATTCGAGCCTCGTGTACGATATTTTAGGACGGGGTCTAATCGAGTAGAAGACGCGTTTCTTATAAAATATATCTCGAAAATTTAAGACCTCGCGTGCTCGAGAAATTCAACACGTTACATTCGCAAAGTCTAACAGAGGAAAAGCGTGGAGAACAGATGGAACAACCCGCGACGAAACGGTGATTTTCAATTACACGTCGCTGCGAACGATCCTCTGGTTCGACATCGATCGATCGAGCCCGGAACCGCGTTTTATGTTACGTAACACGCGTCATCTAAGACACGAGACGACTAGAGTGGGCACGATACGGTGATATTCAAAACCGGCACGATCGCCAGCCCGTCGAGTGGCATCGGTGCGGCAACGAGAACAAAAGAAAGTGAAGACGAGTGACTCAGGTGGAGTAGCCTCCGGGCAGAGCGTAATTATGTCACCGGTCGCCGATGGTGGGACGAAGAGGGTTCGATCGAGTCGAAAGAGTAGCAGGTAGGCGATGAAGGAAGAAAAGAGGAAAAAAAGAAAGAGAAAGGGTGAAGGAGAGAGAGAGAGCGAGCGGGAAGAGTCTCGACGAAGGGAGGCAGAGGCTGCGGGAGAGGTTCCGTGCCCTCTGCAAATAACGTGAATCACACCGGCTCGGAACTCTGTCGCCCGACTGCGTCGTAACTTTAGAAGCGTCGCATCGAGAGGAAGCGAGATGGATCTGGGAGAAGATGAAAAAGCTGGAAAAAGGATGGAATCGGGGGATGGGTAGGGGAGGGTTAGTCGCGCGGTACAGGGACAGAAGTTTCGAAAAAATAAAGAAAAAGGGAGAGAAAGTCGACTGTTTGCGAGCGAGGCAAGATTTCCTCGAGATCCGAGTCCCTCAGCCGGAAGAGGAAATATTTATTAATTATATCGCTAATTGGAGGGTCGACAGGGGTCGAAGCAAAGGACGTAGGGCAGAGACGAGGAGAGAGAGAAGGAGAGAGAGAGAGAGAGGCGTAGGTTATTAAAGGTTCTCGCGTTCGTACGCTGGGCGAGGGAAATGAAAAGAAACGGAGGCTTTTAACCGATGCTGGTTACGCGTGACAGCAAAGAACCGCGCGCGCCAGGGAAAACCTGTTAACGTTAACTCCGGGGCTGACACAACGTCAAACGCTTCTATCGTACAAAGCTGCGCGGCTTTTTCTCTCTCTCTCTCTCTCTCTCTCTCTCTCTCTCTCTCTCGCTCTCCGCTCGCCCTGGGTGCGCCGTTGTCGGTTTCGTTTACGCGGAAATTAACTGCCGCGCGACACGCAACCAGCAGCCGTGGGAGACTGGAAAACTGGAGCTCGAAAAGGGCGAACTTGAAAAGGACCAAATTGGAAATGCGACGGATTAACGACGAGCACAGTGGCCACTTTAACCTAGTCCGTCCCGTGTTTTAAGGCACACGACCTCGTTTCGGTGGACCCACAGCCGTGTGCTTACTTGGGACGACCGAGCTAATCCTAGATGCGTATGCATAGGCACAACGACCGGCGTTTGTGCCTCTTCTCTTCCCTCTCGAACCCCTACAGCGTTCAAGGGCCTCATACATGCTACAACATTGCGACAAATTTCCAAAAACTGGAATAACGATCACGAATTATTCATAGGTTTACATCTAACTTTTGACCAATGTAGAAGACGGTTAAGATTGTAGAACCCTCGGTTAGGTTCGCGTTAAATTCACGTAGGACAGTGGAGAATTGCGTGGCGCTGAGAAGCGGTCAGCGATTATCGAGCACTTCGTATCTGGGTCATCGCTGCATGCGTCGAGACGCATCGAAGAAATGGACAACGATTTCGTTTTCAATAGTATCTGGAAAACCCGAAGCGCAGACCGTTCGTTTACCGAACACCCATTAGAAGGGCTTTCTTCAGAATGACGGATCGCTTCCTGCGATTCACAACCGGCGACTGTTCGAGCCGCGTCGAACAGTGAAATCATCGAGCGTGAGCTGTGTCCGTGCCTCGTAGCGTCGAGGGTGCGCTTCGAATTAACGAAGGGCTACCTGAACGTTTGTTGGGGGGTTGTGTGTTACGGCTGCGCTCGCAGGTGGTCATGAATATTTTATAAAATTATGATTGCAGATAAATTCGATCTCTTCAGTGGCTCTTATCAGAATGCGATGATGATTTGCAAAAATACACCCTGAAAGGCGTCACGCGTTTCGATTTCTTCGCGTCCATACCCGGACGAAGGGAATTTCTATAAGATCGAGCCCATCGAAGGATCGTTAGCGGATCGATTCTCGCGTTATATTTAACGATTAAACGTGGACTACTCCGTTTATCTCCTCGTCGCTTTCAATCTCTGTCGGTGCGCTCGCCTACGACGGTGACTGACGCACGCTTCTACGCTTACGGTAGCTGGTAAGCGCTCTTTCTCGGCCCTGTCGATCTGTATCGGACCCACGGTATCGTGGATCGTTATCTGCCAGCCAGCGGACAAGCGTTTAGAACAGCGTCGATCGAACGGATCGGATCGATGGAGCCGGGCTAACGTTCAGTTCGACTAGGTGCGGCTTGAGATTTCAGACTCATTGAAATTGCTGGTACCCGACGATTGCTGATGTTTACCTGGGTCATACGTATTCGAGGAAATTCGGTGATTTGCATAATCTATTCTAATCTATGCTTTCCAGTTTAAACCATCACGGTATAAGAATGTCAGGACGCGTATCATTGCGCGTGATAGCGTTCCCAAGGGGGCCAGGCACACGTGTACGAGGCTGCTTTAAGCAAACAGTGCCAGATACTATCTCCGATGAGTAATAATACCCGGAAAATTTCAGGTATACAAACACGGTATCTAGAAAAGCCTAGCACGTCATCTATATCAGACGAACGGGGACCGTGGTTTCTTATCCCTTTCGGTAAATCCGACAACCGACACACCGTATGTACACTTGTAATGCGTTCCTCGAAAACGCCGGTTTAATGGTACCATCGTGCACTTTGTCGGGGATCAGTGGACCGCGAAAACCTGCGCCAGGCTAAGAGGGCCCAACAATGGACGCTAACGAAACGGAGCACGTTCGAACGATCGATCGATCAACCTTAATATCGTTTAAATACCGGAACAAAGTGACACGCTCGCGAGAATGCCCGTTATCAGATAGGGATCGGCGCGCGGCCGGTCCAACCGGCGCGATTCTGAAACCTGTGACTAATGGACCATCCATCCGTGTTGCTGGTCGCGCAAAGTCGCGAGCGCGCGACGGTTCGAGCTCTAGAAAAGCGCGTTGGTTCGTCATGCTCAACTCGAGAGGGTCGCGACATCACTCACCTCTATGACTATTTTATGGTTCGGCCAGTGACTCACTCGCCAGGGCAGGGAGACAATGCTTGGAAGCCCTTCATCATGCGCGAAGCCGACGATTCTCTCGTGTACATACGTGTGTAACGTGCACGCGTTTCCGTATAGGAAACCAGAGGCCCCTCTCGTACCTGTTGAACATCCACGCGTACACACGCGCGCACCTACGCTCAGATAGGCGAGCGCGCGCGAGCGTATTTCACGCACACCGATCCGCTTCTCGACACCGTCCACCGGGAGCGGAGAGTCGTCGTCGCACGACAGAAGGTGATTCACGTCAAACAAAAGGCCGTGCACACAGCGCAGCGGCTTAGAACACGTGTACGGGAATTTCAGATACGAACGGTGCATGTGTACGACACACGTCGAGCAGGGTCCGTGGGGCCGGGACACGTCGAGCGATTCTAATGAGGAGAAACCTCTTTCCCTGCGCCACGAAAATGTCACGCGCTTTTACGGGAACAAGCACGCGTCCCTGAGCATCGCGCGAGAAAGGGACTCTGGCTGGGTTACCTCGTCGCGAAACGGCCACGTGAAATAGAGCACTACTCAGGAGGAATCGGTCTATGTCGTCCTACGATTCTTTCGCAGCATTTCCAATCGTATTTTATTCTCGATTATCCGTCGGTTCGACCAGCGAAGAATCGGTGCGAGAAGTACGCGGATCTGAGGTAGCCTCTTCGCGAGACGAACGATGCATTCGTAGAATATCGAGATTCGATCGTGCAAAACAGCCAGCGGCGGGTACGAGCTGAAAGTTTGGGTACGTACAGTCCTGCTGCTTGCGCTATCTCGCGCTATCATCCTCGACACGACGGAAAGGTGGTGCGTACGAACATTTTTTACAGCTTACTTACACGCGATACATTTCTGTGTCGCCGGTCGTCCGTTCGCTTACGTTTCAGATCCCCGGGAACACGTAAAACGTCGTCAATTGCCCTTCCCCCCCGTGGCACCCCGCCGCCCCCTTCATCTCCCGTGGCTGGACCCAGCCGTTTCATTACGCGTAATTGCTATGGTCTGCGGTCTGTCCCCTTGGCTACACAGGTACAGTATCATTTTCATAATGACGCCAGCCACCCCACCGTTTCTCTCTTTTTCTCTCGCTTTGGGACAGGAAGATTAACCGAAAGAGGTCTCTGTTCGAGGAAACGAAAAAAACGAGGCTCGAAGAAAAACGAACGAAAGGAAGAAGAAGCGTGTACCGTGGCGTTCGTCGAGGAGGAAAGGTCGCGATCGAGCGAAGAAAAGGGTGGAAAGGGGTGCCGAGGCGGAGAGAAACAATGGTCGAGAGATGGGGATCTGGCGTGGGGGATAAACGGACGCGAAAAACACGGGGACGGAAGGGGAGGCGGATCGCAGCGGCCGGGCAAAAAATACGATCGACCACTTCGACGTGACCCAGTTCAACGGACGGGGACCGTTGGGACCTACATACGTCCCCGTCCGTCCCGCGCTAGGATGCCCGCCTATTCAGGGGCTGACTTGCACACGCTGCACAATAGAGACCCGGCCTGGCATTATTCAACCTGGAAAAAGCGCCATCCCCCCGCCCCTCTGCTCGCTCGCTGCACCTACTAGGGCCACCGGCCGCACGACGAGATGCACGTGCATTTTTCTTCCCTTTTTTTTCGCGCCCTTTCATCGAGGAAATTGCCGGCTACTTTCCGCAACAATGGTCCCAGTGGCAGACAGCCGGAGAGCGTGGTCGTTAGTACGCGGTTTTAACGAGACGATCCTCTCTCGCGACGGGTCGATTGTGCTCATTTGAACGGTCGCTCGGTGCAACAAGTAGAATTCAGGATCGAAATTGCTCCGTTTAGAGTGATAAAACGGGACGGGAACCGTGTGTCGCGCGAACAATGGGATTCGGGGCCCGAATCCACGGATCGAGTAGTAATCTCGTTCCCGGCGGAGATCCCAGAGAGGAGAGGGCCCGGGTCTCGAGGCAGCGAGTGGCTACGCCACTGGGGCTCAGCTGCACTTTGCCTCCCTCGTGTTTCACTTTTTTTTCTCCCTTTGCTCGTTTCGTTTGTATCTCGGCTCGGTCTGGTTCGCCTGGGCTCGGCGTCGCTCGGGCCCGTCGCCCTCTCGCTCTCTCCCGCGCCAGAGCTACAGGTCTCCGCTCCGCGCTCCTCGTCGACCGAAGCATCGCGAGTCCCGTCCCTCCGGCTGTCCCTCTACCACGCGGGCCCCGGCCGCCCGCGCCCCCCTAAACCACTCCTGGGCCCCACGGCTATCAGCCACTCGTGTTTACATCGGGCCAGCCTGGTGGGGGTTTCGACAAAACGACGAGCAAGTTTTAAAGCACCCGCCTGGCCTCCCCCCGCGCGTCCCAACCCGTGGCCAGTCTCGAACGCGCTCGCGCGAGCACGGCTACGACGCTCCACCGCGATCGAGCGTAGAAAGAAGAGGGAACGAGTCGATGGTAGGGGCAAAAGGGATCTCCACACGATCTCGCGCACACAATGAAAAGTGGGAGCCAGAAAAGAGGGTCCATCGACGAGTCGACGCACACGTACAGGAGGATTTGTCAAAACAAAAGCCCGGTCTTTCGTCGAGTCACGTTCTAAGGGCAAAGAGGAGGAGGCGAGAGCGAGGAGAGAAAGAGGGAGGGAAACGCGTTGCGGTGTTCGGGCAGGGAGGACGGGGAGCGAGGAGGGTACACACCGCGTCGCTCGTTTCTCCGTTTCGCTCGCTGCCCCGACCCCGCGCGGCCTCGGTTTCCTAGTAACAAATCCCGGTTGAAAAAAAAGTGACCTCCTCGGGGTCGAGCCCTCCCACACCTTCCGATCTTCCGTCGCCACGGATCAAAATCCAAGCAATTACGCCGCGGCTGGAAAGGGTTCTAGTCGGCCGAGCGGGACACGATCGAGCGAAGAACAGCCGTCGAGGGGAAGAGAGGACGAGAGACACAGAGTCTCTCCCTCGGATCGGCGGATCCACTATCCAGGATTACTCGTTATCCTTGAGAGGAGGCTGCGCTCGCGCGCGACGGCCCTCGATGCGCTCGAGGAATATAAGACGAGGGGGAGTTGGGTGCCGGGGACTACTCCCTTTCTCTCTCGCTCCTCGTACGCCTCACCCTACCCTGGCTACCCCACCTTCTCGTTGCGAGTACCCCCTTCCAATTCCCTCGACCGCTGCACTGGTACTATCCTACGTCTCCGTCGCGATCTATCTTCCCTCCTCCTCTATCCACCTCCGTCCTCGCTGCATCTTGACACCTGTTCCTCACGATGGATCCCGAATCCTTTTGGGGATTCAGGTAGGTATATCTACGCAGGTACGAGCATAAAAGAGGGTTCGATGTACCCGAAACGATCGCCAGATAGCGGAGAGTGTTGCGCGGCGCGTTTCGACGCTACCACGGCGCGAGGATGGCTACGAAACGATCGGGCTCGACCTCTTCGAGTTGGACGCTCTTAGAAATTGGCGTTACGTGGCTGGGTTTCGCGAGTGCGATGCCTCGGTGCACGGTAGGCACGGCGAGCTATTAAGGCTTATGCCACTTCGCGTGGAGGCCTGACTACGATCCGACCGATGTCGGTGTTTTCTGCGGCTGTAATTATCCTTTGCCACGCCGTTTAGCGAATTTCCTCTTCCTCCGGTTCGTTACTCGAACGAGAACCCAGCTACCGGGCAACGGTTCGAGGGTAGCGAGGTTGAGCGATCGATGACGAGATTGATGGTGAAACTGGCTTGTAAAATAACATAGTCGTCCGCGACTGAGATCTCGGTGGAGCGGAAAGTACAGGAGGAAGAGTGGTTTTTGTTTCCTGCGAAAGAAGGCGCGTACATATTCGCGTAACGGAGAGAAACGGGAGAACGGGCGGGCCGAAAAATCGGTCGAAAAACTCGAATCCAGAAAATCCTGTTTCCCGCGACGCCTTCTCCCTCCCCTCTATCTGGGCACGCGGACAGAGACGCGGACGTGTTGATTTAACGGAACAAACGCGGCGTATCGGGGCGGACCTGTTCCCTCCCGTGGGCAGAGAGCACCGGGCATCGCGAGAGAAACGACGCAGAAATCGGCTGATCGGGTTCCTTGAACCGTGAACGTACGCTATAGGTGGCTGCGGCCGCCTATAGGTGTTGCCCGCGCAATTCGGTTCCGTGAACCCCGGGACCAGTTTAATCCGCGTCCAATCTACGGCCGCGGCTTCCTCGAATCGAAGAATGAGTTGTCGGTAGCAGCTCGACACCGCGTCTCGGCGCCAGCGCGCTCGTTCCTCTTGCTCGTCCACTTCTTTCCACGCTCCTTCGCGGGCCCGACAGATGTTCCATTTCTTTTTTCGTCCCCTCACTCTCCCCGTTCTGGGAGCACGATCGAGCTAATTTTCCGGGGGATTAGCATCGCGATTCGACGCTGTCACCGACCGATAATTACGACCCCGTCATTTTCGTTCTCTATCCTTCTCCTCGCGTGAAATGAAAATTCATCGCGGACGATCTGTACATCACTCGAGACCTGATTGAAATTAATACGAAGCCAGGTTTTCGAGGGAATCGAGTATTCGTTTCGATCGTGACCGATGGTGGATGGAAATCGAAGCAGGAATTATCTAGCAAACCTTGCATAGAGAAAAGGCTACAGAGATCCAAAGGCGGTCAAGAGGAACGATCCGCGAGACGCGGAGGAGACGAATTCGTGGGCTGCCGGTGGCACCTTGGAAAGTATTCTAGAACGAGTTCAAGTTCACGGAAGCGCGGGCGTCGCTCGCGACACGCGATCTCCTCTCTCGCCTTGCTCGATAGAGACGAGCCGCGCGGTGCGCGCCGCGAAACAAGTGGATCCGAACGGGCCCGCGGAACACGGCCTCGTAAATAACGACGTTGAAACGGCGAAATAAATTCACCGGCTAGGCGAAGCGGTTCGATAAGAGGCTCGATAATAGATGTGTAGCCGTGGCGCGATCCTAGAGACGCGGGGCTCCGATATAATTCACGCTGCGAACCGCCTTTCGAAAAACCTGTTGATTTACGATCGCCTCGTGGGGCGATGGCTCTCTGTGTCTCCACGTGGGGATACGAGGCGATACGAGATTACAGTGGGCTCATATTTGGCCACGGTTGTTTGGGATATTGATATTCTGCGCTTGGTGTGTGTTTAGGATTCCCAGCTGAGACACTTGCTCTGGGACTCGAAGAAAGCTTCATTCGTACCTCCTCCTCCTCATCCTCCTTCTACTCCGCGTCGAAACGAGAAAATCCACGAGAGGAAGATTCGCGAGATCGAGCGAAAGCAGACGTTTACGCTCGTCCAGCTAACGGCTGTTAACATTATCCGCTCGCGTCCGCGCAGGCGCCTTCGCGTTCACTTAACATACGCGCGACGCACTCGGTGAACCAAAACAAACCAGTGCTCGCGCGAGCGGGACGAAGAAGGGAGCAGGAAGGATGGAGGAGGGCCGAACGGAGGGAAGAAGGGTTAGTGGCGAAGAGAGAAACCGAGGAAGAGAGAGAACCGGCGGAGAACTCGCCTCCATACGCATTAACACCCTCGAAAGGTACGGCGACGCATGGACTTTTACGCGCACACTCTCGAGCTTCTTTCTCCGACTGGAGATGGCCTCGCGCGTCAAATTGTAGGTACGCCAGCGGACAAAAGGAAACGGGTTGACGATCGTTTCGGGACGGGGTCTCTCGTCAGAGACGATGCCAGAGGATTTCTTCTAAACGAGGAAAAATAACGTTCGACTACTCTCATCTAGGGAATATAAAAATAGATTTCCAGCTAGCATTATCGAACGCGAAGCTTACCAATTGCTATCGCTATCCATATGACGTAACCATAATTCGTCTCCGCTTAAAATATCATCAAGCCTCCCCAGTCGACTCCACCAGTAACCGCGCGTTTTGTATTTCAATTTTACCGAGCTACCGATCGACGCGCGCGGGTACACCTGTGCCTTCGCTGCTCGCTCGCTGCGCATGATTTTCCCAAAAGACTTTCACCCTTTTCCCACCCCTGCCGCTTGACGCGTCCCCTACGCGCGTTATCTTCGCGGACGCGGCACTTGTTCCTCTCTCCTCGTCTCTCGTTTACCCCGGGGGTCGATGCGTCGCGTTACGCACACGAGAGAGTCGTTTCGAGTGGCCAAGAACAAGTTCACGCGGACACCGGAGGCAGAGAGATCTCGGTAGGAGAGAAGAACCAGGCGCCGCTGGTCGAAGCGAGAAACTAGGCGAGGCGGAGGGGAACGGGATGGCGAGATCCGTCCGCCCCGCGCGGACGTCGAGAGAGCGCATGCAGTTTAAGACGCACACCGGGGGCCGTGTTTTCAGCACGCACACACGTGCGTGAACCAGTCTAACCACCTCATCACGAACAATCTCCTCGTGTTACTCTTTTCCTCTCGTTTTAGCCGCGTCCTCGTCCAGCAGAGGCGGTCCGTGGCGAGGCCCTCTTTGTCCAAAGGCAATCAGCAGGCCCCGATAACGGGCCTACTCTCTGTCGTAACCCAAGACACGAATACGAATGCATCGACGGAGAGAGCGAACACCGCGGCGGATACGCGCGAGAGAGAGAGAGAGAGAGACGACGCGGCTCTCTGTGCCTTGTGCCAGTAACCACGGACGCGTGTGCGTGTGCACGCGCGGTGCGAGGAACGGGAACCCCTCGAGGATCGCGCGATGCGTAAAAGACACTGCGTAATAGAAAAACTAATCTTCGATGGAAATCTCGGTTTCTTATCGATCCACCGGGAATATCAGGGACATTATTTTGGTATCGAGACGTCAGGAGCTACTGAATCGGCGAATAAGCCAAGGCAACGTCCGTCTCTCGGGTTGGCCGTCTCCGCAGGATCGAATTAGTTGGATCGATAGCTAGTAATCCAATTAACGCTACACACGCGTCCAGATCAAAGGATTAATTATATCACGCGAGGTGTCCCGTTATAATTGTCGACCGCGCGGGCTCCTCTCGCTGTTAATGACATTGCAAATTACCGGGAATTGTGTTTCTGATCGATGGGATCCTGCTCGAAACGTCTAGTTTTCCTTCGGCGACTACGGATAAATAGATACGTTCCCCGTGCGCCGGGGATCGCTTGAAACCGCAGCCACGGACATTTGCATTCAGCCTACCAACGCGCTCGACACACGCGCGTGTGCGTCTACACAGCCGACGGAAAACCAGAAATCAGAGACAAAACGACCGCTTCGCTATCAACAACCGCCTCTAATTCCGCCCAAGTTGCATGTATGCGGACCGCGTAAAAAAAATCCGCCACTTTACGTAACCGAAGCGGTATCCTGTCCAGGCTGCTACGGCCAGCCTACAATAGAGAATCGATCCAGCGGATCGCGGTACCAATTACCGATCTAATCGTGCCGGAGCACGCGACCGATTCGAACCATCTAGATCGGATTCGTCCGGCGGTACGGCTGGAAAAGCCGCTGCGCGAAGGTTCCGCACGCGTCGAAAGAGAGAAAAGATCCAGGTCGTGGCACGCATGAGCGCGCACACAGACCGCGGGGGATATTGTTACGAAACGCGGCGCGTAGGACTGGGAGCGGGCGCTTGGGGAGCTCGCTCGCCGATCGAGAGATCGTCGTCGCGGTCCTCGGTCGAGCGGCCCGATTATTAATGGGGAAAACTGCACCGGGGCGAATATCGTCGCCGCCCACGGCAGCCCGCGTGGCACGTGAACGCCGACGTGCCGCGACCTGGTATCAGCCGGCCCGGAGAAAGGCTACCGGTTGTTTTCATTCGCCGCCGCGGCCTTGACGATGTCGCACCTTCCTTATCGCGACGTTGCCCGCCATCGCCAGGCTCGTCCGTTCCCTCTTTCTCTCCTCTCTCTCTCTCTCTGCTCGCCCAGCTTTTTGCGCATCTCCGCGATTTCGTCTGTTCGTGACGAAGTTCCTGTTTCCGCGAGCGATACCCAGCTTAATACGAGAGATTGCCTGGGAGCTGATTAGCCTCCGTGGCGAACGTTTCGGCGACGTTCGTTTCTTTCGCGAGCAAGCTTCCTGCGAGTAGGCTCGCGTAGTTAAATGCAATTCTAATTTTACCACGTACAACGGATAAGTTACGGCTGTAAATAATCTGCTGTCCCCAACGTCGTCGAGTATTCATCGGCTCGATTAAAAATAGCTATCTCTACGTCCGTCCGGATATTTGAATAAAACGCTCTGGTACGAAGCGATAAAAAGAAAAAAAAGAAAAAAAAAAGAAAAGTGAAAAGAAAAACAGGATCTCAAGGCTTCGAGGCTATCCATCGATAGCATCGAAGAGCCACGGCCCTGATTTCCCGGCTCGACCACCAGCTTCTACTGTCCCTACGACCTCGACAAACCGCCCCGAGGGAAGAGAGGCGAATCGACGGCGAAAGGCGCGACGCAGCGCGTCGTCCGGCGACTTTACGCATTCGTAGTAACCTAGAAACGGTCGGTGGCGTGGTTGCAGACTGCTCGATACTTGGAACAGATTAACCGTGTTGCACAGGCAACCACGACGACGACGACGAAGACGACGAGGACGACGACGACGAGGTGGACGATGCCAGCAGCTCGTGCGTGTATATAGACACGCGGTGAATTACTTTCGCCGTTCGGTGCACCGCGTCAATGCCATCAGCCAGCAGCACGACTGGCTGGCTAGGCTGGTTGGTTGGCTGACTGGCTGAAACCGGCTACGCCGCTGCAAAAGCCGTACGAACGAACGAACGAACGAACGAGCCGAGGGACTGCCCGGAGAGAAACTGGTCAACTGGAACCGGAGTTGTGCTACCGCGGAGCTGGACCGGCCGCGGACGACGTGGGTTCACCTGGACAGCTGGAGAGATACGCCGACCCACGCTGCACGCTGCTCGTAAAGTATTGCACTATAAAGTGCAGGACACGCCGCAGTCAGTCGATCCTTTCTCGTCCTTCTCTTCTCCCCTTCAGTCCTCTCTCTTCCGCGACCGTGTCTGTCTTCTGCTCCGTTTCTCTTTTCTATCCTTCCTCGTACGCTCGAGTCTCCACGAGTCGATCCCCTCCTGGGTCTTTTTCTCTACATCTTCTCCGGTTGTGATTCTCGGATGATTAGGTGCGCGTCTCTACTTTGTAGATAAATAATATATGCCTTCGGTTTCTGCGAGTTTCGAGAAGAGAGCGGACGCGGATGGTCGATTTCAAGGAAACGCGACTGAGAATTCGCGTGCTCGTTCGTCAGCCGAGCGAGGCTCGCGGGAAAAAGGGGTTGCGAGCAGCAGAAACGCGGACAGAGCGGACCCGATCTGCGTTCGATTATGCAGGCATCGGCACGCGCTAGAAACCCAGCCGATCGTATCGCGAGCGATCTGCCTTTTCGAGGATGGATCGTTTTTGCGAACCGCGTGATAGATCGCCCCGGTTCGCGGACCTCGATGATGTATTCCTTCCCAGAGATCGTCGTCGATCGCTGCTCGCGCTGCTCTTCGATTTATACGTCGCGTCCGTGAAAGAAACGAGACGCGCGGTAACGTTAGGACAGGCCTTGTACCACCTAATTCCTCGTCCGTCGCACGGCGTCTTTGGATAAGGAAAGAATGTCGATCCGGCGAGTTACGAGACGGCTTCCTGGTTACGCGTTATCGATTCCCGGTAGCTTTCGACGCGTCGAAATGAATCTATAAAGCGTCCACAGGCTCGTCGTCGTCGCAGGAGGATCAACGTCGTCGTCGATGGGGATCGGCGGGCGGCAGAGGCGAGAGGGACGAAGAAGAAGGGACAAAGTGTCGGTATATTTAATGGTAGTTAAGAGTGTAAGCTGGTATTGGTACAGTTCTGTCCGGAGCGGGCGCAAACTGGTGGGCACGCTCGTGTTGGTGAACGTGGATAGGGATTGCGGTGGTGGGGCCTGATGCAGGTGTTGGCCTTGGGCTCCCTAACACCAAGCCTACAATCTCTAAGGCTCGCCTATATAGTACGTTCGCCGGTCGGTTCTGCGCGCACCACCACCTCCGTTCCTCGATTTTAAACCCATAACGCAACACGCCAATCCGAGTCTTTGTTTAGGTGTCGGGACGCAGCCGATTGGCTGCGTGGACGCCGAGAGAAAATCACGCGAGCCGCAACCGAGCCAGGGAACCGGAGGGAGGAGAACAGAGAGAGAGAGAGAGAGAAAAAAATTACCGCGTCTCTTTCGTCACCCCGCTCATGGGAATTTGATTTAATTCGTCGAGAAGCTGCAAAAGGGTGTCCTACCCGCGCCTACGCGACTGGGATGAGGAGGGAAAAGACAGCTGTCTGCTCGTCCAGAAATTTAATTAATTATCATCGATCTATCGAGGGACTCTGGGTTTTTACAACTCGTTTTTGCAGCGAGTAATGTAAAAATATTCAACGAGGAGTATAGTTGCGACTAGCACTGCGACGAACGGCTCAATTACACCCTGTCGTCTCTGATCGAAGAATCGTGCCGTGGACAGGGAAGCGTCAGTCGAGCGTCGCGGCGTGCACAGCTTCTCGCACGGAACTTGCGTCTCGTGGCTGACGCAAACAGGTCGCGCTTCGGCTCTTTAACCGATGAGAATGAGCGACTGATTCCGTATGCGTATGTACGCGTGCATAATGCCACTCACGCGAGCGTCTAGCCGTGCCAGCGAGTAACCCAACGTTAGTGGAACGCACGAGAGGACTTTTCCTCCTACGAGAGATCGACTCGAGTTCACTCGACGAACTCGCGTATTGGAATAATCGCTTGGCGTAATTGATATTTGCGAGGGCCGAGGACGATCGATCGAACGGGGGCCTAGGAGAAAGTGCAGACGCACGCGAGGATGGTTGCGAGAGCACAGTTAGATAAAGGAGACGGAATAAATTATCGAGATACCGTTACCGCCTCGGTCGCTCGTGGGGCGTAGGCGTATCTTTATTTCTGGAAACTGTTAATTTAAATATCGCTGGGAAAACGATAAGTCTGAATATTGAATACATAAACAACGCGTGCTGGGGTGTTGCTCGCGGAGCTGTTGGAGGCCTCAGCCTCCGAGCATCGTCGAGGATCTTTAAGAGAGCGGAGCAACAAATCCTAAAACCCACAACACGGCCAGCAATATCGATCACTATTACTGTTGGTAATTTACCGCTGCGTCGCGGCACGACCCGAAGAGAAACGTTCTCGGTTGGGATCCCCGGCTGCAACGCCGGTGCAACGAGCTTAAACGGCGGGCCTCGCGTGAACGTAACTTAAAGATTACCCCGGAGGATCGTGCGATTCGTGACGTCAGCCACGGCCACGTGTCGAAGAGGGAAGAAGAGGTCGAGGAGGTCCCGCATGACCGGTGGTTCCGCGAACAGATAATTTCAGGACACGGACAAAGAGATGCGGCGCCCGTGGATCGTCGCTGGCGCATCCTGCCAGCTCGATACTATCGCCGATTGCACCCGCGAGCGGTTCGTTTTAAATTAATCCACCACGAACTACGAACCGCCACTTTGACTATCGTTCGACGAACGACTTCCTCTAGCCTGGTATTCGTTCGCGAACCTCCTGGCGGGGACACTTTATTCGCGATCCCCGAAGAAAATGAGGGATCACGCGAGCGAACGGGTAAACGCACGAGTCGTCTGTGCCGGGAGAACGAGTTAAACTCGAATTTAAACCGCTCGAAACGACGATAACGTCTGCTGGGACACAACGAATGAGACGCGTGCATCAACGAAGAAACGATCGTGTTCACGTCGCGAGGCTAATCATCGGTTATCGCGCTAACGACAGCCTAGGAACGGGTGTAATGGTACGAATCGCGCGAGAAAGAGCACACGCGTGCATTAGTCGGTGGCTCGCCTGGGACCGATACCGCAGATGGATGACGCTAGCTAAATTTCGTGACACGGATGCCTCTTCCTGCTCGACCGGACAGCTATATTCGCCGCGACATTAAACGAGACTGCGAAACGATTTTCCGCGAGAAAAATTCAGCTGGATCATCGCGACGCACGCGATGTGCACTCGCCCTAACGTTCTCGTGACGCCTCGATCCGAGTGTGCGAGAGGAGCTCGGTGCTTGGCTCGTGACGTCAGTGGTGACCACGTGCTGAACAAGAGGGAGAGTCGGCCGGGGAGAAGCCACTCCGTGCCTCTCTCGTATCGTATGGAGCGTGGCCCGGGGATCAAGGACGGTTTTACTCGCGAGAAGCGGGCCCGCGTGTCCCTGCATCTCTCGTCGTGCTGTGCGCAGCTGAGAGTGCACCAGCGTCGAGGAGGGGCATTGGTGACGAGCGGGGGGTTGTTGGTAGATCGGCGAACGGCGGAGAAGGTAGCGGGAGTGTGTAGCGTACACACAGAGAGAAAGAGAGACAGAGAGAGAGAGAGAGAAAGGCTGCAAGAAGAACGGGCGAGGGGGGTCGGCGGGGGTGGCGAGGGACTCGAGTTATAATGCTCCGCGCGTCCACTGTCCCTAGCTGGATGAAACGAGAGGTTGGATGGACGATGAAGAGAGAACCGGAGAACCAGAGAGTACCTCGTTCCTTCGCCTCCCTCCTCGACGCGTCACGTGGCTTTCTCTCTCTCCTTGTCGCTCGACAGCCGCTCGATTTCGAGCTCCTCGTCGCGCTCCTCGTTCGAGATACAAAGAGAGGAGAACGAAGAAAAAGAGTCGACCGGCGGAGAGAGGAAAAGATACAACGAGGGGGCGGGAGGGGCGAGGGGTGGGCCGGAGGGGGAGGTTAGGAAAACGTGTCCCAGGCTGCACGACCCGGTACACTCACCTCCAACAGTTCTGACCATAACATTAGAGGAACGAGCCGGAATCGCGAAACGTCGTGCTGAAACACCTGGTTTCAGCTCGCTCGTCGCAGACCGCGAGGACGGGGGGTTGTCGTGATAAAACGTTACCTGTTGCTGGCCGAGCTTAGAAAAATGTCGCTGCTTCTTGCTCCGCTTTTTTCCCCGCCCAACTTCGTTCGTACTTTCCTGCACGATTCGACCGTGCCGCGTAGAATAATAAACACGATACCGGGAAAATATTTATAGCGACTCGAGCGTTTGAGTTTATTACCGAAATCCTGGCGCGAGTAAGTTCGGAGAGTTTTATCCGCGAGGCGAAACAATTCGCGGGGGAAGAGGTTTGAAATCGTTCGCGCGTGACATTTCGCGTATGTAAATTTGTATTGGATACCCCGCTGGCACCAATAGCCAGACAGTAATACCGGAATTAATTTCCTTCGATAACTGCTCCGTAAGCATGATCGCTAAAGCACATTTTACGAGCAAAGATAACGCAACAGCGAAAAAAGGACGGAACGAGGGCCATCAAATATTATGCCCCGGCTCGTCTGGCGGTTAAGTGGCGCATCTGGATGCGATCGCTCGGTTATGCAAAGACTTCTGAGGAGAATTACGCAAAAAGCGGCAGTGACTGCATGCACGCGATTTCGAGACGAATCCGTGAGGCGCCGCGTCTACGGTTAGCTATTTTTTACTCGCGAACCGCTCGGCGAAGACTATGAAAACGTGTCCGAGCTTGCACGATCGTGTACAGTCCTGGCTATCAGTTTAACCGATAACGGCCAACGCAAACCGTGATAATGGAATAACTCCACCAGTTCGACCGGAGCGACGCGTAATTTAATCGTATCAGCGGTTACCCAAAATAAAAAGCTCCGCGTTTCCGATTAGCAGCCTTAGAATGTACCTCGGATTTATCAAGCTTCGGAATACGCGCTGAAAAAGATAAATTATCGCGGCCAATAACGAAATTCAGATTAAAGGGTATAACCGAGACGGTAAACAGTAAACGTGGAAGATTACAGCCGGGGCTTATAAATACTAATTAGATAATTAAGAAGATCGCATCGAGTGTAATTAGATTTATAAACAGGAGAGGAGAAATAATTATCGTCGTTACCGAGTTATACGAGAAGCAGCCAATTAATATCAAACGAGTCGTCAACGATCTCTCCGTTAAGATTTCTCAATATTAAAACAGCACAATTACGATCGAAATATATCTGGCATTCGACAATTCCTACAAATTGAATTCGTAGCTACGAGAAGCGAGGCAAAAAGGGAAGACCGGCACTCTGGGATAACCACGCGAACAGCCCCTCGCTAGGCACCGACGTTCCTCTCATTTTATTCATCCGCTGGGCAAAAACGAAACGCTTCGATTTCGAGTAGAAAAACCGGTGTACAGACCGTACGAAGACGACGTCGCACACGCACACCGCGGTCCGGCTAAGGAAATAATCCGTTAGCTTATTACGAGCCGGAGAGAGGACGAACCAGCGGCGCGCTTACTCCGTTTTTGCACGCGCGCGTAAGTAAAACCTGTAACGCGATCCCGGGCAAAACGAACGGCAGAACGCATCTCGACGAGCGCACCTCGCCTATTACGCGTTCGACGAAAAAGAGGGCCCTCGTCCCCCACGGGGAACAGATTTCGGTGTTGCTCGAGTGGACGAAAGAGATGATCGCGCTGGCCTTGGACGCCTCGCGCCGTTGCGCAGCCTTAAAACTGAATCGCGTCTACCCCGCGGGAGCAGAACTTTCATCACTTGCAGCCGACGTACACGGATCGACAATGAACGAACGTGCGACGAACGCGATGCCACTGTTTCTATTTTCCACGGCGAGCTGCGAGCCCGTTTCGCCTCTCCTCGTCGCGTCGCCGCACTCCTCGTTCATTATCATCGCGGTTTTTCCACGCCGTACTTCCTTCGTCGCCACTTGGGAATTTATACGATTCGCGATCGAGCCGCGGTTCGTTACGGGCGATTAGAAAAATTTACGATTAAACCGGCGTCGTAAATTCTGAGCGAGCTTTATGGGCACTCATTCGAGCGTGCTCTGGCCATCGATTGCGAAACTTCGATTAACGTTTCGAGCTTCTAATGGGAATATCGTGGACGCGTCTGTCTTTCCGGTTCTCTCGTTTCTTTTTTTTTTCTTTTTTTTTTCTAGGTCAGTCGCGTGGCTTTTAACCTGGGAACAACTAACGCGGCGTTCGGGGATTTAAATGCACCTCCCGTAGGTTCAAGTAGTTGAACACGAGAGATCGAGATAGCGTGCTTCTTTATCGATAAGATCTCTCGGATAAAGCCGATAAAACTCATCAACAAGCAACGTCACTGGCAAGGCCAGTAAAAGTAACAGGACTTCGTGGTGTGTATGCAACGGGAGAACGTCGTGGATAATCTGTTTTCTTGAACAATTTCAATTGTCCTCGAAACCACCAGGGCTTGTCGCGCTTTCGAGTAGCAATTAAGAACGATCTTAACGACAGCTACCATATACGAGGACTGAGTAGAACGTGTACCAAGAAAAATTTAACGAAACAGCCTGTATCGAAGCAGAAGACCAACCCAATCGAACTATTTAGCAAAACTCCGTCGAAACGACGTCTAGGAAACTCTCTGAAGAGCCTCGTCGAAAGACTTTAGCTTCTCAGACGTCGCGGAACGCTCGAGGAAGCATCGTTCGAGTACTGTTCGCGAAAATCGACGACGATAGTCGTTTCGACGACAGAAATCGTCCAACGGGAAGCGTAACGCACGCGTCGTCGTCGGGACGCGAGGGCAGCGACGCGAAACGCGCTTCATCGCGACAGATAAGACCTTGGCCGAGGTCAGCGTGCGCCGAGTTAGCGAAGTAGACGGCCGGAAACGGATGGAGCGACCAATCGAGCACAAACGATCGGGGAACCGAGAGAAAACAAAAGCCAGCGATGGAAACGAACGAGAAAGGCAATATAGAAAGAAGGAAGAGAGGAAGCGTCGCTCGATGTAATTTCGCGAAATGTCGAGTGGCTCGTATCGTTTCGATTCGACGAGCTACTCGACTTTCCCGGGACTTCCTGGTGAGCGCGCGAGCGTCGCCCTAGGATAACGCGAACAAGCGTCAGGACCTACCACCACACCGTGGCTGTTGCGACTACCAGGCGGAGGAGGCGAGGTGTGGGAGAAAGAGGAACCGAGCGTACAAGACCTTTGGCATTACCAAGTCAAATACACCGGCGAACATTGGTGAACGCCGGAAAAATGCCGATGGAGGAGTCAAGGAACCTGCGACGATTCACCTCGACGACGTTGCACTCGGTTTTCCGGTGATATTCGCCTCCTATCCTCGCGCTTCGTTCCAATCTAAACGAGCCTTCTGCGACTCTCTCTCTCTTTCTCTACTTCTTCGTTGCCGAACTTATCCGTTCGAATGAAATAACGGAACTTTTATTGGAGTTCCGTAGGCATCGAAGGCTCGCGCGCGAGTAGCAGTAAATTATCGGTATATTATTACCGGAGAAGAGAAAGGGGAGAGCAAGACGCAGCGAAAGAGGGACAATACGCGGAGAGGAAAGAGTAGGCAGGTTGCGTCAGAGATCACGGGCAGAGAGCTGTTGGCATTTCTGCTGGAAAGTTTACCGTGTCTACTCTCCTCGATTCGCTTTCCACGCACCAGCCGAGGAGAAACGCGCGTCCCTCGATCGCGGTCGACGGTTTCCTGGCTCCGAACCGAGCCGCGATTATCCACGGGCTATTTTGCAACCGCGCGATGAGTCAGCGCGTGCGACGAAAACCATCGACGACGGACTCGACGAAGACGACGACGACGACGACGACGACGACGTACGGGACGAGCAGGGAATCGATAAGCGAACGACTCCACCTTCTGCTCTCCTCCCTCGATACCGGATTAACCAGTTTTTACCGGCAACGGACACGGCCCGCTATCGAAATAACTGGAAGAATGGAAACGGAGGGACGCGAGCGTATTTATACACATAGAAAACCCTCTGGCTCGTCAATACCGATCGAGGAGTAGGAAGAAGAGAGTCGTCGGACCAGTTGGGTTAAGCCAGGTTAGGATACGATTGTACGTCGCCTTCGTGCTCGACGATCGTATCTAGAATGTACGATGAGAATCGTCGCGAGATTTTTGGTTCCCGTCGTTATCGAGGAGACTTCTGAGAAGAGGATTCTGACTGAGGCTGAGGAAGAGGACGGAGAAGGTGCGAGCTACGACGCCGCGCGTCGGATCCTCGAGAGCGGACTCGAAATCGAAAGCGCGGCGAACCAGGCTGCCGGTCGGCTTCCGTGACGCAATCGCGTCCGCGCCACGCTCTGTGTTCCTGACCTGCCTTCATTTTTTATCCCCCACCCCACGGTTACGTGGCCCCCGCCAGGGAGCCCGAGAGTCCGCGCCGCGGCGGTGTAAAGTAACCGCGATCCACGAGAGAGCACAGAGAGGCCTCGTAACGACGAACAACCGGTAGGCTGTAAACCCGTCGTAACTCCCGCGGGATAAAAATCCCGGCGCACGCTCCGACCGGCTATATATCGAGCTGGCACATCGACTGCCGCTGCGGTGGAGGTGGAGACACGCGGAAAGAACACGGGACAACGCGCGACTTCGAGACGCGGGGAAAGAGAGCCAGCGATACTCTGGCTATTTTCTTTGGTTGCGACACCCTCCGCGAAGCGGGGACCAGCGTTTTCCGCTCCTTGGCCTTAATTAACATCTGACACGAGAGTCCAGTCTACCACCAGTCGATCCCCTGTCGGATTTCCAACGCTTTTTTTCTTTCCTGCCTCTCCTTACTCCCCCCCCCCCCTCTCCGTCCTCGTCTTTTCTACCCGGCGCACCGCTTAATGCCGTTTAATTGCTCCTCCAGCTGTGGATACGAGGTCGGCAACACCGGTGACCGATGCTTGCTTAACCCTGAAACGACGTCGTTCTGCCAGGTGCACCGCGCTGAGGAGGGGAAACGATACCATCGGCGAGTCTCCCGCGACTGCCCACTGACTGATGACGTTCCGGGGAATTTACTCGTTTTTTCTTCGCTTTCTTGTGTCCTGGGCTTTCTGGTTGGCTAGGTTGACAGTTAGGTTCCCGACGGTCAGTTCTGTTCAACGCGGATCGCAGGCTTCGGAGGAACTGTTCTTCCCATTCGTCGACGAGAGAGTTCTTCTCTCGGTTCTTAATTAAGGGAGCTATTCTCTGGCTGGATAATGTCAGCGCGATGTTCTGTACCGTTAGGAGATTTTTCGAAAATGTTTTTCCAGCGTTAGACGTCAAAGAAGATTATGATGTCGGGGGATTCGCGATTAAGAACCAAGTAAGAAGTTCCATGAAATATTCCACGGAGCTAATCGCAGCCACTAATGTAATAAGAATCTCGATGTTTCGCCAGTGTAACGATCGCCTCGTGAAAGGCCTGAAACGACTGAAATATGAAAAACAATGCATCATCGAATCCCTCGTCCAATTAACACCAGACGCCTGCTTTTAACCCGCGCAACAATCAATCATCCCATCAACTCGGACGAATCAATAAACGATGGCTACCGGTAGCTAGTTTCTGAGAATCGCGCGGAACTCATTGCTCACCCCTTCTGATATCGCCTGGAGCCGTGACGTTCTAACTCGCGAAACAATCGGCGAACAGTTTTAATGACGTGTCGCTCGATCGTGATTTATGCGAGCGTTAATTGCCGACAAAAGCGGTCAGCGATTACTCGCCGCCGCGGCAGCAGAACAAACGCTGCGATAACTTCCAAATGTCTTCGTTCCTTGCAGGACCCTTGCACGATCGCGAAGCGGGAACAACGTCCTCGCGTGGCTCTCCGCGCGGAAATGGTCGCGCTCGCGTGAAGTTTCATTGTTCGACGGGGGCAACGGCGCGGCACCCGTAGTAACCTTGGCCCCGATATTATTTGCTAATCTACGAGTTACGCGCGTTTACCACGCGGCGGACGATCGCCTCGACGATAGCTTTGTTCGCGCGTAGGAACTTCGCCCGCCACCGGAACCAGGAAAGGGTTCGCGATCTCTGTGTCAGGGAACCCAGCCGCGATACACGCCGGACGAGTCAATAAACAGTCGCGGGCGGGACAAAAGCGCCGTCTAGGAAGTGGCTTTGATGTTGCGAGCGACGGCCACGTCGGCCACGCGCTGTGTATTTTCGTTTCACGCCTTCGAGGCTCGATACGCGGTTATTAATACTACTTTTTACGTTTCCACGGGGCTGGTTTCGAAGGTTGGTACCCCGAGTCTCGGTAAGAAGCCACAGAAGTTGAGGGTAGGTACTCTCGTAGGTGGACACGGGAGGAGAATCGTTCGCGCGATTGATAAAGTGAAAGCTGGTTGGTACCTCGATGCGCGTTACGTAACGCCCCGTACAACTGAAATCGTTGGAAAAATAGCTGGGATATGCGTTTGCGTAAGCACGAAGTCGTAAAGCTGCGAACTGTGAAATTGGCGTAACAAATTGTCGATAATTAACACAGCCACTTCACCATCGGGGCGCGCTGCCAGTGAGACGGTCGAAGTTAAGCTTCGTCGTTAACGCTTCGACCAGGTCTTATTCGTATCGTGGCTAAGTATTCTTACCAAACGCGTACGGTGGATACACGGATAATCAATTCGAGGCAAGTTTCCATCGTGCCAAACGGTATCTGGATGATTGATCCAGTGCGGTCGGTTCGTAATTATCGACGTTACCCGACAGAGACCGAGAGAGACACTCCGGCTCTCTCCGGCTGTCTCGGAACTAACCCCGTTCACGAGTTAGCTGGAACGCTTCGAACAAATAGCCATTATTTCAATCAAACCAGAGAGAATAAATACAACGTAATAAATCAATCGGAATTACGAACGCGGCAAGCGCGCGAGTAAGTAGCCTCGCGAAGCACGTGGTCGCTCGCTACGTTCGCGTTTCATCCTCGTCGAGAGTCCGCGAACGAAACAACGGTACACGCGGGGAACGGCAGCAGGAAGAAGAAAGCAAAAACGGTGGAGGAAGGCAGAAGGTTATATATGTATATATACATATATATGCGCGTAGGTTATAGAAGGCGTGGAGGAAGGGTCTGCTGTTCGAACGATTTGAACCTTTGTTAACGCTTAAAGGCTGGCGGAGCTGCGGGGCGGTGTAGAAGGCGAGCCCTGGGGAGGCGATATAAACGACGCTTGATGCAATTACTTTTACGAGAGACAGGGTATATAGGTATATAGGTGGCTACCGTGGCATTAAAGCGCCACTAAGCCAGACAGGCCTAGGCGCTTTAGTGCTCCACGAAGCGCGCGTTACACAGCCGCGGCGACCGATCGGACTCGGCCACGGGCGGATTTAGCTCAGGGCTAGGCGAAAGTATCGCCACGGCCGATCGTGGCTGATCTCTCTCTCTCTCTCTCTCTCTCTCTCTCTCTCTCTCTCTCTCTCTTTCTCTCTCTCGTTCACTCTTGACGGTCGTTCGAAGGGCTGAATGGTGCGCGACACACTGAACGTCGCCGTGGATCGTGACCCGTTCCGCCGATCTAGGAAAATCGCTGCGGAGCCGGCGCGGCTGTAAAGGTTAGGGCTAGTCACCGGGGTGGGGGCCCACCTCTCTGTTTTGTAACGAAGCGGCTTAAAACGGTTCGTACGGGGGACGACAACGGTTCTATTTGGTACCAAATGTCAAATTCGCCGATTCGGGATGAAAAGAACAATCGCGGCCTTGCGTAATCCTTTGTTCCAGGGGAGATTTGTTGGAACGACTGCGAGGACGAGTTTCTTCGGCGTAGGTAGTCGATGCCCATTGTCTCTCTGCTCGGTTGGCAATTCTAAATCGTACGATTTCGTCAAGCCATCGCGAGGCTCGCGTGCGAGCCTGCTTATGCTGATGACTTATTTCAAACCTGCGATTAGTCCCAATAAAGAAGGCGATAATGTTATCGAACAAAGAAGACCTCTTGCGCAGCGCGCGTCTAATCCGCGTCAGCCACGTCGACTCTGAATCCGCAGATTTTTGCCCCAGCTCGAGAGGACGGAAATCTGTTCGCGTTTGTCGAACGCAGGGGTCGCGATAAAGCAACGGGCGCCCGAAGCGAGCGTGGCATTGATTCCGCGAGTGGTAAACGTAAGCGCACGGTGGCGGCGGATCAGACGTCACGTCGAGCGGCTCGAAAAGGACGTCGCATGCAAAGCGAATCTTCCTTCCGATTCGACAATGGCCGGCGGCGGCCCGTACGCCGGCTGCACTCGAGATATGCCCGGCTACGATGCATTGTCTACCTGCGGTTTACAATAATGACGACGCGGCATACAGAGAGCTTCATTTCGCGATGCCTTTGACCGGCCACCGGCTGCGAGCGCCCTGACTCCGCGACCTCCTGCTGCGGGCCCAGCCGAACGGTGTCTACCGTGTTAACCGGATATACCGAATTGCCCCTGGCTACCGTCTCGAACTTGCTCCAGGCTCCCCGGTTCTTCGAAACGACGCGACGCTACAGAAAAGGAGGGGACCTCTGCTGCTTTCTTTTTTCTTTCCCTTCTTTTCCCGTTCCTTTTCGAGAACGAGAAGGGAGAAGAGACGCGTCGAGGTGGTTGCACAAGGCTTTTCGCGGGGAACTGCGAGCCGCTGCCAGAATCCTGTTCGAGTAACCGAACTCGCGATCCAATTAATATTCAACCAGTTATCGAAAACTGGGTTAGATAACCCCCCACGTTCTCCTCTTTATGAATGAAACGTTATCACGATACGCGTACTCTGCATACCGCGTCGAACGAAACATCGTAATTCCCACTGCGCCAGAGGGATTAACCGCTTTTCAGGGGGGGTGTTGTAACTCCGTGTAACTGGCCTAGATACGTCGAATATATTATATGTTATCGCAGAAAATCCCCGGGACGATGATCGCGACGAGAACGACGAAGCGGCGATGAAACGAAGAAAAATGAGAGTCGAACGGGTTAACAGGTTCCACGGTAGGAAGAAAATCTATCCTGGTGGGGTGAGAAGACAAAGGTGAGCCTTAAAAGCGAGGGGATTACGGTGGCCCGGTTGTTCGAGTAATTGACGAGCTGGAGGGCAACGGAGCGTGAGAGATTTTTTCGCGAGAGTAATGGAACACTTTCACCGGGCCAGCCCGATGGATTTCTCCGGCAGTAAAAAGAGATACCTAGCCGGAAAATGGGCTGGCGCGTCGAATCGCTCGACCACGTGCGCACACCGCCGTCGAATCGTTTCCGAACAATCGGTTTATCCGCTCTTCTGGGAATCGATCCCGATCTCGAGCGGCACCGTACATCGCAACCAGGTACATAAACTTTATCGAGCATGTATTTGCGATGTCGCGGACGACGATCCCCGCCTCTACGAGGAAGCGTGACATATTTCAAAAGCAGCTGATACTACACGCGGCTAAATGATGATCAAACAGAGCGGAGATTACAGTCGTTTTTAACGACTTTGAACAAGCTTATCAATTCCGTGAACTCGGAAACGCGGTAAAATCAACGCCGTCTCTCACGCGCCGTTATGCCCGCGCGTATTAGAAAGTACACGCGGTTGTCGAACGAGAGGAATACTTGGCTGGTATTTTATAACCAGATACGTTCGACGTAACGCTACTTTGTTCCCCTATTGTCTAATAACCGATGCGATGCGGAACAGTAGCCGATACGATTGCGCCCGAAGCTAAACCCTAATTCCACTGAACGGTACAACCTGACCGAATCTCTTGTTCGTAAATCCGACAAAAGAGCAGCCCGAGGGCGTCGAAAGTGAAAGTATCGTACACGAGCCGTGGACCCCTCGCGTCTTCCCGCGAATCGCCGATTCAATTGATCGCAAATCGTGGCGGGACACGAGAAATACAAATAGCGTCGAAATAAAAAAAAACCCCAAGCGCCCCGATATATCTGCAACTGTTCCTCTCGCGTGCACTCGTACGAGCGAGCGCGATATTTAATATCAGCCGGTCGATCGAAAGTCGAAACTTTCTCACGGGACAGGAGACACGCGGTCCAAGGAGCGGTGCTCTTATCAGACGGCGTCGGGTTGATAACGAAACGCTGCCTCGAGCGTTCTCCAGTATCGGTGTGGTACACGTAGACGAAACGTGCGCGGCGTTCACCCGCGGAAACGGCCAGGGGAGGACTAGAGAGATAGAGAGAGAAAGAGAGAGAGAGAAAGAGAGAGGGAGGGTACGAAAGAGGAAGAGGGGGTGCACTTACGTGGCAGCATCGATAAGTACCAGGCAGCGTAAACTGATTTATGACCGGCTCGAACTTCGCTAAGTAGGTCGTCCGACGTTAATGCACTCGGCTCCGGCGCATCGCGCGCGTCTACGCGCTTCCGCGGAACTCGCGTCGCGTTTAAATCGCCCTCGCAACCCCCTTGGCCGTCGTGGAACGGCCGGGCTCGCCGAAATACGGGGTTGTTGCCCGCTGTTAACAACGATATCTCGAGACCCGGGCAAACACCATTATTTCAGCCTGTATCTCTCGAACAGATACACACACGCCAGCGCTGGGAAACTAACTCTCGCCTTTAACGAATTTTTCTCGAATCCGTTCGCCCGGCTCGCTATCGGACTGTACTATTTACAGCCATCGTAGATTTCGACAGGGGTGGGGCGAGTCGAACCAGTCCCGGGACATTTTTCCAACGTATCTGCGCGCGATGGAAATATGGAATTGGAGTTTGATAGCGATTCGCCGGTGGAATAGTTCAAAACTGACTTCCAGAGGAGCGGAGGGGACTTTGGTTCTCCTACGGCGAAATAGGTCGAGATGGAAACTGTTGATAGCTTCAGGGGAGCGGAATAAATAATGGTACTGCGTGTTTAATGTAGCGACGGTCGAGATCGCTGCTACCGATGCGCTGATACTTTTCAGATTATCCGGGAGGATCGCAATTTGTATCGTACGAATAAGTTGCGTTGGAATAGATTCAATTCTAGGCAACGAGGTGAATTAACCGCGCACAGGGAAGTGCGCGGAGGGTGACTGTAGAACTGGAGGAGACCGTCGCTGAGAGTCCTGAGAGCTACGACGAAAAGATAGCACGAGAAGTGCTCGACCCAGAAAGACCGTTCCTTATTTCAGGAAAGTGCCATCAAATTTACCATAACGAAGGTTATCTCTGCTTCCGCTTGAAACGAAAATTCCAGTACCTAGGAAGGTACCAGCTCGCGCGAATGCGTGTCAAAAATAATTGAAAACTATTAGACGTGCGCGTATTAAAATCTTTCCAACGGAGAGGCAAAATCGATTCGAGCGACGCGTTCGTTTGTTGACGCGCGCACCTGAGACAGACACGGTTCCGAATTTAGGAATCCTGTTATAGTGGCCACGGGCTAAACAGGTCGTGTGTATGATAATGTGGCCATTACCGTGGCTCCGTCGGGGCCGTCGAGAAACCGCCAGATTTCGGCGGACACCTGAGTCTTCCAGGAGGAGTTAATTAATTAAGGGCCGCCCCTTCGCTTCGTTACGCAAGGGTTGAAAGGGTTACGTCTTAACGTCGAACAGCTGATGCCCAGGGACCGGGACAAAGAGGCCGCAAATTTATTATCGGGCACCGTCGACCCGGAAACGGTCTACAAACTGCTCGCGCGTTCCTTCCCACCAATTACTGACTGGATTATTATCGCGAGTTATCGTTTAATTTCCGGCTAGCTGGTTATCAAAGAAAAAGGAGAGGAAGCACGCTCGATCGCGGCGTGTGATTTTCGTCGTGAATGTAAACTGAATCGAGTTGCATCGCAAAGGGATCAATTGTTGCAAGTACGAACCATAACGGTTATCACCAGGTAATTTTCCATGACGGAAACGCGAGACGGACCGAGTTACGGGTTAATTTGTAACGCGTCTGGCACGGCTCGTTCTGGAAACTCGCGACGCGTTAATCGAAATACGCGATATCGATTCCACGGACTTATAACAGCGACTGGAAAAGCCACTATATTAAATTAGACGACACCGTATCTAGATAGGAGGAAAATTAGCCAGTGCACTTAAAACCGATGCTCGCTATCGTAATCGCCCCCTATCGTTCGCGTACGCCGAGGTGATGCATTATTTGCAGACGATAAAGGCAACAGCTAACTTGCATCCTGGATTAGAGTTAATTAATCCGCCTTGGATCAATGCCAGGCAAAAAATTCTCTAAACTGCGCTGTACTACAATTCCTATATTAATCCAAAGATTTTTATCTAGCTAGACAAAGTTTCGTCCCCATTTTGAGTAACGTACGCTTCGTCGCGCAACTTTACCCCTCGTCGTCAACCTCCGGTTTCATCCGACGCGAAATGTGGGTCAAGCAACGAAGAAGCATCACACACGGCTCTCTGTTCTCTCCCTACGCGCCACCTGTCCTAACGACCACGGGAGATCAACCTCGAGGCGAAGCCCCTATGCGTCGAATCGATTTTCTCGAGGTTCGATCGTAATCTCGCGCGATACGCTCCCGCCTGGCCGAGTCTGTTTGCCTGTCCTCGATATTTCCAGCGACGAGCGACGCGTATACGCTGCTAGTGAAGAGCTTGCATCGTGTCCGCGCGCGAGTTTTCTCACGGGAGTGGGTGCGCTTCGTGACTGGCTTCCAGGCAGACGTCGCGACGTCGTCATCGTCGTCGTCGTCGTCGTCGTCGTCGTCGCCCGTGGTTCGCGCGTGTGCGCGTACGACGACGTTGTTCACGGCGGCTTATCACGTTGTAAGACACGTAACACGACAACGCGGATAATGCCTGGATCGTTGGCTCTGGCTGGTTAACCAACGGTCCCTTTCCTTCTCTCTGCCTCTCCGTCTGTCCCTTCGTGGCTCTCCCCTCGGTTTGTACCGAATTACGTGGCGCACGTGAATAGAAATGTACCGTTACGCGTTTCACAGCCAGCCAGGGCCAAGGACATGGCCGAACTTTCGAATTCCGCCGGCGATCCTTGCGACCAAAGGAGCCCCGACTTTTCGCCGAATAACGTGCAGCGGCGTTGCTACACGGTTCTCGAGAATCGGCGGGTTTTCAGGAAATTGGCTACACTCCGACGGAAGGGGAATGGATATCTGCTTTTGAGAACCGGCTGAGATTCAGACGAGGAGTGGAAATTGAAATGTAAAGAAAGCTGAAGCGGGAGTGTGCTATACAAATAGAACTCGAAAAGGAATCAGCTGGTCCCTTTTCTGAAAAACGTCAGCGGAGAGAGACTTCATTCTCACGAATGATAGGCGAAATGGACGAAAGGGTGGGGGCAAGGGCAGACTTTTAATTAAATTCGCAGGGGGGCCCTGTTTTAAGTAAATCTTGTTTATCTTGCTCGCTCAATTACCCGTAGGTCCGTTTTATAGGAGCCTTTATCTATCGTCTCATACTCGAGCTGCTACTGCCGATAGAGGGGGACCGTTTTACGATCCCCGTCGCCGAAATCACTGGCGACGTGATAATAAAATAATCTGGGCCTTTCGAGTCATTAGCCCGGCCCTTGTTACTTAGCAAAGTCCACTTAGCCACGGCCAAGCGCCGTGTTTCTCCTCGCTTACGAGCCCAGCGATGTCCACGAGCATTTCACGATCGAACAAAAACATCTGACGATTAACCTCGTCTCTCGACGAACATCTAAATCATCGTTCCAAACGCCGTATCGGATTCGAAACTCAGAAACCAACACCAGCGTCTCAGAATAGCGAATAAACTTCAACCATTTCGTGCGCATCTATAATATAATACCAAACCGTCGCAGTATAGAACGTAAACTGGTATCTACGAAGAAGCAACCATCCCAATTTCGAAGCGGCAGTTTCGTCTATCGGTCGAAAGACGTCTCCTCGAAGACGTTAGAGGAAAATTACCACGGCAGCATCGCTAATAGCCAATCTAGCCTCGACGCGAGACGCAAACAACGACGGGGCACGAGCGCCGTTCCACTCCGTCGCTAACGTCCAGGTTATGGTGGCGCAACGCAACAACACGCTTCGCCGTACACCATAGAGCAGTAATGTCGCATGCCGTATACCCCGTTAAGTGGATCCAATCAACTCTCGGTGGCAACGCAACGGACGGACAGAGAGGGATACAGGGAACGTTCGCATGGCGCGAGCCGAGGGGGGGTTACACTTTCGCGGAGAGCAGAAAGGGATAGAAGAGGAGAAAACAGAGGGTGGAGAAGGATGACACAGTTATTATGTTACCACCGCGTCGAGAGATAGCGCGCGGATGTTAACGCGCTCAGGGCGATGCCGCGATACTCGCGGCGAACCCCGTGTCCCGATAAATCCCTTTGTGCCGCACGGTTGATTTTCAAACTACCATTTGGGAAATTGACGTCAATCCCGGAAATGAAGTCTTTGACCCGCGACGATCCACGGAGGAGATCCATCCGTTGGCGCACTCCCGACGAATCGAGATCAGCGGTTCGTGACGCGTCGATACGGCTCGTCGCGATAATTCCGCTCACGTACGAAGAGATGCCACGCAAATACGACGGAGGCCACGATGATGGACGGAGGGGTCCATCGGTGGGTCGAGATAAATCGGTCGTAAAACCACGGTTAAGCATAAGCGTCAACGAATTAACCTCGCTTTGTAACTGCGAGTCGCGCTCGTGGCAGATTGCGCTGGAAATATATGCTCGAGTCGAAGATGGAGTTTCGGTTTATGGATCCGACGACTACCAAACGTAAAATATGTATAATGCCGGAGGTTAAGCCTGGATTAACCTCGAGTTATAACCTCCAGTGGCGATCGAACGAAAATAGGAGAAACAGGATACGCAGGAATGGGGAATAGATTAAAAACGAGAGGAGAACGGAAGACACGGGGAGTACACTTTTTTCGAAGTCCTCCGAGCGTGAACAAAGTGATGAAATTGTTAATACCCTCCTGTAATCTTTCTTTTGTTCACCGGAACATGCTCGACGCGGTTTATCTTGGTGCACTCGGCTCGAGCCCCGCGATTGTTCCGCCCCGGACTTTTATTCGACGAAATTGATTCCAGGTAGACAAAAGGAACGCTCGGAAAAAAGAATGCACTCCGGCTTGGTCGGTGCGCGCGGACTTCCGCGAAGTTGCCAATCGATAGACCTCGACTCGATCGCCTTATCGTCCGAGAACGATCAACGTTAATGCTTTTATGACGGAGCGGCGATAAAATCGGGCGCGGTTCGGAGTGGACGTTCGTTGGCCCGACGGTCGAATTTGTTCGTTACGACAGGGGTCATTGGTGTTGGAAATTGGCCGCGCGATCATCGCGTTCCCATGTGTAGGATGTTATCGAGGCAGTTCGTGAAGTAACAGAGTTGCAATTTTTTGTAACGCACGCACGATGCGAGAGTGAAACAAGCAAGAACGCGTGTGACAAGGAAAACGGAAAGAGATAAGAGCGGAGTCGTGAAAGGGTTGAACGTTGACACGTATCTCGAGTGACGGCGTCCAAGCTTTGCGGAGCAGATGGTATCGTCGTATACACACGATTCGACCAATTCCCGTCGTTTCGAGCTATCTGTTAAACGAAACATTAAGAAAAAGTCCATCGGCCCCGGGGCGGGGAAGTTTGGATTCCCTCGCGGCGCCCTCGAACGAGCCACGGCCGCGAGCAAACTAATAGCTTTTAAGAACACGGAATTATCTTAAGCGCACTTAACCCATTTCGAAATGGACTTTCGTCCACGAGTGCGTCGCCGGAGAGCACGCGGCCCGCCATTGTTTCTGCTACTCCACCGGTGAACGAACCGCGAGCCACTAATCCTAATGGCACCGCGTTTTCTCTCGGGAAGATAAAAATAGTCGCCGTCACGCGGGATGTCGTTCAACCCCGGGCCAACATCACGGAACGCTCCAATTTCGATGTTATCATTTCTCTGTCGTCAACAATTTCGACATGAAAATTTCTTCAATTTTTTAATTCCGTAGAAATGAAAAATTATCCAACAGCTCTGCAGATGTCTCCAGTCTACGATTTAAATAATGGCTGGAATTTGGCACGGTGAACTTGTACGAACGTGATACGAGATAAAATGCAGACACTCGAAAATGCTAGGGGAAGAAGAAAAGGTTGGCGAGTACAATAATCGCCGGTTAGGTGAAAACGTCGAGGAGGGCTTTTAATCAGGATCGAATCGCCTTGAACTGCCGGCTGGTTTTCTCCGGGGGTAATCAGAGTTAGAGTCGGGATTATAGGCTGATTGAATTAACCCCGTGTTGGCCGCCCTCGTAAACTCTTACTAAAGTCAAGCCCCGGCTCCTCCCGTCTCGTGTATTCGCATTACGACCGAAAGTCTGTAGCCGAGTAACGGCTCGTTACGGTCCTTTCGGAAGTACACTATCGAATTTCCGGTTTCTTCCATTATTCCGTACGGTTTATGTAACGTCCCGGGCCTCGACTGCCGTGCCACGTAATTCCCTGCTTTTACCGGAATACGCCACGCACGATACACGACGACCACGCCGTCGAACCGTTCCGTAAAAACCGTCCCAAGTATTTCCTACGTACGTTTATCGCGCGTCGAGGCATTCGTCTCGCGGTAGTATCGCGGAGGTAACACTTGGAATATTCATAGCTCGAAATTAACCGTGTTGATATTTGTACGGAATAAAAATGCAACGATTGTGCCACTATTCGCTTTGTAGCTAGAAGACAGCATTAAAGGTGAGCGTAGATAGGATCGACGTAACGGAACGAGGAGAATATAAAGCAGACGATTCATCATTCTCAGCGCTATTTTCATCTCCACACCTACCGGCTATCGCTACCCGGCTCTTCCTTTACAATGTAAATCATTCGCGATACCCATCGGATAATACGTTGCTCAAAATACCCGATTTCTAGTACTCGTTCGTAACTCGAATTACAGTTCGCCCGTCCGCCCTGCCGTTATTGCCACCGCGTTCGCCACGATTACTGAACCGAACGAATTCCCTCTATCAAACTTTAATTCCCCGCGCCTGAAGAGAGCTGGTCTGGATTTAGAAACGACCCAGATAACAGGTTGAACTCCGCGATCGCCCACCACAAATCACGAGCGAAAAAAAGAGAAAAAATTGAGGGAGGGGGGGAGAAAAGTGTGAACCAACGGACAGCACGTTTATTATCCCGTAGCGCGCGCATGCCGCCACGCCATTGCCAGTGTGATACGTTCACCGCGTTTTATTTCACATAACGAATACATATCTCGCGATCCTCCCCCCTTCAACCCCCTTGCCCCACCCTTACATCTCGGAAAACCTTCCACACACACACACACGCACACACGCACATCATTACGAGCACGTATTACTCCACGTACGTTTATCTATTTAATTCCTACGTTATGCCAGCTGAACCTGTCGAGAGAGAAAGCTGTTTTTCCATAGCCGACGATCTCGTCATACCTGCGGTCCGCGCGCTCGTTGCGTTATGCAGCCCAGCACTGACCTACGCGCGAGCCTTACACATGTATTACACACCAGCCGAACAGCCAATACGTAAGAAACGTGTCTTAGAACGCGACAAACCGCTGACGCCGTTCCTGCGGCGCGTTGTTCCAATAATACGGAATCCTAACGACCGACGAGAGCAATTAACGCGCGGAGGAGCGCGCGCATTACTCGCGCGAGCGATTACGGTTGAGGCGGGCGGAAGGGGGATTAGAACGCAACTCCGTTGTCTTCCTTCGGCTCGGGAGAAGAGGGACGACGCAGCTGGACGCACGGTCGCGAGATCGATAAAAACTCCCGATTATATGCTCCGTCGAGCCTCGATTAATTCATACGGGCTCGATCGTGATTTACGATCCATCGCGGACTAACTGGAAAGAGAAACTGTTCGAACGTGACGAATGAATTCGAACGTTCCACTGTTTGCCGAGGAAAAATGGTTTTCAGTGGACGGAGACTGCTTCTTTCTTTTTTTTTTCTATTTTTCACTCGCTCGGTTCCCTCTTCGAGATTTCTAAGGTGCTCGACGCCATTTTCCCGGGAATCGTTTTACGGCTTTTTTATAAGAGCGGAGGCAGAAAGATTTAGTGGGTGTTTTTTGCGGATATACATATGCATGCAGATAACGCGGAGGGGAATTCTTGTAAGTGGGTCAGCCTGGCTATTAACTTGATTGTAAATGAATATCTTTCTATCTCCTCTTATGGTAGACAAAAATTTGCATAGCTCGGCGAGCGTTATGCTATCACAACACGATGATTTGCACGATCGTTAAATCTGAACTTATAATTGCAACAAAAAAAAAAAAAAAAGAAGAGGAAATAAAAAACGAACTTTTCCTTACGACAACTACTAAACGTAATTCGCGCGAGTAGTTACGCGAAACGGTTGCTGATAGAATGTTATTACATTTAACGTTCAATTATGAATATTCATTCCTGTCAATTACATCGACTAATTACAATTATTAAATTATAAATGATATGAATTACGAACAGTTCAGCGATGAATATTTATACCGAATAAATAATCATCAGCTGCCAGCTGCCACGCTTCATCACCGTGCCGTCAAGCATTACCAGCAGAACGCATTCGAAATGAATTCTTTTCTAAGCAAAAGTAAATGCCTTTCGTCGCGTTTAATTCGTAGCAATTAGCGAACGGAGAGGCGCAACGCTCGGAACGAAAATGTCATCGGACAGTTCGCCGCAGGAAATGTTAATTAGACCGTGTCGTTGGATTCATCTACTCTAAAAACGTCATTCTCTCGTTATCATCCCCTGCACCGCGCCGCGGCGTCCGCGCGCGTAGCGAAGCGTGAACGAGAGCGGTGGCGCACAATCGACGCGAGTTACAACGCGTCAGGGCGATAACTGCGTAATTAGATACGCGAATGCGAACACGCCAGAAAATGAATCTCGTTTATTAATATCGGGGCGGGCTCGGTTCGCGCGACGCGCGCGATAATGACGTCGCTCCGTCGTAAAAATAGCGAATACCGGCGATTAATCGCGCGCGTATTCCCGTTGCATGACATTTCGTAGCGTTTCGAAAGTATTTCGGAGGTATCTCGTAAACCTTTGCAGATTTCGCGCAATTAATTAATCCTGGGTGCAATTAATTTCAGTCTCGCGATTCAGGTACCTGGCTCGAAAGATACCGGGGCAAAGAGGCAGAGGAAACGTTCGATAGGCGGGCGAAAACAATGGAGCAGCGCGAAAGGTTAATGAGTGGAGGGAGAGTTTTTCTAGCCGGGTGATGGCAGAGTCTTGGACGCGTTCGCGAGCAACGCGGCCTGGTAAATAGCAGAAACGACCGGCCGCTCGACAATGAGCGGCCGACGCGGCCCACGGCTTCGCGGTTGCACGCGTGTCCGTGTTTTCTCTTACGCGCAGCTAAGTCCAAGGTAATCGCGTATGTCACAATGGCGTGCACGTGTGCGGATTGCCCGCGCGTTCCACGCACACGTTCGCCACAGCCAGGCGAGAGGCTGCCTCTCGGGCTAAGCCTCTCTCGAGTCATTGATCACCGTAGAAAACGCGGGAAATACTAGTTTTCGAGGCGGAGAAACTAGGAAAAATCCGCACTGATAGATCGGCGAGCAGAGAGCGAGTCCGTGGGGCGATCGCGTATAAGGTGAGACCGCGTTTTTGCACGACGCGGAGGAATCGATGAATGGAGAAAGAGGGATGAGTAGCTCGCGGTGAGGTACGTGGGATGTCCGTCCGTCCCACTGAGACACATCGTTCGATCGGACGTGCGCGCCGCGTTTCCTCGTGCCATCGTTGTCGGGGATCCCGGTGTTTCCCACGGATTTTCCCTTTTCCAAGAAGCCTCGACAGCTGCGGAGCTGTCAGCCTTTCCGCGATACCGTGGCCCGCGGGACGTTTATAGGAGAACGTTCGCGGTGGACTGACAGTTGCGAACGTGGCGATCGCGATCCGATGGCCTTGCCGATCCTCCGCGTAAATAGAAGTCAGCCACGATGACAGGTTGCGTTAGATTTCTCGCACGACCGATCATTCGTAACGTACATCAGAAGTTTAATCAGGTTTCATTGAAGACCGAACGGAGCCAGGCCAGAAACGCTGATAGAGAAACGCGTGCGGTTATTTATACTTTCTTACATCGCGTTCGAACCAACGATACGTTGATCCCCCTTCGAGTAGATAAGCATACGGTCTTGCACTTAATCAGAATTCAGGCTTGGCTCGAATCTATTAGAATTGCCGTCGCGTCTCGTCGACGACTAAACGAAAGCGGGAGACAAAGGAGGCGCGAGTAATCGTTATATAACGTTTCCTTCGCCCCCGGATCAGATTAGAATAATATGTACGCGGATCCTCGAAACTGTACGAGCACCCCTCGGAGCTTAATCAAAATTCAAACTCGCGCAAGACTCGCATTCCACCGTCTCTCTCCGGTTCCTGTTTGTTTTCCACCCCTGCGAAGGAATCCCATTCACGCCGGTATCTCCGAACATCTGAAAGCATTCCGGCCGAGGAAGTAAGACGTACCGAATCGTGCGCGACCGAAAGTTTCCAACGGAACACGGTGACCGAGGCAAATTGCCGAGGATCCGTTTCTTTTAACGAAAAGGGTCAGCATCGATCGTGGGTGGTCCAGCGTGTAAACTGTCCTCGCGGCTTTCGCCACGGGGTACCGGAACGGCCATCAATACCGATAATCCGCAGAGGGTGCTCGAAGGAGGCTTCCGTCCCGCGAGGAAGAAGTTCGAACGCAACTTTGTGCAAACTTCGCCGGTTAACCGACCCAGCAGGCCCGAGGCGGCCATTATGGAAGCGCTAAGGCGGCCATAAAAGTCTTAGCGGCCATGACGGACGCTTTGTAGCCAAAATAGTGTTTCTCGGCTGTCGCCCGGAAAGATCTGAGGTCTTCCTCGTGGCCGTAACGGACGTCGGCCGTTCACGGTTCTAAAACTCGAACACGTCCCTCGCGAGCTACGGGCCAAGTTTACGTTGGCTTCGCGACTGAAAAAAAGAGCACGGGACCGCGACGAATATCTTTCGCATGTTCCACGAATCGCCGATGGATCTCGCTGGTCGAACGTAAAAACGTCTGGGTGGCGGGGCCCCCGGCTTCCAGCTGCGCCGACTCTGCCTCGCCGCGCGTTTTTACCTTCCCCCGTGACCGGTTGTTATCGTCGATAAACGTCAATCAGCGTGGACGGAAAATTCGTATCGGTGTAACGGCGCCGATGGAATTCTTTTTTCTCTCCGACGATTACGCTCTTTCGTGAAACTTTGGAACGATCGTCTAGGAAGACACTGTCTCGGATGAAGCAACCTCAGTTGCGGGAAATTTTGAACTAGTTCCACAAAAGATTACGATTCTCGAGTGGTAAGTTCTTAGCGAGGTTTCAGAATATTTGGGCTGATAATGAGACAGATAGGGGAGATTGAATTCAAAAGCAGGCGAAGTTACGAGTTCCCCGTCCCTGATTTTAATCTCCGTCCCAGCCACCGATCTGGCACACGTCGTCGATATGACGGATGCCGCTTGACTAAACGCGGGTCGATTCGAAATTTCGATCCGACACGCGTTTAAAAGAATTACGGGGGGCATTAGCGGCGTGGCGGAATGCAGCGTAAAAAGCGTCGCTAAAGAGCGTGGCACCGTTCTAAGACGAGCATTGTCATGCATATGAGCGCTCGTACACGAGTTACCGATACAATGAACCCTAACTAGCTATTATGCCTCGCACGCCGGTTGCAGGAATTTTCTTCCTCGTACGAGAGATTTTTTTCCTTTTACTCCTCTCTCCCCGCCTCGCCACGATCCAAGCTCGTTCGTCAAAAGCTCCGTGAAATGCCGAGCAAAGCGTCGCCTCCGCGCGGCCCCGTAGAAAATGAAACAGTTTTTACGATGAACATATTTGTTATCGTGTCGTGGAACTTGAAAATATTTATTACCGATAAAACGCGAGCCGCGGAGGAGTTTCCTCGTTTTACGAGCCATCGACTCTCCCTCGAACTTCCTACTCTTCTTCTATACACCTATACCCATACCTCTCTGGAGAATGCAAAGACACGCGAGAATCGGATCGCGCGTCGAGTTGCAAACCGATCGAGAAAGAAGTCACCCACCGTGATGCCTGTTCGTCGTCCGAAGAAACAGGTGTAAATCTATTCGTCGACCGTTTGTCTTCCTGCAGGTGGTACGGAGAGTGCAGCACGCGAACTACTTTCTGTATTATTAACGAGTCGTGCTCGCAAAATATTTTTCTCACGGTGCAGCTTTTCCGAAACGGAAATCAGGAGTCCATTAGGACACCCTCGAAGAAACGGTTTAATGACAGGTAGGAGGAATCTAAACCGCGACTCCTCTGGCTCGACCTCGATAATACGAGAAAACAATGGCCAGAGAACGGGGTAAGGCAGGAACGTTACTCGTGGTACGCAATTGCTTTCCCACCGCGACACATGGCGCGTCTTCTTTCGCCTCCTTTCATCGAGCGACGCAGGCCTAGCAACGATACGGGAGGGAAGGCGGCGTAGGAAGAAGAAACGGCGCGGTTGCACGCTCTACAATTATTACAATTACCGGTAACTACCTGCCATTTGTTCGTTAATCGTTACGTGACGCTCCGACGACCGCGCCGCATAGGCAGGCCCTTTGACGACCGACTATTTCGCCGGCGATACCAATATTTGCGGTCACCGCGACGGTTCGCGTCCGTGATCGAAACGACGCGAATCGTGCGCCCCGTCGCGTCCTCGCGATGGAAAAACAGCCTCGATGGAAAATGGAATGAATTGGAAGATTGCTGAGGAGACAGTTGCGTGCGGAGGTCCGAAGGAAGTGGTAACATTAGAACGAGTCTCGCAGAAGAGAAATAAACTACGAATAGTAGTAGCGAAATTTGCATTCCCAGTACAGTTCTTAGGCAATCCACCCACGAGACGAAACAGGGACCACTCCCTTTAAAAAGACCCTTCGTTCCAAAGAAATCTATCAGTCCCAACATTCCTTGGTCGCAGAACTAGATAGCTGAGAACCGTGGCAAAGAACTCGCAAACCGGCGCCTTTGATCCCATCCCCGAAACGAGCAATTAACCGTGCCGTTTTTTCTCCCCCTCTAACCGAGAAACGCGCGTCCGTCGCTTTCGAAATTCGCGAGCAAGGATAATAGAGACGGCAACAGGTTCGGTCTCGGACGGCAGAAAGTGGGACGCGCCGTTTCGAAGATCGGCTGACCGCGTCGGCAACAAAGAACGACACCATACGTCTTGCTTAAACTGTGAAAAGCGCTCGCCTCGGGAGAAAATATTGAGACACGCGCCCCGACCACCCGGTACCCGTGGCAGAATGTTTCCAAAACTTCGGCCGGCTCCGTGACGAATCGTTGGACGGATCGGTCACGGGCTGTCCCGCGTCTAACTCGGCTCCGTTCATTGTCAGCCGTGAGACTAAGTTTCGCCCGTCCTTTTTGTCCCGCTGACTTATGTCGTCCATACGTCAGGGCTCATTGTAATAGTCGCCTCTCGAGCCTTCTTCCCGCGCGCTCCTCCCGTGATCGCTTAACTGGCCCTCGCGAGAGCCTGACACACAACCCTTTGAAAACGAGCGCGCGATCGTTGCGCGGTGGAACGAGAAAAAGGCCAGCGAAAGAGTGGAGAGGAAAAAAAATGTGGACCCGAGTCGGTTCATCGAGGAAGTCCCGAGAGCTGTCACCTGAATTAGCGGGTAACCGATGAGCCCGATAAATATAGGGGACAATCACGCGCGACAAAGAATACCGTGTAGGTAACAATAAAAATCAATCCTCGAAGCTGAAAGCGAGACGCGTCGTTTCGAAGGAGAAAAAAATGGGGAAAACCGAGAGGCAATCAGGGGATATGAAATATATCCGACTGCCTCCCGGCGCTGAATGTTGGCGCTTATTTATTTAGGACAATCGGGGACATCGTTGTGAAGCATCAAACCGTTTTCGAAGCATCGACCACGAAAATACGAGGCCGTGAAATAAATTGGTATATCAGTCACCGGTCACCGGGCGTGGGACACCCCGTTCCTATTGTGCTTGGCCTCGATAAAAATGCTTCGGATCCTATTATTCAATTTCATTGCGCGCACGCACGAGAGACGATATCGAGCCTCTCGTATCTTCTCCCTCGGGGGTAGGAGGGGCGAGGGGAGAGGATAGAGAAAAAAGAAAAAGCGGTCCGTACGTATCACCGGAACGAAAGTCAGAGGTCCAGACATCGGGACTCCCACCTTTATTGTTACAAATGACACGGCAGTCAATTCGCCTTTGACCCCATCGCGGGTGGGATCGAGCAAACAAGAAAGGCCCTGTCCCTTTCCTCCGCCCTTTCGTTCTACCCTTCCTCTGTTCCTTTTTTTTCCTCCCAACTAACTGCTTCTCTTTCCACTCTCGACATCGGGAAACGTTACGGACGAACGGTGAACTATCAGCCGGTCGAAATTCGTCGGTGTCTACGTTCAGGAGTCGCGTCAGCGAGATTCCGTCGGATTAGTCGAGTCCTCGTTTCGAGCGGCGTGCGTTGCTGAAAAATTGAACCGGCGCGATGAGACTGTTGCTCGTTACCTTTCGTCTAGAGCTACGAAGACGAATTTCCTCGACGAGGGAGATTACGAAACGGGAAGACGAACGAACGAAACGAAAAAAGAAAAAGGAGAAAAGAAAGAAAAAGCGAGGAGAAAGAATTTCGACCCCTAAGAAGACGTCTTTATCTCGGTCTACCACGGTGGCAACGAGGCGCCACGCGTATCGAGATGCGTTTCATTGGATTTTCTGCTCGAAGACTTTCAGACAGCTACTCGTTTGATTCCTGTTCGATGTATCGCCCTTCCGGGACCCCGCATGAATTACCGCTCGGAACTTGGTTGGCGACGGATCGCGTTACCGGCACGAGAGAACCGTGAATTGCATCTGTTGTCTTCGAGAGCGATGCACCGAGGGGAATTCGCGAAACGGCTAAGGGAAAGTGATACGGGTGGCATCGCGACGTATCGGGGTTCGAATCTGAGGCGTGGTTTCAATCAACCCGTCGCCGAGTAAGACGAACCGAGGGAGAGAGAGAGAATGCACGCAGAGGTCTCGTCGAAGATGATAGCCGGGTGAAAAACTAATCAATAACACCCCTCCGAGATATAGAAGAGAGCTCCGAATATAAAAGCCGTTCTTAAACGAGAAGTTTTAGTGGAACTCCTAAATCTGGTCTCGATAACAATTTTACACCTTCAATCTCGCGGAAGATCCTGGCCAGCCGATCGTCCGGTGACTCAGAGGCCGAGGGGAGGGCGGATAAACGGCGTCTAGCGTCGCTCTCGCCGTCCGCCGCCTCCGTTCGATCTAAACGACGAGGTTTACGCGGTCGGCGCGAGATCGCACTTTCGAATCGGCCCGTCAGGCTTAGGAGAGACGGAAACGGTTGGCTCCCCGAGCGAAAGGAGAGCATCTCCCGCGTCCCTCGACCCTCGTCCTATTCATTTTTATTAACCGACATTTCTCCCGTAATAAAATCCCCGGGCAATCTTCATAGAATCTTTGTGAAACACGCGGTGTATCCAGTATCGTTTGACCGTTTCCCCGTTGCTCTCTCAACCATCGACCGGCCGCCCCCCTCGTGGCGCGGATATAAAACCTGATGGCCGATAACAACCACTAGCGCCCCCTTTCCGCCGTGTCTCCGCGCCCAACGGTCCCACCCTCGCGTGCTCTAACACCGCCACTGTATCCGACACAAAAGCTGTGAGTGGTTCCCGTTTTATTGGAACCATACACGGATACAGATAGGGGCGATACCACCCTCCACGCCTCTCTCTTTCGCTCTCGCTCCGTCCGTCGTTGCTTCCTCTTCCTTAGTCCACACCCCCGGCCAAGTTTCGGGGCCGAAGAGGCTGGTTGATCGTGGAATGGGTGGGCAAAGGGACGCGAAGGGCACGACGCTGCTCAACGACGCCAGGACGAGGGGCGCTGATGGTCTGACAATATGCGATCTCCCTCTCGACTCGCTGAATTTCTTATACGTGATATATACGTGTATATGGGAACGGTATGTATAGATGGGAACAGCGGGTTCGAAGGGCAACCCCCAATGATGGTTCCAGAGATCGTCGGTTTCTGTCGTGATTACGCTGTCGTTCGATTCGATTGGTAAAAATCGGTCGAGGATACGTTGTTGGAAAGACTGGCGCGCTTTATCTAGAAATATTTTGAATACTCGAGCGAACAGCAACGAGATTTGCCCAACAAACACGGCGGTCGAGTTCTCGAGAAGAGAGTGAAGTTCGCGAGTTTCGAAATGAGCCAGAACCGCTTTCAATTTAATCCGTTCTCGTTCGAGGAAGTAGATACCGGTCCGCAGATTGAATTCGAACGCGAAGTGCTCTCGTGATGCACCGCGGGAACGACGGCTCCGCCGTCGCCCGTTCCGACGGAATTGGCGGAACTCCAGCGAGGCGGCGGGTGTTGTCTCGAATCTCTCGCGCGCTCGTAGGTGTGAGTCGCGCGATATAGAATTGCTCCGAATAACAGTTCTGGCATCCTATCCCCATCCCGGTGCCGGCGAACCGACAGTAAGCATCTCCGATAATACAGTAGGGATATCATGGAGAGGCTCTCGATATTTATGCGCCATAAAAGTCCTGTACACGGGGAGGGCAACGTTCGAATCAAGGGTGCTGACCGGACATCGGTTTCGGGGGAGGCCAAAACGGTCGGTCCTTCGTGGCACTGCCCGACAATTCCCACTCTCCGTCCTTGTCCCTCTCGATTCGCAGCGCGCGGCATCCACTCCTCGCTTCCACGCTTCTTCCTTTCATTTATGAGCGGCGAAGTGACCGATTTACTTACAATAGCCGCTGACAAGAAACCGACGGGGGAAGCCGAGCGGTCGATCGTCGGTGGAAAGCCTCGTTGTAGGGACGAATCGCCGCCGCCGCGGTCCTTTATACGTCGTTACGGCAGACATCCGAGTGGGCCACTCTCGATTTAAAGTAAATACTTCGGGCACGATCCACTGTTTCGATTTACGAGCCGCCTCTATTCAACCAGCCTCCGGGTTAGACGGATATTCATGGACGTTGGATACATTGTAGCAGAGGTCGTTCCAGTTTTCATGGGCCGTGCCAGCTACGTGGAATTATCGTGAACGTGAGAGAAACAGGACTGGACGTTTTCCATCGACAAATAGCGACGGAATGGAACGTTGAGAAGAAAACGGCATCGGGGGAATGCGATGGCCGATTTCGACAGACGCACACCGCGGAATAAAACGTACCGTCGAACCGACGGTATTAAGGCCGCGAGGGGACAGAAGCGCGTGTGCCGCAACCAGCCTTTGCGAGAAGCGAACCAACCACTTTTTTTTCACTGCGAACCCGATCGACAACGAATTCACGGACGGTGGCGCTTAGCCTCCTTTCAGACGACGTGTCTTCCATAACGCTGACTTCCCGCTACGAGACGTCTCCGCATCGTCACCGATTTCATTTCCATCGACCTCCCCGGGGCGAACTTGCGCCAATAAATTTCCTCGAGCTACGTCGAGCAACTGGTGTCGCTTAACCCTCGGGAAATACACTTGTTCGTCAATTTTTCTTACATACTTTTATTCCATTTCCATCTCAAATAGTTCCACTCTCTCTATATGGCTATGGAATTTACCTGTACCGACGTGAAACGATTTTCGGCCATAAAAATTACACGATCACACGTTACGATTCAATTGTCTTCCACGGAAAAATTTCATCGAGATTGAAGAGAATTTCCTCGACGCAGGACTCGAATAACAGAGACGAATATATACGAGGCGCAATCGAGGAAATGCAGCAACAATTCTCGTACCCACGAGCCATCCAGCAAATTGTAAGTTCGACCATTCATAACCAACAGAAACGAGCGAAATTCCCGTCGCTCTTGTCTCCTCTAAAGTACCGACTATCTTCCGCCCGGCTCCCCGAGGAGTTCCTCGTTTAGAATTCGCGGTGAACGTCGGCGTTATTTTCTCGCATGCAAAGCGCCCGCGTTTTTCTTGCGTGCATACACGCGAGGGTGAAGAGGAAAGGAACCGCGCGATGCGAGGAACGGGAGGAAGAAATCGGCTGGGCTGCTGCTGCTGCTACCGCTCTGTGTACACGAGGCGAGTCTCGCGGTCGTTGTATACGGTTGCATCCGGATCCCCATTTCCTGAGGGACTTCAGGGACAAACTCGGAACCAGAACCGGGCGCGGCCAATCTCGATAAAACGCGGAGAGAGCAAAGAATCGGGAAAAGATCCGGGACGGGGGTAAACGGAGCACAGGTAGTCGAGACGAAAAACGAAGGAAACTTTCACCCCCCTCACCAACCCTCCTCCTATCTTCCTCCCTTTTTTTCTTTCTCCACGTTCCGAGTTACGCTTTAGAGCGCGTCGTACGATGTCAGAATATTTACAGATACTTGAAAGATATCACTCACGATGGTAGACCAGCTGGCGGGAGAATCTCTCGACGGAAGATTGAATAAGGAGAATCGATAGGACAAACGGAGAAATCCGCCGGCAAGATGCTTCTGGTTTCCTTCCCATTTTTTCATCCCCACCCGACCGGATTCCACGTGATTTTTCCCCGTTACGTATCCCGTTCGCGTTCCGCAGCCGTCGAACGGCAAACACCGGCGACCAGTTCGTAGGGTAACAGACGAGGAAAGAAGGAGGAAGGAGGAGAAGACAAATGGAGGAACGGCGGAGGGAAGGATATACGGGACGAAAGGTAAAGATTTAAATGGCCTCTCGCAAAAAGCATTTAGCTATTCCCCGTGGCAAACGACCATGGCGAAATGGCGAGAGAGAGAACATATTTTAAACAGATTTCCCTCTTCCGTGCACGATATATTTATGTGCCGTGCAACCGGCTACCACTGGCACCCGATGCCGGCTGTGTATCGCCGCCACCGTGTCGGTGGCTGTTCGCTCGAGAGGACCGCGCCTCCTTCCCTTTTCCTCTTTTTTTTCGGGGGTTCCGAATTTAAAAGGTTTAAAGCGATTTCCCAGGGGGTGACGCGACGGATCCTCGGCTCCTCGAACGCTGATCGACCGACGACGACTTCCTTCCACCGTTCTGCCTGCGATCCACCACCGATCCGTCGAACCGAATTTTTCATCTCCTCTCAAATCTCTTACCATCGATGCAACGTAATCTGATCGTTAATTTCGCGTCGTATTTTTATGCGAGCGATGTTTTCTCATTGATAATTGACGAAAGTTTCATTTTAAACACCGCGACGAAAGTTTGCGACCCCCTCTCGAGAAGAAATGGCAAGAACAACACGTGCCACCGGAATCGTGGCGTTTGTCGGGCGATAATAACTTTTACGATGTCTCCCGACGGGTGTGACGAGTGGCGTTATTGCGAGTTGTCGCGGAATATCCTGTTACAAGATTAGAAGGATCCTCTCGTAAACTCCCCGGACGATTCGAGACACCGTTCTCATCCAGAATCCCCTGCACCTCCAACCTGACGCGATGCTAATTCCATGAATATCGAATAAACCCGACGAGAACAACATAAAAGCATCCCGACGATCAAAATAATCCTTCTTCTCTCTAAAGGAGTATCCAAGAGGAACCGACGAGGACGATCCGCTAAACGGATATCCACGCCACGAGAAAGAAACATGGGAACGAGGTCGACGCGTATCGTTGACAGGGGCGGTAGGCTGCTGTCCTTCGAAAACCAGAAGACTCAGACACGGGGGAGGGCTACGAACGCCTTTTCTAATGGAATTAATGTGCTCCTTATAACCCGCCCGGAGCGCAAGATTTACCTTTCATCCCCGGGAATATGTGATCAGGGTATTAGTGCCTCTGTATTATTAAGAGATGAAAACTGAAAGTACCAGGGAGTGGGATGGGGCGCAGGGGAAGAAAGGACCGAGACCGTGGAACCGCGACGAGAAACGGAGACGGACGGAGAGGGTGACGGTGAGGTCTCGAAAGTCCTCTGGCAATGGAGACGTTTTCCCGATTTCAATGCGAGGCTGATTTAAAATTCATCAGCCTCTTTAAGGGCTTATTTTTCTGCTCGCGCTCCGGGCTATTTATTTTTTTTCTCAGACGAACGATGACGAGGAGAAGACGTAATCCTGTATTCTCGGTATATAGCCCGGGCAACTGGAGCATCTCCTTTTGTCGTGCACGCCCGTCGAGGGTGGGACTTTTAATTTCACGTCGCTGCACATCGCGTCTCCTCCCATTCGTGCTTACGCGGAAGCGGCCCGCGGAACCGCGCACGCGGATTCCGCCGTGCCCCGAGCGTCGTAAAATAAATTCAAGCACCGAAAAATCGCGGCCGGAAATACTGTTGGCTCTGGCCTTATCGCGTGGCTTATAGATTTTTAACGGGGATCGTCTGTTGGCTTCGATCTTATCGAGATCGTTGATCTTAATTTAACTAGGAACAATTCCCAAGAGCTGGGTGGAGGGACGACGAATGAAACGAACGAAAGAAAGAAAGGGACAATGGTATATTGTATTTTACGCGGAATTTATCCCGGAAACGGTGGGTTCAACTTTTCCAACGGCGATCCTGTACAGATTGCATTAAGTGATATCGCGACGGAATTACAATACGCTACATTTGACTCGGAATTTATAATATCCGCAGCCGGTGGGGCAACCGGCACCCAGGGACCTATATCGTACGGGAACGTCGCGCTAATGCACCCCCCCACATCGTGTTTCCACCAATAACGCCGGGAGATTAGGGGGCACCGCTTTTAAAAGTGCTCGAATTGGCAGCCACCCTTGCGCGTTTCACTCCTCCGGTTCGGATCGAGCGCCAGTCAATTACGAGTATTACGATCGCTGCTCTCAACGACCGCCTTACTTTGCTCGGTTGCCTGCATAATTTGCCCCGCGCGCCCTTACCGTTTAATTCCATTTCCGTACAAATCGAGCTACGCGATTAACCACGCTCGAATATCTTTCAACTGCTCGCTACTTTTATCGCGGATGCGAGTGATAAAAATTTAGGAAAAATCAAAGTAAATAACTTATTAACGTCCAAATAACACCGCTTCTTCTACACCTGTTTAGTTTACCGCGACATCAACCGAGTCTATCCGAAATCACATCGAGTCATCGAGGACGTATCCATTCGGACATCCACTCGAGATATTCCTCCCCCGTGTCACTTTCTAGTAACGACACGGTAGTACCACGCGGTCCAGCTCGACACGGTTCCTCATTGTTCCCGGCGAAACGGCGCGCATAATTGTGACAGCGGGTAATGGTCGACAACCGAAATCCCCGGTGCCCTTAGTCAACGGACACGGTTAGATGTTCTCGAGTGCGACGCGATTAGCCACGGACGCGGTATTCGAATCGATGTTATTTCGAAATATCATCGGTGCGAGGGTACGCGCGCGTCCTATTACCGTGATTAGCATACGCTGACAGCGGGGCCACCGCCGTCAAACATGGGGGGAGGCGAGCGTCGAACCCGTTGTATCGGCCCCGTGGTTCGGAGGAGACACGAACCACCACCGCGGAGATACCAGGGCTCTCCGAGCGGGCTGGAAACGGCTGGATACCGTGTAACATATTGCGACAAGCTATGCTAAACATTAGGCCAGCGCGACGCCGACTGATGCCGTTCGGACACGCCGCGGTAATGTATGCGGGCGTGCTCTCGCGCCTGAATCGGAACGGCTGTCGTATCGTCGCCAATCGTATGCGACGCGTTCGATTTCAAGTGAACGGACTCGACGTTTGGCGGAATCTCCTATTGGAACGGTGCAGCTGCACTTTTTCTTCGAAACCAGAGAGCTATCGGAGCGAAACACGTACGAAAACGTACGAAATGAAACACTTGGAATATTCGTCGGGGACTATTAAAAATGTAAACAGATAGAAAGTGGTCGGAGGAAAACTCTCGATTACGTATTCCATCAAGAGAAGACTGTACGTACGAGCGGAAGGGAACATTAGCACGAAAAACCGTGTACACCACCCTACGGCCGTAATTCGTTTCCCTTGGTGACATTCTCCAGCGAGCCACTCGGTGCCGCTGAATTATTTCGCGTTTCGTAATTACGCGGCATCCGGTTGGGCGTCGACGTACGGCCAAGTCGTTGGTCACACTGATTGCATGCATCAGAGGCCAGGGCTGCCGCGCGCCGGGAAGATACTCGCAGTAACCCGATTCGACGGTGGAAGGGTCGCTCGGTGGATGGTGTGTAACATATTGCGACAAGCTATGCCAAACATTACGCCGGCGACGTCGACTGATGCCGGCTAACCAGCTCGAAACGGTAATACCGCCGCGATTGGTGTGTGCGCGCGCGAGCGCGCGCGCTTATACGCCTCTACGTTCGACGATGGTGTTTGTACGAGTGCGCGCGGCAAACAATCCCCCGATAGAGACGGGCGTACGGCCGCGAGAATAATTATCACACGCGCCCGGCCGTGTCATCTCGTTTCGCGCGTTGACGAGGCATTGTTAAAGCGGGCCGCGACGCGCGATCCTTACGACGGCTGCACGACAGCTCGCTAATAACCGACATTAATCGAGCCGGCCTGCAAGACGTTGCGCTCTGTCGCAATCGAACCGTTCATCGCGGGATACAGCCGCATTACCAATTCGAATTGTCTGTTTATTGTAATCGAACCGATTTAGGTCTCCGATTAACCTCTTCGAAGCTGACTTAAAAAAAAAAAAAATAGCGATACGAAAAAAATCGCGAGTAAAAAACGTATTATTCGAGAATTTGCATAATTCGTAGCAGCGTGGATGCTCGTCGACTGTGCTAGACACGGCGTATCCAGTTATTCGATGTCGCGAAACGGCCAATGGACTCCCTTACGGAGCCCACGAAACAGAGGACGTATCCCGGTGAGACGAAGGGAGGGCGGGGGGTGAAGCAGAGCAGCTCGAATGCTCGCGATAATCGGAGCCGCGAGCGAATTTGCATGGGGTCCGATCGGCCGGCGGTGGAGTTTCGACGGATTTGCATTCGAGACGGAGGCAGGCCGGTGGATTCGGTGGAAAATGGCTGTACCGCCGGCGCCTAAGTGCAAGGATAGCGGCAAACGACGTTACGGGGTTGACGGACTCATTACGCGGCGGTTTGCATATAGAGCACACGGGCCGGGTACCGGAGGGGGCGGATCTCTATACACAACTCGAATACGTAGTTCCGAACGAACGGATGCGCGGAGAGCAACACGGACACTGACTGACTACTACACGAGTAATATGGATTTGAGGGGAGGCCCGGCACAATAGTGCCACTAATGCACAATCACCCCCGCGTACACCGGCAACCTCCGACCCCCTCCGGGCAAACTACCTATACAGACCATTCAATATTGGCCGGAGCTCTAGCCGCTGGCTTATCTACGGTTAATGGCGCGATATTGCCACGGGGCTGAAGAACTTTGTTCGAATCCTGTCCAGCGCGCGACTCAGTCGAGACGAGCTTTTTTTTTCAATCGCCTTAAATCAGATTTTAGTCGAAATTCATGACACGATATGGAACGGAACGTGCAATCGTCGCAGAACCCTACTAGAGACCGCTTCACCGCTTTACTATTTCGTAAATAAAGAGAAAGAAATAGCGAAGCGTATCCTCTCACCCCATAGACGCGGCGTAGCAACCCAGGCGCCAGGGATCCAGGGGACGAGGATCGAGGGACCGGTGTTCGCGAGCGAACTCGAGATTCTCCGCGAGCAAACAGTAGGAGGAAATGCGATCAGCCATTTTACTACGGTAGGATCAGGAATAACAACGGTGGAGCTCGCGCGACACCCGTAGAGAGGCGAACACGTACCGGAGGGTGGTTCGCGTTGTATCGGTCATATTGTACGGTAACACTTCGATTCTGATATCCGCGGGTAGCAGCGCGCGCGCATACCGGCCCCACAGTATCAGCACGGCCCATTGCTCGCGAATCCGGCCAATTTCCTGCATCCTGATCTGATCGTCACTTTACGACGCGTGTACCGTCGGTGACCGTCCACCGAGCGGCGGTTCTAACGCGTCCATGCACATCCGTGGACCCTGGCTCCTGGCTCGATGCGTTTTACCCTCTCGCTTCCACCGAGCCGGGTGTACGCGACAGGCTCGTATCCATCGACTGCGCCCCATGTACCGGCTGATAACGTACGTATCGTGTTCCACGGATTCAGCATAATCTGACTGATTGGCGGACAACCCCCTCACGCTCGTTCTACCACGGAATCCCGTTGCACCAGGATACCAGACAAACTCGTTTCGACGCGACTGCGAGCATCGTCCGATGCCTGATGCCGATGGCTTTTTTCGGATTACCATCGTGAGGAGTAAAGATCGATGTTCCCGGCGTTCTTTTAAAGGGGTGCAAAGAGTATGCGGGTTTTCGACAGTGAATTATCCAGGTACCGCGTAATTAGATAGGTGTTAGACAACTTCTATGTATTTCTCTACCTCTGCGAAGGATGATGTATGCAATTATGCGGTTGCGAAGAAGTACCGCGGGAGTTACTGGAGAATGTCTTCCCTCAGGATTTATTTTTACCGGAAAGCTATTACTACGAGTCGCTACATCCAATAATCTGAATCATGGCTGAGGCGCAGGTCGACCTAACGTAAGGACGGTCTCTTGAAATCCAGTGACTCGTGAAATATTGCTTTTTCGTAACACGGTTAAATCGGTCAGCCCCATCATACTTTAAACCACTTCTAGGCTCGCTCGATGGAACAGGCGACGTGTACCGACGGTGCTCAAAGAAAACGATACACGCACCTATCGAAAACCATCACGGTTACCGAGGAATTCCTATAATCGCCAAGAAAAATCCTCCGCGGGAAACCGAGTTCGTATACCTGCATTGAAGTTTATTCAACGGGAAACGCAATATCGCTCGGGTTGATATAGTATTATAAAGGTATCCCCGCTCGACGTAGCCGCGCTGACCGTATTCAAATTCCATTTGAAAAGATACGCCGAATGGAGTTTCCCGTGGAACTCGCTCCGACTCGAGTCTTCTCTGTGCTCGATTTACGGGTCAAAAATTACTTCGCGAACGAATTTCATTCGAACTTCAAAGTGGCGCGTGGTCCCCTTCTATCCGTGACACCGGAAACGGCGAATTAAACGAGGAAAATCGGTAGGCGAATAGGAAACGAAACGAAACGGAACGAAACGGAGGTGAAGCAGCGAGGGAGGAAACGAGGAGAGGACAGAAGGAAACGCAACGTGGAACTTGTTCAGGATGCCTGAACGAGACTCTGACAAGAATATTCGAGAGGCGTTTCGTCGACTTTCCCACGAAAACCGTGAAGCCAGGCTCGCGGAGGAAGCGTTGGCTCGGTGTCGTCTCGCGGCGACGACGTAGCGAGCAAGCGAGCGTTTATGAAATACGTGTCTCGCCTGGCTATTCGCAAGGCTCGCGGCGGGCTCGCACCAGGGACGAGCCCAGGGCATTGTATGGGAAACGGATAGAGTGCCGGCATTTGCTATTCTCGTAACGCGCAGACTATGTTCCATTGTCACATTGTGCCTGCTAATACGCTAAAAGCCTATCTGTGTTGAGATCTGCGCGCGGAATATTGCCGCGCCCGGGATTCGAGGCGGCGTAACGAGGTTACGTCCGAAGAGACAATCGCGAGTTAATGACTACGTAATTGAACGGCAACCCGACGGCCGGGGAGCGACTCGACTAAAAGGAGATTGATCTTGGATCAAGAAGGATACTCGCCTAGATAACCGAGTATATAATCCATGCCTGCTTCGAGAACTTTATCGAATCTGGAAGCGACTGTACTAATTTTTCTCTAATAAACTAAATTCTCTGATCGATGTTTTCAGAACATGAATTCGAATGATCGCACGCAAATCTGATCTCGCTCGTTACGCGAGAAAACGAGAAGAGACTCGGGGTCTGAACGTATCTCAAAGTGGCAACGACCGTGACTTTTCTCCGAGGAATATGCACGTCTCCTCGACGATGCTTTTTTGCGTCGCTAATGGCGACAGATTAAAATAAACGATTCCACGTGGAACGGTCGAACGAGTCGCGTCGATGTAATGACAAGTGTTTCTTGCGTGCGAGCCAGCCTTTTCGCCGGTCACTGCGTACCGTGTTCAGGTGAACGGCGTGGCTCGCCTTGCGGGGAAAGAAAGCGAGGCCTCCCTTAATTTCACAGGCTCGCGTGAGTCGTCGAACCGCAACCTGCCCCAAATTCCATCGTTCCACGGGAAACGAGAAGCGTGCACAGACGGTGGAGTCCGCGATCGTGGCGGAATTTAGCGTTGCGTACGCAAGATAGTCACGTAAAGACGTTCGTGCGTGGAATAAAAGAATGGAAGCAAAATAAAAAAAATAAAATAAAAAAAGAAAAGTAAAAGGGGGAGAAAAAAATAGAAAACGGGGATGAGAGGAAAAAGATAAAACGAGAGGGGAAAGGAAACGACTGTAAAAGGGGAGATCCTTTGGAGTCGTTGTTCACGGACGGACGGGCGGCTGACGAGGGCGTGCAAATTTGTTTAACGACGCCCAAAGCCACGGAAAAACGCGCCGCCAGCAACCGACGCGATTATGAAAATTTTCTTTGACAAATACTCCCTTGGTCCCACCCTTATCCCTCGGTCGTTGCATTTTTTAACCGCGCGCTGCCTGTAATTATGTCGTTTCTGCGCGGCGAACTTCCGAAGCCATCCGACATCAAACGGAGTTTCCCTCGGTTCCGTGAGAAACCTCGATCCCGCGAGCTCTTCTTTTAAACGATGCTCGCGCGCGAATATCGCGAAACGTTTACCCGCGGGAACACTTTGCGCGACGATACGCGACGCGACATACTTCCCGCGGAATCTCGAAACAATTTCACTCGGCGCACCGCGAACGATAAAGCACCGCGGATGATATATAATTGAGAAATTGTATCTTCCACAAACCTCGAGGCGAAAAACGTGTCTTCGGAACCGAGCAGCCAACCGACCGACCACTTATTCCACATCATAGCGCAACTTACGGTACACAACGACCCCGGCGAAGCGATATTGCCCATCGAGGAAGATCGTCGTTTTTATCCCCGCGACCGCGGAAGCAAACGCGCGTCTTATTCCCGGCTAATGCGAATCCTCGATCCGTACACGAGCGCAGCCAGAAAAAGAACCGCGTAACGGCTGGTCGGGGTCTCTCTTTAGGGGACCGTCGGGACATCTCGGGGATATCAGCGCGGGTTTATCATGAACAATACCAGATAAAGCGGCTGGAACTGCTCGGCAATAAATTCGTACCGAGCGGCGAGATATTTCATAAGGGAGGAATCCATCAATAACGGCGGGTCTCTCGTCGAGCGGTGGTGTTATTGGTGGTGGTGACGCGGGTGCCGGGGTGCCGTCGGGGAAAGGCCGCGGTTCGTAGCAATAAATAATGCGATAAAACACGAAGCCAGAGCCGGCGTGGGGTGGCAGGATTTTCGTCGAGTAGAGGTTCGCGCAACGCCAGCCACGACTCCCGCTACCCTTCTTTGAAGTCCCGACTTACCTAACGTAGGTATTTCCGGGTCTCGCCCGCATCCTGCGGCAGCCAGGAAAAGCCACTTTGTCGAAGGCGACCCCGTCTCGCTACCCGGAGAAACTCGATTACCCTCGCGAGCACGCCATAAATGAATTTCATCGGTAAGACAATGTTCCCCGGTTTATGTAATTTACAGTGAACCCTGAACGCGACCGGCGCGACGTGATTCCTGTACATGCGAGGCCGTGTAACGGTGTGCCTCACCGCCGGTGGTACGCCGGGGACGTTGCTTTTATTAACCCCAACTTTTATATCCGCGGTTAGGGAGCCGATGCAACGAGGACGGTAAATTGATCCAAGTTTGCGGTAATAATCGGGTTTACTGTTTTAATGGGCATCTGATCGAGTGGAATTCGAGAGGATTAAGATCAAAGTAGAAGCGTATACTCGCTTCTAACGTACCTCGCACAGCTGAGCTAGTACGAAAATATTCAAAACCAGCAAAATTAAACCATGCTTGTAAATTAGACGTGCTCCGATACTTGCGCGAAATTTAAACAGCACGGAGAGTACGAAAAATGAAATTCGAGCTACGGATAGCCATTGAAGTGGCGACGAAATGGGCCTACCGCTACCACCCGAAACACCACGGAAAGGTTTCCCTTGTTTCAGCAGGAAAGTCGATGAATTATCGTCCACCTATAACGTTCGCTTAGCTTTCAACCCCGGTTTCCGGCGTCTGCGGAGGCGGCGGCTCCTCCTTCTGGTGCAAGGGGGTGCCGTTGGCGCAGTTGCCTGGAGAAAGCATATTCATAAAACCGACGAAGCAAAACCGCTTTATGTCCCTCTCCCCGTGGCCCTCGCCCTTCGTCGAACCGGGGCCCAGTGAGTCGTCGAGTGCCGGTAGGTCGAATTTATTAGCACTAAGCCGCGAGAAACGGCCGGTGCCAATCACGAATTACGCCCAATAACCGGAATTGTAACCGACCGACTAGCTAACCGACGATTCCGACGACGAGGATCGTTATCCAACGTCGACACTGCTACTCGCCAGCGGGACGTTATCTTACTCCGTATAAACGTTAATAACGTCGCGTGGCACCGGCGAAACGCCGTGTATTTCGGCGGCTTTGACAATACGGAGAATTATTATGCGGCCCAGGGAAGCTTCGGCTCGCCTATGCAATCCCATTTGCTCGTGACACGCGTTACGACTCGCTGTTACGTTTATGCCAGGACATAAAAATGCCTGTTCCGCGGAACGTCCTCTGGAATACCGGACCTTCGTGTGTCCTCAACGATTCTGACGTTCCTCACTGACTCCCTGATCGTGATCCTTCGATGTTTCCTCAGAGGGAACGTTTTAATGGTGCCCAGGAAACAAACGACGGTTAAAAACGGCCGACGATAAACGCGGATAGGTACCCGGTTGATTTGTACCGATTCGCGGGCAATCGAAGCGGGAACGAGCGGGCTCGCAATCAACGCGCGCGATTGCAGCTCGAAACGCGCGGCATAATTACGTACGGCTACGCGATACGGAGCGTCCAATTCCACGGGCAGATATTAATATTCCTAGTTCGTCCGATTACCCGTCAACGAAGTGGCCGGTGTCTCGCACGCGTCGGGTCTAGTCGGTTTGATTTATAAACACTCGTTGCGAGCAGCCGGTAATTCGACGATGGAGCTGTCGCTTAATGAGGTGACCGGCTGATTATTATTTCAAGCGAAAGCAACGACCAGAAACGCGGGGGGTTAACTCCCTTGGACGGGATTAATTGAATCGTATCGTCCGTCTGTTCTTCTCGATTGCGCGCGAGGATTCGACTCCGATCCGGCGACGTCTCCTCTTGCGACCGACGAATTTTTACGATTTTTAGCGTCGACCGACTTAACGGCACCTTTAACGACCGGACCGGCTTTCAGAGACACGCTGGAAGCCGTGTCGGTCGCGTATGTATCATCGAGTTACATCTAATCATCATAACCTCCTCCCCGCCAGGACCAACCAGCCGGGATTGTAAAAGTTTAATATCTACCGGTTTACGATTCCGCGTGTACACAGGACCGCGCGTGCCCTGCACGCGTGCTACGTCGCCAGCGGATCGTATGGATCTTTCAGCGAGTAATACAATCCATCAGGAAGGATAAATCCACTGCCTACACCGCAGAGGAGAGTAAGTTTACGCGAAGAACTGTCTGGCCAGGAAGAGAGACGGTAAACTGTACAACACGGTTTCATCTTCGGAGAGAGGCTTGAAAAATAATCTCTCTATCGAGAGAATAACAAACTAGGTGCAGATGTATCGACCTCAATGAATACATCTTAGAGAACACATTGCGCGAAAGAGGTGTAATAAAAAGTGGAGGTTCCATAAAAAAGACCATCATCTGAAAACCTATTCCGCGTATACAATCGAACTGGACATACCGTAAAATCGAGAACCGAAGAGAGAAGGAGCAAAGATAGTGGAGTAGAGAGAGAGAGAGAGAGAGGAGTCAGATCGATAGTTTGATGGAACGGATGAGGAACAGAGAGGGATAAACATAGACAGTTCGGTTAGTTTGGATTTAGTTTCGAGTTTACGTTCCCTGGGTTTCCTGAGTTAACCGAGCACGTAAACGCGACCGTTCCGGCCACCGACTGGTTATATTCTATTACGCGATAAATATTGTAGCCAGATACACACGCGTATCAGCCCCCCCACGCGACCGCCCCTGGCTCTGCCACGGTATTATGGATACGACGAATTTAATTACGATACTCGTCGACCGGGCGCCAACGCATTTTCGATTCCTCTTTCGTCCGCCCCGCTGAAAGCGGTCGAGCTCTCAGCTTTTCAAATTTTCACATCGTTTCGCGATGTCAGGATTAATTCGACTCTTGATTAAAACCTTTCAACCGCGCACCGGTGGATACAAATAACGCGCCGCTCCGTGAATAACAACGAGACGCTAATGAAAGAGAGAGAGAGAGAGTATATGATCGATATTTGAAAAATGAACAAAAAAAAAGAAAACGCGGAAAGAAATATTCGTCGAGGATGCCAGCTCGAAGCACAGGTTCTACCCGTACAAAGCACGTAAATGGCGACGCGTAATTGCACCTTTGTGTCGTGGCGAACATTTTTTGCCAATCTGACGTTATTCGAAAGGTCCTCCAGTTCCCGAGACCACTTGACCCCCACTCGAGAAGGAGCAAGAGGAACGAGGGCTCTACAAGGACCACCGCGCCTCTATCTGCTTTCATCAAAGACGATCCGTCTCTCTTTCCCTCGCTTTTCTTCGACTCGGACGACCCTGCCTATTCACCAGCCGCTTCTATCGGTCCCGTCGTGTTTCCAGGCAACTATGCTCGCCTCCGTCCGCAGCACGTAATAAAGAGGATAAACAGAAAGGAGACGTGATCCCGTGAAGGCAAGCTCCGAAGAAAAGGTGTAAGATTACCCGCCCTTATCATCGATGGTTCCGTTCCACGCGTAGCCAGACCGCGTCTCGGTTATTTGTCCCGTGCCTGTGCTTTCGATCGTGACACCTCCCCATCCCCCGTTTGACCCAAATTCCCCTCAATTTGCCGGTAAATAAATGAACAGGCAAACATTAAATGAATCAAGACATCTATTTGGTCACGAAAAAGAATTCGATGTCATTAGTCGTACGGGGGTGGTTGCAGGGTCTGCTCGGTTCTCCCCTTTCAGCCCTTCCTTCGGTTCTCCTTTTTTTTCGTTTTGATCGTCACGATATACGACCGTTTCCGCGTACGAAGCCGAGCTTCTCGATACACTCTATCTAAATTGATGTAATTTACCGTCGTGGATAATCCGCCTACGTTTCGCCAATCGCCATTTATTTCCACGCAACGGTCGCGAGTCACTTGTCAGGAAAGGGACGGAGGGAACGAGCACTCCATTAGGAGGATCTTAACTTCTTGCCATGTAACCACGGAACATAGAGATTACGACCCAAATAAAATAATCGTATATCATGGAACAATGTACACGGAACAAAGTACGATCTACCAATCAAAAACGAATTTGTCTCAACCTCGACGATTCATTCGCACCAGAGAATGGTCAGAAATCCGGTAAAGAAAAAAAAGAAGAGCCGCCGTTCGAATATATCGGGTCGAACGAAGAGATCAGCAGAACCACGTGAAGCCACTTTCCTCCCTCGCATCCTCCGCCGCGAAAGAGAAGAATTACGCTCGGTACGGTCGAAATGTTCCCGCGGCAAAGTGATACGAGCCGCGTTTGCATTCGAATGCGTTCCCCTCCGCGCGCGCGCGCGCGCGCCATTACCGCGCCTGCCGAAGAAAAGAGACGAACCGAGCCAACAATGAACCACGGAGAGAACGCGAAACGAAGGAACGATGGAACGAAGGGGGAAGGGGGAGAAAAATCGTAGCCGACGATTTGCGCCCACGGCGCGCAGGATCGTCATTAGACCTCGTCGGCATTTGCATCGAGAGGAAACGACGGAGCGGAGTTTCCGTGGACGCTCCGGCTTTAACATATTCCGCGCGTAAACCCGTGCCCGTCCGAGGCGGTCGTAAAACGGCAACCGCGCGCGCCCGATACCGGAAAATCATTGATTATAGACAGAGAAACTTCCCCCTGGGGCGGAATCGCGACGGAGAACGGATCGTTTCCGCGCGTAGAAACGCGGCCCCGCAAACACTCACGGTTATTGTTGGAAATAGTTCCAGAGGATAGTTTACTCGTCCACGGTGTCTCGGCAGACAGCTTTCGATTGAACGTCTGTCGCTTTGATCTTCCACGTTTCCATGGTCCGAGACCATCTTCGAGACCGTGCTTTCTTCCCGCCCCCCCACGTTTTCCCTTAGCCCTTTGGGGATTTCCCTCAGACTGTTTGCTAAACAAAATGCCTCCGAAAGTCGAGTAAATATCGAGTTACCAATTTCGAGGTTTTCCGTTTCCGTTTCGATCTCTTCCTCGTTCGAGGAACTTTTACGATATTCTCGCAGGATATCGGGCGTGATTGATAAAATACATTAAGACGGTTCTCTCCTTCGGAAATATTTGAGGAGTTTGAAGGAGTACAATTTAGAATACCGGGACGACGCGAATAATAAGTCGCGTTTGCATAATGCATTGTAAAAACAGCAGCTATTAGCGTGTAATCATCAATCTTATCTTCTATGCATACGTAATACTATGTACAGTAGTAAGGAGGAGCGTATGAATCACCCATTATCATAATTGCATTTCATATACGCAATTCATCATCTCCTATTCATTAACCTACACAACAAAATCGTCTGCTCGCAACTATTTCCCGGGACATATGTTTTTTCATCTGGCAACCCCCAACGGCGTTCGACGAAGACACTCGCGCCTACCGGTTTCACCCCTCGAGCCCTCTTCAAAAAGCAATTTTCATCAGAATCAGCGTCGAGTGCCCCAGGACATTCCTCTTCAGAAACGATAACCGCGGAAGGAACGCGGGTGTTCCAGGTCGCGAGGTATTGACCTAGTGAGGCGACCCTCCCATGGTAGCTCGCGAATCATCCCTTCGTTCATTATTTACACCCTCGGAGCGAGGCCGAGGCTCGCATGTGAAGCAGCGACCCTCTGCCGCGGAAGGAGAGCCAAGAGTGCCGACGGGGGTGTGCCGCACTTAATTCTTCTTGTCTTTTCAACCCCGTTCCCGGGGAGCAAGTGGGCCACTGGGCTGGCGGAGGTACGCGAGGCAGTGTTCGCGAAGGATAACGGGCTCGGACGATTTCGATGAATAATAAAAAGCGGTCGCGAGATCCTGTGAATCGGTGAACGCGCGCAAAAAAGAAATCGTAATGACTACATCGAGGCGAGCGCGACCCCTCGCGTGGCCACCCCGATCTCGACGGGTATCGACGAAACGGATGATGAAAATAAAGGGGTTCGATGGAAAACCACGGATCGAGCTATCGACTCTCGCGTCAACGGCTACCTGTGGATGATGCATGAACGTTACAGCGAAAGTGGATTCCCCGTGAAAGTGAAAGAAACGTAACCGGAGGAAATGTATCTTTTCTGCACCCTCGACAGGTTTCTCGACGGGCCGTTGGGAGAAAGGGTGATGGAAAAGTTGGGGGTGGCGGAAGGTAAGCCACCCGCGGCGAAGCGACTCCGCGTGCCCCTTAGTTGGACTAATTTAAATATCAGTTCGGCAAGGGCGGCTTGTAAATCTATCAGCCGTGCAGAAATTTATGGGCGAGGCGCGTATGGATGTTTTATTTAGTAGCTCTCGCATCGCGCTCTTGCTTTGGGTTAGGCAGCCCGTGTACAGAAGAGGTGCTTCATGAATAAAATATCACTGCTAATGCCCGGAGGCCGGGCGACGCGTTTTTCTCCCCGAAAGATGCGTCGAGCAAACACGAACGGGCGAAGAAAAAGAACGGCTGGCAGAACGGGGAAAGAAACGAAGAAGAAGAAACGCGGATGAAAAGAAAGAAACGTACGATCGCGACGATTGTTCCGTGGTTCGGGAAAAACCATCGTAAATAACCGAGGAAGAGCCCCTCCTCTATTTTGCCTGTCCGGTTCGAGAGTGGTCATCGGGCACGATCGAATATTATGACTCGATTCGATTCGACGGGGGTGATTCGGGGTGGTGGCGGACACTGGTTACGTTCCAATCGAATTAATTCGCGCTTAGTCGGCCGAGGTCGAGCATAATCTGCTTACCGGAGGATCAAATGAGCGAGCAGAATTAATTCCGCTGCTTAATCTCGACCGTTAATCTTAGTTAACACCGTCACTTTTCACTGATCTGTGTTACGTTCCCCGATGTAATGTCACGTTATGTTCGCGATGGGATTTACCTCACCCTATGGATCCAACTGTGTTTACCGATAATTTCATTATCAGATTCGAAGTCAATTATACCGTTCGATCGATCGTCGTACAGGCATTGCCAAGAAACGTTGACATTTCGAAATCCTCCAGAAAATCATTCCTATTCCCTCTGCTGCTAAACTTAGTTAATACCGACACTTGCTACTAATCCGTGTTACATTCACCAATCTAACGTTACGTCAAGCTTATGACGAGATTTACCGAGCTCTCCCTACGGAGCTATCCGTAGTTTACCAACAATTTGACCATTACGCTCCAAGTAAATTCTCGTGCCTCGACTGGCAGCAAACGTGCCAAGCCAGGGCAATTCGAAAATTGAAAACACCCGACAAAAGCACCCCTCAGTCGTCACGCGGCTACCGCTCTAAAATACACGGCAAATCTGCATTTTATTATTTCTACCGGTGGCGCTTAAGTGGCCGGGGGCCCGGTAGTACCACGAACCCAGGGCATTTCTCGACCGAGACGGCGTAGCAGGAAGTCGAACGAGCGGATACAGCCACCATTTGCATTCGCGGTTGTAAAGAAGGCGAAAAGCGATCGGCTCGCTCTCCTGTCCCGATAATAAAGACAGCCCGGAGGATAAAGCGACCCTTTTCCGCAGCCACGAAAACTCCTCGAGGGGACCGGCGCGAGCTTATGCTTCGAATAAACCTCCGAGGGAGGCCGAAAACGCGGAGGACCACCGAACGGAGGAGGCATCGGGAACGACGCAACGGCCAGCCACGTAGAAGCGACTTTTATTTTCGCGGCTTCGGGAATTTTCCGTCGTTCGCGCGTTTATCTTTACAGTCGGCCGTTCGAGCGAACCACCGCCGCCGCCAGCATCGCGCAGCCAACTCGACTAATTTCCGGCCGGCGTTCGATTTTCATGAGCCCTCCTTTAACTCGTCGCGATCCAATGCGAGCCGCGCGGGACTCGTTCACGCTCTCTCCTGCCTTTATATCACCGCGCGTATAATATTTATTTTTCCCCCGTTATCACTCAGGGTAACTGGGCGTGTACGCGTGGGGGGTTTCGCCGTTTGAATTTTCACCGCAGCCAGCGAGACGTTTAACGGCCACTTTCTCGGGCCTAACCCAGCGGTCAGCTTTTCAGATCGTTAACCGGCCGCGTTACCGACCGCCGTTCACGATTACAGTTTATACCGTTAATTACATGATTTATCGCCGCCTCGTAAAGGAGCGCGGCTCAGGCCAAGACCGCTCGCTCATTAAAACACCGACCGCTCGGTGTGTAAGTACATGATTTACGCAATAGCCAACCGAGATACGCGCTAAGCGACCTATTAACACTGAAATATTCGCGCATCGAAGATGCGGCTAATAAATATTGTCGTGTAAGATTAACACCGTCGAGAGCCATCTTCTCTGATCGATTGCTTGCATTACAAGGTTCAATTCACGGTACAGTAAATAACTATACGTGTAATCCCCGCATTTTAAGAATAGAATCATCAAAGCGTGGAAAATTATCCGTTCGCAATTTCGCATCGCAATTCCACGTAGTCAATCGTCTATAGTTTCAGTATCGAGCTCGAACAAACCGATTCGTGACCTCGGTAAATCACTTTCAGAGGACTCTGTACACCTCGAACGAAAGTTGAAGTTTATTTCAGAGGGAAGCGAAGTCTGTTCCGGTCGAAATGTACGCGAGATCGCGTATCTGCATTTTATACCAATAGTCTAACATCATGGCGGTGCTCGGTTTTACGATTCCTTTTGTCGTCGTAAGGAGCATAGGCGGTGCTCGAACAGCTGGCTGTGACTGACAGGCGAATCGAGCCGCGACGAATAAATATCGCGAAAATATGCCGAAGAAATGCAAACAATTCCGTAGAAGGGAGCAACGGGTCCACGTTTCCCCGGTCGAAACCCCAGGGTTATTATTTTCTGTTTTATTGGCCGAACGAATACGCGGGTAACGTCACCATAAAATACGTCGGCGGGCGTTTTTACGCTGGCAACCGAGGAAAAAATAAATCGCGAGTAATTTGCGAACTTCACGGGACGGGTGAGTTTGTCAGCTTCTCTATTTCGAGCACAAGTCCGGAATAATTAGGTCAGACGGACCGTTAACGCCACCCTGTATCGCAACGACGACCATAAATTCTATAGAACGACGCGTCTCGACTATCCTTCTAATTACCCTTTTCCGAGTCCGACGAACACGACGACGCGGCGTCAACTTCCTTCGTTCGCTATTTTATCGCGTGAAATTTGCACGTAAATCGACTGGCGGCTAACATCTGGGCTAGGCGAGCGTTGAAAACGCTCGTGCTACGGTTTGGATAAACGGAAGCGACGAAAACCGTGCGGGAACGGTCGTAAACGTATCGATGACCACGCGTTCCTCGTGGTTCTATGGTGAGATCATCATGCGCTAGGGGAATAATAGTACACCGCGCCGTCGGCAAACAAGAAGGTTGTTCCCTAACACTCGAATTTAAGTGACTTCTGTTTACTTTGCGGCCAATAGGTGGCCGGGGATTGTAAATCTTGAAAGAAGAACAAACTAGCCGGATAAGTTCCGGTAGACGAATTCCAGAGTTATATTGCCAATTAAAACTATCTTTAGACGACTCTAATATCCACTGAAAGAGTCCATAAATCTACCAGTCCATCAATTCGCCAATGAAACCGCGGATCTCGTTCAAATTTAGATCCCACGTTCGCCGGCCGATCGTTCCGCCGATTGAGCCATTCGAGCCACCGTCAGGTCCCCTATACGCGGATACTAAGGACGCTCAGGAATGGCGTCCGATGGAAAAGTCAACGACGATCGAAAACGATCTTCCGGCAGACAGAGTGAGAGAGAGAGAGAGAGAGAGAGAGAGAGAGAGAGAGAGAGAGAGAGAGAGAGAGAGGAGGGAGGCGCTTAACGGCGAAAACCATATAAGAAGAAAGGTCCGTGCGCGCGCTCGCGAGCACCTTTGGCTTCGGCTGAGTCAGCGCAAAGAATAAAACGGATTTACCATCGTGACCGTTACTGGCAGCATTAAATAAAGAAATATAGCCCGGCGCTTTCGTCCATCGTGGTACCGCCGTCTCGGTCTCTAAGCATTCGCGCGTTACCACTAAACTATATTACAACCGCAAAGTTCGCGCTTGCCCAGGCCGCGCTCGCGCTCGCGTCCATGGCCGCACACAAACCCGCCGTGACGGATGCCTTTACGAGGCTGTGATTTATTTTATTATTGGCCGTCTAGGGCGTTATAATCCTCGACTGGGAAATGAAGCGATTTACGAAGAGCGAGAGGCCGCGTTCACCATCGCGCCCCTCTCCGTCCCTCTTTCCGGCGAACCGGGCGCAAAAAAATTCGATCGAACCGCCTGCCACCGGCTTTATAGATGGCGCCGTCCTCTTCTCGTTCGTTTATCGCCGCGAATCGAAATTACGGCTATCGTAAAACGAACGCGTGTGCGCGAAACGTTTCCTTTCGAGGGTGGAAAAAGCGCGCGCCAGTTACCTCTCTGGTAACCGACAGCTCTTTTTTTTTCCACCCCCGCCGTTCGATCCCGCTACTAAATCGAAATAACCATCCATTCGCGAGCTCGCTCGGATCGCTTCCTTCCAGCGCGCGATTCTTTTCGCACCTGCTTGCGCGATTACGTTTTTACGGTGTACTCGACGGGCCGCCGTTGCCTCTTTACGGTACAATTTGCCATCTCGATGGAGCGCGGGAAGAAATGGGAAACGACCGTGTGTTTTATTCAAAAGCCGGAATGGGATCGTCCCCGTTTGGTCCCGCGCGGCGTTAATTTCACTCGGAGAATCGCGTCGAGCCCTCTCGCCCCGGTCTCTGACCGCCCGCAACAAGTTCTCGCGATAATCGATGCGGCAGTTGAACGGACGCGGAAACTTCCCGGCGGATTCTCGTTATGGAAATTGGACGGATCCTCGAAGGAACGTCAGTCGAGCGTGAACGGTGAGAACAGGGGGAGGGGTAGCAAAGATATAGAGACGAAGGAGAAGAGAATCGCAACGGAAAGGAGGGTAGTTCGTTCCAAAGGGGAAAAATAAGGGGAAAGGCACACGGAGTGAGAGCGATCTCGCGTCCGTAAGACTGGTGAAAGTCGCGGGGCCGTAAGCAGAACGACGCTGGTCGGTGGCACGGAGATTGGTGGCGTCAGGGTGACGTTTAGGGTGGCGTGGTAAGCGGCTGAGCATCCTGGCCGCGAGATCCTTTCGAGATCCTTCGGTTCCTCGTTTTAATTTTCTTCGCGGCTCGATTTCAACCCCCGTGCACCCCACACAGAGAGCTCGAACGCGATGGTTGCTCGCCACCCTGGCACCACCCCTACTCTCTAGCAGTCGTCGACGTCTCTCAAGGAGTGTAAAGTCTCGGCACCCTCGGCTTAAAAAATTGATCCGATATCTCGCCGTGTTGGCCCCGCAATCCCGTGGGGACTAAAAGGGACAATGCCGTGAGACGAAATAGGAGGAGGGAGGCAGAGAAACCAGGGACGAGGAGGAGGTGGGGCGCGACCGGTAAGACGACGAGCAGGGATGGTCCTACAGTGATTATATCCGACAACCACCCCGAAAAACTTCGGGACACCTCCGTCTTTTCCCTTTCGCCCCGTCCCCCTTTCACTCTCTCTCTCTCTTTTTTCACTCGCGGTCGAACGTCGTCAGTGTCGTCCTTCCATCAGAGGATCCGAATAAAAATGTTTTAAGCCGTCCCTCCTTCTTGGCCGTAGCACTTATATTTACCGCGGCGAGAGACGATGTCCTTTATGCCACCTCTCGCCCAACACCCGCAGGACTCGTACTACTACCGGGATATTGAAACGAAAACGTCTGAAGAGTCTCGTCCGCGAGCACAATGCCAGCTGGTTTTCTCCAGAATTATTGTCTTCGTTCCCTTGGATGAGATTCCACAGGGTTCGAACCAGCGACCGCGAATTAAAACGACCTTAGACCAGACTCTTTCATTTCCCAGATATACCAACATCTTGAAAATTTCCAGCAGCCGACAAAACCGTGAGAGAAAGCTACGCGGGCACTGATACAACCTAATCCGCGAAAGATCCTAGACACTACCAACGAGGTGGTTCGCGTTATGAATACAAACATTACGGTGGCGATATTCACGCGAGTTACGATCAAACTATTCCGAGTACCGGAGGAACTTAGCCGTCGAATATTATGCAATATCCTTCGAGCACCAAAGTCTTCGACCATCGACGACATCCAGAGGCGTGTCGACGACATCGTCATCCCCGTGGCCGGGTCTAGATCCGCCTTAAGTGCTCTCGACGACGATCGACGCCGGAACGTACAGCCGAGCTCTCGACTACGCGACGTAACCGTGAATATCGTCCGAATTTCCGATCGACCGAAGCCACGCTAAATCGAACGGATCGTCTGAAAACGGCGCAACATTGTTCGCGAACGGTACTCGCGCGTCTCTACCGCGCGTTTACGCTTTAATACCGCGAGCGAGGAGGAGGATACGAAGAGCTAAACAAAGAGAGGATGAAAGAAACGAAGTGGAGAGAGACAGCGGGGGAGCGGCATTAAAAGGAACTGGTGGCGGTGTGTGTCGCGGCACGGGGCTGTTGGGTCGGTAACCCTGGTTTCCGCGACCGATCCTAACCTAACCCAACCGAGTAATATCGTCGTCGTCTTGCCAGTCGTCTAGATTGCCACGACTCGTAAGTTACGCCGCGTAAAACTGCTTGTAAAGGGGGGGGGGGAGGCGGGGAGTTTGCTGAAACAAAACTTGGTACACCACGGTGGATTCGTTCGAACGTATCCAAAGGGGTCTGGGGATCCCGTACGTATGGAACGCGTAGAGACGGCCGGCCATAAACGCGAATTTGCCGCTGGATACACGCTCGCGTGACACGGACTCGCGCGGCCGAGGGGAGAGAAAAGTACGGCTAGATAAGCGCGCGATTCTGTGCGTCAGAAGTTCGAACTCGGACACGGACACAGAGACGTGGAAACGGTGCCGCGCGCTATCTCTCGGTATGACGATTCGCGAAGAGTCGCCCCCCAAACGCGAGATCGCGCGCGTCCGCGTACACAGACTGCAAGAGCCGGGCTCCGCGTACGCAAATAAACAGCCTCGCGTACGGAGGACTCGCGTGTGAGTTGGTTAAATATATGAACGGTCATTCGCACGAAAAACCGAGGGTTCCGTTGCGTGCGAGACCGGCCGATCGAATAAAGATACGGATAGAAATCCAGCTTTACGCGAGTAACCGGAGAGTCCATCCGGCGGGTACGTGTCTATACACGTCTCTATACGTACGTTGGCGCGGATACACACGCGGAATATACTGGTGGAATGAATTGGAGCGGTGAGCTCGCGAAAAATCCGTGGTTCTCGCCGGGTTGGTCGTTCCCTGGACGGTCTCGCGATATCCGGGGGACTGGGAAATTAAAATAGAGCGAGCGGAAAGAAAGTTGCGAAACGGGCAGGACCGCGTTTGTGTACTTTGAATTTTATTGCGCCGCGGCGTCGCTGCGAGGTAGTCAGGGAGCCCCGCTCGCGTCATCGCGACGCGGGAGAGATTTCTGACCTAAATGTCGGCCCGGGTTTGACCACGCCGGCGAATAGGTCGCACGAAAATCGTCGCGAGACGCGACTAAAAATATTGCCCGCTCGCGGCGAGCTGTTCGAACGATCGAACAAAGAGAGGAACACGGCCAGATATGAAGTATCTATTTTTAGACATTCGAGGGAGGGATACGCGTCGAGTGAAATATGGGAGATATTATGGATGGACGGTGGAGAGTTTAACAATATATTCAGCCGGTACGGAAAAGCGTAACGAGATTACAATTGTTATTACCATTTCGATTTGAAAGGCGATTACGCGTAACGAAATGTCCGCGTGACAATATTTTCAATCGTTCCACTGAATCGCGCAGCCATCGAAGCAATTATGGTAGAACGAGGGACGACTCTCCGACGTGGTTTTTATCGCACGACAGATCATGACGCGAGAAAGAAATCTGCAGGAGGAAAAAAAGGCGAAGACTGTTGACACGTCTGGCAATTAACTGGTAAGGAAACGCAGCGAACAGAAAGGACAGGAAATCAGAGGGGACGAAAAGACGACAGTCGGCCGGCGCCACTTGAGCAAACACACTCGGCTTAACTCTTACTTAGCACCTTATTTCCATGCGATTGCAAAACCTGACGAACGCTCGCCATTATTCCTACGGGTAGGCGTATACCAGACGGTCTCTAAGTCGCGCGCGACGATTCTATGGATTTTCCATTCAACCTCGACTTTCCCGTCTTATATTACCACCTTCCACGGTTGGTCACAATAGAGTGCTATAGATCAACCACGACCTGCTGTATTTATCACCCCACGAACAGTTTTATGGGAGTGACAATGAAGCGATATATTTGCCGTTCGAAGCCCAATTTGAGAAACGATGCGTTTTAAAAACGACATTTATTTATTGCTCCTTCAAATATTTAGAAATAACGATTTATCTAGATTATAATTTTTGCCAACGTATAACTTTTTTAACCAAAGATACTTGACGTGTATTTCTCCTACTAACATCGACATATTCAACAACGTTAGGAAAGCACTTTTTCAATTCGCTAATTATCTAGCAAGTTTCACCGAAATCGGTGCCAGACAGATACGGTTCCCCTATCGATAGGCGAACGTATGGTCGATTCGAGGGAGCAGAATGCATCTCCTAGGGGAGGGAAAGACCGAGGGAAACGCGATTACCCGGCCGATTCTTCGACAGCTTAATACCATAACAGCTTAAGCTCTTTTTGGAAAACGCGATCGGCCCGTGCCGGCCAACAGCGAGCAGATCTAATTAAGCGAGTATCCTAAAAACGTTGCCGCGTCTCCCTTGCCCCCCTCGCCAACCCCGCTGCAACAATACCTTATTATATCGGGCCAATGAAATGGCGTGGACATAAAAAGAAAAGCATAATTACTGTACAGGGGTTGCCATGGCACGACCCCAGCGTTACAGTACACCAGAAGTGTCCCACGGGACGCGGCTACCCTATAGGGGGAAGATACCAGAAGCGAGAGTTGATATCCCGAGTCCGTTGCTCCCAATCAGAGAAATCGTTTAATTTAATAACCCATCAAAAATATTTTCATCCTCTCCCGCGGCTCTCCGGCGAAATGAGAGTAAAGCGAACAAACTGGCCGCGGTGGATACGGCGGGGGGGTCGCGGAAGACGGTGAAACAGGGAAAGAAGAGCCGATAATGCAAAGCGCCTCGAGCTTTTAACGATGGCCAATTATTTCCGTTAAGACGGCCACTCGAAGAGTGTAACTGCTAACGAGACACACCGCTCGAGCGCGTTGCTACTTTGTCGGGAATTTCACGGCGCGGCTGGAAAATACGCTACGATGCGCCCGGATCTTCGATAATCAGCTTCCAGAGTTCACCTGACGAGGCACTCTAACGCTAACAACATTCGCGGAATGCGAGAGATCGAGCGGTTTCTCGCTTCCCAGCTGAATACCGCGGGGTACGCTCGCGCGTTCCCGACACGCGGAATCGACTTGATCGAACGATCCTTCCTTCGGCGAAAAACAGATTAAACCGACTCCCGATGCGGTTCTCAGTCCCGTCCTTCTTTTAATTAAGACACACGCCTCTACCAATTAACTTAAAAATTAATTACCATCCGCGGCGAGTGGCCCAATTAGAGGCGTCGGGGACAATGAGGCGAACGAGGCGGCGCGGAAATCGATGACGCGGACTTGACGAGCGGCCACGGAGAAAGCTGAGGGAATGGGAAAAAAAAAGAGGAAAAGAAAAAAAGAATAAAGTAAAATCGTCGCGGAGCCGCGCAAAAGCTTGGTCACGGTTAATGAGCAGAGATTTCGAATTTTCTCGCGGTCTGGCGATAAGGGGCGGGTTCGCCGCTTTTAAAATTCGAAATAATCCTTGTAATTATCAAATCCCAGCGGCACTCTATAGAGCATCCTTGAAAGGATCCTGACTCCTCATTACCGGCAGCGGGGGCCATCAAAAGGACCTCCTTCTTGCCTTCTCGCTACCGTACTTTCTTCTTTCGGCTCCTCTTTTCTTCGACGGAGAAGAAGCTCGCAAAAGAACCGCGACGCGAACAAACGGGAACGACAAATCCTGACAAGCCGGAAGAACCCGAGCTTTCACCAAAATTATTTAAGACGAACGTGAAAAATGATAAGTTTCAGCGAAGAAAATGGCGGTAATGATGCGACGCGGGGAGGATTATCGAGATGAACTGACATCTCGCGTCAACCCCTTTGACGAGAAAAGGTGGGGCTGTGATTTTCGAGCCGAGCCGAGTCGAGGAATCGGGCAACCAGCAGCCTTAATTACCGAAGTTTACGAGCAGCCACCGACGCTCCGCGAATTACCATGCTAATTTTTCTCAGCCTCCAGCCTCCGATCTCCGTCAGTCTTTACGGCTGCTGACGACTTTATACAACCCCTGAAACTTTTCGTCTCATATTTCATCGTCCTAACGAGATCGCCGGGAGATTTCAAAACAGTCCATCGGATTTCAGTCCTAGCTACAGGCAGCCGGTTTTTATCCGGCTGATTTCGCCGCTCCGTCGACGAGTTCATTAATCGTTTCGTCGCAGCACGACGCGGTAAGCAGTTCAACGTCGCGATCAATCAAACCCCCCCGACAAAAATGAAAATAAAAAGCGCGGAATAGAGCTGAATCTCGCGGAGTAGTCGAGTAACTTCTTTATCACCCCATTTATAACGGCTAGCGTAGCGCGAGACACAATTTTTCTCAATTTATCCACGGGTTAAACCCTATGCTATCTCGTGATTAGTAGAACGATGTAACACAGGCCTGTTCGTATCACCAGACTAAATATTAGCAAAGTCAGCTGTGCATTACCGGTCGGAATAATAGCGTGGAATGTAAATAACAAGCAGCGGCGGTGAAACGCGACGACGAGCGGCTTCATCCACGGCTTTTCAACCCGGCCGTCATCTATTGTTTCTGCCGTACGCCCGCATATCCACCGCGATATATCTTTTCGACCCCCTTATTGCTGGGGGTAGTTTGTCATGTTAATTTCGCGAGACTCGCGAGGGTGGCCGAGCCGGGCTTTTAACGCACTGCCACCGTCCCGCCTCGTCGTACGCCCAACCCACCCCCGTACGCGATTCCGCGAAGAGCGAGCGAGACGCAAATCCGGCCGACGCCGATGAAAGGGTTAACTCGACTGCCGGCCATTAATATGCTAATAGTTTTCGAGTCACGCGATTCCGCCGAGATGAGAGTGATTACCGCCGCGTAATGACCCAGAAACGCTTTTTCCGGAAGGGTAGCGCCACCCCCTCTATGGACACCCGACGAGTCTTCTGCGGTTTTTCGACGCGCGACGGAGTTTTATGCGCTTTCGAACCCGTTTCGTTGCGTGGTTGTTCGATGGGGTGGATGGAACGAATGGTGCCCGCTATCCAGCGTTACTATCGAAGGCTCGATATCCTGGATGACACTCGTGAGAGGTTGGTATGTTGCAATCGAAGAAGCGAATAAACCGATCGCCCGCGGATGAAAAATCGAAGTAGTGTACGTTCCACGTTTAATACCAGTTCCACTATATCCGTTTCACAGAGTTGAGAATGATTAAAATCGGATCGCGTTACGCGTGGAGATTTATATCCGTACGCAGATATGCTATCAATCGTAGAAACGAATTGATTCGTTAAAAAAAGTTGAGCAAAAACGCTTGTACCACTGTTGCTCGCACAGAATTACCGTGCGAAACACCGTGTATTCATGTACGAGATACCGATCTTGGCATACGCTTATCCGACGATCGTACGCGGTGATTCTGTTCTGTCGATTCTTTTCATCGACGACGAGTCAATTATTGTATTATCTAAATTTGCTTTTTAAGCTCGCTGCACACGTTGCGTCGCGACGTCCGATCGTTAACGAGGAGGAAACGAGCCACCGTCATACGTGCCCGCTAAATGATACATGCCCGTGTGTCCTTCGAACGACGCGTGTGGAAGGTACGCGATGCACGTCGATGCGGGCAGTGATAAAAATCCAGTGGGCCACGAGTACGCGATTATAGGGCGCGACACGTGCGTGACGTCCCGCGTCCTAAAAGTTCGTACGAGCGTCGAACGTCCACTCGTTAAGCACCGCACGCGAGAGCTCGTTACTCCGCCTGTAAAATTTCCCGTGCCGCCAACGAGCCAGTTAAAAGTATTAATCCCGAGCTTAAGCCGCTGCCGAACTGTTTAACTTTTTTATCGACGGATACGCTTTACGGCCGCTCGTAAAAGGACAGCTATTCTCGTGCAACTTTGGATACCAGATTTCCTCGGTACGTTCTCTGTTCTATCGAAGCTGTACGATCGCGCTACGACCCGATCGGAATAGCCAAAATGTCCCTCAATTTTCTTCTAACGATGGCAACCCTTTTTTTCAATGGTCTAACAATATAACCAATTTCTATCGACTGTAACGAAACGCTGAACAATTTAGTAGTTTGCACAAAGGAATACGCAGCCGTTTTCCTAGTAGTCGTAAAACAGCTTCTGTGAAATTTAACGTCGCTCACGATTTATGGGATTTCTTTACCCCTTTTCAAAGGGTAAAACTGAAAACAGTAGCGAAATGTGACTTCGCCGCGGCGAACATTGTAATCGACGGGCGATCTCGTTAAAACGGCCGATGGAACGGTTAATCGGCAGCTGCAATTTCGCAGGATCGGAGGGGAAGTTTGATCGATCACGTAGGAAGGTCTCTCTCCCGCGTGCGGAGCCGCGGTTCGCGTGCAACGCGAAGGAATGCGTTTCCCTGCAACCCTTCGGAGAGTGGCAATCTTGAAAACTCGTAAAACCGAATCAAACTCCCGACTTTAATCCGACCGATGATTAAAGCCAGCTTTATTGCCCCCCGGTAACGACGTTACGATGTCTACATGAAATTGCATCACGCCTTCCGCGCGCGATCCGTTTTCATCCGCTTCGTTACATCGGGCACGACACCCGTCTGCGACCATCCTCGAGGAGTGCCGCGCCGCGAGAGCAGAGATTAAGCACGTGTCGCGTGCAACGACGAAAGGTAATACGCGTTACACGGACGCGTCACGGGGGATGTTGTTTTATAAGCTTAGGTAGCGCACCGAAAGCCTGCGTAATTACACAACGAACCGTTTACCGTGCACTTAGTCGTAAACTGCTGTTCGAGGAAACCGCGGTAACGGGTAGCTGTCGATTCTTGGAACAACCTTCAAGTTTCTTTTTTATGCGCTTCAATTATATTACAATTAACGGAGACACAAGTGATCTCTAACGACATTCGCTCATTGTCAGACATAAAGATAACGTGTAACTACTGTGTCATTGCTGAGCTACTCGAACGAGTCTTAAAACATTCCACGCAGACATCACCGAGCGTCACAACAGCTACTAACGATCGTCTCGAAATTCTACGAGATATGAATTTTGAAACGGATCCTATGCGCGGAAGGCAGGCATAAGTTTCCTATCTTCCAGCGACACTCGACACCAGGTTTACGCGTCGCTCATAAACGCGAATTAATTTCAATCGTCGTATGCGCACCGGGTACGCGTGTAATTCACCCGCCTTCGTCTGTGGTGGAGGCATATACGCGCGCGTCCGAGGGGAGGCGAAACATAAAACAATAATGGCGAAACATAAACGACAGAGCACTTAACACTTGGCACTTAAACAACTGGCAAATTGCTCCCTTGTCAGTCCGGCCTTAACCGAGAATTTAGGTGGGCTCGGCTTGACGAACGACCCTCCTCCGGCTGGAAATCGAAATCGTTATCGAAGGAACGCGACCATTACCCCCGCTGAGAGATTACCGAACCTACAGGCGATGAATCACGACGATATTCCTCTAAAAGATGCAAATCTCCGCGTTCCTTGCATACTTGCACCGAATAGCATCGGTAAGCAGACAATTTACTGCAAACGCACGGGTGAGAAGGGGTGAGCCAACAAGAAACCCGGGAGCATCGTCGACGATCCCCGCGTGTATCGCGAGAGGCAACCCTGGCGCCGTTCCATTTTCAAAATGAAGGGAGATCAGAGGAGGAGGGCGGTCGTTTTAAATTCACGCGTGCGACCGTAGCCAGCGAATAGGAAAATTCGTAGAATCCGGCGAGATCAGGGGTCTCGGTATCGGGCGAAATCTGGCCCGATAAATTTCTCCTTTCATAAGAAGTAATGAAAGTCAAATAGTGGTTTGGCACCCCGGGTGGTTCGGACGGTTCGCAGGGGTAGCCATGGGCGAGGTTCCGTGGGGGCATATGGTGTCCTCGGTGTTAAACGCGATATCGTGCGCGATGGCCCCGCGTAACCACCCTTATTATCGACGGAGAGGCCAAATCTGAGCAGGGGTGGAGCGGCTTTTTAATTTTACAGTGTCCCCATAAAATATTCGCCGCAACAATAAAAGCTAGACGGTAGCTGAGCCGTGATTTGCGAGCCCTCAACCCTGGAAAGCGAATTTCCGTCTCCCCCTCGCTGGTGATACAGTTTCGAGACGGTATTGCGGTAGATCGTGACGACGAAAGATACGTCGAAAACGGGCGTAACGAGTCTGGCGAAGCTCGAGGGGAAATCGATGGGCCGTTCGAGGGTCTCGGGACGCGTATCGCGATGAAACTCGGCGGACTTTGACAGAGAACAAACGGCGAACATCCGGAGGATTACGGAACGCGCGAAACGACCGAGCCAACTGATCAAACAAACTGGAACCTGCCTATCGAGTTATTTATACGGTTGCATCGTCGCGCGTATTTTTTCCGGTTTTATTCCGCTATTTTTCTGCCGATCCGAAACGGGCATGAAAATTTCAGGTTGCAGCCGATGCACGCGCTGCGCAACCTTTGATTCGATCAGTGGCTATTTCTGCGCGCAGTTATTCCGCGCCACGGAAACCCGTTAGTACCGGGAATAATCATCATGGCAATACCGACCGCGAATCCCTTTTATTGGATTATTCTTTCCCAAGCGAACTCATCGCCGCAACCGAGCATTTCTCACCTGGTCGAAGCGATTCCACGGCTGCTTTTACGATATCTTCCACACGATGTAACCCCTTCAATGCCAAGTGGAATTACTGTCAAATTCGATTCGCAACGAAAGCGAAAAGTTTCCGATAACTCGGTGACCGAACGGACGACTGCATCCCCTTTTTTCCACGGTTTCCCCTTTACCACAGACGTCCGTAAATTTTACGCCGCTTTTACAGTCCCAAATGATAGTTGTACAAATTTAATTTGCGCCCACGGGCCGTAGGGAACCCACCATCGAAACGTCAACGGTTCTACTCGCCTGCGTACTCTAACGCGACATTACGCGAAGACGTCTCGACAAAAAGGGACTCGTCCACGGTGTAACGGGACGATCGTAAAATCTACGCGGTTGTACGCAAGCGAATCCGTACACACGGACGATATCATCGGCAATGGGCGTTCGTATACACACAACAGGCAAGGAGGCATCGTCGTTACCGAGAGTCCACCAAACGACGTTCGTAAAGGCGTGTACATACTTACAGACATTACCCAGGAACACGTGTTCGAATATCCTCGAGAATTGTTCCTCTACAATTTACCATTGGAACGGAAAACTACGGGATAGGAATACAGAAAATAATCCCTAATAAAAGATCCAAAGTATAGACGGGAGTGGTCAGCAGACGGTTTGCAGACAACGTATGCAAACTGCGTTCGATGGGAGTGAGTGTGTACACGCCTTAAAAGCGACGAATCGACGCGTACGTACACAGGCAACCGATGATTACGCGATGGACGCGGAACGAACGTTCTGCAAGCAAAACCGTTCGACGGGGCCGCGGAGCGACGAGTAAAACCGTTTTCCAGACGCGCATTACGCGCGAAACCTGCGGCAGCCTCGAACAAGGAAATAAAACAAGCCATGCGCGATAGTACTCTACGCCACCACAGGTATACCAGCGCGGGTTTATATACCAGCCCGATAAATGCACGAGATAACGGTACGGAGGTATATCATTATCTCTCGTACGCCGCCCGGTAAAACGTTCTCTGCCTCCTGGACGGGCTACGTCCGCGAATCGCGGGCCACGTACGAACCGTAACCTCCCCTGAGAGGGGCGGACGACCGGGAGCCTGTGAATTTTTAATTTTTATCGTCCCGCGAACCGGCAAATCCGTCCGGGCGAAGATCCGAAGCCGCGATTACGGTTAATGCCCGACGGTCACGAGCAGAGCCGCGCGCTTCCTCCGCGCGATTTTTCGACGAACCTTATGGGACGGTATCGCGAGGCGTCCCGCCGTGAACCGGCGCTCCTAACGGGAAATCGACGAAAACAGGGACAAAAAGGCGAACAGCTTTTACGGTTCGCGTGGGTCGTAATACGATGCGACGAGCCTGATGGGTCTGCGGGTGTGCATTTCGCTGTGTTTGCTTGTAATTTCAACCGTACGATCGTCCTTTACATTTTCGACGTTCCGCGCTAGCGAGACGAGAGGGGTACGCGTACACGTATAGATTTATAGACGAGTACGGTGGCAGTTAATCTTTTGTCACCCGGTGGTTCCGCTCAAGACGCGAGGCTATTTTTAATTCCCGACACGTACAACTCGTTGATGATCCCTCCAGCACTACTTTGATAGTTATTTTTAGGTACTTGTATGTAAAATACACGTATGTCTTAAAGAGAAAAAAAAAGAAGAGAAAACATTATTTCTTAAATTAGGCCCCCTAGAGGGTTGAACCGAGACGATTTAATTACTCCGGCAAAGGGAAGATTTTAGAGTCGACGCAAGGTGTCCCCGTAACGAGCGACTCTATTTCTAGAGAACTCGGTGCACCGGTGAAAAGTATTTTCGAACGAACCAGTGGTAACTTAGGAACGATCGAGAGACGATTGATGATCCCGGACGAGTGACGAGAGACGGATCGAGCGGCCGAGATACACCGCCAGGGCAGGCTTAAACGAGTATTTATGTGCGTAAACGAAGGGAAGAGTTAGCCCGCGCGGCAGTGGAAAATAAATAACGGGCCGTGTGACGTGAAAATCCCGCGTGGTGGCTGCCGGTTCAATGGTACACACCGCGTAGAATCGTTCTCTGTCGGCCGAGAGAGATTAGAAGACGTGTCGGCCTGGAAGACGTACGATAAGACACCGTTTACCAGCCGCTGTTCGCTAAAAATAGTCGAACGAGCGGACCGGTTGAATGCGAGCAATGGGTGGTAGCGTTTCTATCTGGAAAGAGACCACCGTTTCGACGATCCTCCCTGCGCGATTTCACGGTCGAACAAAATCCGTATCGGTTTTCCATTCGCGAACCGCGACGTTGCGCTCAATCGACGAGCGTTCGCGATCGAAATCGCATAGTATCGCGGAATAAACGAAGGCGCGCCATTAGCAAAAGTATCTCACAGCACTTAGTAGCTCGTTGGTATTTTCGACACGATCGGCTGAGTACGCATTAACCTCCCAATAATCAGGGAGGACTTTCGTTTCCACGTAAGCATTATGCACGTGGACGTCATTAAGAGTCAGCCTTTAAAGCAGCCTTTTACGCTTTACGACCTTTTGCCGGGCGCGCAGCGGACCGTATGGCTCTTCCCGCGTAATGGTTCCTTGTGAAAGCGCGGTCGGTCGAAAGTCAAGCAAAAATCGAAACGGCCACCACGAGGAATGCCCGGGGAAGGAAAGGGTTGCTTCCTGTACCCGACATCGCCTGGTTCGCGATTCCTCGACGGAGGAACGGATAATTCGTTTAAATCGGCGAGATTAGCCATTTCGGGATTGTGCGGTGCCGCGCGTCATTCGATTAGCTCGATATTAAATCGTTAAGTTGTCAGCGAAAAATTCTCTGCGGCGAGGGTTAAGTCGACGCCGCGGAGGATTCTAATGAGGGGGTGGCGCGCCAGTAAACCCCGCAACGGAACCGGGAGAAAGACAATGTTAATTACGTTCCCCTAATAACCAGATGTAGTCTGGCTTGTCTGTCTGACGCGTCGATATGAATGGTGTTCATCAGAGGAGAATAACTACTATAAACCGTACAAGTTTCCATCAGCATATATCTCCGCTAATCCTAACGGGAGATATCCCTTGATTAAAAGGGGTGGAGCGAGGGAGGATCGATTAACGAGTGCATTAAAAACTACGGACCCGCGACGTACGCTGAGATAAATATGTTGTCACGTCGGATTATCCGTTGTAACCCGCTCTCCTACATAGTTCGTGTACAAGCTGCAGTAGTTTCCTCGCTTTCCTCCCTTTTTTACTTGTAGGACTGGCTCTCTATACGTTTTTAGCTCGTTCTTCCCGTTCCTACTCGTCGTATACTTTCTTTCCCCCCCTTTTATTGTTCTCCCGGTTGCTCTCGAGCTCCGACTTTTGGCGCTAGCCGGACGTGCCACGAGTAAGACGGTCGTTCGCTCTTTATTCTCCCGCTTATTCGAGTTTCTCGGCGTTCGCGGAAAGACTTCAGAGGGTTTTAACGATTCACCCAACCTCCCCAACCCACCGACGCCGAGGTGTCCTTTAAGTCCGAGGCGTGATTCGCAGAGCTGGAAGGCAAATACCCCGAAGCTCATCGTCCATTCGAGATCCACGGTCGAGATAAAATTTCTGCGTTTCTCTAACGCGGGGAAACGAGCGTCGCGTGTGCAACTTATCGAAAAGGAAACTCGTCGCGGCGGCGAAAAACGGTGGCGAGCAGACGCGGATACGGAGATCGCGTCGCTTAACTGGACGGCGGCAAAACGCGAAATAAATCCAGCCACGTCGCTCGGCCACGCGGGACGACTTAATTAATCGATCCCACGTGGCTTCTTCGTGGCGCGCGGAAGGATATCGCAGCGTGGCGGGGCGGTGGAACGCGGCCTGGCAAAAGGCACCGCGACAAATCGTTGATCAGATAGAGAGGCGAGCTCCGAGTTCCACGGGGTATACACGGAGAACACACGGCCAGCGGTCGACAGTGGCGTAACCGCAACGAGACGTGACACCTGCGCAGCTCCCACGCCGATGCGGATCTACTTCGTAGGCGCAACCGGTCGTAATGGTGATTTAATTTCAGCCGCGAGAGATCGAAATCGTAGATGCCGTGCGCCGCTTTTTCGGTGCCACTTAATGGCCACTTGACAGAAACGCACGCGCGTGTAGAACACAGGCCACGGGCCGCGAGTATGGCAGTGCTGTCGCAGGTGCGCGCGGCACTCGTTACGCGTGAACCACGGCAAACGTTCGCTCGTTCGCCCGTTTTGTCAAATAGAATTAGCCTACCGATGACTTTTTCGTGCGTCACGCGCGTTTCGTATCACGGAGAGTATAAGCGATCGTAATCTCGCGACGGAGAATAAATTAGCTCGAGTTCGAGGCTGTCGAGGGTTGCACCGAGGCCGTATGTTAAACGCTATCTGTCGATCACCGGTCTTCCAGACCCCGAATTTCTAATTCCAAACACGAGCGCCGCGCTAAGCGAACCACTTTCCTACGCCGGCGGTTGTACACTTTTATGAAATATTTCCTACGGACGAATTCCCTGTTCGTTTAACGACGAGATACGAGCGGGATGGGAGAAATTTGCGAAAAAAGGTCCGGGAGGCACGGCAGAAAAATGGGAGATACCGACGTTTACCCGGAGAAAAGCGATTATGAGTGATACGCGGCAATATCCACCCCAGCCATCGGGCAGAAATTCACTTGCCGGGGAAATTAAAAACAGTCATCCAGAGCCGGGCCCGCTAATGGCGAGCATCGTTCATGTCAATATGGGCCATTGCCCGTATTACCATATTACGTTTAGGAAAGCCCCCACAGCCCCGCACGCTCGCCGGGTATTGCTTATAAATACCAGCAATTACAAAGCTAGGGGGTGGTTCGCGTTCCTCTACCGTCCTTGTCCGTCTCGCGCGACTAGATGGAAACTCGATTATATATGAGAGGCAGTCCAGGCCTCCCTCTCGCAATAGCATTAACGCTCCGGTTTATCTGGCTATCCTTTTTTCTTTTTTATTTTTCGCCGTATCCAGGCCCGACGACAACGTCGACGTCGAGCTGGAAGAGGATCACGATATCACCGATGCTTCCGCGCGCGTGTGTGTGCGCGTGCGTGTCGTTGTCCCTCGGTCGGAGCCACTCTGGGATTTACAAAATTTAATTCGACCGTACGAGAAGCCGCTGGCTGGACCAATTTCCCGCGACACCCCACAGCCCACGGAATTGCCACGGCTAACTAATATCCTGGCGCGGAAATTGAGAAAATTGCTCGAAGAACGCGATCAAATGGTAATTGTACCGATTTTTACTTGGATCGCGAGGGTAACGCGAGGACGCGTTAATGGACCCGTTAGACGATGGGTCGAGGGCAGCCGGACGAGAAAAATATCGCTCTATACGTGACTATTTATCCTCGAATAACATCCAGTCGATTCTGTACGGTTCAGCGAAACGAGGCGAATACAATGCAAAAACGGCACGTGCAGCCTCAAGACTTCCGATCAATTAACTCTGCTTTCAATTCGTGGCGAGCAGGGCCAGTTTTCCTGCCGCTTACTTGTTAGCAGTGCGCAACCAACCACCCCCTTCGTGTTACGCACCACCCTCGTCGTAACCCGGCCGAATCTCCACCCCCTCGGTCGTTCCGTTTCCATGTAGACGAGATGCTACCCTCTTGGCACCCTTCGGGGCAGAGGATCGAAGCATATTGACGGGTCGATGGCGTTCGACCGTGGCACGATACACGGTTTCGAGGGTGCTCGAGGGATGCAATAGTAAATATTAAAGCACGCCGCGGAGTCATTGGGGCGGTAATGGGTGTCGCAGCGAGCAGCGACCGAGTGTACGTGCACATACCTGATCATTGCTGGTAGATGGAACGAACGGGAGACGGCGATTTGACAGGCATGGGAAACACTCGAAAATTTCGTGCAAGACCCTCGAGCGACGTTCTCGAGTACGCTCCAACGGCAATGAGAAAATATATTTTCTGGCTTGAACAAAGCTCCGACGAGAGTCGCGTGTATACTTACTCTCTCTCTGTACCGTACCGCACTCACGCGCAATTGTGTTTCGGTTGAAAATGTCATCGAGCCTAGAGTATCCTCGTTACGAGAATAAATATCGCATTGCGAGAATACGTGTACCTACGCGCGTTCTACGGGACCAGTGAACGCGGCCGCTCGCTCTTGCGATGGAAAGTATCGAGAACATGCCGCGCGCATTATGCGCCATTATGATTCGAAAACCCAATAAAAACCCTCTAATAGGCTTCTTATGCGGCACAACCGATACCAGAGTGTGCGCAAGGTACGTACGCGAGTACTCGTCGCGTGTACCATCGAGAAGAAAAGCGGAGGAAAGACGCGGAGGTGGAGGGTGGTTAATACGGACGATTGCTGTGGGACCAATTACAAGTACCGGCCGGTTTCAACATTTTTGTTCCACAGACGACTATGCCGATCGACGACGACAACCGTGAGGACGAAACGCGATATTATTATTACCATCGACACTGACTAAGTGCTCGCACTATAATGCAATCGTGCGGCACGCGCGTGCACGCCGAGACACGCAGGTAGACACGCGGCTCGGTGTTACGTAAAAAGCGGCCTTAATAACAGCATGCGTTTCACAGCGCGCGGTCCCGGTAAACTTTACAAAATATCTCACCGAGAGGCCATTGCCTCGCTCGCCATTCTCTTCCGCCGCGCGCGGCAGTCGATAAATGAATCAGAAAATAACGCCGGGAGCTTCCCACACGTGTCGGGTCACGTGTTAGATAATTAGATATTCTTTAGACCGTGCATTAGGTCGCTCTTGGTATTCCATTAACGCGACCGACGAAAACGCGCGTTACCATCCACTCTGACCGAAACCTCCCCCTTACGTTTACTGTTTCTCACTCTCCAACGATTCCTTCTATTAATCGCCGACGAATTTAACGGCCGAATAGCGTGCTGAGTCGCCACGATACGTATCGTTCGATTCACGGCGACGTGGCTCATCTCCGCGCTCTCATCTCCGATCGGAAGTAGTGCCACGCCCCTTGAGACATTTCTCCCGCGCTAAGGAAACGGCCGGAAATTAATTATCGCCAGGGAACCATCGACGAGCGAACGTGACAAGTTGAACGACCGACTGGGACTGACTACGTTTAATCGGCGACTTTACGTACTGTCCTCTGGCCAACAGCGAGACGCGAATGAATGAAATACGATTGCCACGAGAATATCTTACACCTGGGTGTCCAGTTATTGATTCATCGAGCGGAGACTTACAATTTGCATCGAACGAAATGTCGAAACACGGAATGCAGTAATAATTAACGAGTGAAAAAACCACCAATCATCTATCAATCGCATGTTTCACAAACTTCAGATCTTTCAAACCAGAACTTTGTTTACTTAAAAGGAACAAGTAACTAGCGTATACTGACCATTTTTTACAGATAATTAATGACAATCTAATGAACGTGTAATTATGCGTAATCAATAAAGTGCAATAACGCTACGGCAACAAATTGATATGCAAATTCCGACACTTGAATCGCGCGAGAAAAAATGAAATAAGGAAAAGACGAATTGGCGTTGTTTCAATATAGATATGTACATTCTACTGCGTCGAGCGTTTTATCCGTCCCAAGCGAACGCGCACAATCTATCCCCATCGATAAACAAATCGTGGTTGGTTTCGAGCGAACCGGTTCCGGTTGTTGTAAAGTCCGCATGCATAAGCATCGCGGTCGATAATCGTGTTCGAGCACGAAGGCGCGACACCTCGCACAGCCCGGCGCAGGTAATAATCTCGATGAACGATAACGCGACACGTTGCAACGACAAAGGGATTCAAGGGCGAGGGTGGCGGAGAACGGGTGGCGTCACCCGTAATTCGATCGAGTAGAGCTCAAAGGTTTCACGTGCTACGTTATGCTTATAGTTAAACGGCGTGATACAGATTAAACAGCCGGTGGATGTCGAGTAAATTCAGGCGAAACGGTGTAAAACGGCATTTTGTAACGCGTATCAGGGTAACGCCGTACCCGGGCTCCGAGATTAATGCATCCCGGGCTTTACATTTCATTGGCTCGCAGCTTCGACTCCCGTTCGCGTTTATGCCCGCATAAATGGAGGCGTTAAACCGACTGGCTGACAACTCTGATAATTGCCAGCCGCGTAAAACCCGTTACGAGCCTTGTTTGTCAGTTTCGCCAACGTGCACCGAGCCCTTCCTCTCCTTCTCGCGCCGCGGCGAGCAAACTTCCACCGTTTAACTGAAACTTCTCGCTGCACGACACCTGACGACTCGCAGTCGCGGACCAAGAAAAATAGAAGAACCGGTAACTTTTCCGAACTCCTATCGTGCGCGTTCGAGGAACTTCTTGTTATCTTTCGCGGGGCGAACGTGTCGAGACTCGCATTCCGAGTTTCCTGGACGCTGCTCGGTTCTAATTAATTGACGAGCACTTGGAAAGTTATTGCAGTTGGCGCTTGCCGCTTGTAAATTTAATAGATACTCGCTCGACGGTGGAGAGATATCGATCTAGGTGAAACTTTGAAAAAAGTTGCGTATTCTACCAGCATAACTGATTTCACGGGAAGTGAATACGAGCGATAAAAGCACCGCGGGAAAAACGACGAAAAATTGATGCCTCGACGGCTTCGTTCCGATCGATGAAGACGGGCTACCAATTAAATACCGAGATATTTACTCGTTGATTACCCTGTCAGCCGTAATGAGCAATTACATAGCACTGTTTCTCCAATTTGCTTCCGTACCGCTGTGTACGGTGAACACACGATTAGACGGCAAATCGTGAACACGCACGTAATACAGGGACAAATAATTACCTAGAGATTACCGGTGTCGCGATGCAAGGGATACCGTGCCTTTTCGTGTCTCATTAGACACTACACCGCCTTACGGTAGCAAGAAAAGCTCATACGAGCACGCACAGCAGCTCGTAAACGTGCTTCAATTCCACTCTGTTCAGAATACGCATAACCCTATACGGGGTGAAAGAAATAAAAAACAAAAACAAAAAAAAGAGAAAGAACAATAACCATTCGAGCGTATAAACGATCCTGCGCGAATCGCGCGCCATACTTCGAAACGAGAATACCCGAGTGATTGTTCTTAATGGCGTAGAAAAAAATACCGTTCCGGTGAAAATAATTCTGACAAACAAAAGGCCATAATCGCCTCTTCACGGCTCACCGGAGGCGTAAAAGCATTAACGCTGGGTATCTTCTAAAACACACAACGATATCTCAGGGGGTTGAAGCGGCGAGATACGAATCTGAATTCAACCCCTTCCTTCCGCGATATTCCGCGCGCAAGGGTTAAAGAAGTGGCAGGACATTAAGGGAAAGCGAGCGCGAGGGGTTAGTTCCTGGTTAACCGCGTCGTTCCTCCATCGCCGAAATAGCGCTACCATGCCCACCGCCTACCCATCGCCCTTCGAGTGATTAAAAACAATTACCGTTTCGTCGCCGCGGCGAATCGTTCTCTCCCTCTTCGCGTAATGAGCATCCTGTTCCCGGGGAAAGGAAGAGAAAAAATAAAAATACGGACGGTCGAGCATCTGAGCCCCTGCGGGTTATAGGTGGTCGAATATTCCCTGCCGGCTGAACCCCGTCTATCTCCCTGTCATTTCCGCGGTACATTTCTCTGAAAATATTTCCACGGGTCGAGCCGAGAATAGAGGTAGGGTTAGAGATCGGACGCGGATCGTGCACCGTACATCCTGGGCGTAGCTGTTGCTAGCTGGGGTGGCTAGGCTGTGTACAACAAGGGGTAAAGCTCCGACGCGACTCGCCCGTCGGAGGGATGATTCTCGCGCTAAATCACGGAACAACTTGCCACCGAGCTTCGCCATTCGGCCTTCGAATTCCTAGCTGAACCGGCGTAGTTTTCAGACAGCCCTACTCGGGGGTGAATTCCTCGAAAGTTAACCTTCTGGATGCTAATTAACGACTAGCCTCGAGGAAGGATGTAGTTTCTATCGTAGAACGTAAAATTGTTGACGGACAGAATTTCCGTAGGAGCCATTGTCAGTTGTTTCGGGGAGGACCCTCGGACGAGACGCATCGAGCTGGTAGATTGTTCGCAGCAGGTGATACAGCTGCGTCGAGGTCCATTAACCCCCGAAGAGACGAGGCTGTTCGATGTTGATATAAATGAGCTCACCCTGTTGACGCTTCGTCGACCTGGATGAACGAACGTTCCTGTAATTTATATACAGCGATTTTTATTACGGTACTCTTCTAACGGAGCGATATCAAAACGGCACTAAAATCATTCGAACGGCAGTGGAGCAATTTTTACGAGCAGCCTACCTTTTCTAACGACGTGAAATATTTGTTGGGTTTTATTCAATTTTGCTGAAACGAACGACCGGTAGACAAGGGGGAAAAAGAGGCAAGCCTGCATTGTCCAGGAACGATCGGTATTGCAATCACTCTGACATATCAGAGTCTCTCACGGATGCATGGAATTTTTCTCGTGGATCCGCGCTGTTTACACGGCGGGCAAATTCGATACTTCTCCATTAAACGGGGATGTAAAAGCGAAAATGGGGTTCCACTATTCCCATTTACAACCGCTTGTATCGAGATAAACGTATTACAACGAGAGTATCCCGCACAAAAGCGTAAACCCGTTTGTTCGGGCCGGCAACCGGGTAGCAAAGAAAATTGCAATAATGTTGAAGCGGTTATGCGTCGGACAGCACTTCAATTTTTGCAATCCCCCCCCCCGAGTACAAAGGGAATGAAGTATAAAATGAAGTCTGATAAAAAATATGCGCCAAACTACACGGCGGAACACCGCAGGCTTCTTTGCGTTTCACGACTTCGCTCGAGCATGGAATTTAATTCGTTTCTCAACGGTACCGCTCGCCCGGACAGCTGCTCGCCTTCCGTTTAACGAGGAAACGCAAGAAAGGACGGTATTCGCGAGGAAAGAAGGCTCCCGGGGAAACGAAATAAAGCATCGGGGGTAGAGATCTTCGTTTTCAATCTCCATCGAACCGTCCCCACGGTTTAATCAATCGCACTTGCCGCAATTAAATTTCTTTAACGAGACCGGGACTTGGTGGAAATGAACGAATTCAAGCTCGCTGGCCACATAGATTAAAATCGGTTTAGCCACCAGCGTTTCGGGCACCCTTTCCCTCCGAGGGCCGCGCAGCAGCTCGAACCAACCCCGTCCGCGTCCCTTACTCCTCCTGGCTCTTTTTCGCGGCTGTGTTTCGGGCGGTTCGTCGAATTTCCAGGCGCCGTCGCCCCCGCAATATCGTAAGTAATTAAACAATTTGCCTACAGATGGAGTTTTTAGCCGGAGCATTTCGCGCTTACTGCCTCAACACCGTTCGCCAGGCTCGCCTCATCACTATGCATAACCGCATTGCTGGTATATTAAAGCGTCCGGGAGCCGGTGCGCGTCGCTAAAATGCTCGCGTGATTAAAAATGCTGTCGCGGAAATTCCGACATCCGCAGAATGTCAGACACGAAGAACGACCGCGGTGGGGTTGACACCGTCTCCTACGCCACGTTCCCTCACGTCGACAACCTGTCGCGCCCTTACGCTGGGCGCACAGCCTCTCCGCGATAAGTCACCTCAGTAATTACTCGTGAGAAACGTCACGCGTGCGCGAACCAGCCCAGAGAGACGGACGTTCTCTTTCGACTTTCGACGAATCCGCGTTTCAACTCTCTCGACTACTGTGCGATTCGATATCCACTACATTCCCCATTCTACATACTCTTTCCTTTTGCCTCTTTAAATGTTACCATCCGAAGCCAGGCGCGAATTAATCTTCTTTGAAACGCCTTTATTCCTTTATTTCACCTTTGCAGCTCGCAATATAATCCTGTCCGCGATGCTTTCATAGATATTTATGATTAATGAACCAACAAATTAGAAACGGAATAAAGATACTGCCGGCAATTTCAACTGTTCTCGTTATTTCCCATTCGATACGGTTTTGCAAACGAAACACGATGTCCGGCCACTCGCACGTTAGATCCTCTATCAACGGTAACATAGACGTTCAAAAGGCGACCACGCCATTACAGGGGAGAACTTTTTTTCCCTTCCGTCTAACCTGCCGTGGCGCAGTTAACGCTCAACCACTGTTACCAAGCCTGCACGGGTCGAGGAACGTATCGTTCTCGAGGGTACGGGTTTTCCTGCGCGCTATCTGAATCTTTATGGGGCGGCTTTAACTACGGGGGTAAATAGCGAGCGCGACACGGCTAGCCGTAACGACGATACCCGGGACACGTCGTGTTACTTACCAGCCCTTTCGCCGCGTCCGGTCGAAGGGGCGGAATAATTCGCGTATGAATCGCGAGCGCATACCTCGCGCCATCAGAATCGCGGAAAGGCGATTGCTAACGAACGCCCCGCCAGCTTAATACCAGCTCGGTATTTTCGACCTCCTTTGACGCGACACTTTTTCCACGATGTTTGTGCAGACCTGCTCAAACGAGATGCATCCGAGTCACGGAAAAGGTGCTACGCTTCGACGAATCTTTACGACACTATTAAGCGCCGGTGGAAAACCGAGCCAGACGAGATATCATTGCAATGAACTACGGGGTCGTTAACGGGGTCTTAATTTCGTTCTTTTTTTCTGCCCTGTCTCGGGGAGTCGCTGTTAGGCTTCGCGGGGGTAGACGATACATCGCTCAGCCGTCTGGATTCGTAAAAATTTCACCGCGATTCGAGCTCCCGCTTAACGTCGACGATTGACGCGCAGTTACCGAGACAAAGAGAGTAATTGAACGACTAACGCGCAGTTCACGGACTGATTCATCGTCACCGGGGAAAATGAACGCGTGGTCTGCCGGTTGTCGCGATAAGGACACACCGGTGGACAATACGCGGAACAGCGAGCACGGCAAAAACGTAGAAACCAATGAGCACAGATTGCGTTTTCTTTTTTGCTACCCCTCGTCACGAGAACATTGCGTCCGAGTGTCCGTAAACGTCGCGCGCTCCGGCTCCGTGGAAAGTAATATCTCAGCCTGTCTACATTCAGATATGGATCACCAATTTTGCTCTCATAAAAGGTTCAAGTATGAGAAAGACGAAGAAGCAAGCTATGGCAAAAAAAAAAATACAATTCCGTTCGAGTCGAAAATTCGTGATTGAATATTCCCTGGCAAGGAGCGTCCTCGTAATCCGTATAATTGCAAATTTCCCTTAATCTCGACGAAATAGAATATGATTGAGACTCGCCAATCGCGTCTCGCCGTTCAATAAAGCCTGACTGGAGATCAAAGGAACGCTCCTCAATGGAACCGGGTGTTCCTCTCTGCCCTGAAGAAACGAGAGAGAGAAAAAGCTAGACCGCCTAAGAAATATTATATACCCGCGAAAACGTCAGACATCGTCGCACAGATAGCTTCCTCTCCAGGGAGAGATATCGTTTCAGACGACGAAATATTCGACGTCTCGTTCATCGACGAGCTTCCAACAAATAATCGCGACACTCTCAATTGCGATGGCGATAAATAATTTTCCGTACTTTAATCGATCCGAATCCGACCGTCCGAAAATGAAAAAGTACATTTCGGTGCGGCGAGGCAAATTGGACGACTGAAATTATGGGTGCACGATCGAACGTGCGTAGACGACACGGGGAACAGGGTTGAACGTCGAACGCATCACAGGGAATACTTTATCAGAGCGTCGTTTGCCGGCGATACGAATCCCACGTACGATATTCTCTCTGAATATGGTAGCGACGCAACCGTGCCTACGGCTACGCTGCTATTCGATCTTTTCAACGGAAGGACATTCCGCGTTCGCAAACAGACGTTTAATTTCCCATGCAAATATTATGTATACGGTCGTTCGTCGGTTCGGTACACTTTTCGTGACTTTGTCCACCGACAGACGCATTAATATTCCGCGTCTTTGTTAATACCGATTTGTACACTTTGCCTTCGAGGTATTAAACGCTCGTTAGCCGAGAAACATGAAAAAGATTACGATTATTCCGCACGGTCTGCCTTCGACACAAAGCAGACACTAATTACGATTCGCATGAAAAGTGAACGAAGCAAGTGACTCGAATAAAGGATATTCTGAACGAACGAAGAGGTTAAAGCAGTGGATGCTGATGGGGGTCACGTTTCCATTTTCACGCGTCCATTATAAAAACGTTGCACGATCTAACGCTCGAACGATCGCGGCGAACAACAATTTATCACGACACCACGCGCGAGATACCTCTCGCATCTGACTTGCAAAATCAACGGTACGATGTGTCGTACGTTTTTTTCGAAAATGCAAATCATCCGGTGGCTCGCAGACGGCCGAGCGACAGAGAGTGAACAGGGAATAAATTGAAAAGGATGAATGGGGATAGGAAGATGACATTCAAATTCGGCCGTGGAGAAAATGACAGAAACATGCATATGTCGCGTACCCTTCGCGCATCACGCGTAATTGGCCGGTATTCAGATATCAAGAAATTGAGTTTCGCCTTCATCCCGCGCCGAACCGAGGGACATTTTATTCGGAGTCGAGGCTCCCCTCGGCCGAGACGAGCAAAACATTCGCAGCTATCGTCGTTATTATATTCCTCTTTCGTTTCAGGAAGTATACATCCTTCTATTTGCATTCGACGAGAACTGAAATAAGCCAATCCCACGAGTGTTGTTGAAAAAATTCTATGGAAACACGTCGGAACACCTTTTATTTACAGCTTGCAACCCTGATGACCACTGGTCAACCCTTGTTAAATACGCCAGGTCCAATGTTTGACGAGCGTAAAGTCCAACATACTTGCGATGAAAGCGCACCCTTTCGACGTGTCTTATCTCGATTGACGAGCGAAAGATCCGACTGGACAGAGAAAGTGTGACGGGGGACACGTTTAACACGCTCGTCAGAGAACGGATCGAGAGACAAGAACTGACCACCGGTCAGTTCCCATAGATCGAGATGATTCAATGGCGGGTCGACAATAGGACCCACACCCGGGTCGATCGCTGTTTGCCAATCACGAGCCGAACAAGGACAATCGGCTACGATAAGCCACTCCACCGAACAATCCTCCTCCATAAGTCACTACGGCGAGCACTCCTAAGTAGCGTGAGACTAGCACTGTTTCCATGTCTTAGACCGACCACAACTGACCACGGTTAATTAATGCTCGTCAATTTGCGGTGCGCTGGCCCGTCATCAAAGGGGTTGCTGCCTGGGTCGCCAGGCACGATTCATCTCGGCACGTCTGACGCGGAAACGAGCACGAAACAAACCGTAGTACTGGACGACACCCGCCTGGCACGTGGACCCTGTCAATCTTCATTTTCTCGAAATAGAAAATATGGTCGCAGAAAAAAGGGAGACTACTCGATCGATTCGTTCCCAGGTGAGACTTTGAATCGAAGCAAACGTTCTTCCATACGGTGGATGCGTGTATACATGTACCGTGAAATTTGGGCAGCTCCCACTTTGCTCCCATTGTGACGGGGATGCTGACTGTAAACTATTCATTCGTGAAGGTCTCGTTAGGATGCTTCTTTTGTGCATCTTGAAAATATGCTATCGAAGCTATGAAGAAGATCGAGGAAGTCCAGAAAAGTGATTTCGATGACAACCGAAACCCGAGATTGAAAGGCGGGGGCAGAGACGGAGGCGTCTCTCGTGACGCGGGATCATTATGAGAAAGAAAGTCTGGGACGCGAGTTTTCAGAATCTTTTCTTCCATGAGTGACAGACGGCCTCTAAATTGACCGGTATATGTACGCGCGTATCGCCCTCGAGGAAATCGCATCGAGGGTAGCCAGACGGTATCGGCTTACCCCAATTTCACCCCAATCATTTTGAAACCTAAAACCCCGTTGCGCAACGTCCCTCTCTCCGTCCGAGCGGTAGCCTGGCTGCGTCGCGTGTTACATCGACGATACCGATACGATGAAAGTTCCTTCAAAATGGAAAAAAGGAGATCGAAGCGAGAACCGTTGGTTCCACGTTGAGCAAGAGAGGGAATTTGACAAATCGCGAGCCGTCAGAATTTTCGTGCGTCAATTTTTCACGTCGGCTAGACGGCCAAGAACAACGGGGAAGCGTCTCGGGCATTTTTCAAGCAGTCGAACGGAACGGAAACGGGATCCGCGAGACGGTCGCGCGCACGTGCGTTCCTAGACCAGAGAAATCGTCGACGATTTCCTTAAACCGATGTTTCCACGCCGATAATGCGATTGGTTAGTCGCGCCTTGTCACGCGGGGACCGATGAATCGTTTCGCGTGATTCACCGTCAGCTTTCAGCCTCGTAACGCTACGAGTCCGTGACGAAACGGAACGGAGAAGCGAGTGAAATCGTTTTCGCCTCCTTTGAATATACGTTCGACCAGACGTGGATACGCGATACCATCGTTCCACGAAACGCTGTGCGTTCTATCGGAAAAAGAGACGATTATCTTGGAAATCCGAACAGTGTAGATATTATTCGCGTAGTAGACACATCGATTAGCGTCTACGATCGCGCGATCCGGTCGAACAACTAAACGTTTCCATAAATTAATGACGCATTAAATTAATTTACGCCACGCGATCAAGTGCTAAGCAGCGTGAAGCTATGTACGTAACTTCTGCGCGAGTGTACGCGAATGAAACAGAGGCCAAGCATCGTTTATAAAGCGTTACTTACTCAGGTCATTAACGCGAGCGTCAAGTTTCACGCGAGGATAGAACGCGATGGCGACGAATCATTGGCCGGTTTAAAATTTTAATTACATCGGCAGCACCTAGAACTCGAAATCCCGACTGGTTGCGTTAAACGGTTCGAGCAGTCGTGGAAGCAATAAAACCGGCTCAGCGACACTGTCTCGAACTATTCCGCTCCGACGAGACTACGTTTCGTTCCCCGGTTCGGTAAATCGTAAAACAAAGTGGGTACACGTCGGGACCGGTTAGCCTCTGTTCGATCCCATTTATTGCGTCAGGAGATCGTGTCAGCGCCTCGTCCGCTAATCGTGAACTTCGTAGACACGGCAGAAGCGACGCGCGAGGGTAGGAAATGTAAATTAACGTCGAGTGCGGCCAGGTAATCACGCGCGGCGATAAAAAGGTGATAAACGAGCGAAACGAAGCCGGGAGCCGCGATGCTTATCGGGTGTAACTCCCTTCTTTCGAGGCACCGAACGCCATAGAAAAAATCCTACCGCGTTTCTATCGCCGTTGCTCTTCTTCACCCTCTCGACCGCTCGTACGAATTCACGCGTGCAAATCGAAGGAACACGCGTACGCGCGCACGAAACGCGAACGCATCCCGTGGCGCGGGTTAAAGAGCGCGTCGTTTTCGCTTTACTTCGTCGGAAGGGGTTTGCCGCCCTTCTCTCTCGCCCTTCCCACGGCGATGCTATCTACCGTCGAACCACGAAACAGCCGGTTCCTCGTGTTAGCTACCTGGCGTATTACGCCACCCCAAAAATAGGCTCCGCTTGTTCTCCACTCATTAACGCCAGGATGAATCCATTCATCGACACCGTTCACGACGGTGCTCGCACACCGGCCGAGGTGGAACCCGCACGAAAATGAAAAATGAACGGGGATTAACGCGTGGTTGACTACCGTTGCCCCATCTTTAGATGATCGTATAATGCCATGGGGCTATCCGAGGATCGGATTTTTTGCGTCGATGATTCAAGTCAGCGGAGAATGGTAGTTGCGTAACGATAGTTAAACAAACGTCAATCCAGCGAACGGTATGATTAATCTATGGATTACATGCAGATGCGAGGTAATTAGAAAATACCGATCGAGTGCTTCTGTATATTTCGAAAAATTCAACTCTCCCACGCATCGAAAACTCGTTACTAAAAGCGCACGGTGCAAGAAGAATAGAAGAGAGAGTAGGGGGAGCCAATATATCCTTCCCCTGATTCCAATAAAACCCGACACTCGTGGCGTAGGCCAGGTAGAAAGAGAGGAAGAGGAGGCTACGAAATCGACATTAGTCGTTAATGAGAGAACGGTGGTTACTGGTCACACCATCGCGTCACGCCATCGGGGCAGTCAGCAGGACCCCATCGTGAGAGCATCTCTGTTCCGAAACACCGTGGACTATTCAACGCTGGTGGAAAGCCAGGGGACCCTCATACACGCGGGGGGGAAGACACGTGACTGCTTTATAGCGAAGCGACGAGGGGGTGCCGCGCGTACGAGGGACGCTCATCTTTTGACCGCGCGCCCATCCCTCGATCCCCGTGCTTCTCTCCGCGAGCCGACGGACCAAAGTTACCCTTCCTACGGAACGACGGTTATTGTGATGCGCGGAACATATTTATACCGAAAGTGCGTATTGTTTTACGGGCTGCGACAGTGTGTACAAAGGCGACCGGTGCTCTTTATATCCCTCTCCTTCTTTTTTTCGTTTTTCATTCAACCTCGGTCGACGCAAGCTACCAGGAGGGTTAACGCAGTCAGAAGCATTACAAAACGCAATTTCCGGACGCGGGGCTCGGACGATTTCTCGTGCGAGCGAGAATCGAGGGTGGTCAATGCGCGTTTTTCGGACTCGACATCAATCGAGCGCGAACAGAAGGGAGGAAAACCTTTGGTGTCGCGCGCACGGAAGCCCCTGCAATTAATATTCGCCGATCCTGTACTGCGCGTTTTCAACGCGAAATCGATACGGCTAAGGGCGAGAGATTGTCCAAACGTGTTACGATTGCCTACGAATTTTAACGCGTACCCTCTAGCCGTCGGATAGAACGGAAAAATAATCTATTTCACGGTATTCGATCGAGGATCATCCCCATGGTCCGCAGAATCACGACTTCTGCAGGATGCAGAATCGTTTTTTCCACGTGACCCGATTAATCTCGGGATTGCGACGGCGACCGGCGAATCACGTACGGCTGGCAAATCGAGGTCTACGAGAATTTCAGCACGGCGGCGGCACGTATCGCAAAGGCCACGACGAAACAATAAGTTGCACGTGTCCACGGCGTTTAACCGGCCGCGGAGCACCGTGACTCCCCGCGGAAAAGGTAACCGATGAAAAACGTGACGGTGTCCGTGTACACGGGGGCCGGGAGAGGCGGGAGATCTCTCGTAGAATCGCTCGACGGTAGAATTATATCGTGTACGGCCGGGCAGCGGCAACGCGATAAGTATACGGTAGTGACAGACGACGGACAACGAGTCGGTGCGTTGCAAAACTGATTGTGATAGAACGAGAGAGGTTCGGGAGGGAGAACGAGAACGGGTTGCATGGGTTTTCGCAGTGAATTATGGCCGTGGTGGGTGTGCCCTACCGACCGATACGCCAGGGCAACCGGACAAGAATAATAAAGTAAAACGGAAGGGAAAACAGGATAGGCGAAGGTCGTCGTTTATACCTAGACGCGATATAATGACCCGATGCGATTGCATCGATCTTCTACCAGGTTCCACCAGTCCTAACGGGCCGATTGCACCCGCAATTCGCCGATTGGCCGTAAATCTCGAGCCCGGTGTCATTAGGCGCGCCATTAAAATTACTATTCTTTTGCACGAGCAGCGGCCCAGCCGAGGCTATTCCAAACAGGGCTAAATCTCTCGCCGTAAAGATTACCGGGATTAAATTGGATTTTTATCTCCGTATCCTATCCGTTAACCCGACGTACACCTATATACGATCGTGCACCGGGACGCGTCTAACGTATCAAGAAACGACTCGTTAACTGGCGAGAACTTTCGAATGATCGAACGGACGGACGTTTTAGTACGTTTCGTAGAAAAACTTTTGGGGCGCGATAAAATTTAATTCGCGATGGGAATCGATTACACCCGGCATCGATAATGAAATTGTGTTACGACCCGCACAGGTGACGAGACGAGGCCTCTGGTGAGAAAAAAAGAACAACGTTCTCACGCTGTATATACGTTTACTCACCCGGGGGTTGAAATCCCCCGCGCTGAAACAGCGACGAGGAAGTATTTATTAGATTAGAATCTAAACGCCCCCGAAGATCTAAAAGCGTATTTCCTTCGCCGTAGGTGGTTTCGTGGCTCGACGACCCCTTCGATCAGTCGACCTACAAAGACCACCGGTACCTCCTTTTCGAGGGTCCTAGAAATTAGCGGGTGCAACTTTATTAGCCTACGTCACGGAATCCAAAAGTCCAAGCCGTTCTGGTTGCTTCCCACCCGGGTTGTTCCCGCGAATTCCTAACTATTCGAGATTATAATACGCTCGCCTTTCTTCGGTCGGTATTTCGCCCTCGATAAAGGCAACGGATCGCCGCTAATCGTGAGTGAAATGAAATTTATCGCGTCCCATTCTTTCGATGGCAATGATTCGCAGGTACGCCGCGACGGCTCGGAATATAAATATGCCTGGTATATTTCACCGCGAAATTGCTCGCAGATGTTGTACGGATATTTGACCGGGCCAGACGAGCATTTAATTCGATACGAGACCGTTGAGTGGCTCGCGAAATCGTGTTTGAAAATAAATGAATTTATCGATCACCGGCTAGCGGACGCCCACTCGTACGTGCTCTCCCAACGTAAAAGCCGGATTCATTTATTTTCCAAAAGACCGCGAAATGCACGCGTGGCGGCACGAGTGATATGCCTGGTAAAAACGTTACGAACGAACCATGCGTATTTTTTGTTCGTTTTTGCGAAATGTTACCGCGAAATGCGACGGGGCGCGTTACGCGAGGCGGTCGATATCGATAAAAAGTTTAATCTGTTCATTCCGGAAGTCGAGCAGCTTGAAAGGAGGATCCTCGCCGGATAGATGTTACACGCGTACGTGCGAAATAAATCAAACTCGTCGTCGGGCTCATAAACCGTCATTTCCCATCATTAAAGTCGGGAGTCGGGCGAGCGGGATGGCCAGCCGAGCGGAAACTGCCGTTTCAAAGGCCCACAGGCGAAACATCCGTTCTGCTCAATTTCACCGATTTTCCGTCGCCTTTGTATCGGTTTATCTATTATCGTCCCGTAGCGCGGATCATTAGTATTAGTGTCAAACAGCGGGGCATTGTCGGCCGTATTTACGACCGCTTTTACCTGAAGTCTCTGCCCTTTCTCTTCCTCCGTCTACTACACGCTCGCGTTCTGGCTTCGAACGATAGTTTAGAACGCGAACCAATGACTGTCCAGGACCCATGAACCAGAATACGGTCCTCCAGGTTATTATTTATCTCGCGTATATACATAGACTGCCGCTCTATACGGAAATAAGAGAGTGCTAACGGTACCCCCGAGTTTACGATCATTCGAGCGCTAGCACGATGGAATCTATCGGCTGCTCAGCTTCTTGACAAATGACCCGCAGCGCTGTCTACCGTAGAGAAAACCCGGTTCGTAACGTATATGCATAAGGCGAGGGGCACCTATACCTCAAACGAATTTATTTCGGATGATTTAAAGGCCACCAGAGATATCTGCCACTTCCGTTTTACGGTCAACGGATTACCATTACGAACGCGCGGTCGTACGACGCGAGGTTCCCTACGAGTATTAATCTTCCACGATCCCGAATGTCCTTTGACACGGTCGATAGTCACCTCGTGATTAATCCTATCGCGGGCCAGTCTATATCTCGCCCTCACGGTTCATTCTATTATTCCAGTATGCACGATTCAACCGGTGACATAATACGAGCGTTTCGTATTATAACGAAATACACCGGTAGAATACACCGCGGCGTCCTCTTTTCACGGAAAGAGAGAGAGAGAGAGTGAATAAAGAGGAGGAGGAGGAGGAGGATGAGGAAGAGGAAAAAATATCTCGCGTCTTTCAGGTGAAGCCACCTGGTTGGTCGAGTGCCGTGTGAACCTGTCCGAGATAGAGCGTCGCTCGAAAAGACACCCGAAGGGTAACTGTTTGTACAAGCACCCCGGTATTTTTATCCGAATGATGGTGACTCATAAAGATCAGAGCTCTCTCTCCTCGCGTGTCCCCTTGGTCGTAGTTCCCTCCTCACACACGCATACGCGCTTTACCACGCGCGCAACCCTGTAAACTCTTCTCTATCCGTTCACCTTTCCTTCTCCCTTCACATTGTGTCGTTCTCCAAAGCACCCACACGAACAAGGACAGAGAAACACGCGACGAGGGAACGTGCTTGAATGTGTACTTAGCGGCTAAGAACACACTCGCTTCGCATGTTAGGATAGAGATTATGTCGTCCAAGGAGTCTATAGTTAATTAAGGCTACTATTCTTCGACTGGCTGGGCCTTTGAGTTGCCGAAAACGCATCGGTCCCACCCTCGCCACCCGCTTCGTCGAGTCTTCCGCGTACCGGTTAACAATTAGATATTAAGTCTATTCAATCCTCTCACCTAGAGAGCAGGTCCACCGTTTTTAAAAGGAGGCCAGGGATTAACCTCACCCTGCTTTTCTTTATGCCGGAATCTGATATTCTATTCCATGTCGCTCATGATGCGGGACATAAAGATGAATTTGTCTCCCGCGCGAGAAAAGCGCTCTCAAAACATCGTCGAGCACGGCTGGGAGCGGTTAGCTCGAGCACGTTTTATATTTAAAAGGTGGCACGTAAGGGGAAAGCCCTATGATCGCGAGATACGCAATCGATACTAAATATAAGAACGCGTGGATCGAGTAAAGAGGACACGAGCATGAAATCAAACACGAAACATATGTACATCGCAAAGTAAGTTTGTTCTACCCTGTCAATTCGCTACGTATGTATGTAAATGTCTCGAAAACGTTAGACACGTGGATGAGAGAGAGAGAGAGAGAGAGAGAGAAAAAAAATTCGAGTGGTCGTCGCGCGTCAGCGATAGCACTTACGAAAATATATCGTACGCGAGGGAGACGCCACTTAACGCGGTAAAACAAACACATTTTATTTCAACGGAATTGTTCCAACACATTAACGACGACACTTTTCATTCGCAACGTCTCATCAAAAAGTTAGTGGACGGTCCTCGGAGACAGTAGTTGCTCTAGCAGACTGCAGGGTGTCTGGTTAACGTCGACGATCTAAAAATCCTCGATTACACCCTCGTTCGTCGTTTAGATCGAGCGCTCGACGCAGGTGGGGGTGAGTCAGAGAGTGGCCCCACTGAAATGCTGCAGAGTATCTCGAGGCCGTGGTAATTGAACCGTTCGGGGTGAAGGAGGACCAGCGGAAAACAATTTTTTATTCTATTTCCCCTTATGAAGATGAACGAGGATCAAATGGCGAGGCGATGGAAAAAGGGGTCGCGGCGGTTTCATGGGCGTAATTTTTCCGAAAAAGTGTCGGACACATGGCCCGTGTATGAAAGGGCGAGCGCGGTGGCCACGAAAATGCTACGTTTTATGGTTTTATAATGCGAATGGTTGACCAGGGGACGCGTGGGATGAGACGTAACACATGGCTGGCTTCTGTCGGCCGGTTTCCAGGTCGCAGGCACTCATGTATATGTATAGACATCCCGCGCGTGTACGCCCGCGTAAGAGCAATGGGGTGACCACTGTTCGACTGTCCACCACGAAACCGGGTAATGAGCCGTCACGTAGGTCTGCTATACTCCCCAATAAAATCTATATCAGAGGACCGTGGGGGGCTGTTTTTTTTAGCAACCCAACGCGATACATCATTTCTCGGGCATCGCCGACGTAGGAGAGATCCACTCGCTCGCTTATTCCTTCCCGTCACGGATTCACGGCCGTTCCGGCGAGAGCTACCCTGTTTGATTTATAGCGTATCCTCCGTATATCTCTCTCTCTCCCTCTCTCTCTGTACACACATACGTATCCCTACTCTCTTCGACTCGAGTGCAATCACGTTGGATATTAGCTAACCTTTAAAACGTTTGCCAATCAACGTTCGGGCCAACTTACCACCTTTCAACCCCTCGACCCCGACGATTCTAAACTCGATCGTAAATAGGTTCTCGTGTTTCAGGTGGACGACCGTGAGTAATGCCAAACAAACGTAGGAAATATTCACCTAGCGCGGCAACGTCGTGGGAGAGGCGCTATATTTACGCGGCAGTGGTTTCGAGTTTTTTTCCAACGGTGGCCGGAGCAGCGTAGCAGTATCCGCGTTATATTTAGCGTATACACCACCTTGTGACGTGTCAGACGCGACGAGGAGAGACTCGTGGTTGCCTTTTTATCGAGAAGGGGGTGAGAGTCCCTTCGTAAACCGAACTATTTCAGCCTGCATGGGAACGTCGTTTAGCAGGTGCCTCCAAGATGATTATAAATAATCATAGTTTCGCCTCTTATATGACTGGCTGGCTCTCGTGCCGCTCCATCACGCGATATGGTTACGTTCGTGTCGAGGGGCTGGCTGCAGAGAGCGTAAACGGTTATACGGTACCACTACCACTCGATAGGAGGGAGAGGCGAGCGAGCGAGCGCGTAGACGCGGTTCAACGACGAGAGATATTTGTTCGTTTTGATTACGTAGAGAGAGCCGCGTGCGCCTTCTAGACAGGAGGGCAACCGAGTCGTTAAAATAATAGAAAGACGACGGGATCGGAGGGATCGATCGGGGTTGCAGAAGGAAAATATTTTACTTCGAACTCTAGCCTCGGTTCCATTAACGATCGACCGTCGACGGTCGAGGTTCGAGGAGTGCGCGCGATCTACATAGATGTTGCTCAACGATCTGTAGCGACCAATGAATCGGCTTCCAAGTGAGCGAATGGACTCTGAAAGCCCATGGGTTTCAACAGGTGCTTTCGCGGACCTGAAGTATGCAGGTATGCAGAAGTAAGCACTCGTCTCTTAAAAACCTCTTCTACGTGCACACTCCACTTGTACACAAAGCGGGCCCGTATATTTCTCCTTTCCGGCTGGAGGGCTCGCTGAGACTCTTTCGAAAAGTGTGTGACGGTGTACCACCCCGTCCCGCCCTTTCCTTTTCTCTCGCTTCTCTACTCTCTCTCGTTCTCGCGGTTGCATCTGCAGGCAGCACGCGCATTGTCATGTACCCTGACGTAAGGGAATTTGAAAAGGACCATCGTGAGGAAACGTTTTGTGGTTAATAAGCTGTTGGTAAAACATGGTGGCCATTAAACGTGAGTTTTTATTACATAATGGGAATAACTCTCGGCAGAGTTCCCCGGAGGGGGATCGTGCGTGCTTTTAAGTGTTAAGTTTGCGGTTGTAATAGATTTCGCCAGCCCCCTTCGCGCACGTTAAGTGTCGCGAAACACCATTCACGGGCAACGATTCGGATGTTGCGTCGCTGCTCGAGACCCACTGGTGTGTTACGACCGAGCTACGTGACGAGTATCCCGCTTTCTAAGCGTACCTTTTGCCGTTCTGCCTTCGGGAGAGCGGCAAGAATGCCGAGGGCTGTTTCAATTCAAACACGCTCTTATTCCCGGGAATAAACATAAGCCAAAGGTACAGGGGAGTGTATCAAAGTTACCGCGGACGGATCAAAAGCCGGTGATACGCGTCGGTTCTAGTTGTACCGGTTCTAAGGACGACCGCGGCGACGACCACGATGCCGCGGACGATGACGAGGACGAGGACGCGAGTTCAAAGAGGTCGGGTTCCGATGAAACGCGAAATATGGAATTCCGGTTGAAAAGGCGGAGCGCCCCGTCCGGGTCAATTCCTTTCGAGATCACTCGAGAATCAGCCTCTATTCTCCGGAATACTCGAGAAGATTAGACTGTCACAAGCTTTTCCACGTTTCCACGTTCCACAATAAGCCCAAGTCGCGTAGCCCAGAAGAGGGCAACCCCCGAGGGGTGGTTGCATCGAGTGACCGTATCCACTCGAAACAAAAATAATTCTGTCCCGGGGAAAGGAAGGAGAGCGCGAGAGAAAGAACAGAGAGGGAGAACAAGCGAAGGAGAGAAAAAAAGAATGAGGAACGGACGGGGCAACCGTTCGGGTAATGGAAGTAGAGAGAGAGAGAGAGAGAGAGAAAGAGAGAAAGTTGAAGCTACGTAAGCCCCTCGACAATGGGGAAGATATTTTCTCTAATGAACCAAGACGAGTGCACTCCAGTGCCAATTACACTTCAACCGCGTTCTCCGTATTTCGCTCTACTTGACTTCTGTCATTTCAAAGCCAACGAAACGTTGGAGAGACAAGGGCGCCGGGAAGGGACAGAGGAAGATGGCCTGCCGTTCCGCCACGGAACTCCGCTACGGATCTGCTCCGCGATCGATGCTAAGCCTCGTGCCTTTCTCGTCTCGTTCTGAGCAATAAACCGTGAGACGAGGAAGCGAGGCGGAGAGATAAGCCAGACAATTAATTCTAAGACGAATCTAAAGACGGTGAAACTTCGGTGATCCGCTTCTGCAGCGGAGGATCGCTTTTTATCTCGATGAACGCCCACCTCGTTGCGCTGATGAAACGTAGCAAATCTTGGAGAGAGCTTTCAGCGATCGAATAAGAGTCTAACGGATCGTGGCGGTCTTTATGATACGACCAGACCTTAAATCAAAGGATCGAACATCGCCGCGGACTAATTCGGCGGCACAAGTAAGAAAGATTCTACTCGACCAGACGAACAATCGTATCACAGATCGTATCTACCGTACCGCGACTATAATCAAAACTAAGCACTCGTCTAATTAATACGGAACGCATAGCACCCGTTACGCAAACCAGACGTGCGATTCCGCGATGACGGTCCGTCTTAATTTAGCATAGATTACGCAGATCACAATAAACCAAGTTGATAGGGTCAGTCCGAGCAGTAAGCCTTGATTAACGGATTTAATTATGGGATTGTGTATGAGGGCAGGATTGCAGTGGTCATTATAGAGGCCTTAGTAACCCGTATCCCGTACACCCTGAGCGTATCTCCTATCCACTGTACGGATACATATACACGGTGTTCGTGCTCGACTCGCATCACTAGCATCGTAGAATGTCCATTTTACAAACATCGTAATATCGTGTAACGAAAGGAGCAAAAAAGAGAAATATATTACGGAGCGTAAAACGGGTTACACGGTTCGTTCCAACTATTTCATAATGGGGTCGTTAAAAGCGGTATCAATTTTCCTCTCGGCTCGGGGAACACTTTTACTTCTTCGCACCTCCAGCGAACCGTGAACGGAACAAAAAGATCGTTATGAAATCAAAGTGTCCGTGTCGCGTTGCAGAGCGAAATAGAGCCGCGAATAATTCATCCACCCTGTACATCGAGGCTCATCGACGCGTATTACGCGAGCGTACGATACCGCCGTAGACTTCCCATAGTCCGCTGGGAATAAGGTTTTAAAGTCGCGGAAGCACCCCTTCGTATCCGCACGATGGACGGGACGCGACAATACGCGAAACACGTACGCGAGACGCACAGAAATGAAACGAACGCGAAAGATAATTAAGTCCGTAATTAAAAGGCACAATCGTGACAAAGCCTTCCACGGTAGCCAAGTGACAAAAGCAATCGATCAAAGGGACAACCGTGCAGTCGATTCAGGAGGAGACGTTCGATGTATATACGCGGCGGTCTATACACCGGTCCTCGTGTACGTGCCCCGACCATTAAGGGCGCCTATCATTTGTTACCATCAGGGATCGGTGTATCCCTTAATACCATGTTTCACGGGTCCGCGACTCTGCCAGGAGAATATAAGCGTATTAACGAAAGTATTCCGAGCGTGCATTCGTATCGATTCGCTCGGTCGAGAGCGGACAGCCCCGAAAGTCGTCGTCGCCGCGAGAGGGTGGCGTTAAAATCAATCGTGCGCCACAGTCGAAAGCAACGTGTCGAGACACAGGGAAGAAGAGGAGAACACGGGCTCCCAGTTTCGATTACAAAGCTGTTCAACCCGTACCGGAGAGCACCTCAAGACGACACTTTGCATGAATTTCTGGCCGACGGCTGCCGTCTCCTAGGAAGCTCTTAACAGTTTCCATCGTGCGACCAGTTCCACAACCCTTCCCTAAATGAAATCACGGTCAATCTAACGTTATGTAAATCGACGGTCACTATCTGGTCAGTTTTGCATATGAATGCCAAAGGGACTGGGGATACTTACGACGCTGTGTACGACCTTAAGATGATGCTAATCAGCGCTCCTCTCGGTGGAGGCAGCGTGGTTCTATCCACGGTTCGTTTGGTTTAGTGGTTTCGAGGGTCGGACTCTAGTCAACGGGACGTCGTCTCGGGACACTGGGCGAATAACAGAGCGAACGGCCACGAGAGAGGAAACGGAATCGAACGGAAGGAATTACTTGACAAGTATTCCAATTCTCTCGATAATTCTCGAATAAAATTCCAGACCGCCGCGCCACGAGTGGAAAGTTTTTCGAAACGCTCCCGAATCGAGGGAATAATAAAGGAGGACCGGTGGAAATTCACTCGCAGAATATCCCGGTTCGGTAGTAACAATAAACTGGGAGAGTTTAGAACTGGGAGAACGGAACGGTGCACAGCTACGCGCGCCCCGAGTATTTTTATCGGTGGGTTTGCGTCGTCAAAGGAATCTAATACAATGTAGTAACTCGCGCACCGACCGCTTCTAATGTCACCGCGTGGTTTCGATGACTAGCCTGAACCGAGTAATCCTACGGGGTAGCACCTACTCGAAAGCCAAGCCCCGCTTAAATATTGTCCCCAGTTGGACCCTGCCGATTTTCTAAATTAAATACACCCGGCCGACAATTGTTGTCCGTTTATCGGCAGCAACGGTATTACCCTAAGGGGTACGCACCCTCTGATTAAAAATTCTCGCGTGGTTAAGCCTCTGATAATGATCTTCCCTAACCCCTTTCTGCCCGTGGGGTTTATACAGTATGGTCTAAAAACGATTGTACTTACTCAGTCAGCGTGCACAGCCGACGGGTAAAGCGCAAATGGCTCGAGGTCATCGCGAACAAGAGTTAACGATCGTTTTCAAGGGCGTTCCGCTCTTTTTTATTGTTTTTCCTTCTTTTTTTATTTTATACGTAACAATGAAACGTTGTCGTCTGTCTGAGATTTTTTCATCGGAGTCTCGAGACACTTTAGAGCTAAAGCTTTTCGAATCGAGATGAAACGGGGGTTGAAAAACTGAGACAAACGATACGAATGGTAAATTGGAAGCTCCATCGGTCGTAGCGTACGTTTTAAGCGGTCCCGAAAATTACAGCGCGTACTAATCATTCACGGTGCGTTGCCTAGATTCAAAGCACGATTAATCGATACGTCAAGAACACCGATACCGGCAGAGTACGAACGTCAAACCCTCTAGAACCCGCCACGAGATATCATCTTCCGGTGGTAGTTGGTATTAATTAATACCGTGGCGAAGATTAAATGAATTCCTATTGAGAACGGTCGTCTGACGGCAGGCCAAGCGTGAAGTAGGCGGATGCCGCGAAATTTGTCAGAAGTCTAACGACCCTCGTTATTAAAAGTAACGTTCCAGTGACCTCGCGTGATAATCCATTCATTTGACAAATCGAGGTAATTTCAAAGGCGACGCCCTTAATCGCGACACCGGGAGAATCTCGGCATACTTCACGAGCGAATTGCTTCACCGAAATTTCATTAAACGTTCGCGACTAAAATAATGAAATATTCGAGACGCGTTGCGCTGCAAAGACGCGTCGAAAATTTTTCGATAAACGTCCGCGCGCGCGGCTGTGAAAAAACATCGGGATATAAAGAGAGGGCAGAGAAAAAAGGGGTGGAAAAAGGATATACGCAGAAATACGAAGGGGAAACGAGTTCGAAAGCACGCTCGGTTGTATACGGCGAACTTTCATTAATTAAATATTCAAAATCGCCATTAATCCTGACGTCCCGCGCGTCGCCCCAACCCGCGTGGCGCGGTGGTTGAAATCGGCCTCAACGAATCCCAAACCCCGTTCCGGATCTCCGTGGCTTAGGCAAATGAAAGCCGTGGCGCTCGCATGCAAATATACACTTTTACGCGTGAAACCCACGCTGTACAGCGCTAATAAATTTTTCCACGGACGCGACCCAGGGTTTCGGTCCGACGTGTGACTAATGACGGAGAATTAACCTGAGAGCGTCACCGATATCCCGCGAGCTCGTACCTGGGAACGCTCAGGTGTTGCGGCGAATGAAAAAAAAGGGTTGGTGCTTAGAAGAGAAAGGGCGCAAAAGTGGAGTGGGGAAGCCAGAAAAAAAGTATGGAAAAAGATCCCAACGTCATTGTCGAGGTGTTTGCTCGAAGTATGACAAATTCCGGTAGATCGATTAACGCTATTTCGCCGCACCTTGTGATCCTCTACCTGTCGTAGATTTCTCTCACCCCTCGCTTCTCTCTTCCTCGCGCGCCCCTATTCACATTCAAATACGAAGTTAACGAACAAGGTGATTTCGTAATAAATGACACAGGCAAAAAGTCGTGCGCGCATTCTCCTCTCCCCGGGTTAATTATTCAGACTAAGGGGGTTGTAAGCAGATTGGTCTCACCCCTAAGCCCCTATCTCGGTACAACGAGGGTGGCGCGCTGGGAGACAGAGAGATTGCCGGGAGAGACTTTAAACCGCCCTTACTTACTGACTGGTGTCTGTGATTAGAACCAGAAATATGCTAAGCGGGCTTCCAATTATCGAAGATTCCTGGCCTTCTGAATTTACGACTTCTACCACCGTGTCATATAGACGAAAGTTATAAATTCGAACTGTTAAATACAATCTCTACCGTATAATCGCGTTCCACGTTGAAAATTCTCTAACTCAAACTGTTAACGAAGTTGTAACAGAGAAAAGTAAGTACAACAAAGAATCTCCAATTTATTCTCTTCGATATCTATCCACCGTAGAGAACGAGGAAATTAAGTTTCCCCGCTACCGTCAGATTATCGGACATTCGATTAAAAGTTGCCGGGTATAGAGGGACGTCGTAAAATCAGAACCAAGGAAAACTTGGGAACTGCAGCCAATGAGTTTTTCTAATCCCAACGTACGATGTCCCGAGGAGAGAGGACCGGTACAAACGGGACGGAAATTCAATCCGTTGCAACCGAGATGGCGAGGGGGGGTCGTGGGCGGAAATTAATTCCATGTCGGCGACAATAATTTCGGACGCGGCTCTTTCAGAACGGATAGTCCGTGGCGGCCCACGGGTTTCCAGACTCCGAGAAAGGATAGCGGAAAATCGTAAGAGAACATTGTCGTTAACTTTTACGAGGCCATTAACGTGGCCGTCTTCCGTCGTTCCGAACGTGAACTGGACACTGTGACGTCATCGGAAAAGAGAAACGAAAGCAAGGAAAAAGGACGCTTAGAAAAAGAATTAGTGCGGAGACCGCGGGGATACCCGCGTTCTTTGTTCACCGCCATTCCGGTTCTCGCTCCTTTCATAAACTCTTCGATAAAGTCAGCACGCGAACCACGATAAAGAACTGGTTGTTCGCCTCGATTTTTCATACTGAAACGCTTTATAATTATTCCTGGCGTTTAATTAAACGAGGCTTGATGAAACGTTTAATTAAACGTGTCGCCGTACTGGAACGTACCGAAAAAAGGTTGTCAAGCGTATAGGAAACGGCGACGTTTTCAACTGCAGCTGCTTTCGCGGTCGCGACGAATATATTGGCGAGCAAAATCAGGAGAGGAGAAAAAAGTAATAATCCGGAAAGATGGATGAAGGGGAGGAGGAAAGGAGAAGGAACAGAGCAGGGTGGCGAAAGGGAGACGAAGGTCTCCGGTCCTGGGACTTGACACGCGCATCTAAAACACAGAGACCGAGGGGGGATCACGTGTCGGTCGCGGCCATGTCGCCCTTCCTGTCAGGTCACGTGACCATGCGTAAAAGGGTTGAGATTTTCCAGTCTGGATTTTTCGTGGACCGACTTGACAGATCGCCGCGCTAAGTCTGACTGATACTCGTCCGCCACGGGCTTCGCTTTAATTATGAGATATTATTTCGAGATCGCGCCCCAAGCGCGATCGGGTTTAATGCCTTTTTAAAAGGAGATCAACTCTATCCTCTCTCCGTTAACCCTGTGCCACGGGTGCCACGTGATTACGGATACCTAGAGGATCGTTCGACACGGGTGACAATGGTGTCGCGGGTTCAGAACGAAACAATTAGCCGGGCACGGTCGATCGTTTTGCCCCGGCCGTGAATATCATTCGCGGCAGCGAGCACAAAGGACTTTGCATTTATACGTTTCGTCCTTTCGATTAAATTTACCCTCCCTGTTAGATATCGCGCGAGGGGAATGACTCTATCCGACGAACGGAAGAGAGAGGTCGTTACACCCGAACTACTTTGTTGGAAATTCGAAAATTTCGAACGATCCCGGGAGCAGTCAGCCGTGTAAAGTTCCGACGGTGCCTTAAACTTCGGAGGAACGTTCGAGCGGTATAATGCTCGCATCGCCGTCACCCATCGAGAGAAATTTGAAATTCATAATCTTCTCCGGTCCTTCGAGAGAATTCCAGTAAACGCGTGGGTTATCAATTCGTCGCGTATCCATACGCGATTTCCGTGTGCGAACAGAGAAAGGCGATTTCGAGAGGGTAAAATCGAGACGGGGTTAGACGTCATGACGATACTATTTCTGGCGCTTCGAGGCGCCGGTACACGAAAGAAATGGGTGATGGATGCGTACCGTAATCCAGACTAACTTCCTACGGGATTTGCCGGTGGATGCCTTTGGGCGTCTCGTACAGGAAGCCACCCCTAATTCAAATTTGGCCTAAAACCTCGAAATCAAGTCAAGTCACTAAGTCTCTCTCTGGAAGGGGCTGCGGTACGCTCCCGGACGGCGCTCTAATTAACATCGTGTCGCTCTCGCGGCTTAAGTCGTACCGTTCAGCCGGAATGTCTTCTGAAAATCATTAGTAGACCGTGGTGGGAAGGCGAGCCGAAAAGATCGATGGGGAGAGAGAGAAGCGAAGTGGCTACGTTCGGTTGTCAGGTCGAACAGATAGGGCGGAGAGGCGGAAAGAAGAAGGGAGAGAGCAAGGGAATGGATAATATGTATCCAGGTTACGGGCGTTCAGTGAAAGAGAAAGCGAGCGTGGTGAAGCGGGATTCAAATTTTCGCAAATCATTCGACAAGGGTTCGGTAACCCCTTCTGGGATTATCGGGACCCATGTGGCCTTCGCTCGGTGATGGCTCGTTACCAAACCGAGCTTCTCTTCGATAACCGACAGATATTACTATTTATGAACGTAGTTGAGCCCTCGTCACGACTCCACCGACACCTCTTCGCGTCTTTTCTTTATACACGCCTCCATACACGCCGATCACAGGTTCCAGTCACGTCTACGACACGTGTCAAACACGCCGTTCTTTTCTCGAGATTTATCTATCTGTGAGATCGCGACGATGCCGTTCGATGTAACCAAGTGTTCGATTGAAAAAATCATGTTTCGTTTTTTAACGAGAAAATATATTTCAAAGAGAAATTCAGACTCTCGTAAAACCTCCTATACTTGGTTATACTACTGTAACGTAAGTTTTCACGCATTCAGGTAATGAATTGGAATGATATTTTAGGTAATTGGTTTACTAGTGGTTGAAATTACCAACACAAGTATAAGAACAGACGATATCGTCGGCAAATGCCAACGTCCTTTCAAACTACGACCCCTGATCTATCGAGCAGACTCTGAAGAGCGACCCTTCGCAATGTTCCTAATGTTCAACCTTACTGATGTCCGGCTTAAGTCGATGAAATAGACGCCGTGGGGGTTCGTCGCTATGGAGCGCGGCATTCGTCACCTCATTGTTACTCGTGCAACTATGTTTTCAGTTAGACCGAGACATTCGTCGGAGGAGCAGAGACAAATACCAACTAGGGACGATATTTCTCCGTAAACGTAGATACATCTTTACGATTAAATAACAGGGGGAGGTTACGTAATCCTAGTTCGAAATTGAGTATCGCATCGAAGTATATTGCCTTAATCCGATAATTAATTTTCAACCAAGAGGATCGCTGGAGCAATCTCGAAATTTAACCCCCCCAGAATGCTACCAATGTCCGGCTTAAATCTGCAAAGCGCTCGCCACGGGGGAGCCTGGCGATGGACTAAGATATTTGTCACCTCATTGTTCGTCTCCGAAATCCGAGCTAAGTTCGCGGACGGAGTTTAATGTCACGCAATTCCTGCGGGTCGAGAGAACGCCGCAAGGATTATTCCTGCGGGCAGGATGTCCTACGATATATCTTGTGCAGTTCGCCGACGAAACGAGCCCATTCTAAACATAGCGCCGTCGACGGTCTCCTCTCGCCACCCCCTGTCGTCAACTACGTCTACGTGGTACAGAGGCGAGGGGCATCTCGTTCGCGTTATATACCGTTTCTGAGCTCAGTCGAGCTTAAACCTGCCGGAGATACTGCGCGGCGTCACGAATATAACGACGCGGATCTTAATTAGTACGACTTCGAAACGATGACCGTGCAGAAGCATCGTCGATGACGAGACAACGCTACCGGTGGTCGTAACGAGACTGCCTCAGCCGAGTATAACGTCGTTAATTAGTCTGCACGGATGGAAGGATGCTTAAATGAGACATTACCGTGTTTATTACCGTTGTGTCGCGTATTCGTTCGCGGAAATATTATTTGACCCGGTTTTATCACTGCGACCGTCTAATAGGTTGTTTCGCGGCGCGTAGTTCCTTAATTATTGTCAAGGAAAAGTACAATAAAGGTAGGACGGTGTACGTGGTGCGTGTGTAACGCGTAAGAGAGTAATAAAGACGTACCCAGGTAGGCAGATAGGTAGTACATGGTGTACGTAAAATTGCACGAGCTGAATAATTTGCAACTGCCGCACAAAAGGGTCAGGCTCTGTTGATATAATTTCGCGACCTTACCGCTTTACACGGAATTAGCTAACGCGGGACAGGAGCCGCGCGCGCTGTTACACGTACAGTTACACGTACTTTTACCACGACTCCACCGGCTGGTAATGATCGTGCGTCGTAATAATGACACGTTAGCGTAACGTTAAAGCCCCGTCGAGAGCGCACCACTCTTTCGTGACTGATGATTGAGCACACTTATCCGAAGCCGTGTAACGCCGACCGCCATTACACCGCTACCGTGTTGCGGAATATTAAGTATCGAAAACGAGGCATTTGTCAATTGAAATGAACCAGAACATGAGAAATGTGACACGCTCGATATTACCAGATAGAATTACGAAATACCCTATATCTCGCGGTCTCAATTATACCTATTCATACCTATTCATACTGTTCGTCCGGAACGATTTAGATAAAGCAAACAGCGTGTACCAACCGTATAAACCGCGCTGACCTACGCAACACGCTGCTTTTTCCGAACGGACGGTTCACTTTTCCAGGGTTCGCAGGACGAAAGAAAAGCCGATCCTCATCGGTCACGGAGACGAATTATTATCCCTCTTACCCTATTTGTTTTTAGCCGTCGACAAACGGAGGGACCGGAGAACCGTGTACTCGGCGTGTACGCGACGAAAACAGAACGGAAGAGAGAAAGGGAATTCGGTTCGGGATCCCCGGGGACCATCATCAGGGAAATTGGATTCGGCATTTTTCAAATCCCGCCCTCGAAAACACTGCGCTACGGAGGTTCGGTTTGTCTCGTCGGAAACGTATTTTCATCCCTAAGAGGTTAGTGCTCTCCAATCAAATTAGACCGTTTTTGCCGCTAGCCCGGCTACGAGGGAAGAGGAATCGAGCGAGCGACACCTAAATCGCGTCGATACGTTCCCGACGGGGCGAACGAAAGGAGACACTTCCGGAGAAACGGTCCGAGTTCCCGAATTTCCGAGATAAGAACATCTTTTGGAAGTTGGTGGAAAAACAGTTGGCCCGGAAAATACGGGCGACGGACGAGATAAGAGAGGAAGCCGGATGACGCCCCGGTGAATTCGGCTTCGTCACCTCGAGACAATTCCTCATTTCGCGGTTCCGCGCCGAGATTAAGATCTACCCCTTAAAACCGGCGTCGTCTTGCGCCCGCGGCCGAGTTCCGCCCGGCACTAACTCATCGCCGGCAGATAATGTCGCCCGATGTATTATTTATCCTGGCTGTCGACGCAATTATTCATACCGCTATCACGCGGCGCACCGTTTCCGTTGGGAATCGAAACGAATTCGTACTTATTATCGCAGCCAAAGGCGGAGACCGCATTGACACATACCATTTTTCTCGCGACCGTACCCTTAATGGCGTATACGATTTCACCGACGCGATCGTTATGGGTGTGGCACCGCCCGCCCGTGTACGCGGAGAAATCAAATCGCGAAAGAACGAACGGAGGAAAGCAACTAAAAGAAATACGACAAAAAAATGGAACATATTACTGAACGCGATCGTGATTTATACGGGAACGATCCAGATGTTCAAACGATACCGAAGTGCACGAGTGCACAACCTGGTATTTTTTTACGAGCAAAGTTACACGCTCAAGTGCTTGAAACACGATGTAGTTTTAACGAATGTAAATGTAATTGCTAACGGAGATTAGTCGTCCAGGAGAGGTAGCTCGCTTTAAAAGGCAGTATTTCCATGAAACGGGAGCGCATCTAGTTAGTACGTTTACGACAGTTCGCGAGCAACGGATACAGGGGGCAGAGGGCGAGCACTGTCATAAAACGTAAGTACAGCTGATATTTCCAAGTGTGAAATATTTCAGTCTAATCCAGCAATATCATAAAGAACACCGGGCGAGGCGGCCGCGCGTCGAGCAAGCCGAGTCGTAACCAGGCATTAGGGCTGTTTACAAAAGGCCATTCGATACCGAGTCATGCACGAAAATCGTCGCCCAGGAGTAGGGCGGTACGGGTTTGTCTGCGAAACCCACCACCTGGGTCCTGCCCGCCCTTATTATCAACAATCGTAAAATGCTAAATTGAAAGTCCTCGAAGAATAAGAAGGGCGCGAATCTTTGGGGAGAAGAGCAGGAAATAACGTTAGGCAAATCGGTCCGCTGAAAACGGAACTTATCTTTGTGCTTCTCAGAACCGGATTTTCCACGAAAGCACATTCAACCCAATAAGCGAATTGATAATCAATAATTGCTTCTACTTTCATCGTTGCAAGGGAGGTGGTACATAACTCAAGACGTAGCTACCATTTAAATTAAACCTTAAGATCAATATCGTCTCTCTAGAAATGTCCGAGTAGAAAAAAAGTTAACAAAGAACGATCAGAGGGGTGGTCGAAGAGGTTAAGGGTCGCTCCTCCGAATTCAATCTGTCTAAAGTGACAAGACAAATGTCTCGGTGCACTTCTTCCCGATCCCAGCTTGGAAGCCACGGGTCAATTAGCCAAAAAATTGGGACGCCACACGAGTGAATACCTAGAAAAAGTAATTCGATTGAAAGGGAGCAAGCTATAGAGATAAGTGAGAGAAGATGCCAGTCATCCCTCGGTAATTAGTCAAGGGTCGCTTGAGTGCTGCTCGGAATTCCGAATCTGGTATCATCCCCGCGCGAAGGCAAGTTGGGGTTGTTTCTTGGACGAAGGATAAGCCCCGGGATCTGAACGCTGATACCGTGGAAAAGTTTCGCGTCTCGACCGGATTTGATTGATTAGCCGTGCGACGAATGGAGTGTCGCGATTGTTACCGATATAAGCTCCAATTCGAGCGTGTAAGATTGATGAAAACGATCAATATAAAAATTACTACCGTATCGGGAACGAGTGTCTCGTTTCAACGAAAGATAAGAAAACAAGTCCAATCGTTTCGCTACGTAATCAAGTTCCATTTCCTATTTACCGCGCACGTCGAACGGATATCATCCAAAACCCATTAAGTCGAGCGCTTCGTCTCACCTCGATACACCGAGCATCGACCATCACGATCGATTCGACACAATGGCGATTCGCGATCCCCTCCAAGCTAATCATTGTTTCTGTCGAGGCTACTCCGCGCGTTTCATAAAGAATGTTAACATTTCGAGCCCCTCCGGAAAGAGTGCCGAAATGTCAGTCGCGATGAATGGTGTGACCTATGACATTGGAAGATGGCTACGTGACATTTCGCGGCGTATCCGTGACCGGTGCAACCTCGAATTACTATCGTGTAGCACGCGCGTACGCACACGCGGCTTGTACCGAGGGAATGTTACGTAGGTGCTTCCAGGACACTATGGACTGTCCGCCAGTCCAGTGGGTATACGTATTGGACTCTGGACAGCGGTCATCTGTCACTGTCAACCACCCCTTTCCACCTCCTACTCCTCCTCTATACGACCGGGTGGCGTCAGTGAGGAGGACGGCCAAGGGAGGATCGAACTCGGGCCCCCTACACCCTAGTAGCACGTGTCGATGTCTATGTATGTCCTTACCGTGTACATATGTACACTCGTATCTATGTATGACCGTGAACGCATCGCGAGCTACCTAATATATAGGTAGTATAAATAAAGCGTCATACTGTGTTAATTACAATCGACTGTCGCATTCAACGTGACATCGCCTCAAAATAATTGGGGGGATACAGCTGTAACAGCGGTTTACCCGCGTGTACTCTCATTGTCGAGAAAAGTGACGCATTTAAACCAATTTAGATACAAAACAGTCGGGCATAGGACGACACGCGAGTCAATGTGAAACGGAATGGGAGAGGAAGATGGAATTAGTTTCCGTAAATTGTTAACATTATCGTCCGCGTAGCATCCATTAATCGAATACGGGGTTAATGAATTGACGTCTCTGCACGGTCGGTTTGCACGCGCCAATACGAACGTCTAATATACGTCCGCAAACATTGATGCCGTGCATTGTGGCATGTCTAGGCCAATACCTCGGGCTTCCAGTCTCCTGATTATAATACGGAGTAGATATCCGGAGTGTACGCAACATTAGGAAATACGACTTAATTGAAGGAACACGGTGCATCCGTCTCTATCCAGGCGCAATATTTGCACGCGTTAACGCTCGACTAACCGAACCTTAATCAAGGATCAACAATTCAACGGCAATAACACGATAAATTACAATCTGATTCAACAAACGTATCGCTCGGATCGCTTTTTACGCGTTTTTTTTTTTTGTCTACCATCAATGAACAACTTTCTACCGCGCTACCACTCGCACACTCGAACGCTCGAGTAATCAACGTTCATTATACACTCGTGCGTTATGTAACGAATAAGTGGTGCCGATACGCGACGCCTACCTTAAACTCTGCTGACTCGGTGTCTACAAATCGTATCGATATTCCGACAGCATCCTATCGCCTCTGAGATATCCGTTGGCTTCTCCCGCGGCTACTTCGTCTTGGCTCGCAACAGTGATTAATAACTGGCCATTCACGTCGCATTACTCATCGATGCTACGCGTAGACTTCCGCCAGACGAGCGTTACTTACGAGTCTGCGGTTACGGTACCAACGACCGACGACACCAACCTAGCTCCGTCACGTTCGAATATTATGCCACCGCGGTGCAGAGTTTCACCGAAGAAAAAGCACAACCGGCTCTCCTCTCTTTTCTCTCCCGTGTAATCGACCTTCCAAGATAGTACTCTCCAATATCGTTACCACAGCCCGGAGAGGATAAATATTTGCAGCCCCGAGTACCGGTCACGTAAAAGCGGTTCACCGCAGAACGCGGATGCGCACGTGTACTTTATGAAGTATTTAATACGTCGCGCGACACGCCAGCTGTAAAAATTTCGTGTCAAAGCGTCCTTTAAACTGTACCATATATCTCCCTGTAATCGTTCCCGGTTCACGTTATTAGTTTCGAGAAATGTCGTTCAAAGAATGTCCAACACCCCGCCGCACGATGCCTCCCGTGTATAGACGCGCGTACATATAGAGAAACTCTCGGCATAACCTTCTACATCCGGCGGAAGATGGTCGGCCTTTCGGATCGTCGCAACAATATTTTACAATCTAACGGATTTTACGAGCAATTCCCAGCGGGCCCGCAGCCTCTTCAATCTTCCTCAACGCGCCTATGAATATAAATACGAAGGCGGCAGTGATTTATGCCGACCAGCGAGAGAATGAGCGGGGAGAAGTAGGGAAAAAAAGGAGGACCTAAAGGACGATTCAATACCTTCACTCTCATTTTATGTCGCGGTCAGTGTTTATGCCCCAGATTTTAGCACCTACCCGAGGCCGTTTGAGGTTCCTCCCTGTTGAGAGCTCACCAATTTTTACGACCTTGCTTCTTCCATTCGAAACCGTCTACCCTGTCCACCGTTTCACCGTTGGCGCTCTTCAGTTAAATACCGCTCGACTCGATGACAGGAATCGAATACTCGCGTAACAGACGAGACGATAAAAAATTCTGGGCGTTCGATCAAAAAATAATTCTCCACGTCGAAACGAAAAATGGGACGGTAACAAGAGTAACGA